>NW_026999320.1:0-600000 GCF_037126465.1 Ornithodoros turicata | reverse complement strand
ACGTTTCCCGCGGCGCCATGTATCTTCTCGGCTGAGTTTTTGGGGGAGACAACAAGAACTTCCAAGGAGGTAGCCCAATAATGTTACCGCATTAAAAAGCTGCAGAGCAGTTGCTGTTCACTACCCTACACACACAGGCGGGCGAAGCAGCAGAGTTCCGTTGACCACAGTATTCCTCCAGCAACTCCGTTATCTGTTTCGAAAATATTTGTTCACCTTGCTACAAAAAATGTTCCTGAAAGAAGACTCCCAGAGCTCATGAAAGAGAGCTACGACTACCTGTGACAGCTACCCCGAGCAGCATGTCCACTATTATAGTAGCGTACCACAGGGCGCCAACTATTCTGCAAGCTTATCAGCGGCACAAGGAAATATTTGTCGATATCTTCGCCCAAGCAGCGAGCGAACGGGTGTTCGCCGTGTACAGGCGGACGGAGAGGTGCACAAGGGAGAGCCTCCTTCCTGATCATGTCATGTAGTTTGTGTTCTTGTATGGAAACGTAAGTTTCGGAACATTTGCTAAAGATAGCAAAGCTTTTACAGGGCCAGCATTGTTGCCCAGTAACGAGGGAGAAAATGTTCGAGAGAGGCTGCACATCAATGTGCCTTCTACAGTAACAGTCTACACATGTTTGTGATAATCAGTTCTATTTGTCTGACTTGGTCAGTGGACTTTTCTTAGGGGGGGGGGGGGCGCTCGTAAGCCTCGAAACCGGTACTAGACTTCAACAACTTACTTTCTTTATTCGTTTTTGCGTGGCCTGTTTACGACCAGTGAAAATAAAAGGAAATGCCAGTAACATGCCCGTTCGAACAATGTCAGCAGAAGCCGTAAGCTACGTTCCTACTCCCGGGCGAACGTCCACAGCGGCACCCGGAGTAGCAGAAAGGTCATTCAGTGGTGGCCAGCTATCCTGCGCCGTCCGTGCAGTCGTTCTTCGTGCGACTGACGACCCCGGACGGCAGTGACCAACCAATCAAAACGAAAAAGAGGAGGATCCGTATATCTCGGCCAACGCCGTAGACAGTCTCGCCATTCTCCAGTCGCCGTTCTCACGGCAATAGAAACGTGGCTTTAAAGGAGCATGGAAGTTAACGATGAAAGATGAAAGTCACCCAAAAGTCATTGAAAAGTCACAATTTGAGACTTTGTATGTATTTGTCCTTTCTTGTTGTTCCAGCCTCAGAACATCAGTTCTCTCATGAGCATGGAAAGGACATGTAACATGGCTTGAAACCCTGCCTCACCTGTGAAGCTGTCCAGCAGGAGTCACCACGCAAAATATTTTCGCTCTGCGGTGTATTGTCACAACGCCATCGAATTTCCAAAATCAGTCTGAGACAGCAGCCGCGGCCGACAGAGAGGAGACCCGCGTGACGTAGCAGGGGCTCTGTGCCTTTTTCTCTGTTTTCTCTTCTCGGCTCACGCGCCGCCTATACATGCTTGAGCTATGCCTCTGTACGTCACTGCTCACGTGCTGGAGCCCATGACGCGTCACGACATCCTCGCGTTCGGCGATGCGCTCTTTGCGCGAGGAGAACATTTTTTAAAGCTGTGAGGCTCACAGCATTGGGCGTGCTCTGTAGGCCACCCGCGCTCATCGTTATTTTGCAGTAGCTCATTTTATGCGTTGCCCAACAAGCCGCAGCGCCAACCAAAATTATATTTTACGTACGTAGTACGCGTACTTGTGCTAATGTGGCACGATAGCTGTATGAGTTACTGGTTATTTAAACGCACAAGTTGTAGAACAGACACGTTAATATATTACTTTTATCGAAGACCAGATGTGTGATGTTTACATGTTCTGACTGATAAGATGTTTCACGTGAGGCACTCCCTCACTTGCTAGGGGGGCGTGTCCTGATAACTATGTGTTAAGAACAGCGCTGCCTCCTGTTGCGGTACTTTTTCATGTGTGTGTCTAGTTGCTGCTACGATGTTGGGTGGCTCTCGGAATAAAGCAGTTTCGAGGCTTACGGTGTGTGTTCTCGGACTCCTCTAAACACTACAAGATGACAACAGATAAGCGTGTTGTGATATAGAGAGGATCTATTGCGATGTGGTTGTACAGTACATAATCAGTGACAGATTTTCTTCTTTCCAACAGCAAAAGCCACCACCACCACCGCCGCGGTTACTACAACCAGTAAGTAATTATTCATTTTGTAAGTAGAAGCCAGCCTGAGCAATAGCTAGTTATCATAACTAGACAAATCCACCTGATCGAAAGCTAATGTGTTACGGAGATTTCCTAGGAAAAAGTCATGAAAGCATCATAGACCGTTGTTGCAGGTTGGTTGTATGGCAAGGCTGGCATTCTCTCGAAAGATGTGTGTCATCAAGCCAAGCGACACAATGTTCGCAAAGCAAATGTGCCAAATTCCAAAACAAACTACTGAATGATGTTCTATTGCAAAAAGAAAGAGGAATCGATTTGTCCACTTGCTGAATTTGAACCATATCACAGAGCAAGGCTTTCGCTTAGTCGTGTGTGTAGTCACATGGGGCAAGAGCGCACCATCGCAGACACGACGACTTTCTGTAATCCTTTCTTTCTTGAGCGTTGGAGAATAAGGTCGTTCATCCATTACCAGCATATCTTAAACCGTGTACTCTACCGATAAAATAACATATCTCCCAGTAATAGAGAAGGACAAGACCGTAATGCGCGAATGTAATCTGCAGAGACTCCCCACTATCGTTTGACATCGTCTAATCATTCTCGAATAATGGATTATCCACCTACCGTATTCTTAGGGTTCTTCGTTTTCGGGTTAAACCCGATTTTTCACCATAGTCCCCCCCCCCGAACAAATTTTCGAGAATTCGGGTAAAACCCGATATCTACCCGAAATCCTTGGGGTCCTTCAATTTGTGGTTGTAGGTAAATCCTCGGAAAATTGAATCATAATATCAGCAAAGAGAGCTATTTGTGACAACCTATTTGTCCTCCCTTTATAATCCCCTCCTGCAGGAGAAAAAACGACGAACTTTTGTGGAGCTCGGACAAGTGTTTGAATACCACGGCCATTCACTGCCCCAGTTCCGAGCGGGAATGTAAATATTCTTGTTTGTCGTCCCAGTATCACAGCTGCGGCTTGTTTCATATGCCTTTCGTTTCACCCGAAAATTCCCCGATGGCATACCAAACAGTTTGAAGCGCCCGATTTCTCCCCAGGTTCTCCTGTGAAAATAGCACCCGATTTTTACCCCCCCCCCTGAATTTGAAAAATCCTAAAACCCGAAAACGTAGAACCCTACGTATTCTGCATCAATTGTTTATTCATCCTTGTGTCGTTCGTGACTTAAACGCGGAGACCGAAATTTCCGTGTTTCCTCATCTCTCCTCCTGAAAGGCGCGACACAGATTTGCGGATAGGGTGTCCAATCATCTCCGGAAATCGTGTGCGGACACCAGTGAGACGCCAGCTTCTCATTCGCGCTTCAATCTTGAATAACAGCAGTCACTTTACTGCCACTTTAGTGGCCGCAGTAACTGCCAGAAGCTACGCACGACATTATACGGACGTTGTAGCTGCTGTTGTGCAATGGAGAAAATTGCTTAAAGGAGTTCCCACGTAGACGTTGCAAGGATGAAATAATCTCGCACATGAAGCAGAGTCTGCTCTATTAGAAGGAGGGTTTCGGTGCGGTCAACGGGGAGAGCGCTTGAGATGGACGTGTCTCTGTGACCGACCCAAGTGCCAGATACCTAAAGGCTGTGGAGTCTGCACATCAATCAACATGAGGGTCATCATGAGGGTAATCGCAGGAAGCGCTAGGGCGATGGTATTGGAAAAGGAGGTCGAATACGATTGCAAATGGAGAGCAATTTTCGATGGTAGAGATACCGCGATACTTTCAATTGGTGCATCTTTGGGTCTTTCGCCTCGTCCCCCACCGTAAAAGAATGGGTGAATGCAAACCTTTTTGTGGCACGCAGTGGATGGAGGACTGCGTAACCATGAATTCTTAATACATTCGTGAACCCTTAATATTCATGCGAACGTGGGCGCAGCTTTAATACAGTCAGCACGTGACAATACGTATAGTAGTAGTGCATCTTGTAACACATCTGACTGAGAAGGTCTTCTCCAGGTTTGCAGCTGGAAGAATATTCTATTCCGTTCCAGTTTGAATACGCTATCGTGCGGGAGCTTGGAAGGTCATATTGGGGCGTCTTACAGTGAAGGGCGCGGTATTCTTTAGCAAGGGATTAAACACAATACAGCGTTCTTATCTGGATGTGCACTGCGTGCATGGCTACGCAACATTGTCAATTCTCATTGGTTGCCGACATTGAAGAACAGCTCAGAAAGTAATAGCTGCATTGAGAACAATAGTGTGGTTTCGTAGATCGGAAGGTGTTCACGATAACGGTTCCGGAAGATGTCATTCACTTAACTTCTTTCAACTCGCTGACGACACATTGCTGAGCTTGGATTTCACGGCATGTTTTAGCGTATCGTTTTCGTCGACTCCTTCCGATGTACTAAAACTCCCTATTGTCTTGTCCCTTACCAGCCGAACAGGACTCTGGCAACAGCACCAACAGTTCCGAGACTACCGGTAAGGCTTTGTTATGGAAGTTGATCAAACGAAAGTCCCCAATCCTTTTAAAGCTTAGCTACGCCGATTTTCGAGTGTTAGAGAATGGAATGGTACTCACACGATGGGTTCATAAGGGAACACTGATAGTATAGTTATCCTATATCATATATAGTTATATCAAAATAGTTATCCCAAACTCCTCGCGGTTTTTCGAAAAAGTGAATTTTTAGTTTCACTGACATTCCGTCTTGTGGCCCGCAAACCCTGTGTCGACGACACATTCGTGGTCTGCCTGTGCTCCGGCTTGGCATGACTTTTGGCTTGGTTTCTTGCGCCAAGCCGGCCAGTTTCTTCTGCCGAACCGTCTGCTGCGCAGATTGACATTGGGGATGTGATAAACAGTTCGCTATTAGGGAGCCAGTATATTTCTGGACTTCACTGAACCTACGAGGAACGTGAGTTTTGCTTCCTTCGACTGCAAAGCATTTGCTAGGCCAGTACAGACTTCCTGATGTGTTTCGTGTTCTGTGCTGCGTGCCGAGAATGCGTGAGCGTTTTGCTCCCGTCTGCAAGAACACTTAAGCATGCAGTTCCAATGTTTCAAATCACAACTTTCTGAAAGGCGAAAGAAAAACATATTGACTGCAACAATCGGTTACAACCCCGACTGGGTGCCACTTTCGAAAGCAGCGATTTGATCTGTTCATTTGGCTCATACGAATATTACGGAAGCAATGCGCAACTTGTTTCACAAGGAGGCGAAGATGTCTCGTCCGGGATGTTGTGCCAACATTATCTGCAGCAGGAGATTGCAGGAGCAGGACTAGGCAGCAGATGAAGGTAAGACGCGTAATGTCAGACAAGTCAGTCATGCGGTGCAAATGCCATCACATAGAAAAGAAAAATAGGCTATATGTCAGTTACTGCTTCATCCTTTAAAGATTAGGCCCCAGCGGGTGTATTCTCAGTACCGATTTGGAATTGCCCTATTTCGCAGGCATTCTGGCACCACCGAAAAGCTTGCACTCCACGTCTCAACTATCACCGTCGGGGTTTCAAGCTGAAGGCTGTCACCAGTGCCAACCTGACGCCCCTTCAAAGTTCATCTGTTTTTGTTGACGGAACAGTGACGCCTGGTACTGAGACATTTCATTTTCTGATGAATCAAGTGCATTGCATCGCTTGTGCTCGACTTCTTGTGTTCGTATGCCCTTGCTGTTGCTCGCAAGCTTAGAGCAACCATGCCTGTTCTTACTCCAGCGCTTTCACAGTACATTTAAGCAGTATCATCGTATCATATGCACGGCAGCATATCTTGTGTAATTTGAGTAAGGTATAAATTAAAATGGTGGCTCAGCTGTTATATTTTGGTCACCAATAAGGTGTTCTTCCACAGCACTCAAGGGCAGTTCAAGCAGTTTCATGTGTGCAACAGCACATACCTTTTCTCAGTTTTGAGTAAGGTGAATCGAAATCTTTCAGTGGACGTGTTTCGGTCATAAATTATGTTTTTCGAGACGTTTCAGGGTTACATTCAAACAGCACCATGTGTGCAACAGTACATTCTTTTTTCTCAGGTGAAGTAAGGTAAATCTGTCCGCTGTTGTGTTATGGCAATGCAGCAGAAGCTTGTGTTGCATTGAAGTGGTATCATGTATACAAAAACTTGTTTTATGCCTTTCTGGAGCTGCTGTACTAATATTGTGAGTACAGAGACATTCCTGCAGAACATATCGGAGCATCTTGTGTGCTATTGTTGGTATGATCTGCAGCGGTATATTGATAATGTTAATTATTCATTGACTTACATTTACATTCTTACTTCCAGGTAAACCTGTCACGCAGATTACCTACCCTTTGGTATGCTTAGTTCAAGATTGTACCAAAACAATCCACCTGGAGCATTATTTTTCAATTGGCAGTGGCATTACTATCACAACACACCACACACTGCATGTCTAAGGTGCGTGTACAATGCATCAAACCTATTCTCAGGTACAGGCGAGTTGGTACGCAATTACTGACAAGAGACAACTGACACAGAGATCGTAAAGTCATGCCTTTTCTTCCGCGCCTCGGGTTTCATGTTGTTATCCTCACATGCAGCTCATTTCGCCTGTGCTGTGCAGCATGAGCAGAAGCACATATTCTTTTTGGTCACATGACACGGGACATAAATACAGTGAAACCTCCCTATGTTGGACACCCGCGGTGCAGCCGAAGCGTGTCCTACTTATAGAGGTGTCCGATTACAGAATCTGAGGGAAACAAAAAATGGAAAAGATCACAGCTGTGTTGCCCGAGATGTCCCCGTTCATCAATTTATGGTCCTTAGTGGTACCTGGTGGTGGTGCCTGGTAGTGGTACCTCTACCCACTCTTCACTGATATTTTTTTACTGATTTTAGTAGATTAAATTCCGTTCAGATTCCACTCAACGCCATTACCTCTGGAGCTTTTCGAGCAATGAGGACTTGTCTCTGAAGCGTTAGCCCGCTTTTCATTGCTTTGGTGCAGTGCGCGTTCAAAGGCTCTAGACAAACCGAAGACAAGTGCTTACACAAAGAATTACAATGTAGACTGACAGCACTTGTTTTTGGACTCGCAAAACTAAAGCAACAAAATGCTGAGACCTGTATAGGGGAAAAAAGGGGCGAAAGTCAATGCCACTGGCTCATTTTGGGTCTTTTTGGTGCAATGGTGGGCCGATATTGAGGTCATTTGGCCAGGGTTTTGTCCGACTTAGCAGGGAAAACCCTGTCCTACTTCCGAGATAGGGAGGTGTCCGACAGAGAATTTCGTCCCCATGTAGTTTCAATGGGAGCCTGCCCGTGCAATGAAATCTTGTCTGACATGGGGAGTTGTCCGAGGTAGGGAGGTGTCCGACTTTGGAGGTTTTACTGTACTATACAGCACTCTACATCATGCAATCTAACGGTTGTTCACGTTTGGATATTTTAACCATGGAATTTACCCTGCATGCACCATACCATGTCCAAACACAAACTGCTAGACAGCAGCATGTACTGTTGCCGTATAGCAGTTATGGCTTGCGTCCTGTGATCGGAAACAGCAGTATCTTTTTTTTCTGCTACAACCGGTAAACTACAGTAAATATTTAGAAATGCTGTGACATACAATAAAGCACTGTGGGAAATGGCAGTTTGAAAAACTGGAGAAGACTGTCATTAGAACGGGGGACATGTTCTACGGTTAAATTTTTTACACTGTGTGCTGTACCACGTAATGCACTGCAGGACCACCAGAGTATGGTGACGCTCTGAATACTGATTTGCTCAAAAAAGGAATGTGTGTGTTTCTTGTACTAACTTCGCCTTATCCAAAGTAGTAGAAAGATGTTTTCAGCCAATGGGGAGGAGGACATCATACTGGAGGGACATCATTCTGGAGTCTCGTTAACCTACAATGTGTCGTGTGTGAAGGTCATTTTGAAGAGGGTAGGTGGTACAAGACTGTGTTCCCACATTCTTGGCAGTGTTGACTAATAACCATAATAAAGTAGAGAGTACATTTGTTGCTTCATATATTTGTGTCATGGCAAAGTATGTAGAGGTACATCTGTCTCAATCAACATCCAGGTGCCAGAACTCTTTTTGTGCCTAAAATATGACATAATTGTTTGTTCAACACCACCAATCATGTGCCGGCCTCAATGACTAACGTGTCCCATAGATGTGTGCAATGCTGAAGATGACTGTGTACCTTCTATGGATTCTTGTTTCAAGAAAAGTACTGTGTGACTTGCTAACAGCGCCTGCTGTACCTGTTTCCGGAAGGAAACATCATGGAGGTGCATAGCGAAAAACCCTGAGACGAGGGATAGGAAGGGACATACACAATGTCTCAACATAGTGTGTGTATGTCGCTTCTTGTATCTCCTCTTCAGACCTCGCCATCATGGACACTATCACCAGCTCGCTTACTGTTGAACCGTTCTTTCAACGATAAAGGCCACTTTCATGAACTGGATGGCAGCCAAGATGCTGTCAATAAAAAGAATAATGGAAGGAGCTCAATATGATCCTTAGGCTTGCGTGGTCATTGCTTTCTGACAAATGGTGACTTAGAATTTCAGGACAGTGCCTGCAGTGGTAGTATTCTTGTGTTCTCACCCTTGACACCCATTGTGTGTCATCGGTCACCTGTAACCTGGTAACACGCACATATCTAAAACAAAGTATATTTGTATTTCTTTGAATACAGTTTGCACAGCTTATTACAGTTTTTTTACATGTTCTTTGGAAAATATAAATAAAAAAATTCCCTACTCTGCAAGTCTCCTGTCAGCTCTACAGAGCAGCTTCGAATTTCACTAGAAGCTACGTGTGAAACCTAGACCAAACTAGCGTTGAAGGTTCTATAGGTCATAGATATATATTATTAGATCATAGGTCAGGCTTAGGTCCTGGTTGGTAGCAACGCAATTGAACCTTATTAAAAATTGGTGCAGGAGGTGACCAACATAAATAAATACACCAACTGACTCTTACAAATTTTGTGGTGCTATGCTTTTGAAACAACATTAATACGCCGCAGCGGTCTTTTCTCCTTTGTTCCTTTTAACCTAGCCGGGGAAGCCTGGGCTTCCCCATTTTGATAAGGGCCTTTCAGCTTCGACAGGGCATTTGTGGACAAGAAAAACATTTGGACTCTGTGTATTTTGCTACGAAGTGCACCGTACGAGGCAAAGGACAGCTTCAACCATTATTTACACCAACACGTTATTGGACCAACAAGTTATTAAATTTGTGATAAAGTACATATACCTTTTGTCACTGACTAATCTGGTGGCAAAGTTACCATCGTTCAATAGCTCTCGGGGTTACCTGGGACGAAACGCTCATCGTAGCCGGCGGCCATAACTGGATTTCCTCGCAAACGGGAGAAGACGCAAGACTCAGAGAAGTCGGAGAAAGCATCAGCTTTCATCCAATCAGGAGCACGATTCTCTATCTACGTAATTGGAGCAGGTTTTTCCCATCTACGTCACAAAAATGGCTGTTGGATGTGCTCATTCTGAATATCACAACCGTTTTAACACATCGGGAAATCGGCGTAGCTCACCTTTAAGCATCCCTTGGCTGGCCCTGGTCGCGGTCGCGTCTACTGGAATACTGCTAGTGCATTATATCATTGCCCACTCTAAATGGTAGCGTTATCTGTCGTTAAATTTGAACTCTCTTCAACTTGTACTGTAACCAATTGCACGCTGCAAGATGTGAATCGATGTCGACCCCTGGATGCACGTCCAATGCGTGACATTTTATTCAGGGTTAGGACACACAGGTTAATGGTAAGGCCAGGGATTAAATCGCCAAATGTCAACACTCATTGCTCCACGGTCGGACGACCTCATTCCCCCACAAATCACGACCGCAGGATCTCATTTCGTCTGTCGCAATACCGATAATGATACGCCGTCTCATTCTCAATGTGCGTGCCAAAATCAAAGAAAACTGTCTGTCCAATTCCGTTGCAATAGGTAAGGTTTCGTGATAACTAAGTCACGTGTGTGACTTGACAGGACTTGTTTCTGCCGACAGTTCGTGGCGTCAGTCATGGTGTTAATGCCTCAACCTACTGCTCGGAAAAGGACAGGTGTTGCGGGTACTTCAGTCATGCACACTTCCCAATACATGGAATCTATCAGGGGAGAGGCTATCAGAAAGACTGGGAAATGGGGAAACGGGAGAGCGCAAGGCATTTGTTTGGAGGCGATGCCCGCTCTCAACATTGAAGTCCGAGAGCCGCATTGATCGATACCACGTACGCCATTCAACGTGTGAACACCACTCCACCTCGGCATCCCTGGTATCCAACCAAGTACAAGTCGTGTTTTCCCCCTGGGTTCTGTGTGCGAAGCGCGTTAACTTTATTTCCTATCTTCCAATTTGATAACGCCTCCTACCATCGTATGTTCTTGCATTGCTTCCTATCCGGTAATGAACTGTTATTGTATCGCTGTGAGACACTTGTTGTCACAACATTTCAAATTCATTATCATTAGTGCTCAAAGATGGTGGGTCATATCTGCTTGGCGCCAGATATGAAATGCCGTCATTTACGGCATTTCATGGCAGTAAATGACGGTGATGTGTTCACTGAATTACGCAGCTTTATACTTATTTTACAGCCAGCAATTAGTGTCCCTCAGAGAATCGTCATAGGAATTCAGACCTTTACAGTTGATGAGCACATGGAATGCCTCTAAGGGCCACCGAATTCGTTATGTGGCTCGGAATTGCTGAGGTGCTACAAAAAGCGCAATATGAGCTGGGCCTCATCGACGATGGGACCACGGGCGGGCAATAATACTATTTTTTGCATTGTACTAATTCATAATACACCCCAAAAACATATTTTCTAGTAAAATACGTACACTTTTTTTAATATGTACATTATAAAACATAGTACAAATACTAGATGGGTAGAAATCCAGCGAACCGGTAGAGAGGCCCAGAAGAACAACAGTCTCTGTTCGAAATATCGGCGGCTTCTGTCCTGAGGCAACTCCCTTCCTATAGTACACATACTGTACTATGGGATGTATTATGCCGTATTATGGTAATAAAGAAAAACGAGGGCCGTCCACGTCAAACCGGGACTTTTCATGTTTCGCAAAAGTAAAATGAACTTATAGGCGAGAAATTAGTTTTATTTTTCAACGCCAATCTCCAGCTGGCACTAATCCCCTTGTCACAGCATTTCACTAGGGCTTGGATGCCAGCAGCGTAGAAATCCTTACTGGCGCGTAGCAGCCATGATCGGACCGCATTCTTGACCTCATCGTCACAGCTGAAGTGGCGGCCCGAAGAGATGGAAATCCCTTGGGGGCGAGGTCTGGACTGTAAAGGGGATGTGACAGCAACTCCTAGCCAAGTTCCTGTAAGGTGCGTGTCGTGAAATGCACAGTATGCGGGCGTCCATTGTCCTGTAGGAGGAGGACTCCTTTGGTGATGAGGCCCCGCCGCTTTTGCTTCAGTGCCTTATGCACATTCCTGAAAACCTGGCTGTAATATGCACTATTGATCACACTATATGCACTATTGATATCGAGAGATGTTATCCGTCGGTCCTTGCGGATCAGGCGCTCCACAAGTTGGATGTTCTCAGGAACCCTGACACTGGACTCTGAGCCGCCCCGGCCGGGATCGTCCTGCACTGATGTACGGCCGTCTCGGAACCGTTTGCACCACTCAAACACTTTGCTGCGGCTTTGTGTATCGTGGCCATACTGAGCCTGAAGTCTTCTGTGAATTTCAGATGACTTTACGCCTTCATTCACGAGAAACTTCATGACAATTCGCTGTTTGATGTGCGAACTCAACTCGTTGTCTGCCATCTTGTCCAGCACGTGCCTTCTGTTTTGCACAAACTTTGGACCACCACGTGGTGAACGCGGAGGCCTGTCACGTGTGAAAATGACGAAAAAGAAGTAGCGCAAGCCATTTGTACACTCAGGAGACAGAAAGTCCCGCACGACAAAAAGTCGCCCGCCTGGTATGTGATGAGGCCTTAAATGCGAGTCTGAGGTTTTCTCTGGGGGGTTCTGAAGACTTTCCAGATGAATGTCAGCGCAGTTCACCCATACCTGGCCCACGACACGTACTACCCCCCTATGTGCCAGTCATTCTTGGAGTCCTCTCTCTATCTGTCCATGTCTGTACGCTGTCATACCCATGGCGTGTTTCAGTTGTGCACAAAAGGTATATGCAAGACTCCCTGTCAACTACCTGTGCCTGTGCCCTGTGTCTCAATTTGCATATAAAAGAGAGAGGGGATGGTACAGTGCGAAGGTGTAATGACATGGGCCCGCTTTTCCAGAGCATGGGCCGCTGTCATCAGCGCGTATATGGCTGAGTCGTAGATCGGCCTTCTGGCCTACTAGGCCAGCGCCCACTGGGAAGGCTGAAAAGTACTACTGTCTCAACTAATACAGCAGGGCCGATAGTACATATTTTGGATATTACAATACTGTGTGGAGATATGTATTATAACACTAATACAAAATGCATTACAGTAATAGTATTACAATAAGTTGTACCATATTATATGTCCACACCTGTATCAGACTGTACTGATGTGAAGGGTGCTACGAAGGAGGTCCAAATATCTACAGCTGCGTCGACACATCAAATGAAATGAAGAGATTGAAGTGGCTACCTTGGGCTGGTGACTTGTGAGCGGCGACGTGGACAGCAGCTTCGAGAAAAGCAATGACGATGGGCCGTAACGAGAGTTCTGGAACGAAAGCAGATGACTGGAAGCGTCGACGCTAGCTGGTGGTTTGTCTGGGACTGAGGACTCAATAAACCAAATATTTCTTTGGCCACGGGAGTCTCTCCACTGCCTGAATCGTTCGACTTATTTCTTTTACTGGAGCAGTCGACAGTATCCATTATGGTAAGATCTGGCGGAAACTAACTTCGCTGGGCGATTCTCTGCTAGGGTGGTGGAGAGGATCCGAAAAACCAGGCCGTTGACTAGTGGCCGGCTGGTTCATAGTCCTAGTTGGATGAGCGATGCTGAATTCCAGTGGTCAGCAACACAATCTGCGGAAGTCGTCCGGAAGTACGACGGGCTGGTTCCCGGCGCTGCGTTTGTGGACGTCGCGGGAGGCGACACCGCTCTTGGGAACCGTTGGCTGGAGCTGCGATGGCTGGTTAGCTGGTTCTTCTAGTGCTCTTGGGGGCATAGTCACGTACGTCTGCAGTGCCGGGGCTCGACACACTCAACAGGAGGACGCTCAGGTCTGACGAAGCACGGAATACTCAAGACAATGGTAGTGCGAGTGGGCACAGAAAGGAAGATTCATGGCAGTCGCATGATGTTGCCTATTGGGAAAGGCCTATACAGACTAAAGCATTGCACGCGCGAGGATTACGCTTGGTGATCCAGAGATGAAACTGAAGACGCCTCCGACAACGAGTTGCAACGGAGTGTCAGTACGAGTGTACGAAGCGACAACGGATCGCCCAAGGGAAGTGAAACATCAGGCAATGAAGGATTGGGAAGCGCTGTGCGTACGCCAGATGAAGACAAATCATACGCTGAAAGTGCGTCTCATTCAGAAGAGAATCCGAAAAGGGAGTTTGCGGACAAAAGCGACGAGCCATCTGGCGAACAATTTGTGTTTGGCTCTGTAAGCGAAGCAGGTTCCGCGCCGAGGGAACTCAACGCTAGGTGGAATTCAGATTCTATCCACGATGTTCCCCGCCTTCAGTCAACAGAAACGTCTCAAGCTTGATAGTAGCAGTGCCGGATCAGCTGCATTAGGTTCAGAAGGCGAGAACAAGGCATCTTCCATGAATGGCGGAATGTATTCGGGCGTGGAACATAGCGAAGATGGGATGGAAAAGCGATGTGCCAACCCAATCTGCTTTTGCGCTACAAGGGTCTGCCAACTGCTTCAACCATCCGTTTTATACCCTTTATGGACTTAGAAGGATAGGAAACTAGAATAGATAGAAACTAGAGCTAGAGTTAGACAGGGCGGACAGTTACAGGGGCTGCGATGTCCATTTCACGTCTGCTACAAATGTATGAAAATTTCCTGCACTCGCACCGCGGTCTAAACTAGCAGATCAGAGTCGGGAGGATACATGCTGCCGTGCCAAAAGCATATTGCCAGCGATTACCAGTGATTACCAGTGATTACCAGTGCATACCGAGCGAATACGGTCCGGCTGTCCGTACGTCCCAAGGCGAAAACTCCAGGCATAATGTCTCTCAAGGAGTTCCACAAGGAAACCTCTTTTATCAGTGCCGGACATAAATCGATAATACCACGAGAACTAGCATTCTCTGTGCATACAGATTAAGTTCCCTTTTGAAAGTAGCAAAATAGAAAGTAGTCGCTTGCAGCTGGCGTAAATAAGATCCATAAGTAGTTCACGCACATTGGTATGGACGTTTCGCACGGAAGGTCCGTCGTTCACACGCAAAGCCGTGAAATATTTTCTCTTGCGTCCCGCTGCGAAGAAGCTTGAGGTTGTACATCTGCTTCCTTTCCCGGGCGCAGACGTGGACTCAATGGACTGTCCATATAAGGCAAGGCTCAGCCACACAGCAAATCGTTTTACACCCCTCATTCGCTCAAAAGAGGTGTATTGTAGTAGAAACACCCTTTTCTATCCTGCAAAGGGTGCAAGAAGAGCAAGGGTGCACGGCGTTTTATCCATTGTTGATCATTAAGCGTGTAAAGTTGGGTATTTAAACAGGTGTTTACGTCCAATACACCCCATTTGAATTCGAAATATGGTGTTAAAAATGCTGTTTTTATTCGTGAGAGAAAAATTATGCTGTTTCCACACTCCCGCTCAGCAAGTAATCACATTATAGAGGGCAACCTGAGTTAAAAACACAGTATTTGACAGGGGAGAATGTTAGGAATTCGGCTGATATATCTGGCTCGTTGCAAGTGTGGGTGTCAATTGCAAAAACACATTCGCGTCACCGTTACAAACGTTTCCCGCCCAACCACATCTAACGAACGTGCCCTAACAAATTGTGTTTCAGTGTATGATCGCTCCGATACGCCAATATAGGCTACTCAGGGTGCACAGGTCTCTTCAAAGAACGAGGCGTGCCTGTGACGCGTTGCGCTCAGGTTTATATTCTACGATGGAACCACGGCTGGAGGTCTGTCGGCCATGTTCAGGGTGGTGCTTGCCAGAAGCAAGAACGTCGAACTGTATGTCTCAGCCACTGGTCTCGGCATGCTGCAGCGGAAGCTTGTATTACACTAGCTATTTGAGAGAGAATATTTACCGGAAACTAATTCCATCCTAAAACGTGTCACATTTAAGGGTGTTTTTGTTTTTATTCGCCCATTACAACAATGTTTTATTGGGAATACTTGTTTATTTCGGTAACACCAAAAAGGTGTTCGCCATGGGGCAAGCCATTTACACCAAGAAGTGTAAAAAAGTTTACTGTGCACCGATTCCTGCTATTCATCTCTGTGGTTGATGGGGGTTGTGGTCAGAGCTCCACGTTTGCAGTTCGTAAAGCCTTGGAGAGGGCGACGGTGCATTACAGTGTTGTTCTGCACACAGAATTGTCACATCCTGAATGAATACCCTCCAGAAGTGTTTGCTCGTTGTCTTGGAGTTCCAAGAATGGCTGGAACAGAGCTGGTTCTGTGGAAGCAGGGGATCTCCCGATTGAGCTTGCTTGTCGAACTAGCACTAGGAACGGGACAGAGAGAAGGGACGACAGGACGTCTCTTCTCTCAGTCCCGTTCCCAGTGCTAGTTCGACATGCAAGATCAAAACCAACACGCCCGGTTTTTCACTTTGATGTCACTGCCGATTGAGGATATACGTGAAGAGAAACAGCTCGGCGCCCCCAACGCTTAGCATTGTGCACAGGCGACATCACTCTCTTCCGAGGAAAGTTCCATACCTCGAAAGTGACTTTTATTGAGTTGGGCGGATGACACGCAATGGCCTCACAGTGGTATACATAGGGTGAGAAAGGACGACATTGCCACCAGGGCAGCGCCACCGTCGCGCCTGGGCCTTCACTCGCAATTTTTTTTTTCCGCGCGCGGTGGGTGGCGCTCGGGTGGAGGGCTGTTCGTGCGCATAACAGCGGGGGGAGGGCTCCGCGTGCGCTTATCGTTGTGTATTTTTCACCCTGGGCCGACATCTTTCGCCATTTTTCCGCCTGGGCCAACTTCACGCATTTTTTTTCCGCTCAAGAGGTGTGGTGGGCGGTTTACATTCAAGTATCAACATGCAAATGATAGCCATACACAAGTACAAGTGAAAATATACTTATTAAAGTCAATAGTGCCAGGAATGATGATGTGAGTGTGTGGATGAGAAAAACCCAGCCAAAACAGAAGCCCAGAAGAAACACAATACAACACACGTAATAAAGAATGTACTTATTACAGGTACGATACAATAGCATTGAATCGGTGTCACAGATCAAGCACCATATTTTTTTAATAACGGTAATCATACACACAAGTTTTATGATGGCTCAATGATATAATATTTTCGTCGGTTTTTGTTTACGTGGCGCCACTTGTTCAGAGTGTTCATCTGTTCATCAGCGTTAAGTCTGTGCTGGTCACAGTGTGGAGCGCTAAGTAAGGCAGGACCGGCCAGCAGTGAAGACCATAAAGGAATGAATGTTATATTACGGCGCTAGAGAAGATGCCAGTAGATGAGGATGGCAATGAAGGCGAGAGACAGCGATGCCGCTACAGGGGTCCCCCCGCCGTCAGATGCGTTGTTGACGCATCCCAAGAGCTGGAGTCTAGGAGACGCGCCTGGGAAAGGCTGCCGTTGGGAGCGAGGCGGGTGGCAGGAGCAAGGTATTGAATGGCTTTGGGGAGGAGATGCTTTCGTGGGCGGAGAAAGCGGGGTTTAAGTGATGGACAAAAACTGTTTCCGCGTGGCCCTCGACGTCGAGGACCAGCGTCTTCTCAGTGCGGGAGAAGGCTCTATATGGCCCCGAGTACGGAGCGTCCAGGCACCTGCGAGGGGAAGGAACCTGGAGGAAAATATGAGATGCTGTTGGCAAAGTGTCTGGGACGTAGGAGCTTCGAGATGAAGAGCATCGTGGGTGCCTTGGCCTGATGAACTTGAAAATGTCTGGGAGTAAGGAGACATAGTAGGAGCGGTCCGATGGGTTGTGGGTGGACGTGACTAGGTCAGCCGGGAGGCGAAGCCGGGTCCCAAAGACGAGAGGAGGAGCAGGAGAGCAGCCCAGATCTGGATTCAGACACGCCCGTAACTGGAGCAAGATGAGTGGGAGGGCGTGAAACCACTTGTGAGGATTGCTAAGGTCGCGAAAACTGCTCTTCGTGCGCCGCTGAAAGCGCAAGGGGTGGTATGCAGTGGTTTGGGTGCGTCGGGATCCGAGAAGACGGCAGACCTCGTGGAATAGACAGGATTGAAACTGTGAAACCACTTGTGAGGATTGCTAAGGTCGCGGAAACTGCTCTTCGTGCGCCGCTGAAAGCGCTCGACAAGGTCATTAGCGCAAGGGGTGGTATGCAGTGGTTTGGGTGCGTCGGGATCCGAGAAGACGGCAGAGCTCGTGGAATAGACAGGATTGAAACTGTGCCCCACGGTCCGTGACTCTTTGGTCTGGGGCTCCGTATCTTGAAATCCGCGTACTCAGGAGGGCGGAGGCAACGGTTTCAGCACGGTTGTCTGCTACAGGAACAGCCTCAGACCACCTCGTGAAACGATCAATGATTGTTAGGATGTATCGAAAGCAGGATGAGTGGGGAAGGGGGCCGACAAGGTCAATGTGGAGAACTTGAAACCTTCGGTCGGATGGAAGAAACTTGCCTGGTGGGGAGCGCGTGCGGCGGACCACCTTGGTGCGTTGGCAGGTAGTGCATTGCAATGTACACATAGGAATATCCGTAGCCATGCACGGCCAAACATAGCGGTCCGCAATCAGACGCCTGGTGGCGCGGATTCCGGGATGGGAGACGTCGTGTAAAGCGCGAAAGGCGAGATGTCGAAGACTTGGTGGAAAGTAAGGACTTGGGGAACCGGTTGACACGTCGCAGACAATCGCGGAAGTGGCGCCGGGGAGAGCTACTTCTGTCAACTAAAGCGGCGTTTGATGAGACTGGCGGAGTGACTTGAGGTCGTCGTCGTGGCGCTGCTCGTGCGCAAGGCGCTCCAAGGTAAATATGTCTGGTGGAAATGCGGAGATACGGCTGAATGTGTCCACAGAAATGTTGTTTTTCCCGCTGATGTGCACGAAGGTTGCCTGGAACTCCGCGAGGAAAGATAGCTGGCGAATCTCGCGTAGGGATTACTGCTGGTCAGCAGGCCGGAATGCGTGGACCAAGGGCTTGTGGTGTGTGAGCAGTATGGATGGGAAATAGCGAAAGTGGCTGACGGCCTCGAACGCTACAAAGAGCTCGGGGCCAACGACACTGTATCGTCAGGCTCCAACAGGTCCCCATAGAGCCCATAGTTTGAGATAATTCACACAACACTGGGCACACGACCAATGAAATTGCGACGTGGTGGATATTATGCACAACCAGTCGGCCAATCAGGAGCCTCCATGTCTGGCTGGCTTTTCGGTTGGTCCTGGCTACCATCGACTTCTACTCGATTTCATGCCTGCCGGCGTTACTCGGTATTCAAAATAACTAAAGTGATTTTGGGGTAAAATAAAGATTTATTTGATACAAAGCACTAATTCAAAGATCTGATACATGGATGCACTGTGCGTACAAAACCCACTGCGTTGCTGACACACTGGGACAAAGTTCGAACATGAAGCAGAACGAACACACCGTTCAACTCCTGATACCGAGCCAGTCTCATGAGTGCGTACCATTTCATGATGAGCATCTTCTTTCGCTGCCTGCGGTGCATCTATTATAGCGAAGCGAAAAGCGGTTGTGTGGCACGTAATCCTATCTTTGTTGACAGTCCTCGAAGTCCAACGGTGCTCGAACTTGTTCTTCACGCTTTAACTCATGAAGCATTCCGGTACCGCAGTTGACAAATTGTTCGTGGGATAACAGTTGTGTCCAGAAACAGCACAACACGCGTAGACTCACAAGGACGAACTAATAAACCCGTGAACATATTTCTGCAAACTGTTCTGTCGATTGACACCACCAAACACAGGAGGACGACATGCCGGCCATGCTATTTTGAAACTATGCTGAAACGGCCGAGACGCTGTACGCATATGCGCGCTACAAAATGCGATTTCAAAACGTTCTCCACCAATCGGAGCGCGCGCACAGTCTAGGACAATGGGCTTGCAACATGGTGTATGGGCGCAGTGGTACATACTCTACAGCCGCGTCCGCGGGTACCTGAGGAGGACTGGTATCGTTGTCGAGTGGGCGCGAGCGTCATCGAAAAGAAAGCAATGGGTTGCCATTGATTGTCGAATGATTGTTGAAGGACGGCCCCGGTAGCCGATCCTGACGCATCCACAGCCAGGGACGTAGGAGTATCATGGCGCGGGTAGACCAGCGTAACAGCGTTTACAAGAGCTTCCTTGACTGTGAGAAAGGCTTCCTCAGCGTCTTCTGACCAAGCGACACTAGTAGGTCCGGGGCTTCTGGGGTGTACGGAGGAAGGCTTCAAGGGGGGGGCGAGCAGAGACGCACAGTTGGGAATAAAACGCCGGTACAAGCTTAGCAAGCCGATGTTGCGGCGGAGATTGGCGGAGCGTCGGAAACCTTGGAGATTTACGGCGAAGTCTTGAATGTTGGGTGGAGGGTAGCGATCGAGTAGCGTGGAAAGGTTGCGCACGCGATAGTCACCACATGGTCGCCAGTTCCCGGTTTTCGTGGGGACCATATGCAGTGGTGACGACCAGTTGCTCGAGGATGGTTTCAGCACCCTGATGTCCAGTAAGTATGGAAAGACCGGCCAGCAGTGAAGACTGTAAAGGAATGAATGGTTTATTTTGGCGCGTGAGAGGATGCCTGTAGATAAAGATGGCGATGAAGGCGAGCGATAGCGATGCCGCTACACACAGTCATAAATTTGTAATATTTTTCGTTTTGATAGATTGTTTCCCTATTATATTCATGCATGTATCTGTTGTTTCCGTGTTGTATGATGCGCAGGTTTGGCTCTCTATTAATGCTATCTGTTGATCGTGTTGTTTCTCGTCATTTCCTTACGTCTGTGCTATTCACTTAATAAGAAATTGATTAATTAAACGTTGTGCCATGTTGGAATATGAAACTTATATTCCCTATTGCGCTCCAAATGTTCATAACTGTCACAAAACAGGCGTAAGCCTCCCGTCTTCAACAAATCAGGGCAGATATCATTAGAGCTGGTTGTTAGCTAGGAGCGTGCTATGGGGTGAAGTTCATTTTTAACATATCTATTTGCTGTGTTGGATTCATAAAACAAAGTAAGGTTTGTAGTGTCTGTTAGTTTGAAAATTGTCTAGTGTTCGATTAGATTAAGTCACGAGGATGATTTTATGATAGTTAAAATGATAGATTATTCTCCTCTGTTGTTTACGTGACGCCGCTTAGAGTGTTCCTCTGTTCTTCAGCCCTAAGCCTGTGCTAGTCAGTTTTAAATTTGTAATGTTTCACGTTCGGATAGATTGTTTCGCTATTTTCCTGCCTGTATCGGTTGTTTACGTGCTGGATGATGCGCAGTGTTTTGCTCTGTATTAATGCTATCTGTTGATCGTGTTGTTTCTCATTATTTCCTTACGTCCGCGCTATTGACTTTATAAGAAATTGATTATTTAAAAGCTGTGCCATGTTGGAACCAAATATATGCAACTTAGATTCCCTATTGTGCTTGAAATCACTTAATAAGAAATATCATGAAATCATGTTAAGAATATATTCCTTGATTAAATATAGTGTCCTTTGTTATAGATTTTATTTCCTCTTGTGTTCGTGTCGTTCTTGTCGTTCGCGTCCCATGGTCTTCAAGGGTCTCAGCTGTTCACAATTAATTACATACATCAATAGGCGCTTGTAATTAAAATCCCGCTATTGCAATGATGGTGGTCACGTCATGACTTTTTATAATACAACTTGTAATTTTGATTGTAATCATATTGATTAAGAATATCTTCTTCGATTAAATGTGGTGTCCATTTCTAGTTTTGATGTGGTATTGTTTAGCTATTATTTCCCTACATGTTGGAGGATATGTCGGTTTGGTTCTATATTAATGCTATCTGTTGATCGTGTTGATCCGAATTATTTCCTTATGTCTGCGCTATTCACTTCATAAGAAACTGAATAATTAAATTTGTGTCATGTTGTAATATTAAACGTAGCTTCCATATTGTGCTCGAAATTACTAACATCTATCAGAACTTATAATTAAAATACAATTGTTGCAATGGCGCTCGTGTCCCAGACATTTTACAACTAAACTCGTATTTTTCATTGTTATCGTATTGATTAAGAATATCTTCTTTGATGAAATGTGCTATTCCATATTTATTCTGATTCATTGAAAACTTGTGTGTATGATTACCGTTAATAAAAAAATATTGTGTTTGATCTGTGATACCTATTCAATGCTATTGTATCGTACCTCTAATAAGTATATTCTTTGTTACGTGTATTGCATTGTGTTACTTCTGCTTCAAGTTTTTTCCTCCACACAGAGTCGATCACAACATAATTCCTGGCACTACTGACTTTAATACATATATTTTCACTCGTACTTTTGTGTATGGTTATCATTTGCATGTTTATACTTGCATGAAAGTGCCCACCGCACACCTGTTGTAGCGGAAAAATTTTGTGAGCGAAGTTGGCCCAGTCGGAAAAATGGTGAAAAGTCGGCGCAGGCTGAAAAATACGCAACGATAAGAGCATGCGCAGGCCTCCCCCCCGCCGGTAAGCGCGCAAGCAGCCCTCCACCCGAGCGCCACCCACCGCGCGCGGGAAAAATTCGCGAGTGAAGTCTGCCCAGACGCGACGGTGGCGCTGCCCTAATGGCAATGTCGTCGTTTCCCACCCTATGTATACTACTCCTCACTCGTTTCGTACTTAAGGATGTAACACGGCTGGAAACCCCGTTTTCCCCATCGGTACCGCCCATTTTCGTGAGGTCTTCCGGGATTTCGGAAGTAGGAGAACAATGTTCCCACGAAGTTTCCGATAACGCATTTTAACTCTGCTAGATGGAAAGTGTCAACTTTCGATCGATATACACGAAATGGCAATTCTGCATCTGACGCTGTTCCCAACATGTACTGCGAGACCGACGCCTTTCGCATCAAGCCTCCTCAACAATTGCAAAACGTTATGTCATTCTTTTCTTTCTACAATTTGTAGTCGATCTTAGCTTGCGAGTATGGACAGTGTTCACCGACAACAAATTTGCGCTATTTGCCATTGAGAATGCCGTCATATGAGGCTCGTCCTCCCCTATAGTGGCGTTACATGATAATGGCTTACCGCGGTGTCTACGAAGCAGCCCACAAGCTAGTTGGTTCCACTGAGACGGCCTCCACTTGGTTCCATGTCGTTCCAGTCTCTGGGGAAGAAGCAGGCTAACAGCGCAACAAAACCACCTATTTCGTCTTGCATACGAGTATTATACTGCTTGACACGTAAACATCGTTCAATTATTGAACTATGTATTAATGGCATCTCTGGCTGCCCTCCAATGGGTAACTGACATTCTTTCCCCATCTATGTTCTTCCGATTGCCACTAAATACCTTTTGTCAGGATGCTGCACTTGTTCATCAGATGCTATAACGCGTGACGCGCTCAGTGACGGTACCGTTTGCGACAAGTTGACCTGCCAGGAAAATCTCAAACACGTCATTTCACACTTCTCCGTACTACAACAGTCCTGCGTTGGAACGGCTGATTCATTCACAGGAAAGGCCGAGCAGACACACGGACTGCCGGGAACACCTGCCGACGAAATATTCAGATCAGAAATCGAGCCAAGCAGTTCAGGTTTCAAACTTACGTGTTCGGATTCACTGCGCTTCAATGTCGCCCTGTCGCGCGTGTAAGATACCTGCAAAGTTTAATGAAAGCAATGCAAGCCTTCAGATACAGGATCGGAAACCCACGATATGTTTCATAAGGCAGTTCATGAAATATGTTAACAATATGACATTATGCTCGATTCCCGTGTCGATCACTTCAACCCTGCAACAAAGAACGAGATTTGAAAATAGGTGTGGTACGAAAAAAAGAAAAACACCATTCAGCGACGTAGAATTCTGCAGATACTTGTGCCCTCGAGTTATCTTCGTATGTCATTTGGCGCAGCAACAATCATGGGGACCTGCGAGTTTCCAAAGAAAAATCAAAACTGCTTCTGCCCACTCGCGAGGCGAAGCAAACGAATCTTTTGAAACATTTACTTTCAAAGCACAGTCTCACAGCAAGCAATGAAATAATCTGGACATATGCGTGCGTACATGACATAGAGCTCAAGCAACGGACTAACGAACAACCTGTATCCTCAACCTCGCTGAACGGACGATGAAGTGGACGTTTACGAGTTTTTCTATTAGGAAACGAGAAGCAAGTAACATCAGCAAACTCGCCACTCTCGTCTCGGAGATCCAAAGAGTTCCACACTCACCCGTTATCAGCATTCCATTTTCAATGACTCTTCAGGTGCCACATGCCATCAAACCTGCAATGTTTATTTTTATTTTATTTTTATTTTTTTCAGTGTAACTAAACAGTTGCCTGAGTAAGACTCGCCCTAAGCACCTAACGGAGGCTGAATTGTTTCCCTTTATCCCTATGACAAAGAATAGGAATGGTGACCGTGTAGTCAGTAAGGAGTAAAAAAGATGCAGGTACATAAATATGCCTTTCCTCAGAAGCACGTTGCAGTCTGGAAATCAACGGAGGCCACATCCTTGCTCCCTTGGTTCCTGCGAGAAAGAATATGAATGGTGACCGTATAATGAATAATGTGTCGCAAAAGGTTCAGGTACGTACAGGTGCCTTTCCACATAAGATCGTTGCGGTCTGGAATTCTGAAACGCGTATAACGACGCCCGCAAACGACGCTGGCTCAACAACGTGACCGAACACGAACGCAAGCAAGCGCCTACTTTAACGCTACCAACACATTGCTTCCGTTGACGATTTGTTCATGAGGCACAAACTTGTTTCGTTATTTTTCGTGGCCGTGAGAAGGTTCACAGGGGTTTAACGGCGCAGTTAGGCTGTTCAACCCATCGGAGACTTAACAAATCCGCTATGTACCACTTCAAACTTTTCATGCGGCAGCATGAACCTCATGAATAGGACTGTTCACGAAGGCGCGACGTCTATAAACCTCCTGTCTTCAATGAACCGCTTATTTGATCGGGTACGTATCATGTGCAGATTTTAGAGTGTAAAATTGTTTGTACTTCGGCGTAACTTCCACGAGCCAGCGGAGTGTTTCTACTCGAGCGGCACACGAAGACACACATCACAAATAGCACGTTAAAGCCAGTGTAGAGTCCCATAAGCTCACTATTCCGCGGGCGACACTGCACGGGCTACGCTCTCTGCCGCTGGGATACAAACAGCCCTCTATGTCTATCAATCAGCTGTAGACTCTCACGAAATATAAATAAAAAAAGAAAGAAAAATATTGTTTTGCCCATGGTCAATCCAGCCCACAAACGCTCCACTCTAAAAGCACCAGCAAACTTTTTGAACGACGTAGGACTTCAGTCCTCACAATGTGGCTCAGCAACCAAATTACCACGAGATATGGGGTAGAGTACCGCCACCGGCGGGGAAAAGTCCGAACACGATCTCAAACGCAAAGTTGTTGTTGCACCTTTCATACCCTCAATTTATCCATCATATATGCAGCTGTACAAGCCCTTCACCACGCATGGCTTTGAGTTATTCAACATGTAGTTATTATAGTTTGAAATGTGTTACTGCACCGTAGAGACCGGGAGACTAAGTGCAGGAATCACACTTATTCGAGTGATGGTCACGCTTTAGTTTGCCACCCGCGGCACGATCTGACGATGACGCCCAGGCGATTATGCCTACGCGTGATGCAGTGGCCATTGGACACACGCACATCTGCCTCAATCAGTAAACTTACCGTTGGCGTGTCACGACTTTTGTCTGTCTTTGACGATAGAGCCGAATCAAAGATTCTGGTATGCACGTAAAATACCGCTCATGTACAGTTTCAGATGTTCTGAAAAAGATTTCCCTTAGGGTTCATTCTATTCATTCACTTCATTCACTCCCTTTCTGCAATGAGGCACGTACGCTATCAACTCATATGTTTAGAATTCAAAGATCGCCATAGCAGCACCGAACAACTGTTTTCCCGATGACCGTAACACCAGCAATTAAAAGCAGCCAAAACTTATTGACTCCTATTTCAATTGCATAATGGGCCAAACAGGACGAAGCAGCGGTCGAGTGCTAGTATTACTATGATTAAATTGTGTACAGAGTTTCGGATTCTTCTAGTCATGTATTGATTTATGGTATGAAAGAGACAGCTTTATAGGGCCAATCAAGGCAGCCGTGTAGGTCCATCCATGCCAGACGCAGTGTTCGTGGCGGAACCCTAGTGAAAATGTATCTGAGAGGCCTCTCAGGATTTTTTAAGAGGTCTGAGAGGACCTTTTAAGAAATTCTGAGAGGTCTGAGAGGACCTCTCAAGCAGTCCTAAGAGGTCTGAGAGGACCTTCTACGAAACTCTGAGGGGTCTGAGAGGACCTCTCAAGCAGTCCTAAGAGGTCTGAGAGGACCTTTTAAGAAATCTTGAAAGGTCTGGTAGGACCCTTTAGCACTTCTGAAGGGTCTGAGAGGTCCTCTCAGGCAGGTAGAGGTGGTAGGACCTTTCAGGCAGCACAGAGGGGTCTGAGAGGACCTCTTAGAGAAAATCTGGAAGACGTTGTATAATCATTCATGTAGCCCTAAGAGGTTTGGGGGGCCTCTCAGACAGCTTTGCGACAGTGCGTCGTGCAACACCTCCCAGAGCAAGTTGCTACGTGTTTTCCGCGCCGCGGAACATGCTACCTCGTCCACTTTGGAAAATAGATCGCAAGATTTCACGTGTTTGTGCATTATTCCTTCAAGGAACACGTGCCGTGATAACCTTGTATTGCCTTCCCCCCTTGAAGCTATTGTTCTTGCAATCCGTGCATTATTGCACTGCACGTAAGTGGAAGCGTTTCGGTCAGTCGCCAGCGGTTGAATCAGTCTGTTTTGAAACGTTGAAGTGTGAGGACGTGGGCCGCGGATCTCAAGTAATTTGCGTTCTGTCTTCGGAATTGTGACTGTTTTTGAGGTATGTAGGCGATGTCTCAAATATGCTTTTGTGATTGACAGCCATTCCTCTTCACTTTAGGCTTTTACTACTGTTCGCAGACACGCATTATGAGCGCCGATAGGAAGATTACCAACCACGTAACGTTACCAACGGCGCTGGGTGCCAAACGGTGCGTTATATACTTCGATGCCTACACACTGCCTTACACTGACATTTTGAAGTTGTATTTCTTACAGATGGATCTCGTACGAAGTGACAGGTGGTGAGAACACAAGGTGGTGAAAACCCAATCTCTCCAGTTAGTTGGTGGCTTACGCAAGCAAGGGAAACTAGACGGTGCATCGCAGGTCCCGAAGTATACGTAAAACAGATGAACTTGATCAGCGAGAAGCAGAGTTCCTCAAGAATATTTTTCATCGCCGCTGTACGGACATTGTGAATATGTGTCCCATGAGTTCACGCTTTGTGGAATACGACAGTGTGTGTTGATGATGACTCGTACGCTTTCGTAGACATGTAAGTGCTAAATCTAGTTTCTGTTGGTGCAATTTACCGTTGCGATCCTTCAACAAATATTAGATATTCACAATTCTGTAAGACATTTGAAATAACTGTTACATAATCAGATAGGAGTGTGCATGCCTTGAGTGTATCTGTACAATCGAAGGAACTCAATATATGTGGAGTTTTGCGACATGTACTTGTCTGTATCTATGTCTGGTGTATCATAGCACTGTATGATTATACCACTCCGATGACAGGTGCAGCGTAGACGGCGAAATTGAACATTGATGTTCCGATGCCAGATCTGGGCATTAGCTTCTGAGAGGTCCTGTCAATCTGAGAGGTCCTCTCAACCTGAGAGGTCAGCCTGAGAGGTCCACCAGCCTGAGAGGACCTCTCAGCCTGAGAGGTCCTCTCAACCTGAGAGGTCAGCCTGAGAGGTCCACAGGCCTGAGAGGACCTCTCAGCCTGAGAGGCCTCTCAGTCCCATAACATATTAGACCTGAGAGGCCTCTCAGATACATTTTCACTAGGGAAGAGCGCGAGAGAAGGTGAACAAAGGGTACTGAAGCGGTGGAAAGGAAGAGTACGCGGGCAGGTGCGCGCCAGGGCTGTGCCACCACATACCCCGCTAGAAAAAAACGGCACAGTGATGTCCAAGAGAGGTGTGTGACGTAAGATGTTTCATGGAAATGTATATACTCCTACAAGCAACTGACATCCCAGCATGTTCCACTATCGAGAAGATGAGGATGCCTACGTAGTCCTCATGTCCAGCGCTCATTGTGGTCATCCCATTTTGTTTCTCCCCAGCACCAGGGGTATTTTATCGCTTTTATGCTGTGTCAGGAACGACGGCGCACAGAGTCGGGACGAAAACAACGCGCTGCTTTAGAAGGAAGCGCGTCGAGCTCGCGCAATGACTCCACGAAACATTGAGCGGTCTTCAATAAAAATGTAATACCCTATCAAACAGAGCTTCGTACACGATGGCCCTAAAAAGCCGCCGCCTTTAAAGGGATGGTCGCATGCGGGAAGACATCTATGAAACCGCTTCTTCTGTATTCGGCGTGGGCCGACAATTTACCCAACTAATGCTCTTCGTCCGAAAATTTTTTCCATATTAAAAAAAAAATTTAAAGATGAGCGCTGCTTCCGCGGCAACAGGAGCTCCCGTGACGTGACGTCACTCCCTAAGCGGAGGAGTGAGAGCACTGCGCTTAGAGGAAGAAAGCCGCCGTCCAGACGACCCGTAACCAGACTTGTGCCCGTTACTCGAAAAAAGTAATTGATTACCGTTACCGTTACTTCTACAGAAAAAGTAATTGGTTACCGATACCAATTACTCGACGCCAAATGTAATTGAGTAACCAATAGAAAAGTAACGCGTTACTCCGGTCGTTACTCTGCATTCGCGCAAAGTATAACCATCTTAGTGTGCCCCAAAATGAAAAAAAAAAAGCGTTCAACAGCAGAACAGCTGAAATCTCGAACAGACTCGATTGTGGAAGAGCATTGCGTGGAACTTTCCCATGACAAACTGAACCTCCAAAGCTCCAGGTACCACCGCACTGGTGTTGTAGGAAGAGATTAGGGAGAGATACCCTGAAATTCCAGAACGTTATTTTAGCTACCTCCGCTTGCTATAGTAGAAGGGCACAACAAAAGCTGACGGCAGGAGGGGCTTGACGTGGGGCAGAGTATCTGACAGCTAAGTTAATCTCTGCGGGAAAAGTAATCAATTACTGAGTAATCGATTACTCCACAAAAGTAATTGATTACTTGAAAAATTACTTACAAAATTTACAATTGATTTATTGAAATTGATTACAAGTTTACTAGTAACGTGTTACGCACAAGTCTGCCCGTAATTGACCCCACCCGCACCGCAGGTGTACTTTTCAGCATTCCTTTTTCACGACGTCGCACTCTGCCCTGGTTCTTAGGGAGTGACGTTTTCTCTTTTTTCCACGGAGGGAATTACGGCATACTTATGGCGTCTGCTATTGTCATGCATTCCGTCGAATTAGTCAAAATGCGCTACTATGGCCCGGTTCTATCAACGTCGATTAATATTTGAACTAAGATCAACGGTCCTTGACTTGAATTTAAAGCCTAGCTCCGTTTCATTAAAGAGAGTTATGGTCACTGAAACATTAGTCACGTCACCAACTAACGGTTGTAAACCATAATTGAGTGTTAACTTGAAGTCTGAGCAACCCTTGATTTTAATGAGTTAACCAGCGGTGGTGAACCTGGGCCTAAATGGCGTGGGATTTGCGATACCGTGCTCAGTGGTACTGGGGGAATATAAAGACACCATAGAGTTTCTAAATTGACTGGGACGGATGGGACGGTCGTTTTACCGCGCTTGACAGAAGGCCCAAAGGTGCAGCCAAAGGTACTTAGGTACAAAGGTTTTTCCTTCTTAATGCACGCAGCGTCCTTACAACGTTGATTATGTAAGGGGTTCTCGTATACTTTGAAGTAAGGGTTTGAAACACCCATTACCTAATTTGCATAATATCGTGATTCACGACACGGGTGAGGCAGGATGCATATTTTCATCTTGATACTTTGTGCACTTGTACCTGACCATGCTTCGAGTTGCGACATTAAGCATCTACATGTTTATGCAGTCCATCGGCGAGCCAAGGTCCACAATACCACTGTGATGTTTCTCTTGCGAAATCGGGACCCTCCCGTGAAACCACTTCGTCAACAACAAACGAAACGTGTGTACTAATTTCTTCTCACGGCGCAGTCAATGTCTTCCAGACCAGGTGATAATAGTGAGCAAACGTGTTCTGTTATGCAGCTCGCTCTGAAGTGGATCACAACATGGTCTTCGCCGAAGAATTGGACGAGCCTGAGGAGATTGATGAACGATATGGTAACTAGCAAATTACTGTCTACTAACCTAATCAGAAATGTTGAGGCGTACGTGAGCGATCCCAGATGACTGACCATAGCTCAACATGGTTTCATATATTTTGCAGTCGAGGAGCCACACAGCCTATCCGTCGTGGTGAACGACACGCTGATGGCACTGGATCTCGGGGACGGTAAATATTCCATTGCTTAATACGGGTGTACTGGGACTTCTCTGTTGAATTCTCTGTTTAATTGAACAGATATCAGTAATACTAGCTCCAACTCGCGCATAACACTGCTGACTGTACGGTGTGCTTCTGGAGGAACGGACCAAGATTTTCCCAAGTTTGCGACATATTTCCTTCGACAACTGAGCTGCACGTCCCTATTTGCGGTGTGGCCTTCTTCGACAAAATGTTGTCCTAGCACGCAGAGCCAATCTTGATGGGTATACTTCAAGTGCCAGGACAGACAGAATAACATACATGTAGGCTAGTTGGTGGACAATATCCCTTGCGAGGAAAGCCTTAGCTTTGCAAACACACAAACGACAGGTGAAACCAGCCAAACGATTTATATACACAACTGTATAACCCACTGACGCCCTTCACAAAATGACGATAAAAGAATGTAGGCCAAAGGGAAAGGGCAAACGAGTAACAAAAAAGGAAGACTGTACGCAAAAGGTACCATGAAGTATGAAGAAGAGTCCATAGCCGTTTTTACAATCCCGGGATATCGGAATTTTCAAGTGTGGATCATGACAGGGGATTGGGATTTTTGTGCAGCTGTCCTCACGAAGTCGTATGCGACTGGAACCACTTCGGGAGCTGAGCTGTTACAAACACAAATCCAGCGCGCATTTCCATCTATTTATTGTGTTCTCTATATCTTTATCTTTCTCTATAACTATGTTCTTTGCGAGGGGCGAGTTAAATATGCTGAAAAGGCAGTCACACTTTTTTCGTTCCACTTTCTAACCTATTGTTGACGATCAAAGGAAAAACCGATACCATCACCTTCTTATCTATAACGCAGGTGACTGTGCGCTTTTCGATAGGTATCCGCTGCTGCTGAATCTCAGTATTGAGCGCCCGTAACTGTCGCGATTTTGGTACCGCCACGGTTTCAGTCGCAAGTTTGGAGGCAAGCTCGCCGAACTCCAACCAGGTGCGTTCCGGCTTCTCAAGCTTGACCTCCTCCTTCGCTTTCATCCTCGCGCCCTTTTAAATCTCGCCCTACGCTTACTCGCTGTTTTCCTCCTCATGATCTTCCGCACTTTCATTATTCGCTTCGCTCCTCGTTCGCTCTGCCGGCTACAACGCCAACGCCGCTCAACGTAGGCACGGGTGCCAGGTGTGCTCTGAAAAGACGCATTTCTGCGATGTATTGTGAAGTTTAACAGATCCAAAGAATCCTAGGAAACCTTGACATTTCTTAGTTTCAATACTGCTTGATGTTCTGGGTATGGGCTCTATAGCTTGTTGGCTCAGCAGCCAGCATGCTTGGAATGTGTCGTGGACACTGCAGTTTGTTCGGATTCGGATCGCAACTGGTGTTTTTTGCTGAGGGGACGCCGTAAATCTGGGGTCAACAATGTACCGTACCTTCCTTTTCACACATGTCACTGATCATTCGTTGTCAGGAAAGCTGAAATTCACTACCCTGAAATCCCGGAATTTGGCACCGGGAAATGTCGGGATTTCGAGACGGTAAATATGCCGAGATCCCGGGGTCCTGGGTTCTGAACCGTAGTACAAACTACTTAAGCTCTAGTTTAAAGACATTTTTACTTTGTTTGCGGACAAGTTTGCGGAACACGCTACTGCGTATTCCTTCATCAGAGTGACACGCTAGCAGCGAATGGTACCATACGGACTGGCAAACGGGTGACTGGGTTACCCAGGCACATGATTGTAAGTCAATACAGTCCCATTCACAGCTAGCGTAGCATTCTGAGAAAGAAATATGTCGGAACGTGTTCCGTAAACTTTTGTCCAGCGCAGTACTTTACCAGGTAATTTACCCCAGCATCTTACCGTCAAGTAGAATATCGACAAAAATAGGACAATGTTGATGAATGAATGAATACTTGTCTTGAACGGATGACTGGGCTAGGCAGGTGTAGTTCCATTCGTTGCGTTAGTACAGCCCAGATAACGAAATACAACTACGTTTGTTCGATATGACAAGGAAAACCCTACTAACTATATTCTAGACAGAAGGAGAAGGTCTCACAGGGAGGGAAGAAGTTCGACTAAACAAACAGTCGTAGCTTAGAGCAGGGTCATATTGTCACTCCGATTTCAGCTGACATGGGCGACGGCAGCATATACACAAGTCACTTTGTGTTGTGTCACAACTATGCAGTCCCCTGGAGGGCGTCACGCAACATCCTTCCCGGGCAGAAACCATCGCCTGATTAGTGTGAATCATTTAGAAGATTTAGTTGACACGTCAGTTGCACAGGTCGGTGGGTAACCACATTTGAAGTCAGCTTCACAGTACACGTTCGCACGTACCCGTTCGTTCGTTCGTGACAATTAGTACTCCGGCAATCTTCCATATGTCTTTTCATCTTAAAAAACGACGAGGTCGCCCTCTTGTATCCCCGATGTCGGTCTATTTGGTGCCAAATGTGTGGAAGGCTGCTGTAAAATGTATTCTTCTTGCCACAGTTTTCAGAAATCACAGGATCACAAGGATATGCAAACGATGTTTCTGTTTTCGAGTGAGCTCCTGTGCTGAGCGTTCTCGCGTCATATTTTCCGAAGACACTATTTAACGGAGCTTACCGTACTCTCCTAAAATGCGGCCACCATGCTACCCTTTCCAGTACGTATTTCCACGTGATGTTTGTATATAAGTCTTGAATTTCTGAGACTTTTACCAAGACGATCCTTTTCCATCTGATGGATATCCCAAGAAACTCATTTAAAGGCGGGAGCGTTGTCCGTGTAGAGAGCTAAGAGTCGTCCCCCTTCCTACGAGTAATCGACGGAAAGTGAGAACGAATGACTTCGTTGTGAGGTCTGAAACCAGCTCCAGGTGAATGACATGTGTAACCAACAAGTGAAAAGGGCGATATAGGCGGTTTCTTTTCCGATGTCGACTCTGATGTAGAGTTGGCCGGAAAATATTAATTTCACGATAATGAAAGGCGCTGTTGTGTAATGCGGTCCGTGGGCAACGGTGTCACATGTTCGTTGGCCTGCTTAGCCCTGAGCCCAATACGCTTTTTGCCTTTTTGGTAATTTGCCTCTAATTCGGCACAAAAGTTGTCGTGCTTTAGGACTCGCGCTTTAGGACTCTCAGTTCCATCAAGTCTCTTCAAGTCCCAGTCTCTTAGGGCTCTCAGTTCCATCAAGGTTTGCTCAACACCTCTGTGCAGGAATCTTCGATGGGCAGCGTTGACGGCAAGCTTCGTCAGTTCATGTTCTTTTGGCAACAGTAAAGGGTGCTTCATCTGAGGCATCCGAATAGTGAAGTTTACCCCCTACTGTCTGCGTAGTCAGTTTTCGTCCAGGAAAGGTCGTAAGCTAGTAATGCTGGAGTTGTCACCGGTATGTTAGCCACGGATCAGCTGCTGAATTTCGGGAGCATAAAGGCGTTATGCTGGGATCTCTTGAATCAGTTAAGCTTTGCTTTCATGATGCCGTAGGCGGTAAGCATGCCTTGCAGAGGATTGTACGATTGGTGATAATTCGAAATGAAACAAACACTGTCTATGTAAGAACGCGTAGAGGTACGGACAATTTACTGATGCGACTCCGGTCATTCAGCGGATATTTATTGCTGCGGCTGACCTGTACAGAGATCACTTCCAATTTGCGCAGCTCGCACACCGGCGTTTGTGGAAACTCGGCCACACATCTTCGTAGTTTGGAAGTAATTCTGGCCCCTTCCGCCTGTCTAAGGTCCTAAACTCACTCCTGGTGCAAGCATACCTACCGTCTTCTGACTATCCGGGCAATGTGACCTTGAATGGGGATCGATTATTGATTGAATTCCCGTCGTCCTATAGCACACGGATGGCATCCCAAGGTTAGGATCTTCCAATTCATTGGATGGCTATCGTCGAGCCTGTCCAGAACTGTTTCAGATGTATTTGCAGTTTGAGGCACTCCTCGATACATTGATCCAGTTGTGCTTAACGAGTGCACCAATCAGCTCAAGGCGGAGCAATGTCAACCTCTTCAAAGGTGTCGCTCGGGATTTGGCGATAGTCCTCGATTCTTAGGTACACGAACCTGTCTGCGTCAGTAAAGGTATGCTGCAACAACGAAATTGTATTTTCTCCATTTCCTTACATCACTTACCGGTCCACGGATAGCTGTTCGATCGACGGTAATTCTTTTTATCACTTATCATACTCCTAAGCAGGGTTGCGGTGTTGCCACACCGGGGTTGGAATGATTCCAGAATCATTCCAGATTTATCAGAGTCCGGAATGGAATTGGAGTGGAATGGTCTGGGTGCCAAATGGTCAAGGACGATGGTTTGATTTGGTTTTAAGAAAAAAAAAAGGAGATTTTGGCTTCAGGTCAGAGTGTGAGGCCCCCAACTCCACATAACTTGCATCAATTACTTTGTTGGAAAACTCATGAATGTTGATGACAATGAAGGAGAGGAGGAGGAGAGGGGGAGGGCGCAATAACCTTGTATTTGTGCGTTTTCCGTGCTGGGTAATGTCAGTCTCCTTCATAGCACTGCTGGGCCAGCTAGTACGGTTAGCGGTCCTAATTATTTTATTGGTGAAATAAAAGAAACGGAATGGGGTTGCCAAGCCATTCCAGGAGAGGGAATTGACCGTACCTTTTCATTCCGAGGAATTGAAATATTGGAATTATCACAAATCTTCATTCCTCGGAATGGAATTGGAATGGAATGACTGAACCCATCCCGCAACCCTGCTCCTAAGAGAGGTCACCTGGCCGAGGATCATCCCATGTCGGACCTCGTTCTCAAATACGGTGGAACATTGTCTTACCCGCACTCTGTTCCAGAGTTCAAGGTAACTCGTTACAAGTAACTCGTTACTGTAACTAAGTTCCTTTTTTTGGTAACTTCTAATTTAACTCGGCACTTTTGCGCCGTGGTAACTTTCAGAGGAACTCGTTCCTTTTTCAGGTAACTTTGCCAAAGTAACTTAAGTTAAGTTCCAAGTTACTTTTAACGCGCTTTTCACTCACGTCTACATATCTTGCTTTCTCTCCGGTTCCTTCATGTCATTTTTTGCCATAAAACGTGATATTCAATCAATGACAGTATTTTATTCAGTAAGTAAGAACCGCTGCCATTGAAATGAAGCTGAACCATTGTGCGCCCACAAGGAGTAAGATGCAATGTGTTCGAATAGACCTCTACCAGAGAAACGTCATCATGACATTGGTAGACAGACTGAAACCGAAACGAATCGGAAGGAGAGGGCTGTGTTCCACGAACGGGCACTTATTCGCTGTCTCCCATTGAAAGAAAAGTAGGACCGAGGGTCGCATCCCTTTTAAGACCATATCGTAATCTCCTCAAGACCGTGGCTTTCATGCGCGACCTTGTTCACCTCTAGCTTCGAGCGTAGTTCAATTCTACCAAATTTTGGCCACTATGACGTCATTTGTTTACAAACAGGGAGAGGTCAATTGTTGAACATAAACGAAAACGATCTAAGCCTGTTGCACTCCTCCGCAGGCAACTCAGGTCTAACTCAACTGCTCAGGCGCGCTGCACCTGCGTAATGCTATTTTGCGTCCGAAGTAACTTGGAAGTAACTCGTTTTTTTTAAGTAACTCAGTAACTGCGTGTTACATTTCAGGCTGAAGAACTTCGTTATTAACTTAGTTACATTTTGCACACGGTAACTTAACTTGTAACGAGTTCTTTTAGACGAGTAACTTCTTAATCTATGCTCTGTTCGGCCACGGGAACCCCAACGGGTGGACGAGCTGACTATTGCAGGTAGCTCGTGGGCTGAAGCGGGGTAGTTTGTACCACGACATAATGAAAAAAAAAAACAGCTAAACTACAGTAATCGCCACAACTGATGATCAAACAGTGCGTCAAATGATTGGATCTTTTCACATTGTGACACAGGGTAACCTGTGTTGGCGCCTCCTCCTTATCTTTGATCCAGCTAGAGTAAGTGTCTTGGCTCTGCTGTGCATAACTTGATGCCTCTCCTTCGCTGATACCACCCGCTCAAACGTTGCGTGCCTGCGTACTGCTGATGATGGCCTGATAAGGCCGAAACAGTGCTCCAGCATAGTCAAGATTCCTCTCCTGTCTTACAACGATACCTCTCCGATTTGCCTCGGGCGAATTCCTGCCACATGTTATCAAGTGCTTAGCTATTGGCCGATGATTCACTGCCGACCAGCTTTTACATCTTATATCGTCCTCTATTGTTGCAGTTTTCATTAGGGCCGTTGCAGTACAGAGCGTTTGGTATCCTTGTCAAGAGTCAGAACTTCCAGCAGCCTGTCGTTTGATAATTTCAAGTGGATAATTTCCATTTCAGTTCAGTTCTACGAAACCACAGTACCTTGCCCATGATTGCATCAGTGAACATTCTGTTGTTCGGTGCCGCCGTTCATTCGTGGTGCAGTGCATATTGCTATGCTTCTCGAGCGTTCGTGCTCCACTTCTCCACCTGCAACCCAGTCAACCACATCTGTCCTACGGATGTCCGGTTATTATCCCAGAACAAACTGCCTGAATCGATGTCCTATAGGTCTCCGTAGGATACCCTTAACGGATATCTAATGTCCCAAAATTGTACAGTGAACTACGGACGTCGGACGGACAGAGGACATCGTGTGGGCATCCGTGTTAGTAGTCTTCGCAGTGAAATTCGATTAGAATTAGTGCTGCGACTTCAATAAGCATTAATCTAGTGTACCTGGCTTGCAAGTTGGCATAATTGGTACTTGTGATCCCAAAATGCAGTTCATTACCGCGACGCATTTTTGACTGGGGTAGGAGATCATGCACGAAATCGAGGGCAGCTCACTGCTGGCAACAGTGCGCAGGCGGCCGAGCGATGGGTGTGTCAGCTACACAAGTTGGTACTTGTGCACGTTTCAGTTCAAGTATCGCTGAAGCAGCAAAGTGTACGACAGGTAAGCTATGCAAAACCAGAACGGCGAGCAGACGCAACTCATGTTCGTCTTCCACAACAGGTCAGGCAGCAGGGAGCAATTGAGCCGGCCGCCATATTCCTGTCTCCAAGTTTTCACAACAGCTGAAAACATCAGCTACGGATATATCAAGCAACAAACTGTGTTCGCTCAAGCGGTGATCGAGGTGGGTGCTGGGTACACCTATGCTGTCAGAGTGCAATATATTTCGGATAGCGAAATGTTTTCAGGTAGTATTGGTATATCAGGTAGGTCTTGTTTTCAGGTAGTATTTCTGATTTGAATGCACTTGCAGGTCGTACGCCCGGTTCAGAGGTGCATTTTGCGTTGTGACATATGCATCTGTGTAGGTCTAGAACGATGCATGGAATTAACTGATGGTGACAAAATAAAGCTATGCTCAGTGTTGTGAAAGCTATAGCTAGGATGCTCCAGAAAAATGTTAAACCTGTTATTTTGCAGTGAAGAAGTGGAAGCTGCCTTACACGCACACTACATTCCTCCAGACTAAGGGACTGTAGCACTCGCAGATGTGCCGCTTTGAAGTTACTTATTGTGTAATAAACGTTCTTTGTTCTGTATATGCTGTCTTTACTGTGCAACCGCCACAAGTAAATAAAATAGAGAAATCAAATCAAATCATATACTACCAGAAAAACCCAATAAAAACCTGCCACAGCGTCCACAGGATAACCACAGAACAGCCCCCCTACATGCCTCAAATTATCCAAAATGTGTCCTCTGTTCGTCGACCAGGATGTCCTGTAGACCGGTTCGGGCGGTAACATTGAACAAACTATGTTAGTACAATTTCTATCCGTGGGAAGTTTCCCGACGTCCTGCGGATGTCTGGTTACCCGAGGTCGTTACTCCATGGAACATCCTAAGATTGTATATGGCTGACTGGGAAACTTTAGGACCTCATTCGCTTTCTCGTAGAGACGCGTTGCTTCCACCAGTAAGTAAATACGCAAATCGTCTTCTAGAAACAGTCGATACGTGCAGCTACCATTTCGCCGTTGCAGGTTTTCATGTGATGTGGCAGTCGAGCTCTGAGCAGAAACGGACTGGACGCTGTACGGAATGGTACCCGTGTCATACGCCACTCATGGCTGTGTAGGGTACGTTGGCTCTGCGTCGGTGGATCGGTATGTCACAGAAAACGGATGGCGTCTCTGCCACATTCGTCCGCCTCGATCTGGGGCATGGCTTTGTTGATGGTGCAGACGTATGGTGGACGGAGCTCGTTCGAGAGTGGTGGTCCCTTTTCCAAGTGATCGTTCAGGGAACTTGATACGGGCGTGCGAAGAGGTATCAAAAACCACACTAGCTTTTGTTGAGACAGCGTCTCTCCGCATGACAGCCCTCTGTAGCACGTAGCTCACAAGCGTGCTGGACGACATCGTTGGTGGCAACATCTCCTCAGGACCGTAAACCATGTAACTCCGGATTGCTTCTTCATAGTCCTCCACCGTTCCTTGTTGCAAGCGTTTCGTTAGGCTGTATAGTCGCTGTAGCGCAACCTCGCGTTGTTATGCACATTCCCAGTGTTTTCCTTGTTCCGGGCCACCCTGACACTGTGCGGATCGTTGACGTACTTGACGTTTCGTTCAACTTCCTTCAGAACGTCGTTGTCGCGTTCGGCCGTTGCTATTCGGTGGATCAGTCACTCCGATAGCTTCGCATTTCCAGCCTCGACGGAGTGACAGTGAGTCATGCGTATCGACAGTGGCATCGACTCCACTGAACACACAGACGACAGTGTTCGTGCCGTTCCCTCTACAGTTGAGCTCTAGAACACCCACCTGAATTCCGATTCGTCTGCTGCTCAATCTTGCTCATTAGGTAACCTTCGTAGGCGGCCTGTCAGGAACCCTCATATGAGATCCGGGCAGTCAAGCAGGCGTAGTCCAGCTTCTGCTCGTGCACCAGGGAATATCAGCCGATCTGTGATGGTTTCGCGAACATTCTTCATTGCAGTCATGAGCTACAGGTTCAATGGAGTGAGGACAAGACCCCGCCACATGAGTGGGATAACTATGACTTGGATGTAGTGTTCCCTAGCATCATACTGACTGCTGAGGTACAGCTAGACCAGCTTTCGTTGTTGAACATGGCCTGTTCTACTATCTGGAAACTTGTTTGGCAGCAATTGGTGAGACAAGCGACAGGAGCCTGCAATTTATGTGCTACACCTTTGCGTATGAAAGTATTTTTACTGAAGCCGTCTAAATGATCCCTCGTATGTAGGCAGTCCAAGCTTGGAAGGGTGGCAGCAGCACAGTGGAATCGACCGAATTTCGATAGTGTGTTTTTTCGTGAATTGCTTCTTGAAACCTCGTGTGCCCGAGAACATAAACCAATTTATCAACCACTGTATCTTCATGAGGGGATGAGGGCTCGTCCTCATTTCTTGCATGTGTCCTCAGGGTTGCTTACCACTGCAGAAATAGAACGAGTTTCATGACAAGACACGGATAGTCATATTTACTTTATAATGATTCTGCACTAAGATTATTGACTTCCAATAAAAAGGCAGCACGACACTGCTTAGGTATTTTTGCCTTGGGAACAGCATGTAGTATCCACGGGATATTTGTGCAGTAGGCGGTAATGCCCACTACAGTAACGCTCCAAGTGCAACACAAATGTTGTAGAATGCACAAAGTTTACCTCACGTGCCAATCCAGTACCACTGTCCAATGTGAAGTTTTGGCAAATTTATAGTTCCCTTTTTCTTAGCTCTTAGAACACAGAGAGTGAATTAATAAGGGTAGAAAATGCTAACTTTAATTATAGACTCTTCTTCAGTGAACCATTCACTGAAAGTTAAAGGCAGCTTCCTCAAGGGGCGTTCATGACAGTACAAAATTCTAAATCTTATCAGCGACGACATCAGCTTATGCGTGTCAGAAAGCATTGTAGCTCCAAGAGTATTCCAGCTAGCAATAACAAAATATGCAAAAGGCGAGTTAACTGCGTTAATGTAATGTACTTTCTGCATCAGACGGTGAAGCTTATACCGCACGATGCGTAGGAGCCACTGTTTCGACAGCGAAAATGCTTGACCCGGGAGGTAGCAGTTACTGGGAATGGTGGCAGTACCCCTTGTTTCCAAATCGGGAAAGCTGGGGTTCTAATGTTGAGGACATATTTGACATTGGTGCCAGATGTCTGCATCAGAGCGTCCATCAAAAGTTCAATATAGATGATACCCAAATTATAACATCAGATTGTGTTACGTCTTGGTGGCAGCTGGACTGCAAGGGACGTGTCTGCGATACTTTCATCATTAGTGTCAGCAATTTCTTCACGCAGATGCAAGCAATTTCCTTTACACCTTCATTTTCCACATGTGCAAATTCAATGTTGGATCATCAATGCTGCTGTGTTGTTAATCATAGCTATATCGTGTGAAGTGCAGTAGCCAACAGACAGCTGCAAAAACCGACGTACGAAGATACCTAGTATTTTATGGCAGTAGTATTAACACGACAACAACAACAAAAGCAAGGAATTTGATGGCTGCGGATTTCGTCGCCAAACACGACTATGTTATTAACACAACTCTCTCGCTGAAGGAGCTTTCTCCATAAACATGAACTTGGTCCGCTGCCGCTGGCCTCCATTCTGCTCTAATTTTTGCCTTGGTCCTCCGTAGCACGTTCGAAATTTCTGTGTACGGCATCCCACTTAAAAAGACTTCGTGCCAACATTCCAAATTGCCTCTGGAGTCGGGCGTTGCCTATGATAACACACATGGCAAAAATGCTTAGAGTAAATCGTGCAACTCAGTCCATGTGGCAATTGATCATTGTCAACGGTGAGCTTCGCACTGTTTCCTATTGGGGTAACTTCCGGTAGGCAACGCTGTCGCATTCTCGACAACTTCGCCGCGGCATATCACATATCGCTCCATCTCATAAAAGTCTTGGTCAGCACACAGAGGCGCGACTTTCGAAGGATTTCGTGGCAAAGAAATGTCCAACAAGGGCTACCAGTGCTGAGTGTTACATATTTTTTGATTTAGTGATAACGTAACAGCTCTTTAGGAATACAGAATGCACAGAGGACGAAACAAACGACGCTGAAAGCCCTAGCCAAGTCTGTTAAACCTAGAATAGTGACGTCAGAGCGCCTTCGCGCAGGGTTGAAAGATTGTTTATACGGGATGTCGGTTAAAGTAAAAAAAATCTTCTGACGAAAAATTCTGTTAAAATATTTCGCTGAGATATTTCGTGTTCCCGAATGGAATCACGGAGTGAGTATCGTTCAATTCTGTGTCACTGAAAAATCGATATAGCTGAGCTTTAAGCATTCCACCTAAACAATTGATGGACAAATACAACAAGTACTAACAAAGTCTGGATTCTGATCGTATTAAACTTACGTCCAGTGAACGTCTCCCTCTCTTCGCAGATACGGGAGGAATCCCTGGCAGTGTGAAGTAGAAGATTCCTTCATCGCCAACATTGCGAGCCGGGAGAGCTTCTTCAGTCTCCAGCTGGCGCCTCACACACGTTACTGCACTTGTGTTGCATACCACATAACCAGTTTAGTCTGTATAACGACCTGAATAATAGCCTGATTCAACTCGCTTTACATCATCCCAAGGTGTATATCACAATGTAATTCCCATAATAAACATGAAACCTTAAGTGTTCCTTCACAACTTGCAATACTACTTTTTACCTTTCGTTTTAGTATATCACTCCGTGTCTCACTTCAAAGGAAAAACCTGAAGAAGGCACACTGCAAACCCCCAACTCTGAAAATGTGACTTTCAGCAAACTTGTTTTGTACAGCCAGTAACAAGTACAGAGCAGTTATGCCAGAGATTCCCTTGATTGAAGTGGATCCATTGATACAGCAAGCGTCGTTCTCCAACCTCTGTCTCGTTTTTTTTTTCTAGTTTCGTCGTTGTCATTCTTTTGTTCATTTCCGATATCACGCCGCTCCCCCACATCGATGTCTTTCACCCTTCGTGTTAGGATGCCCCTTGTCGACGTCTTCGAATACCTGCTCCTGCCACTTGATCCCTTAGCGACATTGTCGTCAAGACCTGCTCCGCTTGTTTAATTTTCTCACTTACTAGGAAGGGAGTATGAAGGGAAGTGCCTCAGGACGAGAGCCGCCGGTATTTAGAACAGCTACTGTGTTCATTGTTAGAGTGTAGAGGGGATTATGTGAATGAAGTCATCCGAAGTCATGAAGAAATCCGAGGTTCATGAACAACGGAACGAAGCAGGACAACAGGCAGGAATGGGCGAGCACTCCGAAAGACATGGAGGTTAGTGGTTATGTGGGGAAATTTTCAGGGCAAGCGAACTCTCGGAAAACTCAGAAACTCTCGTTTCGTAAACCTCGCATTTCTGTAACCGGTATGGAGCAAAGACGACTTCATTCGCATCATCTTCATAATTCTTCTTGAAAAGTTGAAGTTGGGTCGGACGGCTACGTAATTATAGTAAACGTTAGCTACTTCGTCCTGACGAAAGAGGACCTTTCGTCGTAACGTATACGTCGGCCCTAACCCTTTTTTCTTACTTCCCCCTCCTTGTTTCTTCTGTCTCCCACTTATCTCAACTTTATATAAACAGGGTGCCTTTTTTTTACGATACAGATTTTTCTTGAAAAAACAAAGGGCTATAGACATGCTGTTCTCACTTCTACAGTCTCTGGGCAGCGCACGTTCTTTGTCATCAACCGTCAAATGAATAATTACCTAAACCTAACCTAACCGTTTAATTATAAAGCTACGAAGTTGTCCCAACGAGAACATCTGTTCCTTTCGGTGACGTGATATCGTAGCCGTTTTCAGAACAAAAATCCGTTCCGTAGATCGTCCGCAAAAAAAATCCGTGAAGGAACACCTCTTTTTTTTTTCTTCATTGCACATTTTCGGAGACGCGTCTTTCCTTCACCCCCAATGTGAGATGGTGAAGGAGCCTCTTGCGTCGAAGATGCCGCCACAGTGCCGCCTCATGCGTCGAAGATGAGCGTTAACTTGCGGAAACAAAACAAAACACTTGTATCGGGTGACGCTATCGGAACTGCCCTTATCTTGTGTTGCATTTTCTGTTAATCTTTTTGCAGGACGCAAGAGGCGACAGTGTGCTCTTTCACCCTCTCACATTGTGGGGAGCAAAGGAAAGACGGGTCTCCGAAGAAGCACAATGGACAAAATAAAGAAAAGGTGTTCCCTCACCAATTTTTTGCGGACGATCTACTAAACGGATTTTTGTTCTGAAAACGGCTACGGTACCAGGTCACCGAAAGGAACAGATGTTCTAATTGGGGAACTTCGTAGCTTTTATAATTAAAAGTTAACCATTTTTTAGGTAATTAGTCATTTGACGGTCGAGCAACATCTGGCCAAGAACGTCCGCCGGCCCAGAGCCCAGTGAAAACAGCATGACTATAGCCCTTATAGGTTTTTATCAATAATCTTTATATATGGGAGAGGGTTACGTACAAGGGAAAGAGAGCAGCGCATGCGCTTTTGTCATGACTAACACAGGTGAAGTGAAAGGGGAATGACCGGCTCTGTGCAGCAGGACCTTGAGGGAATACCCGTGAGCCGGTAAAAGAGACAAAAGAGCGTATGTATTGTGCTGGATTAGGAATGCAGGTTGCGAATAGTAGAAATGATTCCTGGATCTTCGTTTATCTGACACTGGAATTTATGAATGAGATAAGATTCGCGCTGTTCCCTGAGCCGTTGGGAAGGAAAGCCTGACTGCAGGATGAAAATAGATATATTGGTGATTGAGTGTCCTGGTTTACTGAGATGGCGCGACACTGGCACATTAGGTTCCTTCACGACGTCAGCTTTGTGGTTATTGAATCGCGTTCTAACTGATGTAGCTGTCTGTCTGATATATTGGGCGTTGCATTCATTGCATTGAAGAAGATAGACAACACTGGAAGAATTACAGTTAAAGTCGCCATCAATGTTGACCCGATAATTAGAATTTGTACTTTCTGCAGAGTTAGCGGCTTGCATTGATTTACAAATTTGGCATCTACTTGCATTACAAGGGTGGCAACCCTTGCCATGCAACCCTTGCCACACGCACACGTTAGAGCAAACACTCTGACTCATTGTGTTCAAAGTGCTCAAAGTTACATTTTGTTCAATCTCTCACAACCATAGTTATACAAATGTATAAATTTTGCTATTGCACAATTTAAGTAAAAGTCTTTGAGTAAGGAGTATCTGAACATATTTTTCTTCACGATAAAATTTATGTTCTGAGTCTGGAAAGGACAAACACACAAAGCCTCAAGGAGGAGTCAATGGACCGGTAATAAAGATGATGTGGGTTCGAGTCCTACACTCTAAATCCTGTGACGAACATGTGCCAGTTAAAAAAGTTCCCTTAGAAAGTGCAGCCTGTACACAGCCGTAACCGTCTGGAAGCAGCCGTAACGGTTATCAAATAGCAAGCACAGCGATCCTCATCGCCAAATTTCAGCAGGTACAAAGCCGTCACGCTGGTATGAAACGTCTTTGTGCCCGCTGAATAATGTATGTGTGCCTCCTGAACCTTGTACTCGTGTGCTTGTTGAATAATGCGTGTGCTGGCTGAATATGCGTGCCTTCGTTGGAGCGTGCTACTTTGTTCCGCGCTCCGCCGGTGAGGAGTGACACGGCACAACGTATTCTCCCGCAGTACGTTCCTTCTACAGGTGTGCGCCACCGCGCCGAAGCGTCGCCGCCGGTGGTCTGGAGTCGCCGTCGCCGCCGTGTCAGAACTGTTGGCGCGCCGCCGCCGCCGCTGCCGGTGTTGAAAAATCGGCGTGGCTGTATAACGTGCCCAGTTTGATCCATTTCTATAAAAACACCTGTCCCATACCTAATATTTTTGTTTTTCTTGCATCTTAGGACCCAAGCTTCATTTGTGGTGTTTTAGCAGTAAGAATTTCATCACTAATATGCTGTTTATGCTATACAATTTCGTTTCATAGTCGACCCTGGAGGCACAACTCCAGGGAAACTTGTCACTCAATTCCTGCAGGTTGTTTGCCGTTCATCCTCCAACACCATGGCACTGGTCATTATCCATATAAAGTGCGTTTTGTTTTTTTATTCGTTACAGAATTTTTGTAAAAAAAATTTAGCGGAACAAAATAGATGCCGTTTTTGAGTTGGTCGGGCGAATATGTTCTCGAAGAAAGTATGTAACTGCATAATCATCAATTACCTAAAATTCATTAATTCTTTAATTAGTGGATTCCGCGCAAAAGCGAGAGAACAGAACGGAAGATATTCCTCGTTGAAAGCCATCCCATATTTAAGAAATTCTTAAACGCGCATGTATGTTGAAATATCCGACTCTGAATGTCGCTAAAGAAACCAGCCGAAACAAGAAGTACGCAATTTCCGAGCGTAGAAATGACGCGAGCTTCGCCTTATCTGGGTTAGAAAGCGATCTATCTGGCCAACAGAGTAGCGCCTACACCAGTCAGCTCGATCGCTCCAAACCACGTGGTCCTCTCAGGATCGCCCGTCGCTCTTTCTGCGGTCGGAAGGTGCGTCGGAAATAGTGCATTTTGTGTGTGCCTGCGAAAGGCACCCCGTCAGAAAGGGTGTTATCAATCGCGGAATTGCGGGGCTTGTAATTCGCGCGAAGCGTGCCAGCCTAGCTCAATCCACTCGCTCTGGGCATGCTTATACTGTAAAACCCTCTTATTTCGCGAGCCCTTAATTTTCGCGATTTTTGCGAATCGACGAAATTCGCGAACTTTAAGGGTACTCAAAGGGGAAACTTAAGGGGAGCTTGAGGAGCGCGCCAAATTTAGTTGTTGCGAACATATCCCTACTCGACTCGCGAAAATTTAGGGCTGCGAAATTAAAGGGTTTTACAGTATTATTAATGATAACTACAACCTCTGTAAAAATACTATTCAATGCCGTGGTGGGTGCGCCTTATGTCATATCGTTTTCTAACGTTTGCATATCTACATATATCTTTACTATAGTTTCTCAAAAAGAGCCACTGGATCAGTGGACAGAGCTTTGACGCGTCGTCGTCCTGTGAAGGGATGACTCGTCGTCTGATTGTCTAGCTATGTTGTTTTCTCCGGCGAAACCGGCCCTTAACGTGCCCTGTCGGAAGTTCTTGGGCGACGACCTTCTCGAAGTTCTACTTCTTCTAATGTTCCTTTGTGTGTTCGGTTTTCGTTCATAATACTATACAGTGCTGATGTACTTGTATGGCGCAAGGTAGAATAAATACGGCTACCGTCTAAGTGTCTATGATGGATAAACTACCCCGGCTCTGAGTTGTCCGTGCGTCCCCGTCGGAGAAGAGAACACACATTGACAGCCCACAGGGCTCACGCCGAGAAGACATCATCGGCGTAACGCCGCTGACGCCGCCGCCGCCGGTCCTACAACGTGCTTTACGCCGCCGCCGGAAAAATGCCCACGGCGCACACCTCTAGTTCCTTCCCGCTTTCTTGACGCTGTCAGCGTTGCAACCTCGCCTTTGAGAAGGATGACACCTTACTTTTTAAGTACAGCTCTCATGTTTGCTTAAGGTAAGCCAACCCAGCAGTGATGCATCGTACGACGCCTGCGTTTTACTCGTGTTTAACAATCGAAGTACATTCTGTTGCAGACAGTGGACGCATTGCAAATGGCGGCAGGAGAGGATCGGCTGCATCGGTGAAGCGACGATGTACATTCCAAGCGAGGTTAATTATATTTGTTTGTAATTTGTAATGTGTAAATTGTAATGGTTTATTCTTTCGTTATAGGTGACCGCAGGACTGTATAGCTTGCGAGGAGGTGAGTTACAAAATGGAGTACTATTCCAGCATTAACGTTGGATTAATACCAGCGTGGTATTCACTTCGATTTCTTTACAGGTTGCTTCTTGTCTCAACGGTCACACATACGCGTGAAAGATTGCAACCGCTTCTCACATGGAATTGGTGTCCGTTGCCACTTGTTGGACAATTGCTCCTCGGCCATTTCGTTTGAGGAACCGTCGTGTTCGTCACTAAGGATCTTCATTGAGCTTTCAGTGCCAGCCTGTTCGAAGTTTCGAGAATTGTTTGTTCGGCGTTTGGAGGACTGCCTGGTGTATCGGATGGGTTGTGTGTCCGTGCAACGTGTGCTTCATATGTGTGTGTTGGGATTAGTGAACCGTGTATGCTTTCCATTCGGCAAACGATGATGTACTGAATGCAATTTAAAGGTATGTGCAAGCCAATAAAATTTGGTGTTTCATGTTCGATGTGCTTGGAGCATTTTCTTCCTTGCTTTTTCTTTTTTTTTGCGAAGCGTGGAGGTAATTTTTCTGTTAGGGAACTCGAGAGCCGCAATGTGTTTCGCGTATTACAAGTAACCCTTCGATACGTCCGGTACACTGTGGCTCCTGGCGTCAGCAGGGGTGTCGTACCAGTTGCTTCAGGGGGCACATGGCACCTGCAGCTTTCGCAGGCACCGCGTGCCCCTTGAAGTCATGTGGCATATTTTTTTTTTTAAATGTGCCAGTTGATCAGACGGCACCTATCCGTCACAGGGTTTAGAGTGTACAGCTGGCACCTTTTCAGTGACTTCCTTCCTTCCTTCATATTTTTGTTGTTTTTGCATTCACCTGGTGCTGATTAGAAGGAGTGCACAACGACATACTCGCATTCAGTCCTCTATCCATTTTGTGTGATGATAGGCATCAGTTAGGTCCTCTATATAGCCTCTTCCTACGGTAACCTTTTTCGAACATTAAGTAGCATTTTACGAGGAACACATGAAGCAGCGCATGCATCCATATGGCGATAAATGAGGCCCCTCACATACTATAGGCCAAGTAACAAAACTGATGCCTCACCCTCGTTTACAAGCCGATCCACTGTCAGTTTCGAAAGTTCATGTGGTGAAGGGCAAATCAGCATCTTCCACGTTTTACCAAGGAATGTCTTTGGCTTCGCAATCTCATCTGACATATATTTCTAAAGAACACCAAATGTTTTCGCGTGTAATACAAGGACAAATACCGTTATGGATAACTTACAAGGGTAATTCCGGATTGCTTGATTGTCCTTGACTTGAAGCTTTTATGTTGATGAATATCAGGGTTGACATCGGTGTAGATGAGGGCAAGTGTAATCCTTCTTGCCGGAGTTCTTTGACCTGAAGGCATGAGTGACACGTGACGCAGTACTATTTCAGTGCCATGAAACTGCTTAAAACTATCATACCGGCATGTGGCTTGACGCTATCAGTCCCAGGAAGGTCCCGCTGCAGGTTCATTTCCTATTGGGAAAATAAAACTACATGTGGTAACAGAACTTTATTGATGAAGCAATAACAACTTACAGCTGACTTCAACAGGTGAGCTGTACTGACTGTATATGCGTGACAGAGCGGAGCCCTGTGAGCTTTCTTCAGCAATGTACTGTACAGTACACTGCTGAACAGGATACATTACGCAATGTACATGCTGTTCAGGAGCAGGATCTAAGGCAGCTGAGGATGCATGCGAGGTATTGAGCAGTGGAGCATGGATACGAAGAGTGTCTCCTGTTCCTGGGGTTGCATTTGCTTCAATACATCGTGCTGAGCTACAATCTACAATAATAATTTTTACTGCAACTAGAAAGAAAGATTTTGAAACTGAATCACAAACACAGACGCTTCGACGGGGGAAAACTCACATAAGAAAAAGAAAAAAAAAGGAGGCAAGAGCCACCTGTGCCAAAATTATCTGCTTGTAGACGGCCACACATATGGTACCATCCCGATGAACAATGGGCGTACGCATATGAATTTGCAGCGTGGAGATAGCCGGGACAATCGCAACACTGGCCGACGTGCTTGCTGGCTGACGGCATGCTTGGCCGACTAATTGTGCGAAGTTGTCTCGTTTGATGCGGTTTCTTCCCGCCATATGTTTGACATAAAATAAGTAGGATTTAGTTAACTCAAGACACCGAGCCCAAAACGTGGCGACCTACATTGGTGCTGGACGATGCATGATTGAGGCCATGAGACGCCAGACGCCAAGAGAGTGCTGGGTTTCCCAGCAAACGCTTGGCAGTTTGCACACGACACCACATACGTGCACGCGCTCTCAGAAAGCAGGGCCCGTATAACATTTGAAGAACAATATGCGTCAAGATAGCCCTAAAGGAGTCATATTGCGACGCAAAGCATCAGTTTATCCGTCAAAGCGAAATCTTATGCGTCAGAATATAAGCGTACATAGTCTTCCCCGTGCCATTTATGCATCAAAACTGCGACGTTTACGCTTACAGCGGACACGTTGTCGGATACCATGAATAAAACACAGCTTGACAGATACAGCGTCAGCCGTTTTGTCGAAATTTACACTTCGTAACGGTAAAATTGTATGGAAGCTTAAATTTATCCGTTTTTTTCGTGAGAGTGTAGAGTTGTTCTTTTGTAATGTTATTATTTGCATACCTTGTGCTTTCTTTCTGCCATTTATATTATATATATATATATATATATATATATATATATATATATATATTTCTGCTTTTACCCCAAATCATTTGGTTACCGAAAGTTGTCTAGCCTTATATATGAATAATTAAAAATAAATAAATATTCTTCTATCAGCAATAATGATGCATTAAATATTACACAGTTATGCAGGTTGTCATAATGATGGCCTTCCACTTTTTTTTTTCAAATATGTGATTTAGCATAAGCCACCGAATTGATCATCGTAAATGAACGATCTCACATAATCTCACCTGCTTTATATAAGGGGGCTATGTTTCCACGTTGTTGAAGGTGGTTTCAACACCGTTCTGTAGTGCACTTACCAATTACGCAGTGCATCGTTTTGTTTGTGCTTGTTAGTATACAGTATAACTATGGCAGTATTGCTTGAGATCAGATGTGATATTATATATATTGCAGGTACATCAGCAGGTCAACGCAGCAAGAAAACAGTCTGCGGTTTTAGTGCTCTTAATATGGAACAGTTCCAACAATCCCTCTTCCTGTTCTACCAGTGGAGTCATTTCAGTTTAGCGGCGATAAGGTAATGCTACAACTAATTACATACTCGAGTCATTACTTTCAAATTTTCGGGTTCCGCAGCATCACATGAAACGTACCGGGCAGTGCACATGACGCAACTGTCCTTCGTCTATCATCTGTGTATCAGGGTAGTGAAGAGCTCCTACCAAAGGAAGAAAGAATATTTCGTGGCCATCCAATCAGGTTTATGTTGCGGGGTGACCCCGCACATCCTTGCCTTCCGTGGATCTTGAAAGGCTATACAGTGTCATGGAATGGACTATCTAGAGAGCAGGAGTCGTTCAACGTGTATCACAGCACTGGGTGGAATGTTGTTGAGCACGCTTTTGACAGGCTCGAGGCACGTTGGCGCATAACTTTAAAACGGGCTGACATGCGTTACAATGAAAGATGAAAGTCACTGAAAAGGTTAGCCAGCTGTAGGACTCGAACCCAGATCTTTTGGATTACCGGTCTCATGCGTTACAAATTTCATCAGGAGCAGCTGCTTGCGTTCTTCACAATGTTTGTGACAAAAGATGTGCAGGTATCCAGGACACATGGCTAGCAGATATCAGGAGTGAGCAGCATTTGTATCAGCAGCCATCAAGAAGCCCTCGAGAAGCGAACCGTGTTTGCGAATTGGGGGACTTCTTGAGGCACTACCTGGTGAATTTCCTGTGACGAATTTCCTGTGTGCACTTCCTCCTGGTGAAAAGTGCCAGTTACCCACCGCAACATTAACGGGTTTTGGTACATCGGAAGAGCTCTCTACGAAAATAATGCGATAAAGGAAAACATCAAACCAAAGCTTACACTCTAAATCCGGTGACGGACAGGTGCCGTCTGATCAACTGGCACATTTTTTTAAAAAATGTGCCACATCCCTGCTGACGCTAGGAGCCACAATGTACCGGACGTATCGAAGGGTTACTTGTACCCACTAATACGCGAAACACATTGCGCTTCTCGAGTTCTCTAACAGAAAGATTACATCCACGCTTCGCAAAAAAAGAAAAGCAAGGAAGAAAATGCTCCAAGCACATCGAACATGAAACACCAAATTTTATTGGCTTGCATATACCTTTACATTGCATCCAGTACATCATCGTTTGCCGAATGGAAAGCATACACGGTTCACTAATCCCAATACACACATATGGAGCACACGTTGCACGGACGCACAACCCATCCGATGCACCAGGCAGTCATCCAAACGCCGAACGCACAATCCTCGAAACTTCGAACAGGCTGGCACTGAAAGCTCAATGAAGATCCTTAGTGACGAACACGACGGTTCCTCAAACGAAATGGCCGAGGAACAATTGTCCAACAAGTGGCAACAGACACCAATTCCATGTGAGAAGCAGTTGCAATCTTTCACTCGTATGTGTGACCGTTGAGACAGGAAACAACCTGTAAAGAAACTGAAGTGAATATTACGCTGCACTCTCAGAAAAAAGGGTTCCGAGCAACGATTTTGAACCTTTTTCTCCTCGAAAACTGCTATGCACCTTTTCCGGGGAAAAAATAGGTGCCTGGGCAGCTTTATAGTAGCTATAACCAAAAACCAAAAAGAGCACCTGTAGCAAAAACCAAAAAGAGGTGCTCTGTGCATAAAAGAAAAGGTTCCCAGCGACGACTTTGAACCATTTCCCGAGAGAAGAGGTGCCTCGGAAGCGTTAATGTCCAATTTAACCTGTAAGGGGTTCTTGATGCATGTGAAGAACCTTCACAGAATTGTCAGGGGGTTCAGAAACGAACCACCCAAAAGGGGTGCCTTTATCAAAGGTTCCACATTGAGGTAACATGGCGGCTCGTTAGGACACAGGTTACAGGTGAGCATTAATCGGTTATCTACTTTGACGTGATACGCTAGCAAGACACACTTCGATTTTTCCGCATCTTACGCGAAGCGAAGTAGAAACCGAAACTATACCTCAGCGAGAGAAACCTGGAAGAACGAGCGCCATCAAGAGCAACAGGCAGGCAGGCAAACAAAGGGCGGCTCTGTTCTTGGTTTTTGAACTCAGGTTAGTTATATCGTTACAGCTGTTAGTTATCCATGAAACTGTTTTAATGAATGTATTGGCGTCTCGTGCAGGTTGCTTGACATGACTACCGTCAGGTCGTGGACCCGCGAAAAAGTTTCGCAATGGCTGGTGCAAAACGGATTTGGCGTCCACTGTCATGTGTTTGAAGGTATGCGTCCGCACCTTTCGTTTGCATACGACTGAGTGAATTTGAGAGTTTGATGTGGAATAAGTAGTGCACAGTGTCTGCGATGTCACAGGCGTAAAATCCGATATTGTGAAATAATCGTTTCAATTTGTTATCATTGGGTACGTACCGTAGCAACGAAGTTAATTCAGGTTAGCTGATAGCAGCTGCAGCTCGTTCGCGTGTTGTAGGCAGTGCCGGCATTGGGCTGTGCCGTTTCGGGACTGTAAATATATCGATTCTAACTGTGGGAGACATTCCCACCAAAACGCAACTCGACCCTGCACACTGCACTGCAGATTAGAACTGTGCTTACAGTGATTTTGTGAAATATATGCAGTTTAGGTGCAGACGCTCAATCGACCTTATTGCATTGTTGTTTCAGATTTCATTGTTTTATCTCAGTAAGGCAGAGTGTTGTTTGTGTAGGGCACGATGCGCCAGTACATTTGTAGGATTTGCTTTGTTGGCAAATTTTCTCTGAAGCAGCACTTAAATCATGTCTATGTCAGACACAGCCACAGCAAAAACTTCAGAATTTCGTGCTGCTTTTCTAGCTGCAAATTTTTATACACAAAATATGACAGCTACCGAAAGCATATTCAAAGGAAGCACCACTCAACTACTGTATCTTCCAAACTTCAGTGAATAATGGGAGCAGTGTATGCCAAGAAGATGCAGACAGAGATTCTGTTGGTGATCTTGCTTGCGGCAGCCACTTTCATTCTGCCCAGAGCGGTAGCCCTCCGGATGTATCACGTGCACAGGAATCTTGTAGCACTGCAAATGTCAGCCTTGCAGCACATGGTGATTCGCGTGTGCCAGATGTCTCTCTTGAAAGTACCGTTAGCCAGTTAAAATGTGATGTTGCTCACAGCACGAGAAAAGCATGTAGTGCCATCAGCTTGCCAGGAAACTGTTGTGCACCAGACACATTCCATTGTTGGAATTTTTTTCAGTACCTACACACAACTAGTACGTACCCATCTTATACGAGAAGGCGTTCAGATATCGGCAGGACTAGAGCGTGTTCTGAACATTAATGAATATGTCGATCTCAGCTTTAGCTCTGTCAACACTGACCACACGCTAACAGAATTTTGTCGCAAGTCTATGGGGTTAATTGAGCCTGTCGAGTACAGAGTAGCTGACTCACTGGATGATCGGGTAACATATCAGTACATTCCTCTGTTAGATATGTTAAAATGTGAACTCAACAAAGAAGCAGTCTTTGATGCTGTGCAAAATACTTCTCCTCCCAGTAAGAGTAATTTCAGAGGCTTTATTTATGGTGAGATTTTTGCTTCACACCCTCTCTTTCAAAAGGAGGGCATTGTGCTTCGTCTGAGTTTCTACACAGATGAGTTTGAGGTCACCAACCCACTAGGTTCTAAGAAGGGCAAGCACAAACTTTGTGCATTTTATTTTACAATAGGGAACCTTCCACCAACAATGTTGTCACATTTGGACAACATTCATTTGTGCATCTTATGTCCGTACAAAGTCGTTAAAGATTATGGATACGAAAAGATCTTGAAACCACTTGTAAGGGACTTGAGGGCTCTTGATAATAGCATTACATTTGACATTAATGGGTCGTCACACATTGTGTACGGAACAGTTTCAACTGTCAGCAAGGATAACCTTGCAGCACATGCCTTTGGAGGATTTTTTACCAACTTCAACAGTGGTAGGGTATGCATATATTGTATGGCTTCCTATCAAAATCTAAACAAAGAAAGTGAAGCCGCCCACTACAGACTGCGCACCTCTGAGGTCCACATGTGCCATCTTGAATGCATAAAAAGGGACCCTCACCTAGCATCTGTGTACGGTGTGCACAAGGCTTGTGCATTTCAGAGCTGCAGTTTTTTGATGTGACAAAGTGCTGCCCTCCTCATATTATGCATGATCTCCTAGAAGGTGTGTTTCCAATGCTCACTAAGTTGGTTCTTGGAAGATTTGTTTCACTTGGGATCATCAGCATTGAATACTTAAATTCGAGAATTGCAACTTTCGAGTCTGGCTTCCGTGATCAGACAGCAAGACCAGTGGCAATGTCTCGCAGAGTGCTCATGAAACTGGGGAACTACTTGCCAAGAAAGGCCATCGAAAAGCTCTGCCTTTTCACATTCCTCCCCCTCCTGATCGGAGAAAAAGTCCCGTTCAATGACAGTATTTGGGAACTGTATCTCTTGTTTCGAGACATAGCTGATGTTTTGCTAGCACCTGTTATTCCGCGTTGCACTCTTCCCTATTTGCAGTACCAAATTTCATGCTTCGTACTTGACTTCGTGGAGTTATTTCCAGGCAGGCTCACTCCTAAGCTGCATTACGTTATCCACTACGCTCGTCTCATACAGGAATATGGGCCTCTCCGTCACCTATGGTGCATGAGGTTCGAATCCAAACATTTTTACTTCAAGCAGCTCGCCAGTGTCGTGAATAACTTCAAAAATATTGCCCTGACACTTGCTAAAAGGCACCAGATGAGATACTGCCTGCGGGGCACATCTAGTGGCCCGGAACATAGTTTGGGGAGTGTGAGCATTCCTCCAAAATGCACTGAGGTTGCATTTTCAAGTTTGCATGAAGCAGTGCAGTCTAGCATTACAGCCTGCGTCGGAGACATCAGTGCAGATAAGTTGGTTATTACTGCTTCAGTGATATGTGTAGCTTTTGTTGAATATAGAGAGGGCAACCTTGATCTACTTTCTGTGGTTCATGGTGAAGATATTCCTCTTTTTGTGCGTCTCCAAGCCATCACTTGCATTGATGGTGACTAGTACCTGAATGGTAAAATAGTAAAATAGGTCTTGCACCACCTCCATGCATATGCAGTAAAACCAACACAAGAGTGGGTCACATTTCGCCCTGGTACGGAAGCTGACCACTCACCACTTCAACAATTCCAGCTTGCTGATGGTACGAAAGTTGTTGTTATGCGGTATGCAGTAACTGATGAACATGATGTTTAAAATTTGCTTTTCCTTTGGGCCCTTCCCTAGTAGCACAGTTTGTTGCCGGAGCATTGTGGTAATGTCTTACTCCAACGTTGCAGAAACGCGGCTAATGTCTTCTTGAAAATCTGTTGTCTCAATGTTACAGCGGCATAACACAAATGTTGCCTCCATGTTTTATTCGCGTTGACGGAATATTGCTGTGATTGTCTTAATGTTGCAGTGACATAGCACAAACGTTCCCTCCATATCTTATTTGTGTTGAAGGAATGTGGTTGTGACACTGTCTCAATGACGCGGAAATGTTCCCCAGCATCGTTGCTGGCAAAAAAAAATTGCAAGGGGGCATTACTCACGTCCTCGTAATGTTTGAGGTAACATTTTCACAGCTGTCTTGCAAAATATTGCGGGACCAAAGAATACGCTTGTCAGGTGCTTGGATGAGTAAAGCTGCTTGAAGGCGACTGAGGAACGTTCAGACACTGTTCCCTAGCGAAATTGGAGAAACATTGCACCGTCACGTTGCAGCAACATCGTAAAATGGATGGAATGTTAATGAATGTTGCAAAACGTTGCTCCACATTGGGCGACATTTGCAATGTTGCTTCAATGTCACGGCAACAATATGTGCAACTAGAGTTCTTGGCTGTTGCAACTGTGCAGCTTTAGAAACCTACCGCCTGCAATGTCTCTGGCCACTGTATGAATACTGCATCACGTTCCACCTAACTCTGGTGCTTGGAGAGACAGCTGAAGTTCCTTTCATGAGTGTAGTAAAGTTCCTTGTGAGGCCTGGGCTGATATCACAGATTTGAGTACCATCTCTTATAAATGTAGGGGCAATTTATGTGCCTTATGTTGACATAAATAAACCCGCAATCCAGTGTTCGGTGAGGCATGCAAGAGGTATGCATTCGCCTGGGGCAGGTCTTAAAGTCATTATCTGACAGAGGAGGATCGGCGACTCCCTCGCCATGGACCTACCCCAGAATCCCACGCGGTAGGATGCAAGGTGATCCCTTTTGCCTCGGGCTGCTCCGAAATCTTTTAAGATAGAGGAGGATCGGCGACTCCCTCGCCTGGAGCTGCCCCAAAGCTTTGTCTCGCCGTGCCTCATTTTGCATGTGACTTAAAAGCGAGGTTACAGTGTTTCTGCGTTTAAGCTTTGCTGAGGTGCTGCTTTCGTTTCCTTTTGTGCCTACAGTTTCCTCAACAGTTGTATTATCATCCTTATCTTTTTTGGACCATGAGGTTGGCTTGAACACTGTAACAATGTAAAATGCAAAAATTTTTCACACACAAGTTTCTTGTGCACGAAACTTCTGCTGGGAACGCTTTGGGGGATAGCTGTAGTTTGCCGATTTTTAGTGAGCCTAATAGTTCCAGTGTAGTAAGTTATAATATCCTTACCAAGAGAGGATTGCCAACAATATAATATTTGTGTAAATACAGAGAACGATATAGATGGCAACACTCTGCTTTGCCTGACGGAAAGGATGGTGGAGAGATTGCTCCCCGCCATAAAGTTGCAAGTGGACTTTCTCAACCTCCTTGAACAAACGAAGCAATCAAGGTAAGCAGATTTTTTATATTTCCTATACTTATCCTTTGAAGCATTGTTAGCATCAAGTAAAAACAGGTGAAATCTTTATTCACTGATAGGCATACATAAATTGACAGCATGACTTTCTTTTCCTTTTTTCTTTTTGTGATCATTGGCAACACTTGCAAACTATTTCTTTGTTATTGTGGTGCTGTTACAGCTATAGACGTGACAATGAAAGCAGCATTGCCAGCAAGCACTCGTGCACTTCTAGCTCATTGTCATGCTTTTCTGAGTAAGTAAATGTCACTGTAATCGATATTGTCAACTGTTGAGTAAAATTGTCCACACTGTCTTTTTTTACGTTCAAGTTTTAGTACATCTTTGTTTGCCTTTCTCTTTCCATCCTACTCGTCTTATGAGTTGTGATGTACGTATTCATGTACATGCTGTACAGCCTCAGTTAATTCAGTGTATCCCTTTCATACAATTAAAGTTTCTTGAATAATATCATGCAGGTATATAATATTGTCTATATAATATTATATGTCACAAGACTTAACGTAGAACAGGCCAGATTTGTTAGGCTGCATTCCCATAGCTTTGATTTTAGCGGCAGCCACAGCAGTGCAGCTTTAGACATTTCTTTCCAGCATAAGATATTTCTTTCTATTCTATTGTGACATGCTTGAAATAATATGTTTCATTACAATTAAGCGTTGCAGCTATGAGATAATTAGAACTAGTAATGGGTGATGTACACAAATTTTTGTAGAAAATTTTGTAAGCCAGGGAAGTATTAAGTCCTTCCCTGTGTATGGGTTGCAGGTGTGAAACTGAGATGACAGATACAGAAATGGAGTCACCAACTGGGATGTCAACTGTGGCATTAACTACTGCGTCGACTGCAGTTGTGTAAGTCATTATGATTCTGTTTATTATGGTCTGCATATTTTCTGCATTCATTATGGTCTGCAAGACCAAAGACACTTTTGGTCTTGGCTTGGGACCCATCAGAAGGTTTCTGTGGTGCATATAAATGCATGTTTTGCACGTTGTGGCATAATTTGCAAGTCTGCAGCCTGCGTTTACGCTGTTTTGTCAATTGCGAGAGCAAAGCTATCAGCTCCACGATTTCATATCTGTGACGCAAGTAGTTGTGTGCTTCAGAATGAAGGTGGCATTATTTTACCGTGTTATTCCTAATAATATACTTACCTTAAAAATGCATTTGGTGTATTCCTTTCATACCGAGAACAATGAGGAACGTTGCATATATTGGATAAAATCCAGGGAACCAATAAGGAGATGTGAAGGGAAGCTGTGTGTGAGACGCTCTGTGTGTTGTCTTCTTCATGTTCCTAGTCGTGTTTATCATTATTGATAAGGGGCAAGAGCCGACAATGCCCTGAACAGCGACTGTTCTTCTTGGCACGGTCCCCATCATTGGCATGGTATTTGAAGGGTTGGGGATAACGTATTAAGGTTTCATGGGTATTGTGGGTTAACAACCCGGAGGGTAGTAAAAGTCAATGTGAGAAAGCGCATGGAGATTACGTGAATGAAGGCATCATTATAAGCAGTTCACAATGAAAGTTTAATATGAATGTCTATGGTTGTAGCCTACCACCTACTTTTGCCTGGAGTTAGGGCCAAAGTAAAAAGAATAAATATTTAAAAAGAAAAACTGTACAAACAACGGGAGGACAAGTGGACAAGGGTGGATGGCCGGACAAGGAAATTTCCTCGTGCTCACCCTTGTCCACCTGTTGCCCCGTTTCGTCCCATTGTTCATAGCCTTTGTTGTTAACTTATTTTTGTAACTGGCTCCAGTGTAAGGACGCCTTCATTCACGTATTCCCCTTCCGCACTATAACAAAATAGCTCATGGGCGCAGTCCATTCAGCTCGGTCATAGGAGACTGAATGAACTTTCCTGCCCTCCGGGCCGTTAACACACAATACCAGTGAACCCTTAACACGTCCCTAACCCATTAAGTATCAGTGATGAGCCAGTGATGAGGACGGCGAACAGTGGAAGGACAGTCTTTGTTTAAAATATTGGCACCTCTCTGTCCCGAGGCGCTTCCTTTCACATCGCATATATTGAGGATTTTACTTCATATTTAAAAGATTTTCAATGCATATAGTTACATGCATATCTTGGGTTTCTAGTGCATAGTTATCGGTGCGCTAATTAATAGTACTGTTTTGCAGTTTACAAGATCATTTCGGTTCCTGGCATGCTCTTTTAGGCCTATTCCTATTGGTACCTACTACCTTGAAGATGCCGAAGGGATGGTGTATGCTGCACAGGATGCACACACCTCAGAAGTCAACCAATAGAGCGACAAGCAAGTTGCTGCCACAAAAGACAGGACCCCACAGAAAAAACAGTGGCCAGCCGTCTACACTTTGCCCTGCTTCCCTCCTGCAACGCAGAAGCTACTTGACGAAAAAAGCCCTCTCTTCCTCTCTCCACACAGATCGAAATGTCGGTGTGAGCTCATTAAGGCACTGGCAGATGACATTACAGATCGTACAATGTGAGCAATGTTATCTTTGTTGTACTCATTTTCCAAACATGTGCAGATGCTCGTGGGTCATGTAGTTCAGAAATATGCTTACAAATGAGAGTGTTCATGTTTGAGAATTTCGACAGCCTGCATATCAATAAGTGCTTTAGAGCATTTCTGAACAGGTTGTATCATTGACACCCAGCAGCTCCCAAGTTCATAATTGGTTAAACAGTGTGCATTGGTTGGTGATGTATCAGTATAAACCCCCTGCTGAATGCCCAAACTATGTTCTGTGTTCCAGAACAACAAAAACGACTACGGTCAAAATTGTGAGAGACTGGCTCGTCGGTGTTTTACGTTCATGATGTACAGTGCTCACCAATCTCCTGTAACCGCGAGCTTGCTCCAATAAGTGCCCAACTGGTGGCGAATATCACAGTCGATACCTGATTTGGCCCATACTCTTTCGAGGGGTGGCAGGATGTTGACATGCTGTTGCTTGTTGTCAACTCGTGCGGAAACAGACTCAACCGAAAATAAAAATATGGAGCAATCTTCTAGATGACCTGTCAACGTGTCTGTTTTGTCACTAATCTCTTATTATTATTGCACACGTTTGCAATAAATTGCTGCGATAATTTGTGAAGTCCAGGGCATGAAGGCTTGACTTTTTATTAAATGACAGCGTTTCAACATCCAACCTTAAAGAACATGGGTCTGTTTCGGTTTTGATTGCATGTTCGCCACCAGTCGTGCGCTTACCGGAGCGAGGTCATGGCAATGGGAAGTTGATTGGAAATTCCAAGCTCTGTACAAGTGCAAATGATAATGCATGTCCACGGCTGGTATTTGTGTCCTTGTTTCTTCGTCTGCACTTGCACATCAGGAGGACACCCATTTAGTACCATGGTGTATGCTTTTCACTGAATATATCTGCTGGGATAACGTATAAGTAAAACAGTTCAGCATTTTCTGACTGAACAAAAAAAAAGTTTAGTGTTAGTTTTCAGCCTCTATGACAGTAGCTGTGACAACTTGCATTTTTACAAAATAGGTATCCAACAAGGTCGCAGTACAAGGATGTCATCACGGCATTGGTGTGCCAGTACCCATTTTTAAAGGACAATGCGAACGGCTCTGTAAGTTTGACAGCATGCATGGGATGTCTGATGTATCTTGCAGTTGTTGCCCAAGATTGATTTAAAAAAAATAAATTAAATGAAAAAATCTTTTTAGGACTTCCTGTTGATGTGTCTCAAAAATAAAATGAAAAAAGACCGCCGGCAGTTAACTTCAAATGAGGAGGTGCGGAAGCACAAAGAAAAGTTTGGGAACACAAATGGTGGGAAGAGATTGCCACAGTCAGCACAGCCACGAAATGTTCTTGAAAGAGCAAATAGACCACCAGTGAGTTCTTAGCTATGTTGTGTTATATGGGTATAAATGCAGCAATTGAAGGGGACAAGTATGTATAGCGAAAAAGTATTGTATCTTTCCTAGGCTGTCTCGTCGGCAGTATCTGGTGAGGATCAGGAGAGCATTAATGCACATAAAGACCGCCTTGAAGCAGAATACAAGAAGCGACTGCCAAATTATTATCTGCTTAAAGAGTACCTCGCCCTCACAGCGGAGGACAGAAATCAACTGATACCAAGGGCAACGACTGCTGAAGTTTTGGCAGAGTATCCATGTCTTCGTGACTCTAGTCTGGTGCGTTTATGCAGTTTTACACACACACATATAACGGCTGTTTCACAAAGGTGCTCTGGCTAAATAATTCGTAAACATGGCGTGTTACCGAAGAACTTTTCTTTTGGTAACGGTAACGGCATTTGTTCTTACTAGGTTTTTGCCACCTCCTTATGGGAATGTCGTCTAGCGTAAGTTTCATTATGTAAGTTTTTGCGAACTGAAGTCAGAAATTTGCCAAGTAAAGGTCACTTTTTTACCCCACCAATGTGAAGAGCGTGTCAAATTTACTCAAATTAATAATTGACAGGGATATTCAGGGGCTACCCCACCAGAAAAAATAGCCGAACATCATGCTCTATGGACGCGCAACAAATTTTTCAGCGCAATCCTTGTCGGTCCGACGAAAGGAGGTTGGAAACCCAGAGTCGTCGCGCGTTATGGTTCGGTGATACGAAAAGCATGATATTCGGCTATTTTTTTCCAATGGGATAACTCATGGATATTACTTTTAATTATCATGAACTTGAGTGAATTCGGCACGCTCTTCATATTGGTGGGGTAAAAAAGTGACATTTACTTGGCAAATTTCGGAGTTCAGATCGCAAATATTTACATAATTAAACTTACGATACATGACATTCACATCAGGAGTTGGCAAAAATCTAGTACGAACAAATGCCGTTGACCACATGATTCTAGGTGGCGTAGTTTTTTTTTTATTATAAAATGACATGTTTTCTGGGACACCCTGTATATATATCTTTACTGATTTTAGTAAAAAGCCATGGCTTTAATTTAGAGAAAAGAGACATTGATATGGACAAATAGGCTGTCTGTGCTTAATAATGTGCCTCTGTTTTTTGCTTTGGGTCTGTCATTCCTTTGCTTTCCTTGTTCAGTGCCTTTTTGATGCAGCGGATAAAAAAATCCAAGCTTTTATTTTTCTTGAGTAGCCATATAAACATGGGTGCTTCACAGTTATAACAATAAAAAAAAACGTCGTATTCTCTTCGCTTTTATCTTTCTTCCTTCGCGTCCCTATTTGCTTTCATCGTGGGACTGAACATATTTCATTTTTCGTGCACAAGGAGCTTTCAGTAGCAAAGCTATATGGCACATAAACTCATGTGCACCTGTAATGACTAATTTTAATGTATGTAATTTTATGTGCAGCTCCTGTTTGAAGTACAACTACAGCATGGCATTACTGTTGCAGTAGGAGCGAAGCTTCCTCTAATATGCTCTCGTGTCATCGAGTGTGCTCAAAAGAAAAGAAAAATTTCAGATGTTATTGCACTATTACATCAAGTTGAGGAAACAAGTATGAGTGGCAGTGACATGCAGGGTGAGGTGCTAAAAGTTGTAACTCGTTCTTGTGTCACTATTTATTTTTGTGAAAATTTTCCTCCTTTTGTCACCAGACTAGCATCACCTGATGCCTATACGCTCATAATGTGTTCACAAAATAATTTAAAAGCGATGAATTAGAAGCATTTAAAAGAGATAAGATGGAGCTGAATCCGAATGTGCGATATTAAAAAAAGTTGGATACTCTCGAGTATTGCTATTTGCTGATGGCACCCAAGCTGATTATATTAATATTCGATTCGGTATTCGAAATTTTGAAATATTCGCACAGCCCTATTCCTTGTCATTGTCAATTCCTTCCCTTGTTAATCACAGCACAAAAGAGCTGAGAAGTTATCTGTTATTCTAAGCCTTGTCATTTTCCTTTTGCTTGAGAGTTGAGTAAAATTTGTTTTCTGTCATGCTGTTTATTGTTTTGCCTTATCTTGCACCTCCTCGTTAGCATTATATGGCCTTCGTCGCTCGTGCACCAGAAAAACCTGAATCGTCATCATGATCATTATCGTTATCATTACGAATGAGCTAGTCTGCGCCCTTTCAGTCTTGTTGATGTTGTTTTTCATTGCATTGCGTAAAGGGCCGCGTCAAGATACTCCTGGCAGCTCTTTGTCCTAGATTTGTCAGAGAAATAAAAGAAGCTGTGCATCAGAGCACTGCGAATAACTGCGGTACCACTGAAGTCATTTCATGACAATAATCAAGGTTGTGTACTTTTCCAGAAGCTCGACTACTTACGGATGTGCTCTGCCTCCCAGCACTATTTGGAGAAAACGCGGAACTCTTAGTAGTCCTTGACAAGGTATGTAAATGTCCAGGTATCCTCTAGTTGTCTCTGCATTTGGGATAATGTCAGACCACTGGAAACCTGGTCCTTTCATTTCACCAGACTTTTATAGGTCACTTCGGCAGTTATAAGCACACACGGACTTCGCTTTGTGTCGATTTGCTTTGGTGGTGGAGAAACCCTATGTCGCCATTCCATGCTGCTGCTTTTTGTCAGTGGGGTGAAATAATGAATGCAGGTTTAATAACACGCGATTATTGATTGCAATAATTCGACCTCATTGCATTGAAACTGGTTCAGAAGCTGCCAAGAGACTGCCATGCATCTCATTTCTGGCCACAAGTTAGGTGTTCGGACACCCATCTTGTGCAGACGTTGTGGTACAAGTGCTTGTGAATGATTGTTTGCACGCTATCAACATTAATATTATGCTCGGCTGCAATGTCCTAAACAGTTATTCACCTGTTGTCGATAGTGGCTTGCTCAATGTTTGTGATGCTCACTGGCATGACAGCAGTTGAATGGATGTGTCCATGTGGTTCATCGGTCACCATATCCCATCCTACACGAGACTGTCTGCACCGCTGGTATACCCCTCCCCTCAACAACATTTGTTCTCTATACTGTGTCTGTAGTCTTAGTAAAATGTCAGATTTTTGACATTCTCCTTCACAAGGGACTTGCATATGCATCACTGTTCCACAGCTATAGACACAGTGCTCACCGCCATGATAGCTGCTGCAAATGCCACTGACCCAACTGTACTGAAAGTCATATTCAGTTTCATTTACTCACTGATTTTTGGCCAGCCAAAGTATTGTTTAGCCTTGAATATGCATTGTAGCTTGACCAAAATTGAAGTTATGACACACGTTCCTGGCACGTAATTATTTCTCCTTTTTACCCGACTTTTCAGAGCCCTATATCTCCAACGCCGACTATCGTTACAAGTGGAGGCAAGTTCAACAAACTCGTTGGTTGCACGTACTCTGTATATATGGATGGGGAAGTTGTGTCCACTGGTCTCAGAAACATCTCCGATGCACTTTGCTGTTGCATTGCGGCATTTTTTGTGTTCGACGTTAAATACCCTTGCAAGTACACGTTTGAGTACATTGAACTTACATTCCTGAACTTAAAGGCAAAAAAAAAAAAAACAGTGTAGTTGTGTCTAGATTTTTAGCATACATGGATGCTTTAGAAAAGTGTTGAGAACAGAGTTCTGTCTTCCTAAAGGGGCACTAATGTGTAACAATAAAGTAATAATAATAATAATGTAATGTAATAATAAAGTAATAGTAATAAATAATAATAATAATAATAAAGTAATAATAACAATTTTGCGAGAAGACAATTTAGCATTTTAGTGCTCCTCTAAGACAAAGATAAATGCAGAACCCAAACTCAAGATTTGTCTGAAGAGGAAATACTTTTTTCAGTGTTACTATTGTACCACACCGATTTGTTCGTTAGCAGGGCAGGCTCACACAAGATAGAGCAAACTTTTAATTGATTAGCTGCAATTTTTCAAGTGAGTTCAGAATATCATTTAGCAGGGTGATTTCACGCTGAATCAGGCAGGGTGGTCCGGTCGACATCTCATATTTTTTTCTTTCAAACATATATTAAAGCATTGTCCCTAGGAGGTATATTGGCACTGAAAGTAGTTGAAAATAGTTGGTGGATATTTTTTAATGAATTATCATTCAGATGTGGGCATTTCGACCAGTGCGCTCCCTAAGAAGTTTGACGCCACGTGTCTATAACTATTAAACATATTCACCTGAATTATTTTTTTCGCATATTGTCAGTGGTGGGTAGCATTGCACCCTAAGTTCTGAAGATTCTAAGATTTGCCTTTAAAGAGATACAAAATCGCAAAGTTGCCTCATTTGTAAAATTTGGTACGTTTTGGGAACATGTCTAGTCGTCTCCCAATTGTGATACCCAAATGTAATCTACATTGTGTTCGTCTCGAAATGCCCTTTCTTCTCACAGCAAGTACATCGTATTGTGATACGGGGAAATGCAACCAACACTCTTTTTGTGATGGGGCCTATAGAAAATATGTAAATTCGACAGACGCATCCCATATATTCCCACTCGTGAAATCATTCATATTGATCACAAACGTTCTTCATGATGACTCAAAACACTGCATAAAAAAAATTGCTTCAGAGATGGTTAAAGTTACGTTGCGAACGATGTTGTTTTACAAACGTAGCTTCGACCATCTCTTAAGCAAATTGGTTCTTCATGTGCTGTTTTAAGTCCACATGAAAGTTTGTAAGTAATATGAACGATTTCGCAAGTTGCAATATATGTGGGTCGAGCACTGTCGAATTTACGCATTTTCAGTAGATCCCCTCACAAAAAGGCTGTTGGTTGTGTTTCCCCATATAACAATACGATGTACTTGCTATGACAAGAAAGGGCACTTCTAGACGAACACAATGATGTAGATTACTTTGGGTTGTCACAGCTGGGAAACAACTACAGAGGTTCCCAAAACGTACCATATTTTACAAATGAAGCAACTTTGCAATTTTTTGTCTCTTTAAAGGCAAACCTTAGAATCTTGAGAGCTTAGGGTGCAATGCTACCCACCACTGACAATATGCGAAAAAAAATCTGCTGAATATGTTCAATAGTTGTGAAGACATGTGGCGTCAACCTTCTTATAGAGTGCAGTGGTCAAAATGCCTACATCTGAATGATAATTAATTTTAAAATAACCACCAACTACTTTCAGCACCAATATGCCTCCCAAGGGCAAGGCTTTAATACAGAGGACTCCCACTAGATGAAACTCGGTTAAACGGAAATTACGGATAAACGGAACAATAGGGCCACCTTTGGTTGGTTTCCTATATATGCAATGATAAAAATCTTCAGATAATTGAAACAACCCGCTTTATGTACTTCGGGTAAATGGAACAAAGTGAGGAGTACCGAGATGCCGCCGAACCTGGAAGACTACCATTCACGTCTGCTAATTTGATTGCCAAAGTCAACGCTGTCGCCATAGCAGGCCGTGCATTGAAGGGTGACGTGGATGATGCCACATGATACCGACAGGTAATATCGGAAACCTGGACGCGGGAAGTGGATGCGCAGTTTGCCCGACAGAACAGAAAGTTAAACCTCATTGTAGACGCTCGAGATGCGCATGAAATTTTTTCCAAGCATGTATATTTTGTAAACAAATCGAAAAGTGCAAAGAGAACAGCTGTTAGTTCTTTTTTTTCCTTGCTACCTACAGTAGTGGAAGTCGGTTATCTTGAAATAAAGTTGCATTTCATGAAATCTGTGTACTTTGCTTAAATGAAACTTGTGATAAATGGAACAATATTTCCATTCCCTTGGAGTTCCGTTTAAGAGGAATCCACTGTATATGTTTGCAAGAAAAAAATTGGAGAGGTCGACCAGACTGCCCTGCCTGATTCGGCGTGAAATCACCAAGCAGTATAATGCGGAGGGAAGGAGGGAGGAATTTTGAGGTGAAAATATGCATAACTTTTTTGTTCTTAAACTCATACATCAAGTCATGTCATGTCATGCTTGCATTCCATATATATGTGTGACACATTACTATCTGTGATATGTAACGATGAGTGATATATATCTGTGATATGATGAGCGATATATCTGTGATACATTACAACTACATATATGTCCATGTTTAAATTTTTTTTTTCTATTTTGGTACAGGACATATCATAGAGAACTTCCGCATTCACTTCTCGTAAGCATAAAGCTCCTTCAGGTTGCGTTATGGTTTTGCCAGAATTATCACTTTATACAGTGTGCTGTTGTAAGAAATATGAATGTGTGACACACTTGCTTGTCCTTGCTTTTTCAGATTTCATGTAATTTTTACATAGACAGTGCAATAAACCTTTGGTCACAAGAAACAGGTGTCCTCTGCAGTATTATGTCAAGTAGAGGCATAAATAAATTAAGAGACTATTAAATGGTGCCAGGTAGAACCATTTTGTGGTTCTTGTAAGAAGCACCTTCTCAGGGTGCCACATTCCCAGAACCATTTTGTGGTTCTTGTAAGAAGCACCTTCTCAGGGTGCCACATTCCCCTGGCTGAAAGGTGAAAAACAAGAACCCTTTACTGGTTCACCATCTTTTTTTCCTTGAATCCTTATAAGGGTTCCAGCCAAGGGTTCAAATGTGAACCTCTTAAAGTGGGTTCAAGTGAGCACCCCCAATAGGTGCTCCCTACGGACAAGTATGAAAATCCTTAAAAGGGTTCACATTGACCCCTTTTTTTCTTAGTGTGTCGTATTGTTCCAACGTTAATGCTGGAATAGTACTCCATTTTGTAACTCACCTCCCCGCAATCGATACAGTCCCACGGCCACCTATAACGAAAGAATACAATTAACCTCGCTTGTAATGTGCATCGTCGCTTCACCGAGGCAGCCGATCCTCTCCTGCCGCCATTTGAAATGCGTCCACCGTCTGCAACAGAATGTACTTCGATTGTTAAACACGCGTAAAACGCAGGCGTCGTATACTATGCATCACAGCTAGTTTGACTTACCTTAAGCAAACATGAGACTTAAAAAAGTATAGTACTAAAAGTACTTAAAAAGTACTTAGTACATAGTACTTAAAAAGCAAGGTGTCACCTTCACAAAGGCGAGGTTGCAACGCAGACAGCGCCAAGAAAGCGGGGAGCGGGAAGGAACGTACTGCGGGAGAATACGTTGTGCTGTGTCACCCCTCACCGGTGGAGCGCGAAACAACGTAGTACGCTCCAACGAAGGCACGGACGATGCACAGAAGTTCAATATTGTCCTACAAGGTGTGATGTATCATCAGTTATTGAAACTCAACAAACATATCAATTGCGGTGGACCACCGGACGATTTTTATTTAATACTCTCTTGTACGCCATTTAAGAATCTTCATACAAAGAAAGGAAACATCAATAAGAGACTGTGCAAGTTCGTCGCAACAAAGTGCAAGTTGCTGAAGCAATACAAACACTGCGACAACGTATCGCCTGCGTTAATCAACGCTGGATTCAAGCGCCCAATAATAAGACTAAACAATTTGATGTCTTCGGAATTCATCAATCAAGACAACAAACGAAAACTTCAGAGTTGGGAATAGAACGGTAATTTATCGAAATAAACAAGTGTATAACTGAAATAATAAATGTAATATTCATCATCAATGTAATGAATTCTACACATCGAAAACAGCTTATTAGTATGGCTAGATTCAAGTTTGAAGTTGAACTTGTATGTAAACCGTCCACCGCGCAACTGTTGTAGCGGAAAAAAATCGCGAATGAAGTCGGCCCAGGTGTGACGGCGCCATCGCTTGGTGGGGTTGCCGGTGTGCATGTTCCTAGTTGTATGTAAACCGTCCACCGCGCAATTGTTGTAGCGGAAAAAATTACGAATGAAGTTGGCCCAGGTGCATGAATTTGGCCCAGGTGTTGTCAGTGTGCATGCCCCTACTTGCGTGTAAGCTGCCTACCACACGGCTGTTGTAGCGAAAAACTTATGAATGAAGTCGGCCCAGGTGAAAAATACAGAATGATAAGGTCACGCGCAGCCCCCCGGCTCGCTGGTAGGCACTCGGCCAGCCCCCTCACCCGCGTGTTCATACTTGCATGTAAACCATCACGCACCACCTGAAAAAATTGCGAACGAAGTCGGCCCAGGTGGAAAAATAGCCAAAGAAGTCGGCCCAGGTGTTGTCAGTGTGCATACCTCTACTTGCACGTAAACCACTCACACGCCACCTGAAAAAAATTGCGAACGAAGTCGGCCCAGGCGGATAAATCGTGAATGAAGTCGGCCCAGGTGCCGGTACTCGGCGAAATCACGCATGATCGCGATAACCCACAATGACCGCCATCACGATCGCCAAAGGGAGGAGTGTGGCTGTGATTGCAATCCTCAATTGCCCTTGATTGCAATTGCCCTTGCGATGATCACGGCGCGTTGAAATAACATCAGGAAAACCTGTGGTGTTCGCGATCGCGCTCACGGCAGTAATCTGTATTTCGTGATTCCTGCATTGCGATAACTGTGCCACGCCTCTGCAGGCACTCATAGGAATTTCATTGTGATTGCGATCAGGGGCGCGTTGTCGGCCAAGTCATCGCGACGTCGCTCGCATTCGCAGCTCGTCATCGTCACTGCGACGCTGGCAGGATGACAATACCCTCCCAGCCGCCAACAACACCATTCCAACGCAACGCCATTCACCTCCTCTCCTGCCCTCCTTTGCGCGACGCTCCAGCGACATTACTCTTGAAACCCGACGCTTGTTTACCGGTGCAAAAACTAATTTCTTCTTGCGTATCAAGCTTGTTCTGAACTTGATAAGACATAGCTTTTCGTTTTGTAAAAAAACGTTAAATTTCACACTCTAATTAAAAGTCAGTAACACAAAATATGTTGCGGATACGATAAGTCGGCCAATGACGTGTTGCTAAGGGTCGTCTGCTCCCTGCTTCTTTGTGTGAGTCGGCGCGCTGTGCGGAAGCTAGATAAAAAGTTCAAACAAGCCTGGAAAGCTCGTCATTTAGGAAGATTTGGTAAGTTTTGCAATTTTATAAGTATGATGAACCTTACTGGGCGATTTTATCGCTTCCCTAATCGTCACGGATGAAAATATGACCATGTTCAACTACTTTCGCATTTCAGAAGTATGGCAATGTCGGAGGCTCAGAAGATGCAGTTGCTTGCGTTCATGGAACAATACCCTGAGCTGTGTAATAACCGTACGTTCCAGCCAGGGGAAACCAAGCAGGACCGAAAGAAAAAGTGGGACGATATCGCGTCGACCCTAAATGCCTTAGGAGGCATTGTGAAAAACGCTGGCGGGTGGCAGGTACTGTGGAGAAACTGGCGGTACCGTGTGCGCAGAAATGTACGGGCGAGTATCTGCAGCATCACGGCGACTGGTGGTGGAGGTGGCATGGAATTACGCGAGGGGACAGAGCCTGGGGAGGAAGACGTGGCGCGCGTTGTGGACGTCGCGTCTTGTCTCCATGGTCTGGGCTCTCGCGTAATGGCCTTGGTTGGCTGGGACACGGTGGTAGGGATTGCTGGTGGCGCAAACCTTACCGAAGACGGCGAACTGCTACCACCAGAAGTAAGTGTACTATGTCACATTACATGTGTTCCATGTCAAACCTATCTGCGGTGAACTTTTATATTGCATGATTACTGAACAAAGATAAAATAATTTCATCATGTACTTAATAGCATGCAAACTGTACGGTTTTGCAGGCCCCTCCCCAACCAGCAGAGGAGGCCACAATCTCGCATCAAGAGGGCCGTGTACCTGTGGTATGCACACCAATCATATATTCCCAATTCAAATACCGCTTTTTTTATTGCTTTTACAGGACACCGTCCCTGAAAGAAGCACGCCAGTGCCCAATCTGGCTAGTCCCCAGCCAGCAACCTCCCGCCCCGGTGTCTCCATCTCGGTCACCCCCATCATGGAGGATGCAAACCCGCCACAAGGTGCCACAGCTACTCAAATTCGTGTGGAACGACCACGAGCGTGCCGCAGAAGGCGTAGGAGGGTTCCACCACCTGTTGCGAATCAAATCATTGAAGTGCAGGAGAGGTTGGTGACCCAAGTGGCGCAGCTGCGTGAGGTGAAAATGAAAATTCATCTATACTATTCTAGTTTCCTAATTTTGTTAGTTACCTTCCTCATAATCAGGGCCATTGTGCCGCCAGTGTCACACACACACAAAAATTAAATCAGACTTTCTGTGTGCAGCTCCTCACACCACTGGTCGGGCCCCTGACAGAGCTCGTCACACATATACTAAACAGGGAACGACAAAGGGACACGTAAGCACGTAACTTCCCACTTTGGTAGTCATTGTAAGATAAGGTGCGATACTAATACATCTTCATGTTGATGTACCAAGGTAGAGTAGTAATTGGGAAACGGAAAAAAAATTAGATGTTACAGACAAGCAGTTCAAAGCCTGCAAACACATATTTATGCTTCGCCCCAAATGTACATATGGCTATAGAAAAACGCACGCTAAAAGGGGTCCATCCTGAATTCAGTGGAAGCCAACCCACCTCTCCTAAGTTGTGTGACATTTCAACGGCTCCTGTGTATGTATATTAACAAAGTTAGAGCACATCGAAGCCATTTTGTGTAAGCACACTGTTTATAGGTTTGTTTTTCGAGTATGGCTGGATTCGTGACTCTCCAGTTCTACAAATCAAAATTCAATATACAAGTAGCACAAAAAATTACGCAGCAATAAGCATACTGAACTGAAAACAACTTATACGAGACCAAAACAAGCTTTTAGTTATGTTGATAAAGACTCCATGTTCTTTTCATGTTTTTTCTAAAAGTATCTGTGTACAATTCTCTGCCGAAAGCGCATTCCCTGTGATGTGAGAGTCTCACTCTCGCTGGTAGGGTCATTCCCTGTTTCCCAATCCTCGTCATCAGTTTCCTCAAGGTCGCTGTTGTTTTCTGCAGCTACTGCTTCACTCTCCTCTGTTGGTTCGGGCAAATTGTAAGCAAGGCACATATTATGAAGAACAGCACATGCCGTAATAATGTTGCAAGCGCGGTCCGGTGCAAAATGCAATGTGCGGTAACGTTGCAGACATCGAAATCTCATCTTGAGCACTTATTAGATCAATTAGAACTCTAGTGCTGCTGTGAGCCTTATTAAAAGTTTCCTCCTTTTCTGTTGCAGGACTCCGAAACGGGGTCAGGAGCCAGGCCTCGAGGGGGTATCCGAGGTCACCTGTGAAGAGAGCAGGAAGACGAAATGTTATCCGTTTCATATTCATTATTTAACCAAGTTCCTTCTTTGTGATTGTACTTGTCACTGCATAAATGTAAAAGTGGGAAAAAAATGTTTTGTAACAGTTATTGCAACTAATACAGTTCAACTATTAAAAGCATCACACTTGCCAATCACAAATCATCACAAATGCCAAAAATATTGTACATTTTTGTCTATCTTCTTCAAAATGTTTCTCAGCCCTTTCACTGTTTGCATCAACAGCAACAATGTGAATGATGATGGGGTGAGGTGTTTGCATCACTTTCTATGCTACTTACACAAATAGGTGGTCCCAGCTTTGCGTACTATTGATTTTTGTGTGACGACATCCTTAACTCACCCAACAGCCATTCTCCTTCTGCGAAAAGGGCTGAAGCTCTCTGACGAAGCCTGCACATGCTCCAGATGGCAGCGTCGTGACAGCTTCCTGGGTACCGTGCATTTATGTGCAGTATTCGACGGTTGGCGTCACACACCTGCCAATATGAAACTCTGTTCATACCGTTGCTTACTCTGGAGTTATTGCATAACCTTAGAAGTACATAATCTAATTCAATTCACTTCTGCCTACCCCTAGCACGTTCAATGCATGGTACCCCTTATGGCTGTAATAATTGCCATCGACAAAGCGTGGGTCCCTAGTACTTGGCGCAATGATTGCGATGACTGTGCCATCAACAGCACCTGCAAGAAACTTCTCATTAAGAACAGAAGTACAACATGGGTGCATGCATTTACGTCACATACCAAGGCAACCAGGCAGGCCTTTTATGTCGTAGAACCCACGCTTCACAGCAAGCTTCTCGTCTGGTGTTGTAGGAAAACGTAGGTATCTTGGTGCCAGGTTCTTTATGATCCCCCAGCTTACATCATGAATTGCTTCCGACACGGGTCGCTTTGTTGTGCTGAAGTATTCTTCATGCGCAATGTTATCGAGGAAGGCACCCGTCGCATAGAACCTCAGTGCCATTAGTACTCTCTGTTCCACAGAGAGAGTAGTGGAGCGCCACTGCTGCGCTGTAAGAGGAACAGTGTCTTGGCATAAAGCAATGACTAATCTCGCTTTTAAGTCGCGCGACTATCAAAGTTTGTGCGTATGCCACATTACATTCCACTTGTGCTCATGTATCTCCTTCTCTGTTACATTTATAATGCACAAAATTTGTTTAGAAGGCGATGACAACAACCTCGGTTCGAATGAAAAAAAAAGGAGGTGATACGTACGTCGCTTCAAGTCCTCCGAAACGGCGCTGCACACCTCTCGTACTGCATCTTTGGAGAGCCGAAAGTGTGCAACAAACTGATCGTCTGAGAGGGCCGCCAGTGCGTCAACGTGAGAACGAAATACGCGGATGACTCCACATATGCCACATCTGCCACATATCCACATATGCCACTATCACATATGCCAACATCAGCGAGGAAAGCGTAGAGCTCCGCCATTTTTCTGGGTTGGCGACGCTCACTGGCTACAAACGACGCGAAGATTTCCGTCGTCTGTCACCCTCACCCCGGTGACGGTTACCGAGGAGCGCAGTGACGGTGTGAAAGAGGCCAGCAACGCCGCTTTAACTGCACGTGACGACGAAGGTCACATGGACGCTCCGTTGCTCTGGCAACGGCGATGAGCTGCGAGCACCGGAGAATACCAACAACGCGCCCCAGGCTGTTTGCCCTGAGCGCGATTATTGCGTGATCGCGCTCATCACCGCCATCATGTTGTTCTGCAAAAGCGCAAAGTATAGGGAAGCGCGCACTTTGTGGGCGCGTTCGCAACGTCGTGTGCTCAGTCCCATTCTGATTAGTTCTATATTATGGTTAATGCTCTGCTTCACTACTGTCTGCCCTCAACATGCCCCTGCCCATAAAGTTCAAACATAAGAAGCGATATTTGCATAACGCTCGACTTTGGATGCTTTCTCAACTGTTTCTATCATGCTTCGACGTCTCTAAGTTTTCGCATCTCGTCTTCGCCGATCACTGTGTCGTTGTGAACCTGTTGCCGGATGACCAAATGTCTGTTGTCACAATGCTAGAATTTTGCAATGTCGGCATGTGATGGTGTGTGTCGTTTTGTGCTTGCCGCACTTTGCTTCCGCATGTAGGCATACTGGTGACGAGAGGGCCAATGACCACGTCGGTTGGGAAATCAGTCATAATCGGTAGCCTACATTGTGCTTCTGATAACAATTATCTATTCAGCGCGCGGAAATACATGAAGGAAGAAACATCCTCACATTGACATTGAGAAATATGTGTAGGGTAGTGAGCTTTTAATGGCTGCGTCGTGGAATTTCTCCGGCTTCCTGCCCTTTTAACCCTTCCGCCACGAGGATGACTTTTTCCACTGTAGTCGGGAGAAGTGAGGCATTGTCGGCAGAAGTGAGGCATTGTCGCGCCCTTTGTATTGCACCAGCCACAGAAAAAAGGCGTTCGATGCCACCGGCAGTGGCCGGTATGCCAAAGCAGACCTCCGCTAGACGACCCAGCTTATGATATCGACTAGTGTCGTGTTTCCAAATTCCATAAGGTACAGACATCTCGGTCGTCGTAGTCCTCCGCAAGATACTCGTCAGGTTCAGACATCTGCCGAACTTCAGGCACCAGGAACGCCGTATCAAGGACACCGTGGATGCCGAGGGCTGTGGAAAGTTCCACAGCGTGCTCTGACCGTGCTCGAAATTTCCCACTGCTCTTCTCTTTACAATCTTTCGAGTGTTACAGTGAAGACACATCATAAATGTTTTCTCGCCGTCACTAGAGCTGCCGAGATATATCAAGTGGTCCTGCAGCCAATCGGGGACAGCGAAGTAACCCATGGTGTGGAGCTCGTGAACGCGATCAGACATGATTCTTCGCTGCAGCAGTGGCGCAACACCTGTTGCCTGCACAGCCAGTGCCCAAAGAACCCACACCCGGGCTCGAACAGCTTTTTATTGCCATTGCGATCTCTGATTTGCCTATTTTTGGCACGGAAGCACAATCACAAGAGGAAATTCACGCCCTTCCTGCCTTTGCTGTATGCAAGGTGTCATGTGCCAACAGTACAATACATGGCGATCACGTGAGTGCCATAATGCCCAGATATCACACGAACGGCCTTTGCCTGATATCGTTATCGCACTCATGCAATCACCCTCGTGGTGATCGCTATACATGCGCGATCAACTCATTCGTTCGACGTTCTGATTGCGATAAACAGTGGCGCGAGGATGAGTGCGATCCAGTATCGCGCTCATGGTGCACAGCAATCATGCGCCATATCAGCCTGAGCGTGAGCGTAGGTCGGCTTCAGCCTCAAGCTCGCCTTATCAGATGAACGTGATCGTGAGTTCTTTCGGGCCGAAATTCCGACCTCTGCCCAGGTGTGACGGCATCGTAGCTTGGTAGGGCTGCCTGTGCGCATGCCGCTACTTGCATGTAAACCGCCTACCACACGGCTGTTGTAGCGAAAAAACTTGTGAACGAAGTCGGCCCAGAGTGAAAAATGCACAACGATAAGGGCACGCCCAGCCATTCGGCCCGCTGGTAAGCCCCTCACTCGCGCACCACCCACCGCGCGCTGGAAAAAAAAATTGCGAGAGAAGTCGGCCCAGGCGAAAAAATCGCCAAAGAAGTCGTCCCAGGATAAAAAAATGTACAACGATAAGGGCACGCCCAGCCTTTCGGCCCGCTGGTAAGCGCACGAGCAGCCCTCCACCTCAGCGCCGCCTGCCGGGAGCGGGAAAAAATACCCGAGTGAAGTCGGCCCAGGTTGAAAGATGCCCGACGGTAAACGAAGGCCCTCCACCAACTCCACCGATCACTTCATAAGAACCTGATTAATTGTGTCGTGTTGGAATATTCAACTTAGCTATTGTGCTTGAAGTTCTGTACACCTATCAGAACTTTGTAATTAAAGCTCCTCTATTGTGCTCACGTATAATAATGTTATAATAAAACTTGTAATTTTGATTCTAATCGTATTGATTAAAAATATATTCTTTGATTAAAATGTGCTACCCCATTTTAGTTCTGATTAATTGAAAACTGGTGTGATTACCATTAATAAAAAATATTGTGTATGTTGTGTGATACCCCTTCAATGCTATAGCATCATACCTGTAATAAGTATGACCTTTGTTACATGTATCGTATTGTGTTTCTTCTGCTTCAGGTTTCTTTGGCTGGGCTATTGACTTGAATAAATATATTTTCACTTGTACTTTTTGTGTATGACTCATCCTCCTCCTATGCATGTTATAAGCGCGCGGACAACCCTCCGCACACGCGGCGCCCGCCACGCGCGGGAAAAAAATACGCGAGGGAAGCCGCCCCAGACGCGACGGTGGCGCTGCCCTGGCGGGTGTGCCCGCATTTCTCAACCAATCTATACTTGTCCAGGTGCACCCTGAGTCCCCGGTGGTGTGAAGGGCTGAGGAGGCTGGAAGGCAAACGGGCCAGATTGCATGTTCATTTGGTTTAACAGCATTTGCAGGCCTTGGATATATGACGTGCTATGCCGGACACAACTCTCTCCATGTGTTGTCTTTCTTCGTCTAGGAGTTACTGTTGTTGCAGAACCATTCTATCTACATGCTGCTGCAGCTGCTGTGCGTTTCATCTGCGCTGCTCAGCCTGTAGCTCTCCTAGTTGCGTGTTGACCTGCTTCTTGGTTGCCCGGAGCACGAGGAGCTACTTTCAGTTGCTGTAGTAAAATCGATAAAATCTCACAACCAGGAAACACAGACGCACAACAGTTTTTTTTTTTAAATTCCGTTTTAGCACCGCTAAGCAAGTGTGGCTATGAGCGGCGTATAGACGTGGACAGATTGAGAGAAGACAGCAGGAAGGAGTGGGGGACAGGGGGATTAGTATGCGTCCTGGGCCGACTTCAGGGGGAACTGTGCCGACATTTGTCTGGAAAGTCTTCGGAAAACCCAGGAAAGACCTCAGACACCACAGCCTGTGACAAGATACGAACCCGTGTCACCTCCCAGTCTCGGCGTGGAAAGCGCTGAACCAAGTCCATGTGGACGGAGCTGCCCCGCTCTTTTCTTGCGCGGCTCGTTCCTGGCGTTAGCATAATACTAGTGTTAAGTACAAAAACGAAACGACGACTACTACTAGAAGTCTACTACAGCTGGAAAACAATGGAAAATGTGGAACATATGGAATAATGGAAAATATGGACAAATAATGGAAAAAGACGTCACCTACGTTGTTGTACCTAGACGTTAAGTTTTTCCACTGGGTTCGCAACTGTTGTCAGGTTCATTTATACCCGACAACATTCATTTCTTTTTAAAACCTTTCAAAATGTACTTGATTCCTCGGAAGCCTTGAGTGGACGAGTTCACTAATGTTGAGCTCGCTAATTATTGTGAGGAATGCTTGTGTTTCGTGGCGCGCGAAGACTGAGCGGGAACATCCTGCTGTCGCCATCTTGTCGTCGTCTGCTACTAGCAGTAGCAGGCGATGCAACTGTCCAGCGGCGGGAGCCTTCCCATAATCCCCCTTCTTCTCTCTCGATGCGCATCGTTTATCACATACACAATCTGAATGCGCATCCACCGTCTTTTTACCGTTTTCACCGTCGTTTAGCGAAATGAATACGGCAGGCGCTCCTTGCGAATTGACCCGTTTACATGGGTGGATTCGATTCGCCAACTGGATACGAATCGCGTGTGTCGTGTTCATGTAAACGTCGCTTTAATCTGCTTACGACCATAACACCCAAAGGCCCTAACGCTAGGCTATAACCTTAGGGCCTTTGAGGTATCGTAACAAATAAATAAACAAACGATATCCTGCGCAGAAGAGATTGTCCATTTGTTCAGTTAAAGCATTTGAAACATAATCGGAGAAGGTCTCAGAAAATCGCTTTTACAAAGAGGTCCACCAAACCAGTTTTTTTATGAAGTTTGACATGGGGCTGAGCGGATATCGAATATTTGAGTTTTTCGAATACGGAAGAGAATAATTTTATATTCATTACGAATTGAATATGCAAAGCTGTATTGGAATCAAATCGCATCTATTTTTTTTTTCAGTCGAAGCGATGTTTCTTCTCAACCTAATGTATTCGAATAGTTGCAAGGCTCTAAAACCACGAGTTCAGAAGATAATGTATAGATGAAAGAGAGTGCACCCTTATACGGATATCCGTGTGCACGTATCACATTTATATGCTGTAGAAATTTTTGTTTTGTTTTATTCGTTATACCTTTTCATTTAAAAAATCCGTAAGAGTAGGGCTGATGACATTTTGGCAGACGGGTTATGCGGCCATGTGGACATCGTGAGGCAGCGTATGCAGCTCCTGGACGACTGACTAGCTGAAATTTAATACCTTTTCAATTAGATTTTTTTTTTTGCGAAAATGCGAGGCAGCAGAATTAGAGGCAACTATTATTGGAATACACCGTCTTTCTCAAAGGTCCAGAGACAAGCACGGACTTTGAGATATAAAGTCGGAGAGTAGAAGAGAGCTGGCAGTTGCTTTGCGATAAGGTTGCCGAGCTCATAGACAAGCACATTCAATTTACTAGAGTCGCATCCTCACTCGATTCACCTTGGTTTAACACCAATAATCGGCGTCTAAGAATTAAACAGCCGAGATTGTTCCGGAAAGCCACAAAAGCCCTTTCTCCACAGGATTGGCATGCCTACCATGAACGTGCGAAGTCATATAAGACTACAATTAAGGAAACCAAGAAAGAGTTCTACACAAATACATTACCCTGCCTATTGACGCACAACCCGAATTTTGGAACATAGTCAACAAATAAGTTTGCGCGCCTACGTTTGATAGAGTGGGCAGGCCACTAATTTGACACTAATTGATAGAGTGGGCAGGCCAATTCCATGCAATCAATCTGCAGGCGTTTTCAACGAATTTTTTGCCAGTGTCTTTCCCCATTCAGTAGAAACTGCCCACGTCTACCACCATCACATAATCTTATGCCAATGAACGCCCTTATGTCCGATCCACTCGGCGTGGTTAGGATCATCGAGGAGCTTAAGCTAGCTCTAGCTCTGGGGTGAGCAATATTAACCGCAAATTTATGAAACGCACAAAGTTCTACTCATCCTTGATACTGACAAAATTGTACGAGCAGTCCCTGGAGCTTGGAACTTTCCTAATGGCTAGAAATCCTGTATGATCATACCAGTTCACGAATCGGGTAGCGTGAACCAAGCTGCCAGCTTTAGCCCCATATCACTAATCAGTGTGCCATGGAAGATCAAGGGACACATTACATACTGCATCTACTCGGTCACCTTGAGTCGAACACCTTTTTCACCCTATATCAGCACGGTTTTCGCAAGCAGTTTTGTTGCGAAACGCAGTTAACAGCCTTCTCTCATGACATCCTCCGCTATCTTGATATTGGATTAGAAGTCGACTGTATATTTTTCGACTCCAGTAAAGCTTTGGACAAGGTATCCCATAGCCATTTACTTACGAAGCTTTCCTACCGTAATATCGACACTGAAATCCTGGCCTGGATCCAGGCATTCCTGCTTGAGCGCTGGCAATTTTTCCACGTGAACAACACCAATTCTTCATCCGCACCTGTAGTTTCGGGAGTTCCCCCTAGGCTCCGTCCTAGGTCCACTTCTTTTCCTTATCTTCATCAATGAGTCGCCCACCCTCGTTTCCTCCCCTATGCGACTCTACGGCGATGACTGTGTCATGTACACTCCTACTGCCAGCAGTTTCGATACTAGCCAGCTACAGTCCTCGCCTCTATTGCGACCTGGTGTTCCGCTTGGTCCATGGAGTTGAATATCAGTAAGTGCAAGCATCTGAGAACCTCTGGATCCCGCAAACCAAGCCACCAGTCGTATACAACATTAGCGGTGTGAACCTTGAAAGGGCCTCCACGTTCAAGTACCTAGGTGTCCACATATCACCTAACCTGTCATGGAAAACCCACATAGCCCATATATCGGTCAGGCAAACTCAACTCTTGGTTTCATTCGCTGCACGTTTCATCAGGCTCCTACCAATGTGAAGCTTCATCTGTATAAATCACTCATTAGACCCAAACCCGGTGTGGGCCCCGGCTTTTGATTACCTAGTGAAAACGATCGAATCAGTACAAAATCGAGTCAAATTACAACCGCACATCAAGTGTAACACGCATGAAACAACTTTCACACTTATCACCTCTCTCTCGCATCACCGTAAAATGGCCCGTCTCATCCTATTCCAAGAATATACTACCAAGATTGTCCCGTTCTTTCGTCTTACCTATCGTTTCCATTGAACATTTCACAGTGCGTCCATCACGCACGTAAGGTCTTCGTGCACCCTTGCAACACCAGTTCTTTATCTGACTCATTTTTCATCCGTACACCTCGTGAATGGAATTGTCTACCGTGGAACGTTGTTAATATGCACGACGACGCCATCTTGAAGAAAGCGGTCCGGGACGGCCGCTGACCATCGTTGGGCGACGGAGCACACAGGCAGGTTGCAAAGCATCGCAGCTATGACCACCAGTTCCGGACATCCTGTGACGTCAGCATGACATGTCCTGGCAGGTAAGGACAGCTCTGGACATGCGAGGAGAAAAACACTCGTAATACAGAGACTGGGAAAGCAAGAGTAAATATGCCAACCATCAATAGCTAACAACAAAAAAAATTAGTTACACAACAAATCAGCCCACCACAACAGGAGCGCAGAACGATGTGACTGCTCCATCCGACAGCCAGGCAGAGAACTGACTTGTAATGGTTTTTCTCCGGTATAAAGTCGCGCAACTGCACCCCCTAGCGGTTACTTGCTCAACTGATTTCATGACACAATTATTAAGAATCACGCCAGCGCTACTCTCGTTCCCAAGGCAGAAGAAGATAGAAAGTGGCGGGGATGCCCGGACAACAGCAACCAGCACCCGACATGCACGGGCATGAAAATCGCAAACAAAGCGGGGACAAAGTTGGCGAAAGAATTAGTTACACAACAAATCAACCCACCATAACAGGAGCGCTCGACTGCTCCATCCGACAGCCAGGCAGAAACTGAGCGAGCGCGGGGACCGCGGAGCAACCGAGCGCACGTCTGGTCTCCGCGACAGCCAGCGAGCAACTGACTGGAGCGCCCCGCCGTGGCCGCTACGCATGCGCGCGCTCTTAGCGCCCTCTCCGGCGACGACCTGCGAGAGGCTAAAAGAGAAGAGCATTCCTGCGCCCTCCTCTTGCGTTGCTCATTGGTCGTGACGTCATCCCATTGTCCCAAGGCTACACTGCATTTTTTTTTCCACACGGTCCAGACAGACACTTCAACAGAGTGAAAAGATACCAGTCGCCATCATCTGACACGTACACTACATTCCCTCATTGTAAATCCGTTCGACACAAAATCCACCACAATTGTCACACACCATTCACCAGTGACGAACCGCACATCCGCACCCCATCAGAGGCAGACGGAACCCCACCTAAGCTACGCCCTTCCACTAACGTCCAACGCAATTGCTAGGAACAGAATTAATGCGTCCACACCCGTCAGTGTCCAAGAGAGAAGTTAATCCTTGCGCCCCCTGCAGGTCGTGCTCATTGGTCGTGACGTCAGCCTATTTTCTCAGGGCTACACTGTTTTTTCCACTAATGTTGCTCCGGACAAGGTCCACCTGAAACGATAGTGTCGCGGTATTGCGTCACCATGCAGCTGCGTGGCTCAACAACGCGTACGCTCTAGACAGGGGACCTGTTATTTATTGAATCACTATCCCAAGATTATTTCCTTTATTCTACTATAACGATTGCATAGGGAACTATTGCAGAAAAACACCATACATGAGAGGTGATTGTAGGAATTAAGCATTTCATTCCCAGCGTCTTACTGTACAGGAAAGAACAAAATATCCTAACATCTTCAATGCCTACACACAACGAGCTAATCGAAACACGTCCATCCCTTCCGGGAGCCAGGCAGCTAACTGAATAATGTCGCTTTGTTCCTTGGCTGGATAAAGCCATGCTCCTGTCCCCCTTGCGGTTACTCTCTGAATCGCAAAGTTATTAAGAATAGCACTACTCCCATTCAGGGTAGCACTATCGTCAAGACGAGAATGTTCCTTGTCAAAAAGACAAAAAAACTAAATGTAGAAGGAAAACATGACAGAACGGGTCAGGGCATGTCAGCGCATGTTTGTCAGACAAAAAGGCGGAAAAAGCAAAGAGAAACACTTGAACAAAGCAGAAAAGCAACATCAAACTATTTCTAAGCACACGCACTCCTCTTATTCAAAAACAGTGCTCATCATAAATCCGTCCAGGACAATACACACCATTTATCTATTGCTACACTTTTTCCAGTAACGGTCAATGCATTACTACAGACTGCGTGACGTCATCACATCCTGTCTGAAGAAGACAGCGGCAAAGACAAAGACTCCTATTATTTATTTAATCGCAAGATTATTTCCTTTGTCCGATTCTTAATGACGTTCACTTTTACAATAAAATTCAACAAAAAAAGCACCGCGCATATTAGCGATTTTCACCCCAAAGGCTCATCATGGTAATTAGAATCACAACACCAGTAAACTACCACTGCTCTTTTACAATAATAAGTGAGAACACCCAACATCATCACCAGGCTTATGTAATACATGACCCTTCCTATGTTCGTATACTTATTGTCTGAGGCTACACCTGCGAGCAAAAAGGCGCGAAAGCCGGGGGGGGGGGGCAAAGTTCCATTCGCGCACGACAAAGCACACGACAGAACGCCTTTACGGGAACATGATGGCCTTCCCACCATATTAATAATTTTTTATCTTGCATTACAGTTTAGCAAAACTACTACAAAACTATAATTTTAGGATCCCATTAAAGTTATACTTTCTATGAAAACCATGATTGCCCTATTACTTGGATCGCTATTAATCAAGCGCTCCAATTTTTCTCTCTTCCCATTTCAGCCTTGTGATGTAGTGAAGCAGACTAACAACCAAAATAATTAATTTACACTGAGGCTGGCGTGTCATGCGCTCAGATGCAAGCATTTCCTATAACAGCTTACTTCTTCAACATACCGAGCTCCTAACAATACCTAACAAACAAGCTGAGAAACCCACTTCTCAGCTTTACCATGCGACTTTCTTCTGCACAAAAGCAGTGATTTGAGGAAAGAGCAGCGAAAATTGCGCGCACTTGTGCTTGACTTCAAAAACTGAAGCATATGCTAATAAACTAAGAAAAAGACACTCATGTCTGGTATCAGATAATGCTACATACACAGCCGCATTGTCCCTTCTTAAAGAAAGCAGAAGAAAGGGCACACGAATTCCTTTAAGCGAGAAGGGAAAAGGCTTAAGACCTCAGGAATAATAGCAGAGTCACCGGACATCGCTACGTGGCTAACACAAGATAACAACAAAATAATAGCGGCGGGTAAAATTGCAACACTGCTAAACAAACCCCAACATGCCATGATGACGTCGCGAACCAGGAAAAAAAGCACGCGCGCACACACAGCAGCTCAGGAATGCACAAGGAGAGGTGCTTTATTGGAATTTCTCCTCCACGCTCACATACCAGCATTTCTGCACAAATACTTATAACTGCATTCAGCTTACTCCATCAACATATCGAGCAAAGTGAATGCTGACACTCTACAACATATAACAAAAAAGAAACAAATTCCAATCTCATGAACTCTCCTCTGCCGAGCGGCTTTCTCCTGCTACTTCGATGCTGACTTTTCCCCCTCACCTACATTCTGAGTAAAAGCAGTGAAAGAAGAAAAGTTGAAAATTACAATTAGATTACAATTAAATTACAATTAAAAGTTAAAATTATGCGAAAAATACACACATTTGTGTCACAGGACAGGGATACACAAATTTCCATAAGTGAGCAGGGAAAAGGCTTAAGTCGTACCGCTCAGGAATAAACGGGGAATCACCGCTTATCGCTACGCGGCTAGCACAACATGACAGCAACAAGATATTAGCGAAGGGTAAAAATTGCAGCAAGAAAGACACTACTGAACAAGTCTAGACATGCGACATCGAATGCAAAAACACTGGTGATCGGGGAAAAGGGCTAAGCCTCCGGCGGATCATCGTAGAGCATACACAAGTTCATTTTTCTATTTCGCGTAAACTAAACGCGGTCTGCTTGGAAAACGACGTACAAATTTTCTTAGGGAGCAGAGAAATATAGGAATTTCTACTCCGTGCTCAGATACCAGCATTTTTGCTGAAAAACCTGCAAGATTAAGCACTGCTTACTTCCTCAACATGTCGAACACCCAACAAAATCAATCAAACAAACAATCCCGCTTCCACTGATAGAACACTCTTCAGCTTTTACCAGGAGGCTTTCTTCTGTGTAAAAGTAGATAAAATAAAAAAGAGCAGCGAAAAATTACACGCACTTTTGCTCGCATAGCGATATGAGACAAACAAATAAAATAACGAGGCACATGCTAATAAACTGTGACAAAGACACCCAATTCTGCTATGAGATAATTATTGCATAATGCTAAGTACCCAATTGCATTGTCCCTGCGTGAAGAAATCACAGAAAAAGGACGCTCAATTTATCTTAAGCGAGCAGGAAAAGTCAATTGTATTCGGACAGCTTAATACCATAAAGTCTGAATTTTTGCAAAGAAAACAAAGCTTGAACAGCGCTACGAACGTGACAGATACATACTAACAAACAAACAACAGCAGGACCGGCGTCGGGCACTCATAAAATACCCTGTTCAAATCAGAGACTTCACCAGGTTCGCGAGGCAATTCCATTAAAAACGCTCGTCCTATCCTAGAGACAGCAATGCAAACGCGATACCCTTATTTTTTTAAACCACTATTTCACGCAATAGTACATAAATGTACCACTCGTGTCACACGAAAAGGCAAACATATAGCACTTACTTGTCAAGTGGGGTCCCTGGTTCAGAAAAGCGCGCGTGCGCGCGCACACACACAGGCACAGACACACGCTCACATTTTCACACTCACAAACACAAAGCCTATTTTCACAACCACATAAATCCATATTATTCGTCAGGTCATTATCCTATCATCGTCAAAAGACGGCACAGACATGTATGCGTACGCAAAACAATAGTCCTCGTTCCGGATGTAATAGGATATCTCCACTCGGCCGGCGCGAACCAAAATAAAAAAAGAAAGGAATGGACGTTCGCTATACATCCTCGAAGAAAACGGTGCCGTGCTGCTACGCAGCGATCATTATACAAGAGTGAATTCACTTCGTTTTCCTTTTATTTCCTTGCACCCATATATTTTGCAAGAATATTATAGAGCAGAACGGGTAAATGTGAACATCATTCGCTACACTCTGTAGCTCTTATCGTTTTTAAACCAAACCACTTAACATGTGTTCATAGGTCTTCACTAGATAGGTGAGCCGATAATGACTTCAAATCAAATCAAATAATCATTCCAGCATCGCTGGCTGCAAGCTTGCGTACGCAACAGAGCAGTGCGCTCCCATCAACACGCCTTGGGCTGGCCTTACACACGCACACTCGAAGCCTTCTCTGAATACATTCTGCTGTCGCCATAATAAAATATTTATCGCGAGGGTACTACAATGTCAGCTCTGTTGCTGTTTAAGTGATAAAACAGTGCACTCACCCGGGGCGTCCAAACCACAAGAACGGGCCCGCGTTGCGCTCGCACGGGGAATCGCGCGCGTCGCGAGCCCAAACCGCGCGAACACGCCCGTGCGCGGCTCGCGTGGGGCGCGGTCCGGGCGCACTGTTTTATCACTTAAACAGCAACAGAGCTGACATTGTATTACCCTCGCGATAAATATTTTATTACGGCGACAGAAGAATGTATTCACAGAAGGCTTCGGGTGTGTAAGGTCAGCCCAAGGCGTGTTGATGGGAGCGCACTGCTCGGTTGGGTACGCAAGCTTGCAGCCAGCGATGCTGGAATTATTATTTGATTTGATTTGATTCTGAGTCATTATCGGCTCACCTATTTAGTGAAACCCTATGAACACATGTTAAGTGGTTTGGTTTAAAAATGATAAGAGCTACAGAGTGCAGCGAATGATGTTCACGTTTACCCGTTCTGCTCTATAATATTCTTGCAAAACATATGGGTGCACGGAAACAAAAGGAAAAGGAATTGAATTCACTCTGTATAATGATCGCTGCGTAGAAGCACGGCACCGTTTTCTTCGAGGATGTATAGCGAACGTGCATTCCTTTCTTTTTTTTATTTTGGTTCGCGCCGGCCGAGTTGCAATATCCTATTACATCCGAAACGAGGACCTATTGTTTTGCGTACGCATACATGTCTGTGCCGTCTTTTAACGATGGTAGGATAATTATTGACCTGAGGAATAATACGGATTTATGTGGTTTTGAAAATAGACTGTATTTGTGAGTGTGAAAATGTGTGTGTGTGTGTGTGTGTGCGCGCGTCCGCGCGCGCGCGCACGAACGCTTTTCTGAACCAGGGACCCCACTTGACAAGTAAGTGCTATCTGTTCGCCTTTTCGTGTGACACGAGTGATACATTTATGTACTATTGTGTGAAATAGTGGTTTAAAATAATAAGGGTAGTCGCGTTTGCATTGCTGTCTGTAGGATAGGACGAGCGTTTTTAATGCAATTGCCTCGCGAACCTGGTGAAATCTTTGTTTTGGAGTTTATGGTATTAAAGGCAAAATTTCAATGGCAAAAATTCAGACTTTATGGTATTAAGCTGTCCGAGTAGAATTGACTTTTCCTGCTCGCTTAAGATAAATTGAGTGTGCTTTTTCTGTTCTTTCGTCACGCAGGGACAATGCAATTGGGTATTTAGCATTATGCAATGGACAATGCAATAATTATCTGACAGCAGAAATGGGTGTCTTTGTCACAGTTTATTAGCGTGTGCCTCGTTATTTTATTTTATTTTATTTTTGTCTCTTATCGCTATGCGAGCAAAAGTACGTGTAATTTTTCGCTGCTCTTTTTTATTTTCTTTACTTTTACACAGAAGAAAGCCTCCTGGTAAAAGCTGAAGAGTGTTCTATCAGTGGAAGCGGGGCTGTTTGTTTGTTTGATTTTGTTGGGCGTTCGACATGTTGACGAAGTAAGCAGTGCTTAATCTTACAGGTTTTTGAGCAGAAATGCTGGTATCTGAGCACGGAGTAGAAATTCCTATATTTCTCTGCTCCCTAAGCAAATTTGTACGTCGTTTTCCAAGCAGACCGCGTTTAGTTTACGCGAAATAGAAAAATGAACTTGTGTATGCTATATGACGATCCGCCGCAGGCTTAGCCCTTTTCCCCGATCACCAGTGTTTTCGCATTCGATGTCGCATGTCTAGACTTGTTCAGTAGTCTCTTTCTTGCTGCAATTTTCACCCTTTACTAATATCTTGTTGCTGTCATGTTGTGCTAGCCGCGTAGCGATAAGCGGTGATTCTCCGTTTATTCCTGACCGGTGCGACTTAAGCCTTTTCCCTGCTCACTTAAGGATATTTGTGTATCCCTGTCCTGTGACACGAATGCGTGTAATTTTTCGCGGTTCTTTTCTTCTTTCACTGCTTTTACTCGGGAGCGGAGCGGAGCGGAAAGGCGTTGGGGCAGAAAGGAGGTGAGGTCTGCCTGCCGGACTCGCGGCATGTTTCACTCCGTTGGGATGGGTGTGAGGGGATGAAAGTGAGGAGAAGTGTTAGAACGGGAGGTCGTGGTCGTCGTGCGTCAAAAGTTGCGAAATGAGTAGTATAGTCCTGGTATGGAAGAGGCTCGTGTAGTTTACAGGTCGAAAAGTAGTACGGTGAAGGGCCGGTGCGGTTTCGGGCAAGCGCTGTCAATGCTAAAAATGCTTGCATCCAGTGGGTGGCGTCGAGGTGATGACCGTTGCGTCAGGTAGTTGTCATTAGTGGATAAAATAAAGGCTGGCCGGTGAAACAGACAGCCGCTGTCAGAGTCTCTGGGGTCGGAGTTCGTCAACCCGGGTCTGGTTAGTCGAAATTCCCAGGGTTATCCGCAGACCGTCGTCATAAGCGATCTATGAGTTTGGTTGTCTTCAGGAAGGTTAGAACGAGATGTTGAATGGTTTTTCTGGTCCGAAGAGGGCCCGTTGGGTAAATCAGGTTGGTGATTGTGACATCCGTGATGCCTGCAATGCGGAGGCTTCGAAGGAGTACTTGACGAGCTGACGGCATTGCCTTGCATCGCTCCATGAGGTGGGGCACGGAGGCACGGTCGGGTACGGAGGATCTGGTCCAAACCTGTACTCCCTGGCTCGTGTTTTTGCCGTAGATGTTCGTAGCTTCAGGAGTACCTTGGCTTCCTGTCTTGAGAGCCCAGTGGTTAGGCATGGGGGAGGGGCTGTGCCAGTTGCTGTGGGTTGGTCTGGGTGTTGGTTCCATATGTACGTCTTTATGGTCTTGTATATCTGCCACTGGGTTGTTGGCAGTTTGAAGATAGGTGGTTTCCTTGTGGCATCTTTGCATAGTTGGTCAGCATGTTCGTTCCCTGGGATTCCCTTGTGGCTCGGGAGCCACTGCAGCGCAACGCGGGTATTATTTTGCAATAGTGCCTCTATCTTGACACGTGACTTGTTGGCAAATGGGCATGTTTCGTACTTCCATGCGATGCGCTGCAGAGCTCCTTTTGTGTCACTAAGGATAACGGCATTCTCGATATTGTGGTGTTTGAGTGCGTCCAGGGCTTTGTTTATCACCAGCAGTTCAGCGTCCGTTGAGGCCATGACGCCAGCTATGGACTCACCCCACGTCATGTTGATGGTTGGGATGTAGTATGCGATGACACTGACTTGATGTTCTGGGTCAATTGACGCGTCGGTAAAAATGTGAGTATAGCCATTGAAGTTGTCGGTTAGGCAATCATCTGCGAGGGTCTTCGCGACAATGTCAGGTATGCTTGGCTTTTTCTTTATCCCACGGATTCTGGTGTTGATGATGGTGTTAGAGATGGTTCATGGTGGCTGCAGTATCAGTGGGGGTGTGCGGGCGCAGACTAATCGGTCGAAGGTTAGGAGCATTTTGTGGAATCTTGAGGATGTGCGGGTTCGCAGCCTTCCAATGAGTAATTGCCCCGCCGTGCTCCTGTGAAGTCCCATGAACTGTTGTAAGAGGAGCTTTGTGGACGTTAGTGGAAGGGGAAGTGATGATGCTTCAGCAAGAGTTGCGTCGTTCCTTGTCCGGGGGGATAGACCAAGGGCACAACGTAGCCCTCAGCGATGGATTTGTTCCAGAGCTTCTGTGTTGGTCTCTGATGGGTTTGCGAACTGCAGTCCAAAGAGTATTTTGGCTGCGGTTGTGGCATTGTGGATGAGGACCACAGTTTTTTGTGGGCAACCTGACGTGAGGTGCTCCCAATCTTCTGACTAGGTTTGATGTCGAGGTAGTTCTTTTCTTCACGTCCTCTATGTAAGGCACCCAGGAGAGGCGGCTGTCAATAGTGAGGCCAAGAAATCTGTGCTGTTTTATCCTCTCTAGTGGTGTGCCCTCTAGAGTGACATAGTCCACGTTACTCCAGCTTTTGACGGGTCCGATGAGCATGAGTTTGGTTTTCTCTGCAGATGGGGTTAGGTTCTTGCTTCGTATGAAGGTAGTGGTAGTACTGATGGCATTTTGGATGGTGTTGCATAAGAGCGCTGGCTTCTTCCCACTGGCCCATATGCACAGGTTGTAGGTTGTCTGCAACATGGAGATGTTGATGCTAGTGTCGAGTTCTTTCAGCTTGTTTGGGAGACCGGCCATTGTGACGTTGAAAAGTAGCGGGCTCAGTACGCTGCCCTGTGGGAGTCCATGATTTTGCTTACGTGGCGTGCTGAAATCCCTTCCCAGGCGCACTTTCATCGTGCGGTCAGATAATAGGGCTTCGATGTATATGGCAGCATTGCCCCCTATTCCAAGGTAGTGTAATTCCTTTATGATGGTGGCCACCGGGACGGAGTCGAAGGCGGCTTTCATGTTGATGAATATGGCTGCTGTTTTTTGCTTGAGTTTTGAAGCATTGTCGATGTCGGAGATGAAATCTAGTAGTGAGTCTTGGCAGCTCAGGTGTCTCCTGAAGCCTGTCATGCAGGGTGGCAGAAGGTCTTTCGATTCGAGATACCAGCTCAGTCGACGATGAATCATTTTTTCCACAAGCTTCCCCAGGCATGATGTTAGTGATATGGGTCTGTACGACGTGAGCTCAGTCGCGGGTCTATGTGGCTTTAGTATGGGTACGATGATGCTTTCTCGCCAGCCATGAGGTGGGTGTCTTTTGGTCCAGTGGGTGTTGATGGTCGTTAGTAGTTGTTTGATGGCTACCTGGGGGAGGTTGCGGAGGGCTTGGTTGGTGATACCGTCTGTCCCTGGCGCTGACTTTGGCTTGATGCTGTTAAGGGCGTGTGATAGTTCTGAAGTGGTAAAAGGGTTGTCGATCTCACAATGAGATGTCATTGTGGTGATGGTGGCGGGGATGTTCTTGCCCTGTTAAAGATGTCGGCAAAGGCTTCCGCTAGGTCATCCATGCTGATGTTTTTCGAGAGTGCCAGTGATGCAAACGAGTTTGAGGTTGTTGTTCCAGCCTCAGAACATCAGTTCTCTCGAGTTTGAGGTCTTAGCAGTGCCCAGGAGTGATTTTGCAGTGTCCCATATTTCTTTGCAGGTGTGCAGCTGGTGAGGGAAGAGGTGAAAGACTCCCACTGTCTGCGCTGGAGGGAGTTCGCATGACGGCGGAGAACCGCAGATATCCTTCGGTAAGTAGTGAGTTGTGCGGGTCCAGGGTGCTTCCGCAGTGATTTCTGTGCTCGGCGACGTGCAGCGCTTAAGTTTAGGAACTTGAAGTCATGCTTTGGACCACCGGGGGTCGGGACCAATCTTGTGGCTGACTTCAGGGCTGATATTATGCTTTCAGTCATGTCCGTGTGGTCGGCGCTTGCTGCTAGTTGGGCTCGGAACTTGTCCCAGTGAACCACGGTGTGTTTTTGCTTTGGTCCTCTGTTTTTCCAGGCGAGGGTGATTGCGATGGGCAGGTGGTCACTTCCCCAGGTGCCCATGCCAATTTGCCAGTGTGCTGGGACATCCGGGGAGTGCAGGGTGACATCAATTGCGCTTGTTGATCGGCCACGTAGAAAGGTGTACTCACCGGTGTTTGCGACCAATGGATCGACGTCCTCGAGGGCGGTGACGATGGATGTTCCACGTGGGTCGATCTTCTGTGAGCCCCAAAGGTGGTGGTGGGCGTTTATGTCACCGCATATTAACAGGGGGCCGGGAAGTGCTGATCTGACTTGTTGTATGAAGTTCTCTGGAAGCTTGCTCCCTGTCTCACTTTCACTGCGTGGTCTGATGTAAATAGACGACACTGTTAGTTCGTGACTGGCGAGCTTGACCTTGACGGCAACAACTTCTGTCAGTTCTGTGCTTAGTTGCGAAGTTTGTAGCTGATGCTGCGGGACATGCTTGTCCATGAAGACCGCGGCGCTGCCATGGGTTGCGTATGGGATGGTTTTCGTGGTGTACTTGTTGAAGCCTGTTAGTGTGATGTGGTCCGGGAGGTGAGACTCTTGCAGGCACAGAATGGAGTATGTGTGCTTGATGAGGTACTGCTTCAACTCGGACAGCTTGGGTCGAAGGCCGGCGCAGTTCCATTGCAGTACGCTGTGGAACTTTGTCTTCTGATGAGATGGTGGGTGACTACAGGTCATGTTTGGGTCCAGACAGCATGTTTACAAGTTGCTGTTCCATGGCGAGTACATGGCTGACTTCTAGGAGGGCTTTTGCGTCGGGGAGGGCTGCGATGAGGGCCTTGATTGCTGCCATTAACATGGGGATAATCATGATGACGAGCTGCACACCAGACGCATTGTCGTATGTAGTCACCGGAGTGGTTACTTCGGCTTCGTCCTTGTTAGTAGCTGCTGCCGTCTTGGCTTTGTCTTGTGAGTGGTGAGTCTTCAGGTGTTGCTTGCGTTCGGCTGCCTTTTCCTCCCATATGCTTGATGGTTTTGCTGATGAGGAGGGAGGTCTGGGCGTTTCTGCCTTGAGGCTCTTCGGGTGGGCTTGTTTGGCCTTTCGCGGTGATGGGGGGCCCTGTATTGTTGTTGGACAGGCTTCACTTTCTTCCTCGGTTGCTCCTTCACCATGTCGGGGTGGCAAATGCAACTCGCCGCTAGAGGCAACCTCCGTAGTTCGCCGGGTGCGGACCATTGCAGTTGGCGCAGCAGACTTCTTTTCTTGTTGTGCAGTCCTTATATGCGTGTGAGCAGGAGCAAACACGACAGTGTTCCGGTACTCGACAGTACTTGGCTATGTGCCCAAACTGCTGGCAGCGGTAACACTAGGTAGCAGGTAACACACTGTAGGTTGCAGGAACTCTTTCACGGGGTAGAGATTGAAGCCAAGTAATACCTCTTCGGGCATGGGGTGGTCGCTCCAGGATGTCAGGATGATGTTGTCTGTGGGGAGGGCTGCTGTTTCGCCGGAAGGTAGGGTCCGGAAACGTGTTTGTCGACGGACCTCGATGACACCACAGGGTCGAAGAAAGCCCAGAAGCTGCTCGTCCGAGTACGGCGCTTTTACTCCAGTTATCTTTCCTACGTTCTTCGCATAGGATTCCGGGATCTTTGCACTGACTGCAGTATTTCCCAGGCAGGTCAAGTTTAACAGGGCCTTGGCAGCCGGGAGCGAGGCAACGGTGACGGTTAAGTTGCCGTTCCTTCCGTATCAGTGTGTCTTTATCTTTTCTTGCGTGACCTTTAGAATCTCTGCGGGCACTATGTTTGCATTCTCGGACATCAGGCTTGCTTCAGGGTTTACCAGGGTAAACACCACTGGGATGCCAGCTTTCCTTGTCTTGTTGTACACGACGGTAGTGAAGTAATTTTCGTTCCCATACCTTACTACTGGCGTTTCTTAGGGCTGTTCATATCTTATGTTGATTGCGGCCGTCCTTCCTTCCAGGTGGTCGGCAGTTTGGCTTGGTGATGGATGGACCGTCATGATGTGATCTTCGGGGGAGTTCTCACTCATTCGCCGCTTCTTCGGCGTCGGCGGAATGGTGCGTGGGATTAGTGACGTGATACTGGGGTTGTAGGTGGATCCAGGAGACGTGGCGGGGACCGTAGCACCATTGCTGACAGGCGGCCGCGGTGTACTCAACAAATCCACGTCGGGAGTCCACCGCACAGGGCCGCGGCACAATGCACTAAAAGCACTGAGTACACTGTACTTCACAACACAGGGGCCGTCGCAACGCTGGCGAAAGGCATAAACATGGCGGTGCGAAGGCGGGCGAAGCGGCGGAAAAGGCTTACCACGAAGCGGCGAGTACAGACACAGTTTTCTCGGCCCCGCCAGCTTGTCGGGGCGACGAGTAGGCGCATTTGTTCGTAGTGTCTTTGTCTCTATTTGTTCAGTAGTGTCTTTCTTGCTGCAATTTTTACCCTTCGCTAATATCTTGTTACTGTCATGTTGTGCTAGCCGCGTAGCGATAAGCAGTGATTCTCCGTTTATTCCTGAGCGGTACGACTTAAGCCTTTTCCCTGCTCACTTATGGAAATTTGCGTATCTCTGTCCTGTGACACAAATGTGTGTAATTTTTTTGCGGTTCTTTTCTTCTTTCATTGCTTTTACTCGGAATGTAGGTGAGGGGAAAAAGTCAGCATCCAAGTGGAGCAGGAGAAAGCCGCTCGGCAGAGGAGAGTTCATGAGAATGGAATTTGTTTGTTTTTTGTTATATGTTGTAGAGTGTCAGTATTCACTTTGCTCGATATGTTGATGGAGTAAGCTGAATGCAGTTATAAGTATTTGTGCAGAAATGCTGGTATGTGAGCGTGGAGGAGAAATTCCAATAAAGCACCTCTCCTTGTGCATTCCTGAGCTGCTGTGTGTGCGCGCGTGCTTTTTTTCCTGGTTCGCGACGTCATCATGGCATGTTGGGGCTTGTTTAGCAGTGTTGCAATTTTACCCGGCACTATTATTTTGTTGTTGTTATCTTGTGTTAGCCACGTAGCGGTGTCCGGTGACTCTGCTATTATTCCTGAGGTCTTAAGCCTTTTCCCTTCTCGCTTAAAGGAATTCGTGTGCCCTTTCTTGTGCTTTCTTTCCGAAGGGACAATGCGGCTGTGTATGTAGCATAATCTGATACCAGACATGAGGGTCTTTTTCTTAGTTTATTAGCATATGCTTCAGTTTTTGAAGTCAAGCACAAGTGCGCGCAGTTTTTGCTGCTCTTTCCTCAAATCACTGCTTTTGTGCAGAAGAAAGTCGCATGGTAAAGCTGAGAAGTGGGTTTCGCTGCTTATTTGTTAGGTATTGTTGGATGCTCGGTATGTTGAACAAGTAACCTGTTATAGGAAATGCTTGCATCTGAGCGCAGCACACGCCACCCTCAGTGTAAATTAATTATTTTGGTTGTGAGTCTGCCTTACTGCATGACAAGGCTGAAATGGGAAGAGAGAAAAATTGGAGCGCTTGATTAATAGCGATCCAAGTAATAGGGCAATTATGGTTTCCATAGAAAGTATAATTTTAATAGGCTCCTAAAATTATAGTTTTGTAGTAGTTTTTCTAAACTGCAATGCAAGATAAAAAATTATTAATATGGTGGGAATGCCATTATGTCCCCGTAAAGGCGTTCTGTCGTGTGCTTTGTCGTGCGGGAACGGAACTTTGCCCCCCCGGCTTACGCGCCTTTTTGCTCGCAGGTGTAGCCTCAGACACTGAGTATACGAGCATAGGAAGGGTCATGTATTACATAAACCAGGTGATGATGTTGGGTGTTCTCACTTGTTATTTTAAAAGAGCAGTGGTAGTTTACTGGTGTTTGTAATTCTAATTACCATGATGAGCCTTTGGGGTGAAAATCGCTAATATGCACGGTGCTTTTTTTGTTTAATTTTATTGTAAAAGTGAACGTCATTAAGAACCGGACAAAGGAAATAATCTTGCGATTAAACAAATAATAGGAGTCCTTGTCTTTGCCGCTGTCTTCTTCAGACAGGATGTGATGACGTCACGCAGTACTCGACAGTACTTGGCGATGTGCCCAAACTGCTGGCAGCGGTAACACTGAGTAGGTTGCAGGAACTCTTTGACGGGGTAGAGATTGAAGCCAAGTGATACCTCTTTGGGCACGGGGTGGTCGCTCCAGGATGTCAGGATGACGCTGTCTGTGGGGAGGGCTGCTGTTTCGCCGGAAGGTAGGGTCCGGAAACGTGTTTGTCGACGGGCCTCGATGACACCACAGGGTCGAACAAAGCCCAGAAGCTGCTCGTCCGATTACGGCGCTTTTACTCCAGTTATCTTTCCTACGTTCTTCGCATAGGATTCCGGGATCTTTGCACTGACTGCAGTATTTCCCAGGCAGGTCAAGTTTAACAGGGCCTTGGCAGCCGGGAGCGAGGCAACGGTGACGGTTAAGTTGCCGTTCCTTCCGTATCGGTGTGTTTTATCTTTTCTTGCGTGACCTTTAGAATCTCTGCGGCCACTATGTTTGGGTTCTCGGACATCAGGCTTGCTTCAGGGTTTACCGGGGTAAACACTACTGGGATGCCAGCTTTCCTTGTCTTTTTGTACACGACGGTAGTGAAGTAATTTTCGTTCCCGTACCTTACTACTGGCGTTTCTTGGGGCTGTTCATATCTTATGTTGATTGCGGCCGTCCTTCCTTCCAGGTGGTCGGCAGTTTGGCTTGGTGATGGATGGACCGACATGATGTGATCTTCGGGGGAGTTCTCACTCATTCGCCGCTTCTTCGGCGTCGGCGGAATGGTGCATGGGATTAGTGATGTGATACTGGGGTTGTAGGTGGATCCAGGGGACGTGGCGGGGACCGTAGCACCATTGCTGACAGGCGGCCGCGGTGTACTCAACAAATCCACGTCGGGAGTCCGCCGCACAGGGCCGCGGCACAATGCACTAAAAGCACTGAGTACACTGTACTTCACAACACAGGGGCCGTCGCAACGCTGGCGAAAGGCATAAACATGGCGGTGCGAAGGCGGGCGAAGCGGCGGAAAAGGCTTACCACGAAGCGGCGAGTACAGACACAGTTTTCTCGGCGCCGGCAGCTTGTCGGGGCGACGAGTAGGCGCATTTGTTCGTAGTGTCTTTGTCTCTATTTGTTCAGTAGTGTCTTTCTTGCTGCAATTTTTACCCTTCGCTAATATCTTGTTACTGTCATGTTGTGCTAGCCGCGTAGCGATAAGCAGTGATTCTCCGTTTATTCCTGAGCGGTACGACTTAAGCCTTTTCCCTGCTCACTTATGGAAATTTGCGTATCCCTGTCCTGTGACACAAATGTGTGTAATTTTTTTGCGGTTCTTTTCTTCTTTCACTGCTTTTACTCAGAATGTAGGTGAGGGGAAAAAGTCAGCATCCAAGTAGAGCAGGAGAAAGCCGCTCGGCAGAGGAGAGCTCATGAGAATGGAATTTGTTTGTTTTTTGTTATATGTTCTTGAGTGTCAGTATTCACTTTGCTCGATATGTTGATGGAGTAAGGTGAATGCAGTTATAAGTATTTGTGCAGAAATGCTGGCATGTGAGCATGGAGGAGAAATTCCAATAAAGCACCTCTCCTTGTGCATTCCTGAGCTGCTGTGTGTGCGCGCGTGCTTTTTTTCCTGGTTCGCGACGTCATCATGACATGTTGGGGTTTGTTTAGCAGTGTTGCAATTTTACCCGTCGCTATTATTTTGTTGTTGTTATCTTGTGTTAGCCACGTAGCGGTGTCCGGTGACTCTGCTATTATTCCTGAGGTCTTAAGCCTTTTCCCTTCTCGCTTAAAGGAATTCGTGTGCCCTTTCTTGTGCTTTCTTTACGAAGGGACAATGCGGCTGTGTATGTAGCATTATCTGGTACCAGACATGAGGGTCTTTTTCTTAGTTTATTAGCATATGCTTCAGTTTTTGAAGTCAAGCACAAGTGCGCGCAGTTTTTGCTGCTCTTTCCTCAAATCACTGCTTTTGTGCAGAAGAAAGTCGCATGGTAAAGCTGAGAAGTGGGTTTCGCTGCTTGTTTGTTAGGTATTGTTAGAAGCTCGGTATGTTTTACAAGTAAGCTGTTATAGGAAATGCTTGCATCTGAGCGCAGGACACGCCACCCTCAGTGTAAATTAATTATTTTGGTTGTGAGTCTGCTTTACTGCATGACAAGGCTGAAATGGGAAGAGAGAAAAATTGGAGCGCTTGATTAATAGCGATCCAAGTAATAGGGCAATTATGGTTTCCATAGAAAGTATAATTTTAATAGGCTCCTAAAATTATAGTTTCGTAGTAGTTTTTCTAAACTGCAATGTAAGATAAAAAATTATTCATATGGTGGGAATGCCATTATGTTCCCTTAAAGGCGTTCTGTTGTGTGCTTTGTCGTGCGCGAATGGAACTTTGCCCCCCCGGCTTACGCGCCTTTTTGCTCGCAGGTGTAGCCTCAGACAATGAGTATATGAGCATAGGAAGGGTCATGTATTACATAAACCTGGTGATGATGTTGGGTGTTCTCACTTGTTATTTTAAAAGAGCAGTGGTAGTTTACTGGTGTTTGTAATTCTAATTACCATGATGAGCCTTTGGGGTGAAAATCGCTAATATGCACGGTGCTTTTTTTGTTTAATTTTATTGTAAAAGTGAACGTCATTAAGAACCGGACAAAGGAAATAATCTTGCGATTAAACAAATAATAGGAGTCTTTGTCTTTGCCGCTGTCTTCTTCAGACAGGATGTGATGACGTCACGCAGTCTGTAGCAATGCATTCACCGTTACTGGAAAAAAAGTGTAGCAATAGAAAAATGGTGTGTATTGTCCTGGACGGATTTATGACGAGCACTGTTTTTGAATAGGAGGAGTGCGTGTGCTTAGAAATAGTTTGATGTTGGTTTTCTGCTTTGTTCAAGTGTTTCTCTTTGCTTTTCCCCCTTTTTGTCTGACAAACATGCGCTGACATGCCCTGACCTGTTCTGTCATGTTTTCCTTCTACATGTAGTCTTTTTATATTTTTGACAAGGAACATTCTTGTCTTGACGATAGTGCTGCCCTGAATGGGAGTAGTGCTATTCTTAATAATTTTGCGATTCAGAGAGTAACCGCAAGCGGAACAGGAGCATGGCTTTATCCAGTCGAGGAACAAAGCGACATTATTCAGTTAGCTGCCTGGCTCTCGGAAGGGATGGACATGTTTCGATTTGCATGTTGTATGTAGGCATTGAAGGTGTTAGGATATTTTGTTCTTTCCTGTACAGTAAGACGCTGGGAATGAAATGCTTAATTCCTACAATCACCTCTCATGTATGGTGTTTTTCTGCAATAGTTCCCTATGCTCTATCGTTATCGTGCCCTATCGTTATAGTAGAATAAAGGAAATAATCTTGGGATAGTGATTCAATAAATAACAGGTCCCCTGTCTAGAACGTACGCGTCGTTGAGCCACGCAGCTGCATGATGACCTAATACCGCGACACTATCGTTTCAGGTGGACCTTGTCCGGAGCAGCATTAGTGGAAAAAACAGTGTAGCCCTGAGACAATAGGCTGACGTCACGACCAATGAGCACGGCCTGCAGGGTGCGCAAGGACAGACTTATCTCTTGGACACTGACGGGTGTGCACGCATTAATTCTGTTCCTAGCAACTGTGTTGACCGTTAGTGGAAGGGCGTAGCTTCGGTGGGGTTCCGTCTGCCTCTGATGGGGTGCGGATGTGCGGTTCGTCACTGGTGAATGATGTGTGACGATTGTGGTGGATTTTGTATCGAACGGATTTACAATGAGGGAATGTAGTGTACGTGTCCGATGATGGTGACTGGTGTCTTTTCACTCTGTTCAAGTGTTTTTCTGTGGTTGGTTTCCTCTGTTGCCTGGCATTCGTGCAATTTGTCCTGATGTGTCCAGACATACCCCGACATGCATACTTTCCTTTGTTGACGCTTTGTTTTTTGTTTTTTTTGTTTTTGTCAAGGAGCTTTCTTGTCTTGATGATGTCGATTGTGCTGCCCTGAATGGGAATACTGCTATTCTTAATAATTTTGTGATTAAATTAGTTCAGAAATCAACCCCAAGAGGGACAGATGCATGACTTTATAGAGGAGAAAAAGCATTACGATTCAGTTCCGTGCCTGGCTGTCGGATAGAGTACACGCATCGTTCTGCGCTCCTTGTTACCCGTACTCTGTGTTGATTTGTTGAGTGCCTAGTCCTCTTAGTAGCCATTGATGGAGATACGTGTTAGGATATTTTGTTCTTTTGCAAGCCTCATTTAGTATGACTTTGGAATTCCTACGATCAGCTTTCATGCATGGTGCTTTTCTGCCATAGTTTCCTATGCAATCGTTATAGAAGAATATAGGAAATAATCTTGGGGTAGAGATTCAATAAATAATAGGTCCCCTGTCTACAGCGTACGCGCCCTTGAGCCACGCAGGTGCATGATGACGTCATGCCATGGCTTCATTGCAGATTGACCATGTCCAGTTGTGTGGACAGTGTGAAAAAAAAAATGTGGTGTAGCCTTGGGACAATGGGATGATGTCACGACGTCAGCAACGCAAGAGGAGGACGCAGGAATCCTGTTCTCTCTTAGCCTCTCGCAGGTGGTCGCCGCAGAGGGCGCTACGAGCGCGCGCATGCGTAGCGGCCGCGGCGCGGCGCTCCAGTCAGTTGCTGGCTGGCTGTCGCGGAGAGCAGACGTGCGCTCGGTTGCTTCGCAGTCCCTGCGCTCGCTCAGTTTCTGCCTGGCTGTCGGATGGAGCAGTCGCATCGGTCTGCGCTCCTGTTGTGGTGGGTTGATTTGTTGTGTAACTAATTCTTTCGCCAACTTTGTCCGCACTTTGTTTGCGATTTTCATGCCCGTGCATGTCGGGTGCTGGTTGCTGTTGTCCGGGCATCCCCGCCATTTTCTATCTTCTTCTGCCTTGGGAACGAGAGTAGCGCTGCATGATTCTTAATAATTTTGTCATGAAATCAGTTGAGCAAATAACCGCTAGGGGGACCTTATACAGGAGAAAAACCATTACGAGTCAGTTCTCTGCCTGACTGTCGGGTGGAGTAGTCGCATCGGTCTGCGCTCCTGTTGTGGTGGGCTGATTTGTTGTGTAACTAATTCTTTTTGTTGTTAGCTATTGACGGTTAGCATATTTACTCTTGCTTTCCCAGTCTCTGTATTACGAGTGTTTTTCTCCTCGCATGTCCAGAGCTGTCCTAACCTGCCCAGACATGTCATGATGACGTCACAGCTGACGTCACAGGATGTATGGAACTGGTGGTCATAGCTGTGATGCTTTGCAACCTGCCTCTGTGCTCCGTCGCCCAGCGATGGTCAGCGGCCGTCCCGGACCGCTTTCTTCAAGATGGCGTCGTTGATCTTCAACTAAACTCCTCCCCACTCTATCTTTATCTATTTCTTTTTCTTTTTTATGGACTCTCGTAGTGCACGACGCTCAGCTGGTCTGGACACGAGTTAGATGTTTCCCAATTAGTGTGGTGGCTCCCTGGAGGGTGCTGATTAATGTGGGGGTCCCAATTAGCTGTAATTGCTAATTAAATCGTGTTCGGGACAGTTGAGTGTTGTGCACTACGAGAGTCTAGTCATTACTACTACACGTTTGCGTGCCGCACTGCATAGTGGCTCGTCCGCGTTGAAAATAGTTCGGTACGTTATTTCAAATGTTCGTGAACATATTCTCAAAAGCACATGTGCCGTGGTAAGTTCGTATGCACCTATTACTTTAAGCTATTGTTTCTGCATTCGTATAACATTCCAGTGCACGGAAGTCCAAGCGTTTCCTCAGGTCGTCAACGGATTAGTCAGTCTGTTATGGAATGCCGAAGTGTTTGGGTACGTGCCTTGTCCCGCCGTGGCTCACAAGCAGTTGGCGTATTTCGGGCGTCATTTTGATGATTTTTTCCCGTCCAGAGCATAGGAGAGCCACGTCCTCTCAATGCGAAAGGGATGTCGACAAGCTACTAAGAGTATTGTATCCCCATTTGTCTTGTTGTTTGTGCTTAAGGTTATACACGATATTTTCTTCTGTTTTTGTCTAATAAAAAATAAATAAGAAAAGCTATGCCACTGCAGCCTGTAGTCGTCTTATTTTAGCGCCCTGTTATATCTACGACAGCAGAGGGACTCCTTGCCGCTATTGCTACCCGCGCTCAGTGCAGTAGAGCAAAAACGGAACCATTTCAAAGGCAAATTTACCACTACTACCACGGTGGGTCGCCAGAAGTGCACTCTTCCATCCCTCTGAACAAATAAGCTCGCCCGCTTCTGCTCGCAGCTAGGGTGTCTCTGCACAGACAAAATATGTCACTCGCTCGTTCCATAAAATTTTGTCCAGCACTGTACACGGTACATGAGCTATTGGAGGGTGGTTCCAAGATAGGTGAAGTGGCCTGCATGGATGGGAACTTCTGACTGTTGCATTCCGACATCTTGCATAATTTGCACAAACTAACCACGAACAGCAACCAGCTACATGTACACCAATATGTTCATGTACAGCAGCAAAGAGTGATTACAGGGGAATCTCACTACAGCAATGTTGCTAATATGTAATTCCTACTGAATTGTGTAAGAATGGGATGTTCAACTTATGTTCCACAGCAATTTTTTTTACTGGTGTTAGCCCAGGATGGGGGTCCACCAATCCACTGGACTTGGCTCGATTTGACAGGGTGCCAGAGACACTCCTATTCTGCAGCACCTCACTGCCCCAAATGGCGACTGCTACCCCCTTACAGAAGAGGGAATCTTTCAGGCGCCGCAGTTGTTGCCAGGTAGTTGATGAGATCCACATCCCTTGTCCCAGGTGTACCTGTTACGTAGCAATCACAATCAGATCATACTCTGCAGCTGCCCGTTTGACAAGCTTTAATTTTAGTAACACAAACAAATGATGTGTGCTTCATTTTCTATGCATGTTTGTTATATGTTACACATAAAAAAGTATCCTCCACAGAATCAGCTTGTCTAGGCTGTCAACAAAAGGAACGTTTCGTGATTTTTGCCTTCCTACACATCGTTATTCAATGCACAGTTGATAATTCTGATTTCCTGTACAACATTTGTTTCCACCTAACCACTATCAGGATCCTCCAGTGACAAGCTCTTTTGGATGCTAGTAAATGGACACACAGCAACGTAACAACATGTGCCGTTTAAACATTAGTCCTACCTTCCCGTCTCTTTCGGTGCCGAAATCCGGCTCTTCACTGCGGTCATTATTTGCATCTTCGGTGATATGAAATATGGTGGTATAACATTAACACGATTACCAAGTAATAGATTAATCTATGGATAGCTAACCTTCTGCGGGTGTAACACACACTTTGTCTCGGCCGCTGGGGGCACCTAAAGGGATAAATTTCAGCAATAAAAAAACATTCGAAGGTCACAAATAGGTTTATTTCATCTAACATCTCCATGTGTTACAAGATCATTTTGAGTCATGAATATGTGCAGCACAACAGTTTAAAGGGCAACCAAACAAAATATGGGCTTCAGAACTACTTAAAATGCTGCTCTCATTGAAGGATCAAGTTACTTCCACACGAATGTATTTGATGGTGATGAACAGATGAATATATTTTGCAGATCAATCAGTGGAATGAATATCTCACCTGTCATACTTGCTGGAGTTTCCGAAGATGTACCCATGTGCATGACGAATTCTGCAAAAAGAAAACAACAAAAATCAGCATTAAATTCACGCCTTTATAGAAAATCAACCATGTGGCTGACCTTCAAGAATGTCTTCCTGTGGGTGGGTTGTCACAGGTCCGCCTTTTGGCATTTCTGGAAGCATATAATGCTTAGACATCATTTCTCAATACAGCGCTGCTGCATAAAGTTTAAAAAAAAGAATGCGAGGAAAAAATGTGTACATTCTACGTTCACGCGCGCATCCCCCCAAGATGTGCTTCGCAGAGGAACATGACCTTGAATCTCAAGGCAACGATTAGAGGACATAAGTGCCCTCTCAAAGTACAAATAACAGGACAAACAGTAACACACAGTGTTTGCCCTGTATTTTTCTTGCACTGAGACTCATGGTCATGTTGCCTATGCAAATATCACACCAGCTTCCGTCCACCTTGCTACTGACGTAACTTGACCTTTGTTTTGCAAACGCATCTAAAAACAGTAGTTCCCTAGTGACATAGAGTGCTGTCACACACAAGGTAACAAACCTGAAATTTGTGTTCTGGTGCGCCCTGCAGCCCTTACTACTTCCAGTTCTTTTTCTGCAAGAGAATAGGTGAAATTTCATCAGTACAACTGCAGATCTTAGTACAGACTGACTTTTCAGGTTATGTTACTTTCAACGATTTGGGTAATAAAAATCAGGTGCACGTGATTTGCTAATATGCAGCATGAAAGACAACGGCAAAGTCAGTAAGGAACATGAACGAGACGTAGAACTGTGTGTTTGCTATCCCTGGCGCTCCACTAGATAATGGTTAAAAAAATCTACTCAACAAAATAAACTACCATGGAAGATATTTTCCAAACTGCATGGTGTCCAGCTTGCTTGACATGCGGTTCCTGTCCAGTAATCCGCGAAGCCATGCCTACACAATCTTGCCTCCAATACCAAAAGTTGAGAACCACTGCCACAGAATGGCTACGCATATGTAGTATTTGCGGTAGATTTTGAGATTAGCAGAAATTAAAATACACTTGTATTGTGAAATTTGGACAAGTATACTTGCTACTTCTTGGCTGAAGCATGTCGTATAAGTCAATTCATGCATGAAGATTATCACTAACCCTTGTCAAATATTTTAGACCAGAGCGCCGCCTGAAGCTTGCGATTTAGCTTTCCTAGCTTTTAGATTTTTGCTTCGGCTTTCTCCAGCTCTTGAAACTTGTGATTGTACAGTTTCTCTAGGATTACACAATCTACTTCAGAGATGTCACTGTCAGTGTCCCGGCTTCTGAGATCATCAAGAAGCTCCAACTGCTGCTTCCGATTCGCTGCCAACCGAGAGCTATTAGTGCTGACCTGACTTGACTTATCCTTGAATTTTGAAAGTACAATTATCACAAGTGAAAACAAAATGCTGTAACAGAAGACTTTTTACTTTCTCGCTGTATGACCATGAGAGAAATGATGTTCTGAGGCTGGAACAACGTAGAGGGGACAAATACAAACAAAGCCTCAATTTGCCTAAGAATGAAAGATGAAAGTCGCTGAAAAGGTTAGCCAGCTGTAGGACTTGAACCCACAGAGCACTGGACCGGTAATCCAGAAGATGTGGGTTCGAGTCCTACAGCTGGCTAACCTTTTCAGCGACTTTCATCTTTCATCGCTGTATGACGTTGGTGCTCTGCCTGATGAGACAGGGGTAGGCTTCCGCTTCTCACACTTTACATATTCATCAATTTTGCAGAGGTGTCACCAAATCAATCAAAGCAGAGGTGTCACCAAAGTCTACGATGTGCTAATCAGTAATCATCATTATCTTGGTTCCCATATGGGGCCACAACTCTTTGCGCAGAGAGTAAAGCAAGCACCACAGAAATGCTTGTGATGGCCTCGCCTCGCCTGTGTTCAGCGCTCACAACATCTGGACTTTGCTTCGATAAGTGCTGACTGGCGGCGGACATCGCTATCAGTATCGGGTTTGACCCGTGTTCTTTTGAGGGGTGGCAGAGCGTTGGCTTTCTGTCGGTTGATGCCAACACGTGTGTAGACTCGAAAAAAAAATCTGGTGCAATCTGGTGGATTGCCAGCTGGACAGAAGGATAAGTGTAATGGAGATGGACAGACTATGCATAACGAATTGTTGCACAGTGTTGCAGCTTTTTTTTTGCGTGTGTGTCCCTGGGCCTTACATTCACAAGCCACGAGTCTTTATCGGGTGCTCTTGCCAGCTATGTGCGCAGATAAAAACAATGTTTCGAGGTTGTGGGGACATTTTCCACACTTTTATTCTGTTCTCTTCTTTAGTTTTCTATTTTTGTTGCTATTTGTTTACTAGTGGTTGTCTGCTCTTCCGTCCAGCTCAGTTTCGCTTATCCTTCTCTTCAGCTGGCCATGACCGGTGCAGTCTCCAGACTGAGTCTGCGAACAGCCCTGTATCTCGTCTGGCTTTTCTTTTTTTTTTCTTTTTAAAAGGTCTCTGACCAGAAGTTGGGGAGCTCTTTCGTACTTGCAGTGGATAAAGCACCCAACAAGGACTCTTCATGAGAAAATTCACGCATTAAAATTTCACGGTTTCTCTAAACTGGAATTTTGAACATTCGACTTCATCCGAGTGCAGCACGCCTAGCGTCAAACCGAGAAAACATGAGTTTATATAGAATATTCACCCCGGCCCATCATCAAGATGAAGTCAACACGACGGCCACTGCCAACACCCATAATTGGCTGAAACGCGTCACGTGGTCACGCAATACCTGTCAATTTTCTTCATGGAATGGCATTTATATGTTAATGTTTTTGTTACAGAGCCTCAAAAAGAAAAAATATACCCTACATTTATCACCTGCGATAGGTTCTACGATTTTCTTTTCGATCTGTGCACGGCGTTCCATATGCTTCCGTACCCGGTCAGCTGTAATGAATGCCGTATGCCGACGAGCTTGCGAACTGCGAACTTGTGTGACTCCCGGCTCATCCTGCTTTTTTCGGGTCATTGGGTTAGTGTAGGAGTTGTTCGCCATATTCTGAAGATTTCACCTATCATTGCGGTGTACTGTTCTTGGTCTGCTGCAAAGCAACGAACCGCAACGGTAGTCACTCGCCTCAGCGAAATTCTGTCTGTTGCATCTCAAAGGGGCATCGGGACCTCATGATACCGTCACCTAAACCTTCATCTAAAGAAACCAAGTGTGCTGTCGTGTGGTCCTGACGGAAAAGTAGTTTCAACGAGGTTAGCACATTTAGTTTTCAGTTCCAAGCATACACACTGAAAACCATGCAAGTGCAGCCGATCATTCTCGCAGCTGTTGTGTAACGCGTATGCTTTCTTACGCATCCCACAGAGCCCTCCGCTTTTTCAACCCAGTTATCTTTATGTAATCCTTCTGATGGCTTCTTACTAGGCTATGTCCCTCTGAAGCATTGACATGACTAAGCGTTGCGGTGGCTGCACCTCTGCTTTCAAAAGATGAAACAATCATTCCACACAGTGCTTGCTGGCTTTGTGTCGAGTCTTACAAATACGACAGACTTGGACTGCCTTTTTCAAAAAAGTTGGAAATGTAAGTATGTGTATATTGGTTTCACATATCCACCACATATTGAGTGTGTGTATCATTGTACTTCATATGCTAATTAGCATATTAACGTACGTTATTATTCAACACCTGGTGTGGCAAACTCTACATCAGTCACACAATGCCAATAATTATTTCTGCCTTTTCTTCAACTGCTTTTTCTTTCATATGTTTTTGTCTATATCTCAATTTACCAACCAACCAACCAAGTATAATATTCTAGCATAATAGTCTGATTTTTAACTAGTCAATTTTACCATGGTTTTGGCGCACTATAGTCCGAGTTGCTTATGCGCCATTAAATTGAATCATCATCATCATCTTCAACTGCCATTATTCAATTGAAGTGCCAGGTCTCAGTTCGATACAATGATATGGCGAGATATATTTTTTGCTTTCATTCTGGAATTTCTCATTTCAGAAGAATAGCCACTGTGAAGTTTGTTTTCGTTTTCGGAAAATTAAGAGGACTAAAACCAAATATTTTTCTTTCAGAGCATCCCTTATGCGCCTGCATTTCAATTCCAATCTGCATTACAACAATGACGGACCACTCAACAGCGATGAACATTTGGAGGTGAAAGAGCAGGAACGAAGATGCGTTAATCTGTGTGAAAGGTGCTTTGCATGTGCCTGAGTCGAGGACATAAGTCTCATGCTAATTCCTGTCTTCAGGAGAAGTGACAACTATGCTCCTTCTATCTACTAACCAGCTCCACCTATTAGGGTTCCCTGTAAACTAATGGAGCACATCATATAATACCACGTTGTCAACCATGTTGATTCTATCAATTTCTTTTTTTTAAATTCTAGCATGGTTTTAGAAAAGGGTATTCAGGCAAAACAAACGTAGTGGAATTCGTTCACAGCACTTTAAACTGTCTTGATTTCTGGGTCCACGTAGATGTAGTATTTTTTATTTTGTAAGGGCTTTTGACACTGTGCTTTATGCTCGCGTGGTTGCCAAACTAGCCTAATTAAAATTAGATCCTGCTACCATTAACTGGATATGCAGTTTCTCAACTAACCGCAACCGTGGCAACAACTCGTGAGGAGAACCTATCATATCGCCACCATGCAGCATTTGTTATGTTACAAACGCATCACATATTGGTCTAGTCAGAAGCAAGGCCTTTTGATGATCGGTCTCGTATGATTACGTGCCCCTCCGTTATGTAACACCACACTGGGATCTTCAACCTATGAGAGATAAATAAATATATTGCCAAGTAAATTGTTTACAAGGATCGTTATTCCTTTTCGCCACACTACCACAAGCAATTGTTTGAGTAGTGGCACAGGGTATGAAGCTCGCAACTAATCATCATTCAAACAAAGTTCATAATGTAAAATCCTTTACTGAGAACAGCGGCTTGACACAACAATTAAGAACAAAGACAGTAAACGTTTCATTGCCTATCCATGTGGCATCATCCCTAGAACAGAGAACGATCAAAAACAACATCAGAGGCGTCAAATCGGTAGCACTGTGCCCATCAGGCATTTTGACTGTGCATACCAAGTTGAGTGCAAAAAAATGTGATAGAATTCGAAATACATTGGCGAGATAGACAAAAGACGTGAGACAAGACTAAAAGAGCACAGAAGGGACGTTGCCAGGGCTACTAATGCTTAGCTTAGTTAACAAGGACCGAATTAGTGTACCATTGCTGGCCTAAGGGACATATATTTAATTTTGATGATGCAGTAACCTTTGCACATGACTAGCGATGGGGCCCTAGCAAGTTCTTAGAGTCCTGCTTTATCAGGCGTAGTGCTTCAGCATGAAATACAAACCGTGGCCCCCCTATGGGATGCGTATCATGCCCTGGTCTTTGGCCTCTGTTGTACTGATGATGCCACCCGGATAGGCGGCAAAACGTTTACGCTCTGTTTTTAATCGTAGTGTTGAGCGGTGCTTGCACTAAAGGACGTTACATTATGAGGTCGTCACCCGGCTTTTGGAATATATTGTTACAAGCTCGCAGGGAGGGTTCGAAGTCCGTTCTGGCCAAACCCGTCAGACACAATTCTCCTTGCACCAGCGCACGTGTCCATGCCCGGCCCAATAGCCTCCTCTTTATCCACCGCAACACTATTCCCCCTCCTCCCCCGGTTGCGGTTGACGGTGGCATCCCGTGTCGAGCACAGCTGGCGCGGCGGAAGCTCCTCGGTATGGTGCCTCGGTATGGTATGGTGTGTAGAGCATGAGGTCGGCGTTCGGCAACGTCTCAACAAACTACGAGCTAATGAGGCTTATTGAAGCTCCCGTGTCCAGCAACAATATTTTCAAATAAAGTTGTTGTTTTACAAAGGTAAATACATTGCAGAAATCATTCTTATTGCATATTGTTTAGGGAATACCATTCTTGCAGTCACATGAAGCACAAATTCAAAAATAAAGGCAATCTCATTTATGTTCTTGCCTACATGGCACAGTGTATGGCACACTACTACTTGCCTACATGGCACACTCAAAGCAATTAGTGTGCTAGCATTAGATATGGTGTATTGCATTACATATTTGCTTTTGCTAGGGCAACTAAGATGAGTGGATAGAAAGGCAGTTACAACCTGTTTCCAGTACAGATAATCAGATTCATTAGCAATTTCCTGCAAGAGAGCTAAGAATTTTCTAAATTACTAGAACATGGGTACCTGGTTATAAATAACAAGAATTCATCCACCAGAGGTCAGTGTTTCACACACCCTGCTTTCCATCAAAACTATTAAAAGGTGTGACCCCCATACCTGCGCAAAATTCCTGGAGAGTCTTCACTGGATACTGTTGCTGTCCCTCTCACCAGGTGCTCTCTATGAACCTGACTCACAGTTCTGGATGCACTGCCTGAGCTAACTTCATGTTTTCCCAACATGAATGGTAACCGCTATGAGGAGTGTTGTGCTTACTGAAAGCGATATGAAATGCTGTGCCTTGACAGGCAATGTTGATATCCTTCCGAACCTTCTATGTTTTATACTTTATATGCATATGTATGCATATGTATTTATTCCAAACCGCACTATCAGACGCAAGCCTACTTGCCACCAAGTCAATGAGTTGTGCGTCACCGTCAGGGCAATCAAGGTGTAGAGGACGATGGTCTTCCAATACATGAGCCCCGACCGGCGATGATGGTATGCCACGGAGAGGCGTTGACGGTGGCCTATCTCCATGGACGCGCCGGTGGAACTGAGGCAGGTGCTCCAGGCGCGTGGCCATCTTCGTCGTTGTCCACGGCCCGCTACAGGGCCCCCCTCCCCAGACGCGGAGCGGCGAGGAAGAAGAAGAATGGTGAACTGCGTCTACACCGGAGGGAGAGAGCGAGAGCGGCCGTGAATGACGTGCACTACCGGACGAATTCGTGGGACAGCAGAATACCCGTTGCGTGAAGCTCTCGATGAGCGAGGCAGATGAAGGGCGAATCGTTGGGCGTCAGTGTCGTGGCCTGGGGTGCCGCAACCGGCACGGGAGCGGGAGTTCATAGGGTCCCAGGAAGTGATGCTGCGTACCCGTGAGGACTGCCGTGAAAACTGCCGAGACGCCGGCTAATGCGGGCCGTGGCGTCGGCGGCCGCGACTGCCGAAACCGGCAGGCGAGCACTTTGCTCTGTTGTCGCGGCCGGCTGCGACTGAGCGTCGAGAGGCGGAAGGGAAGTGGCGGGTAGTGAGTGTGCCGGGGTCCGTGCACAGCGCAGGGCGGTCCCCGGGATCCGTCAAGCGGTGGTCGGTTAGAGGATCGTATGACCAGTGACCGGTTGGAGCGTTGCATGGTCGTCGGAATCGGTACCGTGGAGGGGGCGGTACGTGCGTGTCGGCGCGTCAGTCGACAGGAGAAGGGCAGTCGTGATGCTGTCGTCGTGAGCCGGACGGTGAAATGCTGCACGGCTGCAGAGGTGGGCGGGGCCATGCTGGACGGTGAGGCCGCAGGTGGAAAGGCGCCGGGTACGTTAACGGCGAGGTTTGCTGGCGGTGGGACCATGTATAGAGCGCTGTGGCAGTGCTCGTCGAAGGCGTCGTCAGGAATTTGGGATAGTAAAGAGCCGAATTGCTCCGAACATGGTGTTCGTTGCTCGGGTCACCAAATGTAGAGGACGATGGTCTTCCTCTACATGAGTCCCGACCGGCGATGATGGTATGCCACGGAGAGGCGATGACGGTGGCCTATATCCATGGCCGCGCCGGTGGACCTCATGTAGAGGAAGACCATCGTCCTCTACATTTGGTGACCCGAGCAACGAACACCATGTTCGGAGCAATTCGGCTCTTTACTATCCCAAATTCCTGACGACGCCTTCGACGAGCACTACCACAGCGCTCTATACATGGTCCCACCGCCAGCAAACCTCGCCGTTAACGTACCCGGCGCCTTTCCTCTTCCCGGGGTCTTCCTCTACATGAGCCCCGACCGGCGATGATGGTATGCCACGGAGAGGCGATGACGGTGGCCTATCTCCATGGCCGCGCCGGTGGAACTCATGTAAAGGAACACCATCGTCCTCTACATTTGGTGACCCGAGCAACGAACACCATGTTCGGAGCAATTCGGCTCTTTACTATCCCAAATTCCTGACGACGCCTTCGACGAGCACTACCACAGCGCTCTATACATGGTCCCACCGCCAGCAAACCTCGCCGTTAACGTACCCGGCGCCTTTCCTCTTCCCGGGGTCTTCCTCACAATGAGCCCCGACCGGCGATGATGGTATGCCACGGAGGCGCGATGACGGTGGCCTATCTCCATGGCCGCGCCGGTGGAACTCATGTAGAGGAAGACCATCGTCCTCTACATTTGGTGACCCGAGCAACGAACACCATGTTCGGAGCAATTCGGCTCTTTACTATCCCAAATTCCTGACGACGCCTTCGACGAGCACTACCACAGCGCTCTATACATGGTCCCACCGCCAGCAAACCTCGCCGTTAACGTACCCGGCGCCTTTCCTCTTCCCGGGGTCTTCCTCTACATGAGCCCCGACCGACGATGATGGTATGCCACGGAGAGGCGATGACGGTGGCCTATCTCCATGGCCGCGCCGGTGGAACTCATGTAGAGGAAGACCATCGTCCTCTACATTTGGTGACCCGAGCAACGAACACCATGTTCGGAGCAATTCGGCTCTTTACTATCCCAAATTCCTGACGACGCCTTCGACGAGCACTACCACAGCGCTCTATACATGGTCCCACCGCCAGCAAACCTCGCCGTTAACGTACCCGGCGCCTTTCCTCTTCCCGGGGTCTTCCTCTACATGAGCCCCGACCGGCGATGATGGTATGCCACGGAGAGGCGATGACGGTGGCCTATTTCCATGGCCGCGCCGGTGGAACTGAGGCAGGTGCTCCAGGCGCGTGGCCATCTTCGTCGTTGTCCACGGCCCGCTACAAAGGGAATCTATCACTGAGGCTCAGTAAAGCTGTTTTTCATCGGGATCTGTACCAGGACTGAGCCGTGAGTAGACCCGTGAAAGCACCAGGGTTTCTTCGAATTTTAGATGTGTCAGCTTTTATTTTCCTCCCCCTCCTTTTTTTATGTAGTACCTGATTACTTTAGCCTTGTACTGCTTTGGATATTGAAGATGTGCAGATGATGTAAGAGGTAGAACTATGCTTTAAGTACAATGAGGCAAAGTGTGACTACATATCTTCTGACAATGTTTATGTATCATTCACACAAAGAGAGGATAGGTGTTACAATAGATGCTACACTTTTTTCCGGTTTGGGCATTCATTTATTTATGAATATTCCTCAAAGGCCCTTGCAGGCATTACATGAGGGGGGGGGGGGACATCAACATGGGTCACTTAACAAATACGGAAGGTACAAGGAACATACATATTTGGAAGACAGACTCTGTTTTCGTTTGTTCATCAGTCTTGCTCAAGAAATTGTTCACTGTAGCAACGGCACACAATGTCACGAAATGAGTGCTCATCTATCGTTCCGCATGACTCATTAAAAAGGACTAGTGTTGTGTTTCAACACAACATGTTGGACTCATGAGTTATGCATCATCCTGAGTGCTATAAATCATCCTAAATACAGATGCTAAATTATTTTAAATGCAATAGACGAGCTGTGCGAAGAGATACTTCCAGTTAGGACCTTGGTACTTGAAGCCTATGGCAGTTTCTGTGGGGAAGGCTTGCCAGACCCTCTTCACTGCACAGGCTGGGATGACCATGCTCTTGTTTTCCCCAAGCTTGTGCCATACTCACCTTGCAAACTGGCGATACGCAGTGTATCTGCATCGTCTAAACAGATGTACAGAAAATATAGTTTAGGCAAATAGGTAACCGGTTACAGTACAGTGTGTGTGCATTGTCATTTCCACATGTACCTGAGAGCAACTGCAGTTTACCTGCCCACACCCTGTATATTACTACACATGCTGTGTTCTTTTAGAAACCAACATTGTTTTACTTTTCGCGGAATCGACAATCAAGAACACTCAATATCGCTAAAAACCTACGCTAAATCCCTATGCACAGCGCAATACATAAAAAGGTGACTCAGGACACAGCACACTGATAATTGCGAAATTGCTTATATTGCTTTTATCCAGTTCAGAGTTGTGTATTGTAGAGTCTTTTTATGTGCTACGCTCTGTACAGAAGTTTTTAGTGACTTTAATGCAGGACCAAACTAGTTTTGAGCGCCAAAATTTTAACATCATTCGACAAGGGCATATGTGACTTACTTGTGAATATAGTCGCTCATAGATTCGCGCTGCCCACGGAGTTTCAAAATATGCCACCTTCAGGACAGTCATATTGAAGCATAGAAGTTGCAAATCTTCGTGGATTGTAATGCACTCATACTGCAGTGTTTTCGAGCTCCTTGCAGCACAAGCATTCGATCTGCTTCGGCATTATGACACACCAGCCACACCGGCAACATAAACAGCAAGCGCGCATTAAATATCAGGACACGAAATTTCAGAAAACGTTTACATGTTCGATCACAGTGTGCGTTAAAAAGGTCATCGCTTACCTGTCTGTCGAAGGTAGGCGACTGATGCTCTTTGCTTCATCTGTGACCGATGTTCGTAGAGCTCTCACTTCGTCTCGCATTCGCGGCATCGGCGACGTTTCGAAAGCAAGGCTACCGAGCTGTTCAGCACGCAGAATTTGCTTCTCGGTCGCAGAAAGGTCAGAAAAAAGTTCCGGACTCGAAGTCTCCGCATTTCTTGCTTGGACGTCCATATTGAAGATCGCTTTCCGGACAGATGCCTCCGCTCTCACAAACTCACTAACAACAGAACATCCGGTCAGGGCGGCCAATGAAACATGGACCTCGTGCTTTCGTCACGCACACGGAAATCAGAAGATGTCCACTACAAAGAGGCTAGATTTCGGCGCGGATAGCGCGAGTTGAGGAGGAAAAGCGAAGCCGGTTTTCAGCTCCCCGTTTGACAAACTTTGCCGCCGCGCACAGCCAAATTATTTCGCGTGTGGCTTGGAGGCATATTATACCTTCGCAATAGATGCAAACGAAAGATTTGTCGAACTTCTGGTCAGAGTCCCTTTAACAAACACATCCCACATTCCAGAGCTTGTGTTGTACTGCGCGTGTGGGTCGCAACGTGTTGCCTTAATAAAAACCAAAATCTTCGTGGGATTTACAAATTATCATTACCTAACATAAAACAACAATTTATCACAAACTTTTGTGCAGTAAGTCTTAATACATTAGTGGCAAAAGAAACATGTTGCAAGGTCGTCCCGAAAATTGCTCCTGTACTTTTTTTTTGTTCAGACTGTCTCGACACATGCTGCAAACAGCGACAGCTTGTCAACACGCCTTGATTCAACTGACTACAGATGTACAAGTTTAATATCCCTTCAAACAATGGTAGCATTGTTTCTACACCAATACGTTAACCTGCTATCCCTTCTCGATGATGTGGTTTGCTGCTGAATATTTCCAGTGAATGAAAAAAGTTCACATAGTGCATCGATCAACAACACTGTAGCATATACATAAAAAAATAAGAAGAATATGCAGAAAATGAAGTATACGTTCTGCGCTGTTCCAACATTCCATAAAAATCTACATGAAACCACGCAGGTTCAGAAAATGAATTATGGAGTAATATTTACAGAATCCTGTTTTTGTGGGCGGACTTAAGGCGGAGTGACCCCAATGTATTCTCAATGGGCATTGCTTTGTCCAGTTCATCTCGAAAATAACTGCAGTAATGAAGCAGTACGCCGAGCTGGTAATACATGGGTAAATTCTGCACGTCCTAACATATTTTTATCGGAATACAGCAAATAGGCGAATTTATGCGATTTTTGTTTCTGTGAATGCGAATACATGGAGTCCTATGGGAGCAGCAGAAAACATTTCTTCAGATCTCTCAGCGACGAAATAAACGCCTGAAAAATATGTCAGGACGTGCATCTGTGTCCTCTGATGACAGTACAAGCTAAGTTGCAGCGTTAACCTTCGTATTCCGTCCTTCCGGACCTTCGTCCACAAAAGTGTGGACATTTGTGTTCTGCTAGCCTGGATTGCATTGTGCTGCCACCGCAATGGGCTTCCTCTCCGGGAGAGGAATACATCGAGATGGGAGGAGCGAGCGCGAGAGGGAAGGGAAGGCAAACGGCTAGGACCATTGCGCGTGGTTGTTGTTTCAACCTGTCTCGGCGACGGGCCAGAACGACACGTGTCTTATCATGGTGAAAGCTGAATAATAACCAATACCGAACAGCAGGTCCGCCTACTTTCTGCCGAACGAAGTGAGTTGTACGCGCCCAAATTCGTTGCTCGGAAGAGGATCCAAGATGACTTTGCCTGCTCTATCCAGCGTGAGAGTCGTGCATCGATGTTCCACACGCATGACCTGTTACTGCGACCTTGGCTGCAATCAGTAGGACATAAATTGGCGTAATCACTTTCCGTGCACAATACAAATAGGTGTTTAATAGAAGGTACGTCTTCTGCTTTTTGTGTGTCATGTGCGTGTTGTTTTTGGGGGTGCACTTGTTTGATTACACTGGTTAACCACCCAGTGTAGGCTTCAGCCCAAATATGGAGCAAAGGACAGATATTTTTCAGTATTCATACCTGAATCTGGCTTGGTCAAGATGTGCTGACATGTCATGCAACCAACACAAGTGCACGATAACATGAGGTGTGCATGTTGAGATGTCGAAGATGTTACTAAGTGGCCGCTACGGGCAGAGCCCCCGTGAAATGTGGCTTGAGAACGAGAACACGTGTCTTGATTTTGAACAAGTTTGTCGGAAAGACGCGCGAACTGTGTACCATTCCACTCATGAGGTGTTTTCGAACGCCGTGTGCGGCTGTCCTCATATGCAACAGCAGGTTCTGTCCGTCATAAATCAGACCATCTGTTTATGGAATTTTATCGTGCATGTGTTTCTCTTCGTTCCTTAGTGTCATTTTCATGTACTCTGAGTCATCCCTAAGTGTGGGAGTGTGTACGAGTTGTCAAGAGGAGAAAATAAAAGCCAATCAACTGTACTGTTCATCTGACAACGGTTTATCTTGCTTGCGTCTTGCTCGTTATGGATGCCCGTTGAGCTTTTCCAGGTCTAGCTACAGGATTTGTGTGAGACAAACCACACGGCTTCATCCACAGTTATTCGCGTGCTTGCACCGATGGTGCAGCACATCATATTTTCGGCCGTGAACTTATATTGAATTGTGCGATTATGATACGTGAAATAACAGACGCAGGCAAGTCATGGGGATATTCCTGCCGTCACCCTATTCCCATGGTGTGATTTGTACAACATTTCGATGGGGGGATGGGGGGGCGGATATATTTCTTGCAAAAAGAATGAAAGGGAAGCGCCAGCAATGCACAGTCCGATTGCTTCCGGAGTGCGCTCACCTTCAGGGGCGTATAAAGTTGTGCATAGTCCGGGATTGCATTGCATGTAGACTGAGTCAGATGTGTACAAGATACTCAAAATGTATTTAAGAAAATATAACGTTAGATTGTAATTAAGACAGAGTAAAATACTTGAAATGGTGTTTGGAATACAATTAAGATACTATATTTATCCTCCAACGCAAAAAGTCACTGGTCAACGCGGCAAATCGCTGCTATGTGACATGAATCACCTAAACCCGGCGCACTACGCTAGCCGCCGCTGTGTGATAGAAGTCATCTAAACACAACTCCCAAAAGATGACAAAGAGGTACCACATAACTCCACTAAGTATATGTGACCCAAAACAAACCCAACTTCTGGCAGGTCCCTGCTCGGCGAAGTCAGAATTGGGCGTCACCGCGTCAGGGCGCACATAATTGAACCCTCACTGGCCAAGGATCAGTACACACAGGGCAAGATCTCTAAATCGAGACTTCCAAGAACACTCTTAAAAACGAACTTCACCGCATAGCACGCTCCTAGCCAACCATCATCTTGAATGATATCGTTATCTGCCCTGATTTGTTGAAAACGGGAGGCGCACGCCATTTTTGTGACACTTACTCCCGTATTCTCGACCAACCCTGAGGGCTCCCTATGTAAACTCTAGCCCTGAGGGAGAAGAATTTTGTTTCCCAAAGCGCCCGTATCTGCAAGGGGCGCCCCAAGGGCACGCGCCAGCCAAGTGAGCTCGCAAGCTCACTGTACGCTCCCTGAGGGACTCTGGCCTCGAAACAAACATGGATGACATGTGCATTTGTGGATCGCGTCGTGCGATTCGAGCATTATACCTTCACGGTGGTGTTTCCGTAGTGACGGTTCGACGAATTCGTGACTGGGAAAACTACCTTGTGCGGCACGACGAATATGAATTGAAAGAAAGATAAGTTGGGCGTGTGCATGAACACTACAGACTATACTGAACATCAGGAGGGGCACAGACAATCCTGGCTTCCCTTGTCCGCCCATTCAGTGATTGTTACAATCTGGCCGTTTAGTACAACACACACACACATAAGGAGACGATGGGGAGATGTGTACATATCATATCCGCAATATCCAACAGTTGTACATCTGAATACTGACATGAAGTAGCCCACCATACATGAAGTTTGCAAGTCAAACGCGAACAGAACAGAAGAGATACCAAAGTAGCAGACGACAGCCGTCGGAAGCAGAAATGAAGCGCGGTCCTGCGCATGCGCTTCTGCTTCGTTCTGCGAGGAATCGGGCCGAATCCCCTTCGAGCCTCCCGACGGCCAGCCCTTCGCTGAGGGCGTGCACGTTTACGTTTGAGAAACGCATGCTGCCCTCAGGGGATGTTCGCCCTCAAGGGACCCTGGGCTACGGGCGCCCTGAGGGCAAAGTTGCGGTGGTTTGGGAATACGGCCCTTATGCTGTTCATAATTGTCACATAAAAGGCGTACGCCTCCCGTTTTCAACAAATCAGGGCAGATAACGATATCATTCGACATTATGGTTTGCTAGGAGCGTGCTATGAGGCGAAGGTCTTTTTTAAGAGTGAAGGGCCAATGTCTGGGTCAAGTCCGAGGGACTCAGGAAATTTCCACTGAACAAGCAAGATAATGGAAAGACGAGACACATAAAGTTTGAGAGCGAGATCCAAAATATGTAATTAGGGTATTGAGTATAAAATACCATAAAATGCATTTTAAATAGCGTACAAATACACAAAACAAAACGTATTAAGTAGAGTGCCAAAATACCGCTAATTGTATTTGAAAGACACTATTTTAAATACGGTACTCCAAATTCGTACAAGTCTGCACTGACTGTATACACACACGGCATCTACACTCACTGCACGCGAATAGCATTCTTATTGAGCTTGCAGGATGAAGTTGCCACAGAATTTAAAAAGTTCCTCCAGTCCGCTCATGTCCACTGCTTTATCCCGTAGTTCCATGTATCTCGTGACTCGTGGATCAACTAGCTCGGGAATCATATATCCTACATGAAAGTTCCACTGGCCTCGGTGGCTCAGTCGGTAGCGTGTTCGCCTTCTGATCCCGAGATCGCGTGTTCGAACCCGGCCGAGGACGCCAGCAACTTTGTGGCAGGGTACAAGTTGCGTAGACCCGCCGTCTTCCGCGAGGGACGTTAAATACGGGGTGCTGTATGATGAGCTTTCATCGCACGTTAAAGAACCCTCAGGTGGGCAAAAGCAATCCACAAACCGACCGCTGTGGTGTCGCTCATGATCTCAGTTGTCAGGCGACGTAAACACCCAATTATTAAAAAATATTAACATAAAAGTTCCTAATGTCAGACAATATTTTTTGCCAGAACGCAAGGTTCCTCTTGATGGTTACAACTTGCAGGTCCGTCGACGACCACGCTGTGAGTTTGCAGTAGCTCCTCTTCGCAATGTTTAGCTGAGCCTGTATTTGAAGTACTTGTGTGACTCTGGAATATATAAGCTGCTGTCTTTTGATATTTTTACGCCGATGGAATGGTTGCGAGCGGTTTCTGCGATGATCATGTAATTCTGTGCTGTTGCAGGGCATCTTATTTCGAGGATTCCGTCGTTGTCGATAAGGCGGCCAGGAGTGGTGTATACGTAGGGCATATCAGGGTCGACGAAAAGGCCACATTTTTTCACTTCAACGTTCGGGTATCTCGCTTGCAATGCTGGTGCTGCGTCTTCCTCGTAGTCGATGCCGTACTGGCAATCTTTGCTGCGGAACGACTTGAGATACATTATGGCCTTCACTAAAGAAGAGTGCTTGAATGTTTTTCTGTGTGGGCGACATATACTATGTATTCAGGTTGATGGTATCCTCATCTCTCTTTGTGAGTGCCATAGGTCAGACTTGTTCTGTTCTAGTGTAGACTTCTGCAGACTGTCAGCTTCCTGGCTGGTGAACTGTATGCAACGCACAAAGTCTTTACCTTTCTCAATAAAAAATCTCCTGTCCAGATCTGGTCTTTGAGACTGTCCTCCATAGTCCTTGTCTTCAACGGTGCTTGCAAATTTGGGTGTTCTCGACATTGGAGCCTTGTCGAATCGCAACGCTCTTTTGCATTTTCGTTCGTTGCGCCTTTGTCTTGATATTATTAGTTTCTTCAGAGCGGATGATGGACTTTTCGCGACGAAGTTGCACAGATAGAAGTCGTGCCATCTTGCACCTCTCATGTTGTATGCAAGTGCTGCGACGCGACATCTGTTACCGTAACTTTTACCCTTTGCATAGTCAACGCGTTTGCCACCGACTGTAGGCGCCACCATGCTCATGTATGTCTCAGCGGCATTACTTGTTGCGTCGAGGAGCAGCATATCGGATCTGTCTGCGAGTACGTCTATTGCTTTCTTCATTTCAGTCATCATGTTGGATCTCAGAAGAAGACTGCCCTTTTCCGTTCTGCTTTCAAGTTCCACAGCATCACCTCTCTTGACGGTGCAGTGCTCGCTTGGACAGCCGCTGTGGATACCAAATACGTGGTATGGGCCGTTCTTCAGTTGATGGCGCAGGCTACTGACCGCAGCAGGCGATATACTGCAGTGTTCTCCTGTGCATGTCGTCTTATTGTGGATCTGGCAAGACCTATTAGGGCTTTGATGTTAGCGGTAGACAATGGCTTCCTGGCGTCTTTGCCCTCAGCTGTGGCGAATATTTTAGTATCCTTTGCTAGGTTATACAGCCGTTTGGTACAGTTTTTTACCATGTGATTGACGCATTCTACCTTTCTCACTGAACGGCCGTAAGGAACCTGTTCCTGTTCTGCAACGAAAACACTGCTATCTCCGTCTCCAATCAATGTAGTGTACGTAAGGCCGTATATTTCTTCACTTTCTTTGAATCCCTGTACAATAATGTCTCGCTCCATGGACCTAGAAGACGATTTCCAGTTGCAAGAACACCAGTGTGGTAGAGGCTCCTTATGCTCAGACTCAGCGCGTCGACAAGTTGTGCAGAATTTGTTGCGTACTCCGATGAATCTTGCGCGTGTAACGACCGACATTGACAGCCACCCCGCTACTGGCATTGTACCCATGGCCGAAACATCGCTTGCTCTATCCATCCTCCATGTACAATGACTTGGATGTTCCAAAAGCCGTCGGGATCGCGACACTCCTTCCATTGTTTGGCAAGCTAAACCTTTTCGGCCGCGGCTCTATTCATGGAGTCTAATGTCGCTGATTGAAGGTTTTCCCCAACTTTATTCTCACATTTCTGGTAGAGCTTACGTGACAGGAATGGGAGGCCGACTGATGATGTTAGTTCTTGAGCCTGCGTGTACCAGATCCCGATGGAAAGGCATCCTCTAGCAAAATGAAGATTTATGCTGTCGTTTGTGGCGGTCACTTTTTCCGTCCACACGAAGTGAGTGAAACTGCACAGAGGTGACTTGGAACAACGATACTCCAGAATGACAATAAGTCCAACCCTGACTTCTTTGTACAACTGTATCTCACCACAATATAGACAGTTTTGCTGGTGGTTCAAGGCGAAAAAAAGATTGAAAGAAAGACAAACGATTGGTATTAGTTAATAATATAAAAATATGTATGGAATAGAAGAGGTCACCCTGTACATTGTTCGAAAATGCATTGTTGAAAGCAGAAGCTGTCCGCGGGAACAGATACAAATCTGTCGCAGGCGCCTCTTGTTTTTCCATTCTGACCTTTATGCTTGCATATGCGAAGTGGGCTTATTCAACCTCTTCAACCTCCTCATATCAATCATTGATGCCTTTCATTAGTGCAAAAACAGTACGGAAGAACAAGATTACTCCGTGTTCGCCCATTTTCCAGTGCACTTGAAAACGTTCACACATTCCGTGAACTTCCCATTCCATCGTCATTCCATTATTACGTGTGTGCGTGAGTGTATGTGTCAAGCAAGAAGACCGCTTCGTTTCATTATTTTATTTTTTATTTATTTGTTTTGTGTTACACTATTCTTAAACAGGCACCCATACTCAAAATGAGGTGAGGCGCATGGCACGTGAAGTCATAGCGATAGTGCGCCGCTGTGCAGCATGCGCTGTGTCTCCAGCCATAGTCAGAATGTAGTGGTTGTTCCGTTCCCCAAATTCGCTATCTCCAACGCGTGGGCAGTAAAAGAGAAAGCTGGATACCAACATAGACAGGAGACATGACCAGCGACTATGTCCCTTCCTACCTTTATCGTTGCTCATAAAGTTTCGTTGCTCATGTGATTCGAACTGGGACTGCAGCAGACAGGTACAGAATACTATGCTTTCTCTGTAATATGCCACGCATAGCTACTTGATAGATTTGTATCGCCTAATCCGCATGCTGTAAATGTGCACAATGTTATAATCACCCAAATTGCGAAGAATGAAAAATCAGACACAAGTTGGTCGCTCGGTCCCTGCTGGAAATACTCGGCATGATCTCATTGACTTCTCCCCGCAATTTTAATGAGATTCAATGAGAAATCAGACTGCGAATTCGTTCAGCGTGTAAAAGCCGACTGTTTCTCATTGACTGAAGTCGAAGTTAAGCAGAGAAGCTGCCTTCGCGAAACCGGGCTCTGCCGTGTTGTGTGACGAAGACCACGTCACGAAGCAAGGAACCAATTGAACGAAATGGTTTAATGGTCGTCAGTGAGAAACTCTGACTTCCAATTGATTTAATGAGATCCAACATGTTGTGCATTACAGTCTGCACCAATAGAGTGAATGAGGAATTGGGCTAATGTGTGCCAATGAGAAACTGCTTTCCAATTGATTTAGTGGGATCCAACATGTTGCATGGCCGCCAATACAATAAGTGAGAAGCCAGTTGCTGAAGGAACGAGCGTAGTGGTGACCAATAGTACATCATCACTCTCAAATTAAGTAATAATATAATTAGGAAGAGCGACGTACGTCCGTGTAGAACTAATTCGAGGAACGCGTCCGATTCAAACAAATGAAACTCCAGAATACGCACCGTATCGACATATATTGCAAGCGAAAATTGAACGACAATCAGACATAGTATAAATTAATTAATGAAGCAAATGAAAATTTATTCCGAACAAATCAACTGAGCGTTCGCCGATGTCGCCGCTCGCAGAGGCAGAGTCCGAAGCGGGCTCGTTGTAACACGTTTCCGTGCCGCTCGGCATAGTGGCTCGTCCGCGTTGAAAATAGTTCGCTACGTTATTTCAAATGTTCGTGAACATATACTCAAAAGCACATGTGCCACGGTAAGTTCATACGCACCTATCACTTTAAGCTATTGTTTCTCCATTCGTATAACATTCCAGTGCACGGAAGTCCATGCGTTTCCTCAAATCTTCAACGGATTCGTCAGTCTGTTACGGAATGCCGAGGTGTTCGGATGCGCGGCTTGTCCCGCCGTGGTTCACAAGCAGTTGGCGTATTTCGGGCATCATTTTGAGGATTTTTTCCCCTTTGTAAGGTATGTAATCGATGTTATAAACATACCCGTTCTTTCTACACAGTCTCACATGTTTTTATCCCTGTTCGTAGGCATTACAACCGCCCAGGGAGCACATGGTGGGCTAGTAAACGTCTAAATGACATCTAAAAAAAGAGATAAGGAATGTCTATAGAATGTCTAGGCAATTAGACCAAATGTCTAGTATCCGTCCACTAGACGTCAAATAACACGTCTAACGTTACGCCACCTAGCCATCTAGCCCTAGACATCCGATGTCTATGTACTTAGCCGTGATTTAGACATTCTTTTGACCTGGATGTCTGGAACAGGGTCAGACACTTAACCATGTATTAGACATGAAGTCTACAGCTAGACCAATTTTATCCCTCCATTCAGGCGACAGGTCTAGGGTTATACATTTCCTGTACCTTACTTTAGCCACCTTTAGACCTATTTTAGACCATGACTAGTCCTGCTACCGTCTTGGCATGCATTCATGCAGAAATGTGATATAATTGATAGCAACACGGATCTCAGTATTTATCTCAGTCAATTTATTTGCAGTAAACCACACACGAAGTCTACGGTACAAAACTCTGTCTGGATTGACTGGATTGACTTTGCCGCCAAGCAGGCATCTTGTGTTTTGACTGAGGAGTGTTGAACTGGCAGGAGGGTGTTGATGGCCACCTCATTCCTTTCTTCCAATGAGTGATTGTTGGCGCTGCAGCACTGCCTCCAATGACTCACTGTGGCTAGAAAATAGAACAAAACATGTCAGAAAGCATCATGTAGCCTGCTAGTTCTAACTAGTTTGTTTAGTGGCTATGCACACTCTTTCACGGGATGCTTGTCTGGCCACATAAGAGTAAAAGCTGTATCAACACTGATCTGAGAGACACAAAGAAAAGAAGCTGCACGTACAAAAATCACAGAACTGTTACAGCTACACAACACAAATTGCAGCAACAGCTGAAAATCTGTTTGCGCGTCACTACCTGATGTGGACGCTAGAGCCCTGCACCATCTGTGGATGGAAGCGGATATCTGTAAGATACTTGCGGATTCGGACAAGAATTTATCACTTTCTGCAGTGTGCGGATCGGATGGCTCGAGGTCAGATGCGGATATACCGCATGCTGTAATTTTTCTACTAGCAATTTATTTGTATTGCGCACCGACAGCGAGCGCATGCCCGGGTTCACCTTTAACCATGCACGGCCAAGACAGGAGAGAAGGCATTTTGGCGTGAGTCCTTCCATGAGAGCATGGAGACATCCGAAATTATACCAACATTCTTCCGGCTGTGTTTACGCGTCCTTCGAAACGTGCGGATCTAAACGGTTGCGTATGCAACGGTGCGGATCGGATAATGTGCACGCAGATGCTAAAAATCTTATCTGCGCAGGGCTCTAGCGGACGCTGCCAGGATCTCAGGGAAATGAGGATGTAACAGCTGTCGCTGTTAAAGTACATCAATGTGACAGGCGTTTTCTCGTGACACACAACCTTACCTGGTCGAGCAGGCGACTGCTAAGCACTCCATGATTGGCGCAGCACGTCCATCACTGCATTACGCTAAAACAACATCTGTGCTGCTCTCATAACTTTGGTGCAAAAATTCTGTACAGGATAAAAATAAACACTGTGTATATTATAAAAGACAATACAAAGCAAAACCTGTATCACCACGTCAAATATTATAAGTACGTACAAGTAGTATACAAGTTTATTCACATGACATCATCCGCAGGAGACCGCCACTGTCGCTAGCAGGCAGATTTGCTGCCATCGGCCTTGGTAGATCTCGGCCCTATTGTAGATTTCAGTCAAGCTGTTACCCATATTATACTCACCGCATATCTGGTGTTTAAAACTTGTTGCTCTGTGATTTGTAGAATATCCAAGCAATTTCCATATTTTTTTATGTTAATCGTCACCTAAAAAGCATAATGCAGCGAACAAATGCAAGGACTAAACATTGAGGGACCTATAGTATGGCGCTGAGGTGACTTCAGTGAATAAACCTTTTAGGAACTCAAATCTTGCACTACTACCAGATAGCTGTTTGGGTGAAGTAAGACGGAATGACATAGTCACGCTGTTCTCCATACAATACCAAGGATGTCTCAAAACGACAAAGCACAAAAATACTAGTTTTGTACCGTTTGATGAATATTTTGTCTGCTGCTCACACATGTTGTGCGGTTCTTTAGCAAGCTTCTGGCAGTCGTTTCTTCTACATCGCACTTCCCTGCTGACTTTCACAGCATCTGAAAAAAAGTTCGAAACCATGTGAATAGAAAGCAGTTAGAGTCTTCCACCAACTGTATTTGCAAAAAATTTAAAGAGGCTCCCTCCAGAGTAAGATTCGGGGGCACATCGAACATCAGGAACATTGGAGGACAACACAGTCACACGTCAGAGACAACTGCTTCCCCTCACCTCACAGGGAACTGTTAAGCTTATGTGCAAATAGCTGTTTCGTAGGGTAGGTTACCACTATTTTCATATCCACCGATGCAAGATAGTCCAAGCACCTATAAAGAGAAAAATTCAGTTGCTATGAAACCATGATATGCAAACAAAAGTACTTGCGCAAAATTTTCAGTGTGTAGTTTCACTACCAACGAAAAATGCAACAACCGAAGTCGGGTTGACAGGACAATGAACTAACCAGCATTTATGTTCCGGCATGTCCGCCCTGCAAACCGTAACTGTCGACTTTCGTTTACTCAAGACTTCAACAGTCATCGAAAACTCGTGAATCTCGATGATTAATTAGTGATACCGTATTTGTTTTAGCACCAAGACGAACCAAGGCACTTAATGAAACGTTGTACTGCCGAACATACAACGTTAATCACTACTTTGAATGCAAGTGCAGTCAGGTCAACCCACACTTCCAATATGCTTCAATCGGTGATACGAAGCCGAAATAGAGGAAACGATATTCCGATATTATGGCACGCATATCTACTACATGCGATTTGGTGTACAGAAACAGGCACATACTTTAATGAAGAGTGAACTCACCCCTTAAACTTGAAAGCCAGAGAACAAAGAAACGTTGTCCACCACAGTACTCTGCGAGCTCCGCTCAACAGCTTTTATCACTGGACAGCACGACGTACGTTCTCGCTATGCTCAAAAATTGCAAGACGAAACGCGCGGGAGATTAGAACTTCGAAAGATTTTCGTATAACAACCAGTGGAATGCAGCCGCGAAGACCCCAACTGCTACCCGTTGAGCGTCCGGAAAGTTTGAAGTTTCAACCGTTGAAACTGAACTGGTTCGAACTGGTTGGATGGATGGATGATGGATGGTGATTGGGTAGACGGGCAGACGTCATTGCCATTGCTTTAGCTCGTGCTTTTTGAGTACTTATTTTTTGTAATACTTTAATTTCCGTGGCCGTTCATTATAATTGGGTGGTGGAGGTTAAATGTTAAATAACACATATGCCAATCCAGCGGAAGTGACACCAACATCATCATCATCATGCCATCGCCATCGTTGTTCGTTGCAGCGACGAGTGTCGTATTTTGTGATGTGTGTGTTGAAAATCGCTGTTCTTTTTGCAAACATTTTATCAGTGCCTTTGCTACTGAGCTACAGGTGTGCCTAATATGTAGCGCATTGCCTGTTCAGCGGTTTCAAAGAGATACCATGGGCAGTTTCAAGATTTTTTGAAGTGTCCTGAAATCCCTGAGTCACGTCAGATTCCATTTTACTGCTGCTATGTAGCTTGTGGGAAAATGTTATGTGCAGTAAACAAACATCTGCTATCTGCTGCCCACAGTACGTGCAAAGTGCTTCTGTGTTTGTGGAGCTACGGTTTATAGTGCTGCGCTGCACGATTCGTCGGCGTCGTCGACTTTTTTATTGACGTTTCAGTGATTCAATAATTTAGTTGCTGATTTCTTTAAGTTGGTGTAGCAGTTGGTGCTAAGGTGTTGGTGCAGGGGAGTTACGTCGTACAAAATTTACATTTACCAGCAACGGTAACGCCATCAGGAACGCTAGTTCAAAAAACATTGCCCCGAACAAATGCGGGCTTCCGTTAAGAAAAAAAGATATATATTCAGTAAAATAAAATATTACTTCACAGCACTTAGATTCTGGTAATGTCTTCTAGTTGCGGATGCTGTCAGTGTATATGCATGTCAGTGAGCCAAAAACACTCGGATCATCATATGTATGGACATTATTTAAATTATCTACATACCTCAGTCAGACTGCCTTCATTTGACTGATCTTTTGTTACAATATATGGGCATACAACTCACATAACATGAAAGACTACATACTATCCATTTGGTCATAATATAATTGGACAAAGTTAATGTGGTCCATTCCTTGCATAGTTTCTGAAGGTTGTTGCAGAGTCCAGTTTTATTACCTCAGTATGATCATTTGCAAACAGATTGTACTTGCTGCTCCACACACGTGTGATGGAAAGTAAGAGAATAAGGAATTTCCTTCATGTATGAGGATCATCCAACAAAAGTTCCTCTGCTGTGATCAAAATAATAAACCTATAGCACAACATTGAAACAAATTATGTACAGATTAGAGCTCAACGTTACTCCCTAACACAGTCACCTTATTTAGCTGAACATTTTTGATACTGTGATACCAAGTATTCAATACGTTGTCTGTGCCATGCTATGCCCTGTTTACAAAGTGAGGCATTCACTTTGCATTTCACCTGATCAATTTGTGTTTCATGATCACTTGCGAATTGGTGACTGCCGAGGGGTGCTTTGAGAGGAAGATGGAACAGCAGATTGGGCAAATTTTCATTGAAGTAGGAATCATCACCTTGAGCACGACGAGAACGAAGTATACAGGAAGCCCACGAAAAGGAAACTCACGTTTGTGTGTCTCCTGTATACTTCATTCTCCTCATGCTCAAGGTGATGCTTCCTATTTCAACGTTGTACCAGCTCGCTTGTGTACTTTTTCTCTCTTTGGCAAATTTCCAGATGAATTTCTGGAACAAATCCCGAGTCTTTCAAGACAAGTGCAGACAGCGTTGACGTGGTTGTACTACACCCTTCCAAGTCCTGTGCGTTTTGGTTTCATCGTATTTTGACACTTTCCCAGGATCTCGCAGTACATCTGCATTTACTGTCATTGTGCTTGTGAGATAATCTACAAGTTGCACACAATGATAGTCCTAAAACATTGTCGGCATAGCCTTTCAGGACGAAAACGCGAGTTTGACCTCCTTCAGAATGCTTTCACCGGGCACCCACCATGACTTCCTATGGTATTTTGTCTCAGCACTTGCATAATGCATCCAGATTTCATTAATAAAAATTGTCATTGCATCCAGGTTTCATTAAGTAAAATTGTCTTGATACCATTGAAGGAAAATGCAAGCAGCATTCATTCGTTGCTCTTTACAAACGTTACTGAGCAAATGTGGCCCCCATCTCGCATAACTTTCGTTGACCATGCTGAAGGAAATTTGTTCTCATTAGTATCAGAGTGCAGTACCAGTGACCCGCCAGTCTCCGTTAACAATTCTCGGAATTTCAGAAAAGAAACGTCGTTTCGTGGTGTTATAGCTGATCTCCCACTGTACTGTTCATTGTGCAGATTTTCACGACCCTGTATAGAGGACACACCATTTCAATGCCTGTAAAGTGTTTTGTATAAACAGGTGTTAACTGTCAGTGGATATTCTCTAAAGTACTCTTTCACTCTTTTATTCTTTAACGAAAAATAGGATAACTCTTCCATACTAGGATAGTCAGACGTACTCGGAAATATTACATCCATGCTTGAATGCCTGACACATTAGGTGAACGGCACTTCATTAACCAACATCTGCAGTGCCGGGATGTCACACCCAACTACTACACCATTCAGTTTGTCCTAGTGGTGTTTCCTTTGAATAACAAATATCGGGAAACTTATTTTTGGATGGCCCTCCTAATTCCAGTTCTCTTTCTGCATTTGGCTACATTTTTTAGATTTCTTGTGACGACTCTTGTGGACAAATACCAGCATGGAAGACTTAATAACAATTGGGGTTTACATTGCGAGACAACTGAGATCATGAGCGACACCACAGCAGTCGGTCTGTGGATTGCCCACCTGAGTGTCCTTAAATGTGCAATGAAAGCTCACCACACAACACACCGTATTTAATGTCCCTTGTGGAAGATGGCATGTCTAAGCAACCTGTATCCTGGCACTAAGTTGCTGCTGTTTTTGGCCGGGTTCGAACCAGCGATCTCGGGATCAGAAGGCGAACAGACTCACTCACCAGGGCCGGTTCACGGACAACTTGAACACCACAATTATGTTAACTCTGCCATCAAGTAATTCAGTTTCCTGCATATGTTTTGTAACAATTGAACTTCAGTTTTGTAAGCCTGAAAGCTAAGCTTAGAACCACCTCTTATAATATAGTGACTGTATTTGATGTGTGAATATGTTTACACCTCTTAAAAAGCTAATAAAACAAAAATCTTGATGATTTCTAATATGTGGTACATACAAGGCCAGCTACAAGACGTCTACAATTACACGTCAATTACTAAATGTCTACAAGATGTCTAGTAAATCACTAATTTTAGACGTCTAAATAATGGTAAGACTTTTAGACGTCTAGTCAACGTCTAGTTTGGGCACTATCCCTAAAGTCTAGGGCTAGAACAGGTCTGGACGTCTAGTTGACTACCATGTGTTCCCTGGGCGATGATGGGAGGAGAGCGAAATGTGCAGTCAGTGCTACCTCCCGCGCTGTGAGCAACGGTATGTAATATATTTGACACCCACTCACACTGACATGCTGCTGTTCTTGTGTATCTTTTAAAAAATGTGTTTCTCGAAGGTTAGGCTGGTGCGACGCAGCTGGCATAGGCATTTTTCAGCAGGTGGCCAGAACGGAATCTTACCGAAGTTGGATTGGATTAGTTTTCACGCATGAAACGCAAGCTGGACGGGACATCGCGAATCACCTACGAAGCACAGAAGACCATGATGGTAGAGTGCTTCAAGACCTTCTGTTTTGTTCGTCGACGCTGTACGGACGTTGGGGACACATCACTATGACGTTACTGATTGTGGATATATTTTGTGTGTGTTGGTGATGGACACTATGCTTTCAAAACATGTAAGTGCTGAATCGAGTTTTTACTCTTGTTGTTCACTGTCTTGCTAGCGATTTTTAACTGATTGGTGAATATTCACACTTTTGAGCATTTGAAACATTTGAAATAACTTTCACCTTTATATGTCCCACTTATAATATTTTAATATTTACTGTATTGTGATGTGTGAAGAAATAAATGTGCACGCAGAAACGGCATCTAGTGTAACTCCTTTCTACAGCAAAAACATGCGTTCTGCTCATTCGATGCAGCAGAATCGAATGTTATTACACATTCAAAAGGTGAATCGTCAATGAGAATTTCCATGTGACTTTAATGGGAAAATCTGGGCTACAGCACATTGGCCAATGGTAAACTAGACTGGCCTCCAATGGGTGTGATTAAGCGTGGTTCCACTTCATCCCCATTGACAATTACAGTGATTTCTCTTTGAAAACCACTAAATTCCAGTAGTTTTCAATATGGTATTTGTCCAAAATTGTCGATTCGGAATGGGAAATTTTGGCTCCTTTCAATGAGAATTGTAAATGTGATATCCACTTAAACCGAATGAGATTTCTGGGCTCTTTTGAATTGGACTATTTCCAGCAAGGGTATTGCTAAGTTCCGTCTCCCCAATTAGCGTCCCTCATTATGTAAGCAAGTCCAAATGGATTATCACTTCAAGCCGTTCGCGAAACGGTCAGCAAAGCTGCGAAGCAGGACCTACTAAATAAAGAGAAGACCTACCGACGGCGACCTTCTCCTACGCCGGGGAGGGAGTTCCTAATTTCGCCGCAGCACGTGAGGGTGGCGCTCGGAGCCCACTGCAGATTTTCTCCTGCGCGGAACCCACATGGCAAGCACATGGTGCTTTCGAGTGCGTGTTTACGATCGTTTGGTGTCATGTGGACGCTGCGTTGGACGCGATTCGTTTAATTGTACATAGAGCCATGGTATACTGTTGCGTCCCCATTTGTAAATCTGATGGGAATAAGCTCGGAAAGGAAAAGGTATCTTTTCACGAGTTTCCGTCGTCTGGTATTCGCGAGGACTGGATCCGTGCGATTTCAAGGTCTGGTAAGTACCCCGTGCCTTTTTTTTTTTTTTCAAATATAAAAAGCACTCGTGTTCCTTAGCCTGCCGCTCATGATATTTTCTTCAATTGAAGGCCAAAGGAACAGCCTGTGGTGTCCCAGTGACCGATCTCAAGTCTGCTCTCGGCACTTTAAGCCCGATGACTATAAGGAAGGGCTCAAGATACGAAAACTCAAGACAACCGCTGTCCCCTCAGTGTTCCCGGAGTACCCTAGCTATAAACAACCATGTCAAAAGAAACCGCGGAGGGCACCCAAACCGAGGTCAGAGGGCATCCGCAAACCAACGAAGAGGAAGCGGTAAGGTTCTCGTTTTTCTCCCTTCCTTTTTTTTCGTTGCAGTGGTCATTATTGAGCGGTGATCACACAGGAGCCCATCGGCAACGCCCAAGCGACAGCCACTCCAAGAACGAGACGAAAACAGAAATCCTGAGTGCGCAAGTCTGGACACCAGCGATTCTTATGCAGGCAGTGACATGCCGAACCCTGAAAGCACAGAAAGCGTACTTCAAACCGGGCCCTCGAAATATCGAACTATTTCAGTGCAAACACATCTGACAGTGAAGAAAATCAAGCAGTACTGCACAAAGCTTGACACTCTGGCACGAAAGTGCAGGCGGCTGCAGTCAAAAAGTGAAAGAGCTACGTACCAAGCTGAAATCAACTGAGAAGGAAAGCAAGGAACACAAAAAACTGTTGAAAAGGAGCAACATAACATTGCTTTTGGTATGGTAACGACATGCTAGAGCTGCTCATATATCTTAAAGCTCAGCTACGCCGATTTTCGAGTGTTACAGAATGGAATGGTACTCACACGATGTGTTCATAAGGGAACACTGATTATGTATGCAAAATAGTTATCCCAAACTCCTCGCGGTTTTCCGAAAAAGTGAATTTTTAGTTTCACTGACATCCCGTCTTGTGGCCTGCAAACCCTGTGTCGACGACACATTCGTGGTCTGCCCGCGCTCCGGCTTCGCATGACTTTTGGCTTGGTTTCTTCCGCCTAGCGGGCCAGTTTCTTCTGCCGAGCCGTCTGCTGCGCAGATTCACATTGGGGAAGTGATAAACAGTTCGCTATTGGAGAGCCAGTATATTTCTGGACTTCACTAAACCCACGAGGAACGTGAGTTTTGCTTCCTTCGACTGCAAAGCATTTGCTAGGCCAGTACAGTCTTCCTGGTGTGATTCGTGTTCTGTGCTGCGTGCCGAGAATGCGTGAGCGTTTTGCTCCCGTCTGCAGGAACACTTCAGCATGCAGTTCCAATGTTTCAAACCACAATTTTCCGAAAGGCGAAAGAGAAATCTATTGACTGCAACAATCGGTTACAACTCCGACTGGGTGCCACCTTCGAAAGCAGCGATTTGATCTGTTCATCTGGCTCATACGAATGTTACGGGAGCAATGCGCAACTTGTTTCACAAGAAGCCGAAGATGTCTCGTCCGGGATGCTGTGCCAACCTTATCTGCAGCAGGAGATTGCCAGGGGCAGGACTAGGCAGCAGATAAAGGTAAGACGAGTAATGTTAGACAAGTCAGTCATTCGGTGCAAATTGCATCACGTAAAAGAGAAAAATACGCTATCTGTCAGTTCCTGCTTCATCCTTTAGAGATTACACCCCAGCGGGTGTATTCTCAGTACATAATTGGAATTGCCTTATTTGTTAAATGATTTCGCAGGCATTCTGGCACCACCGAAAAGCTTGCACTCCGCGTCTCAACTATCACCGTCTGGGTTTCAAGCTGAAGGCTGTCACCAGTGCCAACCAGTCGCCCGCTCAAAGTTCATCTGTTTTTGTTGACGGAACAGTAACACCTGGTACTGAGACATTTCATTTTCTGATTAATCAAGTGCATTCCATCACTTGTGCTCGGCTTCTTGTGTTCGTATACCCCTGCTGTTGCTCGCTAGCTTAGAGCAACCATGCCTGAGGTGCCAGCACTTTCAGAGTACATTCAAGCAGTGTCATCGTATCATATGCACGGCAGCACATCTTGTGTATTTTGAGTAAGGTATAAATTCAATGTTGGCTCAGCTGTTGTATTTTGGTCACAAATAAGGTGTTCTTCCAGAGCGCTCAAGGGCAGTTCAAGCAGTTTCATGTGTGCAACAGCACATACTTTTTCTCAGTTTTGACTAAGGTAAATCGAAATCTTCCAGTTGATGTCTTTCGGTCATAAATTATGTTTTTCGAGACATTCAAACAGCATCATGTGTGCAACAGTACATGCTTTTTCTTGGGTGAAGTAAGGTAAATCTGTCCGCAGTGGTGTTCTGGCAGTGCAGCAGAAGCTTTTGTTGCATTCAAGTGGTATCATGTATACAAAAACTTGTTTTATGCCTTTTTGTAGCTGCTTTACTAATATTGTGAGTACAGAGACATTCCTGCAGAACATATCGGAGCATCTTGTGTGCTATTGTTTGTATCATCTGCAGCAGTATATTGATAATGTTAATTATTCAATGACTTCAGCTAACATTTACATTCTTACTTCCAGGTAAACCTGTCATGCAGATGCCCTACACCTTGGTATGCATAGTTCAAGATTGTACCGAAACAATCCACCTGGAGCATTATTCTTCGATTGGCAGTGGCATTACTATCACAACACACCACATACTGCATGTCTATGGTGCATGTACAATGCATCAAACCTATTCTCAGGTAGAGGCCAGCTGGTACGCAATTACAACATGAAACAACTGACACAGAGACCGTAAAGTCATGCCTTTTCCTCCGCCTCGGGTTTCATGTTATTATCCTCACATGCAGCTCAATTCGCCTGTGCTGTGCAGCATGAGCAAAAGCATATATTGTTTGTGGTCACATGACACGGAACATAAATACAGTGAAACCTTCCTATGTTGGACACCCGCGGTGCAGCCGAAGCGTCTCCTACTTATAGAGGTGTCTGAGTTACAGAATATGACGGCAACAAAAAATGGAACAGATCACAGCTGTGAGAAATGTCCCCCTTCTTCAATTTAAGGTCCTTAGTGCTACCTGTTGGTGGTGCCTGGTAGTGGTACCTCTACCCACTCTTCACTGATAATTATTACTGATTTTAGTATATTCAATTCTGTTCAGATTCTACTCAATGGCATTACCTCTGGAGCTTTTCAAGCAGCAAGGACTTGTGTCTGAAGCGTCAGCCCGCTTCTCATAGCTTTGGTGCAGTGCTCGTTCAAAGGCTCTAGGCAAACTTAAGACAAGTGCTCACATAAAGAATTACAATATAGACTGACAGCACTTGTGTTTGGACTCTAAAAACTAAAGCAACAAAATGCTGAGACCAGTATAGGGGGGAAAAGGGGCAAAAGTCAAGGCCACTGGCTCATTTTGGGTATTTTTGGTGAAAGATGGGCCGATATTGAGGTAATTTGGCCAGGGTTTTGTCCGACTTTGCAGGGAAAACCCTATCCTACTTCCAAGATAGGGAGGTGTCCGACATAGAGAATTTCGTCCCCATGTAGTTTCAATGGGAGCCTGCCCGTGCAATGAAATCATGGGGAGTTGTCCGAGGTAGGGAGGTGTCCAGCTTTGGAGGTTTTACTGTACTATAGAGCATTCTACATCATGTAATCTAACAGTTGTTCACGTTTGGATATTTTAACCATGGAATTTACCCTGCATGCACCATACCATGTCCAAACATGAACAACTGCTAGAGAGCAGCATGTACTGTTTCCGTATAGCACTTATGGCTTGCATCCTGTGATCGGAAACAGTGGTGTCTTTTTTCTGCTACAACCAGTAAACTACAGTAAAGATCTAGAAATACTGTGTCATACCATAAAGCACTATGGGAAATGGCAGTTTGAAAAACTGGAGAAGACTGTCATTAGAATGGGGGACATGTTCTACGGTGAAATTTTTTACAGTGTGTGCTGTACCATGTAATGCACTGCAGGCCTACCACAGTATGATAACGCTCTTAATACTGATTTGCTCAAAAAAGGAATGTGTGCGTTTCTTGTACTAACTTCCCCTTATGCAAGGTTGTAGAAAAATGTTTTCAGTTAATGGGGAGGGAGAGGACATCATTCTGGAGTCTCGTTGACCTACAATGTGTTGTGTGTGAAGGTAATTTTGAACAGTGTAGGCGGTACAAGACTGTGTTCCCACATTCTTGGCAGTGTTGACTAATAACCATAATAAAGTAGAGGGTACATTTGTTGCTTCATATATTTGTGTCATGGCAAAGTATGTAGATATACATCTGTCTCAACATGCAGGTGACAAAACTGCTTTTTATGCCTAAGCTATGTCAAAAAGTTGTTTGTTCAGCACAACTAATCATGTGCTGGCCTCCATGACATGTCTGTGACATTCCAAAGTGATTAACATGTCCCATAGATGTGTGCAATGCTGAAGATGACTGTGTACCTTCCATGGATTCTTGATTCAAGAAAAGTACTGTGTGATTTGCTAACAGCGCCTAGCTGTACCTTCACAATTCTACATAAAAATATGTAAAGCTTGCCGAAGGAAACATCATGAAGGTCCATAGCGAAAACCCCTTAGATGAGGGATAGCAAGGGACATACACAATGTCTCAACATAGCGTGTTTATGTCCCTTCTTGTATCTCCTCTTCAGGTCTCTCCATCATGGACACTATCACCGGCTCGCTTGCTGTTGAACCGTTCTTTCAACGATAAGGGTCACTTTCATGGACTGGATGGCTGCCAACATGCTGTCAATAAAAAGAATAATGGAAGGAGCTCAATATGAACCTTAGGCTGTGTGTGGTCACTGCTTTCTGACAAATGGTGACTTAGAATTTCAGGAGAGTGCCTGCAGTGGTAGTATTCTTGTGTTCTCACGCCCATTGTGTGTCATCGGTCACCTGTAATCTGCTAATATGCACATAGCTAAAACAAAGTATATTTGTATTTCTTCGAATACAGTTGGTACAACACATTGTTTTTTACACATTAATTGGAAAATATAAATAAAAAATTCTCTACTCTCCAAGTCTCCTGTCAGCTCTACAGAGCAGCTTGGAATTGCACTAGAAGCCACGTGTGAAACCTAGACCAAACTAGTGGTGAAGGTCCATATAGGTCATAGATAGATACTATTATTATTATTAGATCATAGGTCAGGCTTAGGTCCTGGTTGGTAGCAACGCATTTGAATCTTATTAAAAATTGGTGCAGGAGGTGACGAACTAAATACACCAACTGACTCTCACAAATTTTGTGGTGTTATACTTTTGAAACAACATTAATACGCCGCAGTGGTCTTTCCTCCTTTGTTCCTTTTAACCTAGAAATATTAGGTCTTCGGCATCACCAGCCTTAGTTGCTGAGCATGCAGTTATTTACGTTGAGCACTGCAGTTTCATATTTGTTTCTCTGAACAAGGAAGCCCGCTTCCCCATTTTGATAAGAGTCTTTCAGCTTTGACAGGGCATTTGTGGACAAGGAAAACATTTGGACTATTGTGTATTTTGCTATGAAGTGCACCATACAAGGCAGAGGACACCATCAACCATTTCCACCAAGGTTATTAAATTTGTGATAAAGTACATATACCTTTTGTCACTGACTAATTTGGTGGCAAAGTTACTTGAGTGGCAGTTGTGCAATTTTAAGCACATTTAAAAAAAATAGAATATGGGAAGTGCTGACTAGTACCCAATATAATCATTGGGGGTTTACGTCGCGAGACAACTGAGTGTGGAATACACAGCACAGTGTAATGTTCCTTATTCTGGCAATGTTAGCATGGTTCAATATGTGGGAAATGTTGCACTACCCTTAATAACATCCGTTGGGCCCAGCAAACAGGATACACACACCCTGATCTGAAGACACTATGCCTAACTCAAAAGCAATATGAGGTCGACCCGTACGTGTTTATTTGCGAAACTATTATGAATGAAATATGGCCTGTGTGGTATAGAACAATGCGCACACTCAAGTAAACATGCAAAAAATACGTATAAGGTCTCTCGACCTACATGCCGCGATGCGCTCTACGAGATAAACAACACACTACAAAACTACATCCAACACGTTTTGTGCGGGGCAACTCTAATGAGCACTTTCATATAACCGACGAATGGTTCAACGAATGCAGTTCGAGTGGTCACGATACATTCCTACGTCGTTCATTGCAGTCGCGCTATGATGCTGCACAATATATGTATCTCGTGTAACAAGCCTGGCAATCGCGCGATGTGCATGGGCAGAAATACGGCCTTCTTTCTTTGAAGACCAGTCCTCTGCAGGTATATGCTCAAACAATCACCAAGTCTCACGTTGTTGCTCAATCGCTCCCATTCCTGCACTTGTAGTAAAAGCAGCAAACGGGTTGACGTGAATGGCAGCTGAACGGTTGAACTGCGAAGTTCTTGAGCACATAATCACAATTTCACGCCGAAAATGATGTTGAGGTGAGTTCGCAGTTGTTGTTTCCATCGTTCAATAGTTCTCGGGATTACCTCGGACGAAACGCTCATCGTAGCCGGCGGCCATAACTGGATTTCCTCGCAAACGGGAGAAGACGCCAGGGAAGTCAGAGAAAGCCTCAGCTTTCATCCAATCAGACGCACGATTCTCTATCTACGTAGATGGAGCAGGTTTATCCCATCTACGTCACAAAAATGGCTGCGCCCATGGCTTGTTTTGGTTTCTTTGATGAATTAATTTTCGTAATAGGAAGACAAAATTGAGAAACGAAGGTGCGTTTCGGGGGCAGTTGGATGTGCTCGTTCTGAATATCACAACCATTTCAACACATCGGGAAATCGGCGTAGCTGACCTTTAAATATGCTATTTACTTCCAGAGCAAGGCAAAGGGTGGCGACCCAGGTGCTAAGTTCCTGAAAGAGCAGCTCAGGTACATCAATTCCAAGAAACCACGGTGGGACGAAGGGACAATCCGACACTGCATACTGTGGTACGCAAAGTCTCCATCAACATATAGGCTAATAAGCAGATCCAAGCTTCTCAAGTTGCCAAGCCGTTCCACACTAAAGAGGTACATCGGGTCCTGCACTGGTAATGTTGTGACCTCTTTGATTGAACAGCGACTGAGAAAGGAAGCTGCTCAGCAAGTTTGCGAACAGGTACTGATTGCCAGTCACTGCTATTTGCATCATTGTCACTTTGCATTCACTATTTTACTTGCAGGCGCGCTTCGGGTCCCTCATATTGGATGAGATGTCCATTCGTCCTGGGACATTTTATAACAGGCACGCAGATGAAGTTCATGGACTTGTCTCTGTTGATGCAACAGGTGGGGCAGGCAGCGGCGAGAAAGAGGTCGCTACCCACTTGCTTTGCTTCATTTTTGTTGGACTTTCTACGCACTACAGGTACTCTACACTACCTATGCAATGACTATGCAGTATACACAAATTACATTTGCCTGACCTCAATGCTACTTGTATTTCAGAATACCTGTTGGATATTTTTTCACACGGGCTTTGACAGGAACACAGCTGCATGCAATCACAACAAACATCCTGCAGACTGTAGAAAGAGCTGGATTTAAGGTCTTGCGCATTGTTGCAGACAATCATCCCACGAATAGGAAACTTTTCTCTATCCTGTGCAACGGCGCTATTGTCCCCGTTATCAAGTACGTCTTCAGCTTAGTAAATTGTACTATTACACACTGCAAATCTTACATATTGCAATTTGGCTTGCAGGCACCCGCTAGATGGGGAAAGACCACTGTTCTTGTCTTTTGACTATTGCCATATAATGAAAAATGTCCGATCACAGTTTTTGGCACCCAACAGACTGTTTTGCAACAACGGAAAGTTTCTGGACCCAAAGTACTTAAGAATGCTCCTAGAAATTCAGCAGAAGCAGAATGGCTTCAAACTTGTACGTGGCCTAACTCGGAAGCACCTCTTTCCAAACAACCTAGAGAAAATGAACGTGAAACGTGCTGTAGACATATTCAAGCCTGAGGTAAGTCACATTTTGCATTTTTTTATGCAGGTTAAATGCAAAAAACAATCATTTACTTAATTTAGGTCACTGCAGTGTTGAGGTATCTGCTGAATTATGGGCACCACGTTGGGATCTCTGGGTTCGGCGCAAGCCTTCCGACAATTGAATTTCTTGAAATAATCTTCAAGTGGTTCACCTTGCACAACATAAGGAGCACAAATTTCCACATCTTCAGTCGTGACCCAATGAGAATGCCATTTTACTGTGAGAATGATGAAAGGTTTGTGACCCCGTTTTCTGATATCTTGTTGCACTTGCTTAACGCTGCTGTCTTACATTCTAGGCTCTCTTGGCTCGAGGACACCTTTCTGGCATACATCAATCAGTGGAAGCAAGCAGCACCGGCTAACACAGCTTTCCTGTCACCTGAGACTTATGAAGCATTGCATGTGACCACAAATGCCACTGTGCTCTGCACTCGCTACTTGCTGTCTCATGGCTTTAAATATGTCCTAACCTTTAAGTACTCCTCTGACGAAGTAGAGTCTTTGTTTTCTGCCATACGGCAACTGAATGGATCAAATGACCAGGCAGATGCATACGCCGCTTTGTCAGCTCTGCACAAAATTGTGGTGACTGGACTTATCAAGCCCTCTGCGAGTGCCAATGTTCAAAACTCGGACTTTCAGCTCTCTGATCTGCTCAAAGCACCTTCAAGTCCTGTGTAGCGGACGACGACAACGATGGCCACGCGCGTGGAGCACCGGCTTCAGTTCCACCGGCGCGGCCATGGAGATAGGCCACCGTCACCGCCTCTCCGTGGCATACCATCATCGCCGGTCGGGGCTCATGTAGAGGAAGACCACCGTCCTCTACATTTGGTGACCCGGACAAAGAACATCACGTCCGGAGGAATTCGGCCCTTCACCATCCCAAATTTCTGACCACGCCATCGAGCAGCACTACCTCCGGCACACACGGCCCACCTTCACTCCTACCGCACTCTTCGCTCTCTCTCACCTACGCTTCTCTCTTCGCTCAAGTCTTCTCACGCTTCTCACTGCCGGCCGCGACACTCGAGCCTTGCGCTCACCTGCCGGTTGCGGCAGTCGCGGCAGCCGACGCCTCGGCACACTTAAGCCCGTCTCGGCACCTCACTCTCTCCACCTGGGACTATCGAGCTTCGGCTCCCGTGCCGGTCGCGGCACCCCAGGACCACGACACCGAGCGCCTCACTCTCTCTGCGACGCATCGCTGTTCCCGTCCACACCTACCACAGGGATGACTACCTACACACGGATGCTGTTCCCGTCTTCATCCCCTCTGAAACGCCGCCAACGTGTGCCGTGCCCCTGTTCCCGCTGTTCCCTGTTCTTGCGATGCGTCCGCAACGCATCTGACGGCCGGGGGACCCCTGTAGCGGACGACGACAACGACGACAACGATGGCCACGCGCGTGGAGCACCGGCTTCAGTTCCACCGGCGCGGCCATGGAGATAGGCCACCGTCACCGCCTCTCCGTGGCATACCATCATCGCCGGTCGGGGCTCATGTAGAGGAAGACCACCGTCCTCTACATCCTGTGCCACAGGTGCCACGTGCTAATGTTGAAGCAACACTGCTGCCATATTTGGGTCAACTTAAGACAACACCAGGTACAATCTTGACTATACCCGTGAGTGAATAGTGCGTGCTAACATGCTTTTAAATTTTTAGCGGCACCATGTCCAGGAATTAAAGCAGCTATCATCGCTCTTATTGGTGGATACCTCGTCAAAGTCATAGAGGAGAAGATCAACTGTGTTGGGTGCCTTGAGCGATTTAAATGTGAAGCTCAGAGTGGACCTACTGTAGCTGTGATTAACAACTTGGACCGCGGGGGCCTTTCGTATCCAAGCCCACAGTTTGTTAGCTTTTTAGTGACGCTCGAAAGTGCAGCTAGTAGCGTAAGGCACCTGCTTCTAGAAACACCAAAGCCACTCAGTTGGTTCGTCAGTAAGGTGTCACCTGCAGTGCATGAAAATGCCCTGTTCACATGTGCCACTGACGTAAGTGATGCGCATAAAACAATGCTGGTGCAGACGGTTCTCGAAAAGTTTGTGCGGCCGTTCCTGACAAACATCAGCGCCCACATTACCCAAGAGAGCCAAAAAAAGAAGGTTCTGCACAACAAACCACTTTCTAGAAAAGTGCTGAAGCTTTAGAATTCTGTTACATATTGTCATAAACTGTTTTATTTGTGGTGTGTACATATCGCATTCTACTTCGAGACTTCTGTGCGAAAATATAGTTACGGAGGCTTCTCACCTTATCCAGTGTGTGGTTATTTATCCATCATTCAAACATTGTAACCCTGCATGCGTAGCAGTAAAAGAAAAATACGCAAAAGAGCGAAAAATCGCATCTTTCGTTGCATTGCATCGCCTACATTACCACAGAAACAACAGAGGGCTTCGCGCGCCACCTAGCGGGAGCACCGCCAACTGTTGTTTCAGTAACACTCTCCGTAGGGGGTGAGCCGGATGGTTAGGTCTGCTCTTTATTTAGTAGGTCCTGCTGCGAAGCGATGACAAAACGATCGGAGCAGTTGATCGGATCAGACGATCGGAGCAGTTGAGATATACACGCCACATCTCGAACACGCGCCGCCACTAAAAACTAGTGATGTGTCGTTCGCGAATGAACAGTTCGGAATGAACGAATCCCGGGCACAAACTGAATGAACTCATTCACTATCGTCGATCGGACTCGTTCACCAGTTCACTTAGACGTCCCCGTTTTGTCAGGTTTCGCTGCGTTCGTTTCACACTTTCTCGTTTCTCTCCTCTCCTCCAGTCGACGGTGGGCGTTTCGCCATATGTTCGCCGCTGTAAAGCAGTGTTGAACGCATGCGCAGTAGTTAGCCATGCGAAGCTCGGCGCACGTGGCCCGAATCTGATCTGTTCGTTCGAATCAGTGAACATTAGGGACTCGTTCGAAAGATTCGTTCGCGAATCATTGACGTCAGTGGGTCATGTGACCCTCATCACTACTAGTTTTCTATGCGGAGCCTCTACCGTAGTCACTGAGGCGCCAAATTCGAAGTAGGCAGGCACCAGGGGACTGGTTTAAGATTTCTAAATACTGATCACCACTAAATACGTACATGAAAAACATGTCCGCCATCTCACATACTAGCCAGAAAGGGCCTTTCCCGGTATACCTGACAAATAACTTGGGATTATCGAGGGCAGGTCACCACCAGCGATACGTAGAGGGAAAGGCGAGCCGATCAGAAACAAAAGATCAGGAAATACATTTTTGATTCTGAATACTTCCACCCATACGAAGTCCGCCACAAAGCCCGATATCGACGCGCCGCAGTGAACCAACGCTAAGATTCCAAAGGAGACCAGCAAGAACAACGCAATTGTACGCAGCGAGTCGCGGAGAACCGAAGACCCCATGAACCAGTGCACCGTTTGAGAGCAAACGATTCCGTTGCTCTTCGATTCAGCTCGCCAGTGAACGGTTCTCCTCGTTCTCCTATTCCTTCGATTCAGTTCAGTTCTCTATCGTTGTTCGATCACCGGTTTTGCGACTCGCTTCAGTGCTCTCCGATTCATCCCAGATCGTGGGGCTTGGCCAATCACAAACCGGTAAGCTCTCAGCGTGGCCACTCGAGCTCGTGGCCTGCCATACTCAAGGTTCGGAGGAATGCGGACAGATGGCGCCCGCACCGGAATAGTTCAGTGTTGATTCATTCGACCGCCGGGAACGGCGGAAACACTACCTCGAGTGGGAAGTAAGCTCGATCGTGGGTGGCTTTCGATTCTTACTAACAGGTCGCAGTGAGTCTCGCTGTTTCCCGTAGACTAAGTTCATTCTTTTCGAAAGAAAAGTCATGCACCGGCCCATCATCAGTTCTTAAATACATGTGAGGTTCATGGCGAAAATAATGTGAAAGTGTTGCACTGCTTGAACTAGTTCAGGGCCGGGGTGCAGGCTAAAAGAATAGACCTACTATGAAGGGGACCAAAAAGTAACTATGAAAGTGAATTTGCGTGACCAAAGAAAGCCCTGCCGAGAGGCGAAAGCAAGCGGAAAGTGGACTGAAGAAAATGTAAACTACAACAGAGTTACAGTGCGGCAGAATGTATTGTTTATTTTCTTCATGACAGCGAGAGACTGTCCCACATGCATTCGCTTATCGCAACATCTGACCAATATGGCCGGCAGGTGACCGTCAGATTTAGCGGGGTTATGTGTTGTACGAACACCCATCATGGAACACGCTCGCCCACAAAACAGAACTCTTACTCAGTTACTCTCTACAACCCTGCACATAAGTAGATGCCGGTTCGCCGTTGAGATCGGTCACATGATGTTATGACGTCACGGAAAGATGAACGAAAGAACGAATCTTTTGAACGGTTCAGTGAACCAAACTGAACTGTACGAACGAGTTCGCCAAAGTGAACTGGATTGCCCATCACTACTAAAAACTATAAAAGCATCGACAAATGTAGGAGCAAACGATACGTGAAATATAGCTCAAGGTCAGGCCGCAACCCGCTTGCTCTCGACGGCTCCGCGCTTACGAGGAGGAAACCGTCACTTCCATAAAGGAGAGCAAGGAGGGTGAAAAAAAAAAGCGAAGCATAACAAAATAGCATTTTATACACCGATTGATTTTTTTTTTAATCTACAGCCTTACATCTCAAGCCTAGGGGATTCCTAATATTGTTCCCTTACTGGTCGTGTGTTCGAAAGAACGATTCTCAAAGGGCCACCAAGGCTATTGCATTTTGTTGAAGCAGCGGTATGCGTATATTCCCCCCGTCTTGATACTGTCACAATTTCATTCCACTCTCTGAAAATCAGAATTTTTCCCGAATCATTGAAACTCCAGAGTTTCAAGTCTGCAAACAGCCACAACAACACATACGTGATGATGATGACTGAGGAAATTCCTCACTACAATATTGGACCACTACCCCATGGCTCAGAGGGGGGTTATGAGATCTGTAATGACGATCATGATGAGAATGTGATGCGCAGAGCAGAAACTTAAGTTACGAGCCCAGGGTTGATGTAACACGCTGGACGCATGCACGACGTGATGGCCGACGAAAACAAAGTCCGCAAACTTGGACTGCATATTGCAGAAAACGAAAAGGCGCCAGTGAAACGAGAAAAGTTTCGGTGCAATAGCGGCGTCAGGAGAGTTTCTCGTCTGTGCGTCTCACAGACGCTACACCGATCTCATTGAAACATATGGAATTGAGAGCAGCAGTTATGTGAACAGCCCCATACACATAAATATGCCCGTGCTCGGTGTGAAACCAGCCTCGTTGCTACGTTCCCTCCGAGCGAAGGTTTGGGAAAGACCGCCGCGCGATAGACAGTTAAGACAATTTACAATTTCCTCCAAAGCCACTGCGATATGCAACACATGCGCAAGCGGGATGCTCCGCCCCCAGCGCCGAGGGGAAAAAGGGAAAAAATATGAAGAAAACAATTTCGCGGCGGTGCTGCCATCCCTCGATGGTAGCGCGCAAACAAGGATCGGAGAGGACCCCCTTAAATGAATAAAATCAAAGTACACTTTTCGTGCCGTCATGTCTATTTCCTATTCCTACATGTCTCGGGCGTCACTGTTGTAATCGTGAACCAGCTCACCAGCACCTTTGCTCTACTGAAACACTTTCACAGTCGGATTCTAATAAAATCCTCATTTAGCAAGAAGGTTTTTAGGTTCAGAATGAATATGTCCAACACAGGATTCAGAATTAGGTTAGAGCGGGCTTGTGTGAAAATACCAAGATTTACACCGGCTTCCGGGGTTTAACGACCATTAGATAAAGCCGGTAAAGCTCTTACCTGCCATATGTAGAATCTGTGCGTCATAAAAATTCCCCAGTGTATTTTCGTCTCCTTCCCTCCTTCCCAGTAGCATCGGTGTATATCACTGGATTTGAAGTCTTTCACATGCCGCGGCCTAAAACCTTGCACGGCGTCCGAAGTTGTCACAAGCTTGTCACCGTCAAGCCGAAATAGTACGTATAGAAAGTACATCGCGCACTCTGATACTGCTTGTGAGAAAATATAGCAGCCGTACGCACTGCATAGCAAACAAATACACGTCGCAAATGTACAAACACAAAAACCACGTGTAAACCGCGGAAAACAAAAACCACGTACAAAAAACCACCAAAACACCATACCGCGCATGGAAGCATGGAAATATCGCCAGAGAGTAACCGGAACGGCAAAGAGGGGTTACGAGAAACATTCAAAAGTATGAGGACATTACTAAAGACAAATAAAGATACAGTGAGTTACTATTTACATTACAGTGAAAACTATGTGTCTTGCTGTTAAATTTTGTTAAATTCGCGATCACTGCAGGGACTTCGCCTATTTCTGCCACCGTGCCTGGTTTTCATTCTGCGCAGTAATGGCGTCCTGCGTTTGTGTTACTCTCCGTGCTTTGTAACCGTCTGTTGGACGCTGCTTCGAATATGAATCAATCGTCTAATGTCAAATAGGAAGCATTTTCCTAGTTAGAAAGTCACTGTCATAAGATGGAGAGGGACAGGGTACCGAGGAATGAGTGCACGCATGCAAATACTTGTCCTGCATAGCAGAAACGCTACTGCCTATACTTGGAGCCGGGTTCCTCCGATAAGGTGCCCAGACAGATGCGCTGCAATCGGAAGCGCAATGTGATTGCTACAGGAGAATCACAAGTGAGTGCACCGTACGTTGGTACTCATAAATTTGCCTGAGAGGCGTCGTGAAAACTTCATTTATGCGCATATCAGCAAAATCGATTCTAATGGGTCTGATTACATGTTTTTTTAACTAAATTTTCAGGTATGTGACACATCTCAACCTGCTGAGCAAGGATGTAGCAGTCTACACGACAGCAGTCCATATTACGGAACAAGCGACGTTTTCCGGAACAAGCGACAACACCAACGTGCGCGAAATATCAGACGAGAATGCCACCACAAGTCCTCTGCAGACTGCGTATGTTGACACCGAGGCCAGCAACCATGAAAGTAGTCAGAGGCGCTGCGACACCAAGTGGGGCTTTGTCAGTGACTTTCCTGAAAGCAGTGATGCGAGTGATAACTCTGACGACGATGCTGATAATGTCTCTGGTGACGTGTATACAAAGGACATTATTATCTTCGTGGCAAGCTGTGGCAGTGATACCCTCACAAATGTCTCAACAACTAAGGCACAGGCATTGCTTTTGATTTTAGTCTATGTTGTTTCTTTCGACCTTACTTGGAGCCAAATGGATGGACTGCTGAAGCTGATTAATGCCCTTTTTGGACAAGAGGTGTTGCCCTTTTCGAAATACATGGTACGCAAATTCTGGCAGGACAAGATATCCCAAATATTGAAATTCCACTACTTCTGTGGCGATTGTCTTAATTACCTGCCCAAGACAGAAGATGGTCCCAAATTCCAAGAGTTGAAGTGTACACAGTGTAGGAGAAATTACACTGTGGAGCAGCTAGCAAGTGTCGGAGACTTCTTCACAACTTTTGACGTGAAGGTCCAGCTGTATGACTTCTTCTGAAGTGCAAGTAAATTACTGTTCACATCACTGCAGAAAGTGAAGAGGGATCTTCAATGAACAGTATGCTGATATCGCAGAGTGTGCTCTGTCGTCAGATGCGTGAGAAACTGATCATGCACTGGAGCGACATAACGCTCACCATAAATACAGATGGCTCGCCTGTATTCGATTCAAGTAAATTATCCCTTTGGCCCATACAGCTCACGATCAATGAGCTACCCGTACTGTGTCGCTGGAAAGAAGTAATGGTGTCAGGACTCTGGTTTGCAAAGCAGCATCAACCAATGCACTTATTTCTTGAGATATTTGTCAGAGAAGTATCAAACATGGGATCCACTACGTGGAAGCATGCTGATCATATCATGAAGTCCCGTCTGTATCCGATATGTTACTATTTAGGTGCACCAGCAAAAGCATCAGTACTGAACCGCAAGCAGTTCAATGGCTACTTCGGCTGCCCTTGGTGCCTACACCAGGGCATCCTTGTGAATGGGAATTTTTTTCCATGATTTTAATTTGATTGCACACTAGGTTCAGTTTGAAATATTTATGACTTCTTTCTTTCCAAATATAGTGTGTCGCTCATCGCTGAACTACTGAAATTAGCATGAACCAGCTAACTCTATTGCAAGCCGAAACCGCATTGATCATCAGCAACAAAATACTGACCATGTGTAATCAACATAGATGATACATAAGCAGCATTATCGACAGCACGAAAATATAAATACAAACAGCAATTAATAATTCATTATGGTAACTGTGATCATGAGCCACACCACAGCGGTCGGGTCTGTTAATTAATTTTGTTCACCTGAGGGTGAACCGAAATCTCGTCACACGGCACGCCACATTTAACGCCCCTTGCGGAAGACTGCGAATCTGAGCAACTTGTACCCTTCCAGCAAGATGTCACCGCCTTCGGCCGGGTTTGCACCTACTATCTTGGGATCCGCACACGGACACGCCACCGACTGAGCCCCGAGGGCGACAGCGAGATAAAATAAAGACGTGAAAATGTAAAATAAAAAATAAGAGAGTGTATTGGATATATTTTCAAAAACAAAACGAGAGTGCAACCCAGACATAAGGATAATTAATAGTATCTCGTCCTGCATTTTGTTTCCTTCGCTTTTCCCAGTTGATGCAATATAGCACTGTACAGAACAAGCTCAATAATGCAAAGAGACAGCTAAGCCATTCTTCTCCATTGCAGTAATTTTGTTTATAATATATAATTATACTGGATGTCCTTTGTAACCATTTTATCTATTCTTCCTTTCTAGGTATTGTGAAGTACCCGTTTCAAGAAGTTCAAGAGCGTGCACGTGCTTCAGTTCTGAAGGCAATGAAAGAAGGTGCGAGAACCGATAGAGTGATATCAGGGACAAAAGGCTTTAGCCCGTTAGCAAGATTAATGGCAAATGATCTGGTTTAGGGTGTACCACCAGATTATATGCACTGCGTTCTCGAAGGGGTGATAAAACAGCTCACACAACTGTGGTTAACAACTCACGGTATGGACTACTACATAGGTAATCACATCAAGGCAACTGATCAGCAGATGTGCATTATCCGGCCACCTATTTCCTTTTCACGTCTGCCTCGACCTTTGAGTGAGAAGTCATATTGGAAGGCCACTGAGTGGAGATTTTGGCTTTTGAATTACGCCTTCCCGTGTGTGCAGGACAGACTTCCACGGCGATATATTCGCCATCTCAGTCTCCTTTGTGAGGGTGTGTACTTACTTCTGAAGGAGATAGTTTTGGAGAGCGACGTTCAACACGCCGAGAGTGTGATGTGCCTCTTGGCGAAACAAGTCTCAGTGCTATACGGTAACAGTGCTGCCGCATTCAATGTACACCAGGTAACGTACCTTGCGAAAAGTGTGAGAATGCTAGGGCCACTTTGGGGGACCTCAACCTTTCCCTTCGAAAATTGTAATGGCAGACTGGTCAAACTTGTGTCTGCCAGTAATGGAATTCCTCTCCAAATTTCAGAAAGGTGGTAATGGGCCATTCAGTAAAAAGCCTGTGGCATCAGCATTGCCAATTCTCGTCCCGCGGCTTTGGTTTAAGCTGACCCGCCACTTCCGCTACCTTTTGGAAGGCCGGCCATTTCACGTCCTCACGGACCACAAGCCGCTCCCTTTCGCCTTTCTCTCCAAAGGAGCAGACGGATATACACCCCGAGAGGCCCGACATCTCTTTCATCAGCGAATTCACCGTCGACATCTGTCATGTCAAGGGCGCGGACAACCCAGTTGCCGATGTACTTTCTCGAATGGACGTCAATGCTACCTCGCTTCCTCATCTGGACATTGGGTACATCCGAATGGCTGAGGAGCAAGAATCTGATGAAGAACTTCGCCAGCTTCGCAGCTCTTCCACGTACGTCCCTTTCTTTTGAGGAAGTCCCACTTTATGGTTCCCCCCGCAAGTTGGTCTGCGATACCTCCAGCTGGTAGAGAAAGACCTTTCATTCCACCATCCTTCAGACGGCAATTCGACATAATTCATTATCTCGCTCACCCTGGAATTCGCGCGTCCCAAAAGCTCATCACCGCACGCTTCGTGTGGCCGGGCATGAATTCCGACGTGCAGGCTTGGGCCCGCTGTTGTCTCATCTGCCAACGTGTCAAGGTGCAGCGGCACACCAAAACGCCTTTCACCGTTTTCCCTCTTCCCGATGCCCGCTTTTCTCATGTCCATATTGGCATCGTAGGAGCTCTACCACCATCACGCGACCATTCGTACATCCTGACGTGCGTCGATCGCTTCTCCCGATGACCTGAAGCAATACCCATCATCGAAATCACAGCTGAGACTGTCGCAAGAGCCTTTCTCCACGGTTGGGTAGCCCGCTTCGGCGTGCACGCAACCATTTCTACTGACCGTGGACGACAGTTGGAATCCTACCTCTTCGCGGACCTCCTGCACTTTCTGGGAACACATGGCATACGAACTACCGCTTACCATCCGCAAGCAAAGGCTTAGTCGAACGTTTTCATCGTCATCTGATCCGGTAATGGAACGGTTGTTACAGAGCTGCGGGAGGACAGCCCGTCCGGCTCTATCAGCACCTTGTTTTGCCCAAGGGATGCTTCGGTGTCACACGTATACACTACACAGGTAATTTTTCGTCGTTGGGATGCGCACATCTTCAAAAAAAAAGAAAGAAAAAAAGAAAAGAAAAAGTAGGAACATGTCATCAGTCTTCAGTCACTCGGAGATCAGCAACTCAAGATAGGCGCTTCATCCAATGTCGCATTCACAAGCGGACGCTCTCAGTAGTAAATAATACTGCCATGGCCACGGTGAAATGAAAAAAAAAAGTACAAAATAAGTAACTGAAAATCGTAGGCTGTCATCCTCGTGCTATGGTGGAATATAGTCATGTGTTGATGCCATGGAGTTATGAGGACTGGGACGACGTAAGCGACGTATGCACACCATCGTACTGTCATCGCACAACAGGAATAGCCATTACCCGAATTCAATACCGGACGATAAATTCGTTTCCGTTTCTGTTTCCGGTAATGGAGGACAGTGGTATGCGTTTCCGTTATCGTTACCATCTCCAATTTCGGTAATATACCGTTTCTGTTTCCGTTACCATTACCGTTACCCTTCCCTGCTTTCACCCTGCCAGGTGACCTAGGCCCTGACACCCCCACCCATCCGCAAGGCGTCGCAACGACTACTACCCCTGCTCTCGTTCCTCCTAAAATTGTATCTTGGAGCCCCCATTCTACGCCGTCTTATCGCCCAGGCTTCTGACGTTTTTTTTTTCTTTTCCATGGAGGAGGGGGAGTGATGTGGCAGCACCATTGTCAATTCTCGTCCCGCGCCTTTGGTTTAAGCTACGCGCCACCGGCGCGAGAGCAGTTAGTGCGGCTCTGGCTTTAGGACCATTCGACACATTGAAATGCTACTTCCTCTCCAGACCTGTTTGTCGTGTCTGTCACAACAAGCCTACCTCGAGGTGTGTCACTTTCACCATTGCTGGAGAGGTGTTGCTCACTAATAGAGGTTCAAAGTGTTCAAAGGCGGTGTTCAAAGGCGGCACGTGTGTTCTCGGTGCTTCCCAATTTCCTTTGGGATTAACAAACAATATTGAGAGGCTGTTTTCTCAAAAGTGTGAGCTTGTGCCACGGTTGACATGTTACCTGAGGGCACGTGTGGGCAATCTAGTTGTACACAGCACAGAGCACAAACGTGCACAAAAACATGTTCACAGTATGTGAAGGTAGCGAACGGTGATTTTTGTAGGGTCCGGCACATCTACTTCACAATGGATGCACACGTGTCTCGGGTGTTTTTGTGTGCAAGCGCCTTATCACATCACCTGCAGACTTTGCCTCAGCGACCTACCTTTTCCGTTATGAGTGTCCACCAGTTAATGACATTTGTTTGTACAGTGCCAATGACATAGTGGGTCAGTCTGTCGCAATTGGACAAGAAGATGGTGGCCTTATTACAACAATACCAAACGCGTACGAGACAGACTGATGTATACGAGTCAGACTGTTGAAGTGAACAAAAAAAAGCTGCTGGTATTGTTTTAAGTATAGAGCCTTTTCAATTCACAATGCAATTACCATCACGGACACTTTTCCTGGAGGAACACTCCACTACACACTTAAGAAAAAGTGTGTTGCAACTTCTTTGTGGGGAGTACACCTTCGCCACATATATGACTCCCTTTGGAGTGTAAAATTACTCTCGATTACCCTTGTTAAGGAGTCTCCTCAGCCCCTATGAAGGGAGTAAGGGAAGTCTTTAACGAGGGTAATGGAGGGTAATTGTACACTCCAAAGGGAGTGATATAAGTGGCGGCAGTGTACTCCCCGAAAAAGAGTTACAACACTCCCCTTGTTTTAAGAGTGTGTGCGTACAGCTGGGGTCTTTCCCCAACAAGCTTTAATATTCTTTCTTCAATACGTCTCGTGTATGAACAGCTTTCCTTCAGTGCGCAAGGATCCTGCTCCCATGGGTATCCGTAATAGAGAGCTTTTTCTGTACTGGCGTCTGTCCTGTAAGGGCTTGGCGAATCAAGGGGTAGTGTATTGTATTGAGGAGCGGAGTAGAGTGTGTGTTTTAAACCATTCGGAACCCTAATGAACTAGTTTGTGCCCATATTTTGCTGCTCATAACCTAACTGGAACAGAAAGAAATGTATGAAACTGAGCCAAGCACATAACGTTGTCGTTTTGACATCCGAGTCACCATCTTTGTCGCCATTTCATATACGTTTCTGTATACAGTTTGGGTCGTAAGAAGTGTCGTGAGCGTGGCTAGATAGTCACTGCAAAAACAAAGCATTGTATTGATTCAGTTGCTTAAAGGTGTGCAGTTTATATAGAATGCAGAAAAAACGCTTCATGACATCTTCGCCCGACGTGAAGATTTGCAACGACAATTGAACCTCTGTATGCAGTAAGGGGATAAGTCGACTTATTCAATTTTTACTATTTTTGTTGCGATGACATCTACATATCAGTATGTACCTGCCAAAGAAAATTTAGGATCGTATTGCAATTTATTGGCCAGCTACAGGAAAATAAACGGGAAATGCATGTGTCAATGGGACGGACAATCAGATCAGGCCCCTTTTCTCGGTTTGGGATTATTCGATTTATCCCCTTATTGCATTCAGAGGTTCAATTGTGAGGTTTATTACCTACCCGTTCTTCTGCGACTGACATGTTTAAACACGTCTGAATGTGCTTCCTAGAGAAAGTGACAATTTGTGGCTTTTTCATGCTCTTTGCAACGTAGTGTTTGTTTTGCAAGTTAAATGTGTGTATACTTCTGCTGTCTTATGGAGTGCGATTCAATTACCTTTCACACATATATGCAGTGCATGTATATCTATGCAATATATGCTACAAATATCCAGTGTGTACCATTCTAATAAAGCTCGCAACGCGTCGTTAACTTTGCCCGTGTACGAAAATATCCGAACCAGCGCTCCGCAGCCCCACTAATGAAGGTGTGGGTATGCATTTGTATAAAAGCAGAAATATATAAATTATTTGGTGCGACGATCATGGGGCATAACTGAAACCGACGTAGGCATCGGGGTGCGGGTATGTCTACCAGAAAGCGGGTACTCGTCGGGATGTACAGGTGGGGATGCGGGTTGCACCAATGTCATATTGCGGCGGATGCGGTGTCGTACGTTGTCCACTTGTGCGGTGTCGGTACACCCCTTTTCTGCTTCGTCCTCGGAGGAGTGGCCCACACTCATTTCTAGATCCAGCGCAAGCTCGTGCACGCGCGTTTTACGTTCATAGGTTTCGTTGTCGTTCGGTTTGTGTTTCTGAACCGGATGTCAAGGTCCTGACAGAGAATTCTGAGGGGATTTTGGAGCGCAACGATGGACCACCAGACTTTTCTGATGGATTCTAGCCGATCGGAAGGCACGTTTGAGGGACCACCAACATATCCTGGCGGTCCTCCAGTTCGCTCTCAAAGTCCGTCAAAAAGCTGCCTGTCGAACCGCTGCATGTTTGTCGGACCGTCAAACACTCCTGGTGGACCTTCAGGCACGCTTGGCGGTCCCGCAAGCGATTCTGAGTAGTAGTGTATCAGCTCAACTAGCCGGCAAGTCACATCTTCGTCTGGACGCCATTAATTAGCAATTAGAGCCAATTGGGACCCCCCACGTTAATCAGGACCCACCAGGGAGTCATTACACTAATTGGGGACCATCTAAGACACGTCCAGACCACTGTGTGAGTTGCCGGCTACTTGAGCTGATAAAAAATAAAAAAAATAGGTAGAAAATAAAATAAAAAGATAGAGATAGAGTGGAGAGAAGGAGTTTAGTTGAAGATCAACGACGTCATCTTGAAGAAAGCGGCCCGGAACGGCCGCTGACCGTCGCTGGGCGACGGAGCACAGAGGCAGGTTGCAAAGCATCGCAGCACCAGTTCCGCACATCCTGTGACGTCAGCTGTGACGTCATCATGGCATGTCTGGGCAAGTTAGGACAGCTCTGGACATGCAAGGAGAAAAACACTCGTAATACAGAGGCTGGGAAAGCAAGAGTATGCAAACCATCATTAGCTAACAAGAAAAAACAATTAGTTACACAACAAATGAGCCCACCAGAACAGGAGCGCAGAACCATGCGACTGCTCCATCCGAGAGGCAGGCAGAAACTGACTCGTAATGCTTTTTTGTCCTGTATAAAGCCCCGCAGCTGCACCCCCTAGCGGTTACTTTTTCAACTAATCTCACAACAAAATTATTAAGAATCACGCCAGCGCTACTCCCGGTCCCAAGGCAGAAGATGATAGAAAATGGCGGGAATGCCCGGACAACAGCAACCAGCACTGGCACGAAAATCGCAAACAAAGCGGGAACAAAGTTGACGAAAGCATTAGTTACGCAACAAATCACCTCACCACAGCAGGAGCGCAGACCGATGCGACTGCTCTCGTCGACAGCCAGGGATCAAGTGACGACGGAGCGAACGACCGCACGTCTTCTCCCAACGAGAGCCAGAGGTGGACTGACGTAAGCGCCACTCTACGGGTGCTACGCATGCGCGCGCTCGTAGCGCCCTCTGCGCGCTCCTACCGCCACCTGCGAGAGGCTAAGAGAGAAGAGCATTCCTGCGCCCCCTGCTGGCCGTTCTCATTGGTCGTGAGGCTAAGTGAGAAGAGCATTCCTGCGCCCCCTGCTGGCAGTTCTCATTGGTCCAGACATCATCCTATTGTCTCAGGGCTACACTGTTTTTTTCCACTAATGCTCCTTTGGTCAATCTGCAGTGAAGCCACGGTATGACGTCATCATGCACCTGCGTGACTCAAGGACGCGTGCGCTCTAGACAGGGGACCTATTATTTATTGAATCACTATCCCAAGATTATTTCCTTTATTCTTCTATAACGATTGCATAGGAAACTATTGCAGAAGAGCACCATGCATGAAAACTGATCGTAGGAATTCCAAAGTCTTACTAAATGAGACTTGCAAAAGAACAAAACATCCTAACATGTAACTCCATCAATGGCTAATAAGAGGACTAGGCACTCAACAAATCAACGCGCGCAGAACTCGGGGCAGCACTATCGTCAAGACGACAATGTTCCTTGTCAAAAAAGAAAAAAATACTAAGCGTCAACAAAGGAAAGCATGCATATCGGGGCATATCAGGACAAATTCGTACGACTGCTGGGCAACAGAGGAAAACAAACACTTGAACAGAGTGAAAAAGGCACTCACCATCATTTTTCCCGTTCACAGCATTCCCTCATTGTAAATCCGCTCGTCACAAAATCCACCTGCATCGTCGAACACCATTCACCAGTGACGAACCACACATCCGCACCCCATCAGAGGCAGACAGAACCCCACCTAAGCTACGCTCTTCCACTGACGGCCAACGCCAGGAGCAGAATTTGCGTGTCGAGACCCGTCAGTGTCCAAGAGAGAAGTGAATCCTTGCGCCCCCTGCAGGCCGTTCTCATTGGTCGTAACGGCATCCTATTGTCTCAGGGCTACCATGTTTTTTTCCACTAATGCTCCTTTGGTCAACCTGCAGTGAAGCCACGGTATGACGTCATCATGTAGGTGCGTGGCTCAAGGACGCGTACGCTCTAGACAGGGCACCTGTTATTTATTGAATCACTATCCGTAGATTATTTCCTTTATTCTACTATAATGATTGCGTAGGGAACTATTGCAGAAGAGCACCATATATGAGAGGAGATTGTAGCATTTCATTCCCAAAGTCTTACTGTACAGGAAAAAAAATGGTTCAGCAAGACATGTTCATCCCACCCGAGAGCCAGGTAGATAATTGAATAATGATGCTTTGTTCCTCCTGAATAAAGTCACACACCTGTCCCCCTCGCGGTTACTCTCTGAACTAAATGAATCGCAAAAGTATTAAGAATGGCACTATTCCCATTCAAGGCAGCACTATCGTCAAGAATGCTTCTCTTCAAAAAGGAAAAATCTACATCTAGAAGGAAAGCATGTCAGAACAAGCCCAGGCATGATCAGCACATGTTTGTCAGACAAGGGGGGAAAAAGCGAAAAGAAACAAAGAAGGAAACCAGCATCAAACTATTTCTAAGCACACGCACTCCTCTTATTCAAAAACAGTGCTCATCATAAATCTGCCCAGGACAATACACACCATTCTGCCACACTTTTTTCCAGTAACGGTCAATGCATTGCTACAGACTGTGTGACGTCATCACATCCTGTCTGAAGAAGAAGACACCGGCAAAGACTCCTATTATTTATTGAATCGCAAGATTATTTCCTTTGTCCTACTCTTAATGACATTGATTCTCTCATTAAAATTCAACAAAAAAGCACCCCGCATATTAACGATTTTCACCCCAAAGGCTCATCATGGTCATTAGAATTACAGTAAACTACCACTGCTCTTTTAAAATAATAAGTGAGACCACTCAACATCACCTCCAGGCTTATGTAATACATGACCCTTTCTATGCTCATACATTCGTTGTCTGAGGCTACACCTGCGAGCAAAAAAGGCGCGGAAGCCGGGTGGGCAAAGTTCCATTCGCGCATTGCGAGCATAAAGGCGGGAAAAGCCTGGGAGCAAAGTTCTATTCGCGCATTCCAAAGCACAAGACAGAACGCCTTTACGGGAACACGATAGCATTCCTATACTATATTAATGATTATTGCATTGCAGTTTAGAAAAACTACAACTAAACTATAATTTTAGGACCCCATTAAAATTCTACTTTCTATGGAAACTATAATTGCCCTGTTACTTGGATCGCTACTAATGAAGCGCTCCAATTTTTTCTCTCTTCCCATTTCAGCCTTGTCATGCAGGGAAGCAGACTCATATCCAAAATAATTAATTTACACTGAGGGTGCCGTGCTTCAGGAATTCCTATCCTGCGCTCAGATGCAAGCATTTCTTCACGGATACTTTTAACAGCTGACTTCCTCAACATATCGAACACCCAACAAAATCAAACAAACAACCTCACTTCCACTGGTAGAACACTAGTTAGCTTTTACACAGGAGGCTTTCTTCTACATAAAAAGTAGAGAAAATAAGAAAAGAGCAGCAAAAAATTGCGTGCACTTTTGCTTGACTTAAAAAACCTGAAGCATATGCCAATAAACCAAGAAAAAGACACTCATGTCTGGTATCTGATAGTGCCACATACACAGACGCATTGCCCTTGCGTAAAGAAAGCACAGGACAGGGATACACAAATATCCTTAGGTGAGCAGGGAAAAGGCTTAAGACCTCAGGTCACCACACATCGCCACGCGGCTAACACAAATAATAAGATACTAGCGGCGGGAAGAACTGCAACACTGCTAAACAAGTCCAGACATGCCACGATGACGTCACAAATCAGGGGGAAAAAAAGCACACGCATGCACGCACAGAGGACAACGCATTAAACACACGGAGCGCTCAGGAATAATCGTAGCGTTACCGCACATTGCTACGAAGCTCAACGTCTAACACAAGACGGCAGCAACAAGATATTAAAGGATAAAAATTGCAACACTACTGAACAAGTCCAGACATGCGACATCGCATACAAAACACTGATCATCGGGGAAAAGGCCTAAGCCCGCGGCGGATCATCATAGAGCATACACAACTTCATTTTTCTATTTCGCGTAAATTAAACGCGGTCTGCTTGGAAAACGACGTACAAATTTTCTTAAGGAGCAGAGAAATATATCTACTCCGTGCTCAGATACCAGCATTTCTGCTCAAAAATCTGCAAAATTAAGCACTGCTTACTTCGTCAAGATATCGAACAAAATCAAACAAACAAACAACCCCACTTCCACTGGTACAACACTATTCAGCTTTTACGCAGGAGGCTTTGTTCTACATAAAAAGTAGAGAAAAGAAGAAAAGAGCCGCGAAAAATTACACGCATTTGCGCTCCAATAGCTGTAACTGCAAGAAACCGTAGCGCACGCCAATAAACTGAGAAAAAGACACTCATGTCTGGTATCTGATAGTGCCACATACACAGCCGCATTACCCTTGCGTAAAGAAAGCACAGGACAGGGATACACAAATTTCCTTAGGTGAGCAGGGAAAAGGCTTAAGACCTCAGGTCACCTCACATCGCCACGCGGCTAGCACAACATGACACCAACAACATACTAGCGGCGGGAAGAACTGCAACACTGCTAAACAAGTCCAGACATGCCACGATGACGTCACAAATCAGGGGAAAAAAAGCACACGCACACACGCACAGAGTACAACGCATTAAACACACGGTGCGCTCAGGAATTATCGTAGCGTTACCGCACGTCGCTACGAAGCTCAACGTCTAACACAAGACGACGCCAACAAGATATTAAAGGGTAAAAATTGCAACACTACTGAACAAGTCCAGACATGCGACATCGCATACAAAACACTGCTCATCGGGGAAAAGGGCTGAGCCTGCGGCGGATCATCATAGAGCATACACAACTTCAATTTTCTATTTCGCGTAAACTAAACGCGGTCTGCTTGGAAAACGACGTACAAATTTTCTTAAGGAGCAGAGAAATACATCTACTCCGTGCTCAGATACCAGCATTTCTGCTCAAAAACCTGCAAAATTAAGCACTGCTTACTTCGTCAAGATATCGAACAAAATCAAACAAACAACCCCACTTCCACTGATAGAACACTATTCAGCTTTTACGCAGGAGGCTTTCTTCTACATAAAAGTAGAGAAAATAAGAAAAGAGCAGCGAAAAATTACACGCACTTTTGCTCGCATAGCTATAAGAGAGAAAAATAAAATAAAATAACGACGCACACGCTAATAAACTGTGACAAAGACACCCATTTCTGCTATCAGATAATTATTGCATAATGCTAAATACTCATTTGGATTGGCCCTGCGTGAAGAAAGCACAGGACAGGGATACACAATCTATCTTAAGCGAGCACGGAAAGTCACTTCTACTCGAACAGCTTAATACCATAAAGTCTGAATTTTTGCAAAGAAAATAAAGCTTGAACAACGCTACGAAGGTGACAGACACATACTAACAAACAAACAAACACTTCTTCGAGTCTGTATTATCTTTTAAAAAATAACGAAAGCACACACAAAAAATCAAATCGGCTAGGTAGCCTACCAGACGTTGCGCCTTAAAGTTGACTGCACGCAATGCGCGGAAGCATGCTGTGAAGCCAACTTGCGGTTTTGCTGGATGCACATGAAGTCCGATTCCATTTGGAAATCGCGCTAAGGACGTGCCAAACGTGGAATTTTCGCAAAATTAATCCCAATACCTGGAATTCTGTTCATTTTAGCGGGAATGCTGGCGCTTGTGCTCCATTATTCGAAATTTTCGAATATTCGAATTTCTCGATTATTAAATTTTCGAATACGAATAGGGGTCGAATATCAACAATATTCGAAATTTCGAATATTCGCACACCTCTAGTGAATACTGACACTCAACGATATATAACAAAAAACAAACAAATTCCATTCTCATGAACTCTCCTCTGCCGAGCGGCTTTCTCCTGCTCTACCTGAATGCTGACTTTCCCCCCCCCCTCACCTACATTCTGAGTAAAAGCAGTGACAGAAGAAAAGAACCGCGAAAAATTACACGCATTTGTGTCACAGGACAGGGATACACAAATTTCCTTAAGTGAGCAGGGAAAAGGCTTAAGTCGTACCGCTCAGGAATAATCGGAGAATCACCGCTTATCGCTACGCGGCTAGCACTTGAACAGCGCTACGAACGTGACAGATACATACTAACAAACAAACAAACAACAGCAGGACCGGCGTCGGGCACTCATAAAATACCCTGCCCAAAACAAAGACTTCGCCAGGTTCGCGAGGCAATTCCATCAAAAACGCTCGTCCTATCCTACAGATAGCAATGCAAACGCGACTGCCATTATTTTTTTAAACCACTATTTCACGCAATAGTACATAAATGTATCACTCGTGTCACACGAAAAGGCAAACACTTACTTGTCAAGTGGGGTCCCAGCGCGTGCGCGCGCGCACACACACTAACATTTTCACACTCACAAACACAAAGTCTATTTTCACAACCACATAAATCCATATTATTTATCAGGTCAATAATTATCCTACCATCGCCAAAAGACGGTACAGACATGTATGCTTACGCAAGACAATCGGTCCTCGTTCCGGATGTAATAGGATATCGCCACTCGGCCGGCGCGAACCAATAAAGAAAGAAAGGAATGCATGTTCGCTACGAAGAAAACGGTGCCGTGCTTCTACGCTGCGATCATTATACAGACGCGTAAATGTGAACATCATTCGCTACACACTGTAGCTCTCATCATTTTTAAACCAAACCGTGTTCATAGGTCTTCACTAAATAGGTGAGCCGATAATGACTCCAAATAAAATCAAATAAAATAATCATTCCAGCATCGCTGGCTGCAAGCTTGGGTACCCAACAGAGCAGCGCGCTCCCATCAACACGCCTTGGGCTGACCTTACACACCCGAAGCCTTTTCTGAATACATTCTGCAGGCGCTGGAATAAAAGATTTATCGCGAGGGTACTACGATGTCAGCTCTGTTGCTGTTTAAGTGATAAAACAGTGCGCCCGAACCGCGAAGCGCGCGTCCAAACCGCGAGAACGGGTCCGCGTTGCGCTCGCGCCGCGGGGAATCGCGCGCGTCGCGAGTCCAAACCGCGAGACCGGGCCCGGCCGCGCTTCGCGGTTCGAGCGCACTGTTTTACCACTTAAACAGCAACAGAGCTGACATCGTAGTACCCTCGCGATAAATCTTTTATTCCAGCGCCTGCAGAATGTATTCAGAAAAGGCTTCGGGTGTGTAAGGTCAGCCCAAGGCGTGTTGATGGGAGCGCGCTGCTCTGTTGGGTACCCAAGCTTGCAGCCAGCGATGCTGGAATGATTATTTTATTTGATTTTATTTGGAGTCATTATCGGCTCACCTATTTAGTGAAGACCTATGAACACGGTTTGGTTTAAAAATGATGAGACCTACAGTGTGTAGCGAATGATGTTCACATTTACGCGTCTGTATAATGATCGCTGCGTAGAAGCACGGCACCGTTTTCTTCGTAGCGAACATGCATTCCTTTCTTTCTTTATTGGTTCGCGCCGGCCGAGTGGCGATATCCTATTACATCCGGAACGAGGACCGATTGTCTTGCGTAAGCATACATGTCTGTACCGTCTTTTGGCGATGGTAGGATAATTATTGACCTGATAAATAATATGGATTTATGTGGTTGTGAAAATAGACTTTGTGTTTGTGAGTGTGAAAATATTAGTGTGTGTGCGCGCGCGCACGCGCTGGGACCCCACTTGACAAGTAAGTGTTTGCCTTTTCGTGTGACACGAGTGATACATTTATGTACTATTGCGTGAAATAGTGGTTTAAAAAATAATGGCAGTCGCGTTTGCATTGCTATCTGTAGGATAGGACGAGCGTTTTTGATGGAATTGCCTCGCGAACCTGGCGAAGTCTTTGTTTTGGGCAGGGTATTTTATGAGTGCCCGACGCCGGTCCTGCTGTTGTTTGTTTGTTTGTTAGTATGTATCTGTCACGTTCGTAGCGCTGTTCAAGTGCTAGCCGCGTAGCGATAAGCGGTGATTCTCCGATTATTCCTGAGCGGTACGACTTAAGCCTTTTCCCTGCTCACTTAAGGAAATTTGTGTATCCCTGTCCTGTGACACAAATGCGTGTAATTTTTCGCGGTTCTTTTCTTCTGTCACTGCTTTTACTCAGAATGTAGGTGAGGGGGGGAAAGTCAGCATTCAGGTAGAGCAGGAGAAAGCCGCTCGGCAGAGGAGAGTTCATGAGAATGGAATTTGTTTGTTTTTTGTTATATATCGTTGAGTGTCAGTATTCACTAGAGGTGTGCGAATATTCGAAATTTCGAATATTGTTGATATTCGACCCCTATTCGTATTCGAAAATTTAATAATCGAGAAATTCGAATATTCGAAAATTTCGAATAATGGAGCACAAGCGCCAGCATTCCCGCTAAAATGAACAGAATTCCAGGTATTGGGATTAATTTTGCGAAAATTCCACGTTTGGCACGTCCTTAGCGCGATTTCCAAATGGAATCGGACTTCATGTGCATCCAGCAAAACCGCAAGTTGGCTTCACAGCATGCTTCCGCGCATTGCGTGCAGTCAACTTTAAGGCGCAACGTCTGGTAGGCTACCTAGCCGATTTGATTTTTTGTGTGTGCTTTCGTTATTTTTTAAAAGATAATACAGACTCGAAGAAGTGTTTGTTTGTTTGTTAGTATGTGTCTGTCACCTTCGTAGCGTTGTTCAAGCTTTATTTTCTTTGCAAAAATTCAGACTTTATGGTATTAAGCTGTTCGAGTAGAAGTGACTTTCCGTGCTCGCTTAAGATAGATTGTGTATCCCTGTCCTGTGCTTTCTTCACGCAGGGCCAATCCAAATGAGTATTTAGCATTATGCAATAATTATCTGATAGCAGAAATGGGTGTCTTTGTCACAGTTTATTAGCGTGTGCGTCGTTATTTTATTTTATTTTTCTCTCTTATAGCTATGCGAGCAAAAGTGCGTGTAATTTTTCGCTGCTCTTTTCTTATTTTCTCTACTTTTATGTAGAAGAAAGCCTCCTGCGTAAAAGCTGAATAGTGTTCTATCAGTGGAAGTGGGGTTGTTTGTTTGATTTTGTTCGATATCTTGACGAAGTAAGCAGTGCTTAATTTTGCAGGTTTTTGAGCAGAAATGCTGGTATCTGAGCACGGAGTAGATGTATTTCTCTGCTCCTTAAGAAAATTTGTACGTCGTTTTCCAAGCAGACCGCGTTTAGTTTACGCGAAATAGAAAATTGAAGTTGTGTATGCTCTATGATGATCCGCCGCAGGCTCAGCCCTTTTCCCCGATGAGCAGTGTTTTGTATGCGATGTCGCATGTCTGGACTTGTTCAGTAGTGTTGCAATTTTTACCCTTTAATATCTTGTTGGTGTCGTCTTGTGTTAGACGTTGAGCTTCGTAGCGACGTGCGGTAACGCTACGATTATTCCTGAGCGCACCGTGTGTTTAATGCGTTGTACTCTGTGCGTGTGTGCGTGTGCTTTTTTTCCCCTGATTTGTGACGTCATCGTGGCATGTCTGGACTTGTTTAGCAGTGTTGCAGTTCTTCCCGCCGCTAGTATGTTGTTGGTGTCATGTTGTGCTAGCCGCGTGGCGATGTGAGGTGACCTGAGGTCTTAAGCCTTTTCCCTGCTCACCTAAGGAAATTTGTGTATCCCTGTCCTGTGCTTTCTTTACGCAAGGGTAATGCGGCTGTGTATGTGGCACTATCAGATACCAGACATGAGTGTCTTTTTCTCAGTTTATTGGCGTGCGCTACGGTTTCTTGCAGTTACAGCTATTGGAGCGCAAATGCGTGTAATTTTTCGCGGCTCTTTTCTTCTTTTCTCTACTTTTTATGTAGAACAAAGCCTCCTGCGTAAAAGCTGAATAGTGTTGTACCAGTGGAAGTGGGGTTGTTTGTTTGTTTGATTTTGTTCGATATCTTGACGAAGTAAGCAGTGCTTAATTTTGCAGATTTTTGAGCAGAAATGCTGGTATCTGAGCACGGAGTAGATATATTTCTCTGCTCCTTAAGAAAATTTGTACGTCGTTTTCCAAGCAGACCGCGTTTAATTTATGCGAAATAGAAAAATGAAGTTGTGTATGCTCTATGATGATCCGCCGCGGGCTTAGGCCTTTTCCCCGATGATCAGTGTTTTGTATGCGATGTCGCATGTCTGGACTTGTTCAGTAGTGTTGCAATTTTTCTCCTTTAATATCTTGTTGCTGCCGTCTTGTGTTAGACGTTGAGCTTCGTAGCAATGTGCGGTAACGCTACGATTATTCCTGAGCGCTCCGTGTGTTTAATGCGTTGTCCTCTGTGCGTGCATGCGTGTGCTTTTTTTTTCCCCTGATTTGTGACGTCATCGTGGCATGTCTGGACTTGTTTAGCAGTGTTGCAGTTCTTCCCGCCGCTAGTATCTTATTATTTGTGTTAGCCGCGTGGCGATGTGTGGTGACCTGAGGTCTTAAGCCTTTTCCCTGCTCACCTAAGGATATTTGTGTATCCCTGTCCTGTGCTTTCTTTACGCAAGGGCAATGCGTCTGTGTATGTGGCACTATCAGATACCAGACATGAGTGTCTTTTTCTTGGTTTATTGGCATATGCTTCAGGTTTTTTAAGTCAAGCAAAAGTGCACGCAATTTTTTGCTGATCTTTTCTTATTTTCTCTACTTTTTATGTAGAAGAAAGCCTCCTGTGTAAAAGCTAACTAGTGTTCTACCAGTGGAAGTGAGGTTGTTTGTTTGATTTTGTTGGGTGTTCGATATGTTGAGGAAGTCAGCTGTTAAAAGTATCCGTGAAGAAATGCTTGGATCTGAGCGCAGGATAGGAATTCCTGAAGCACGGCACCCTCAGTGTAAATTAATTATTTTGGATATGAGTCTGCTTCCCTGCATGACAAGGCTGAAATGGGAAGAGAGAAAAAATTGGAGCGCTTCATTAGTAGCGATCCAAGTAACAGGGCAATTATAGTTTCCATAGAAAGTAGAATTTTAATGGGGTCCTAAAATTATAGTTTAGTTGTAGTTTTTCTAAACTGCAATGCAATAATCATTAATATAGTATAGGAATGCTATCGTGTTCCCGTAAAGGCGTTCTGTCTTGTGCTTTGGAATGCGCGAATATAACTTGCTCCCAGGCTTTTCCCGCCTTTATGCTCGCAATGCGCGAATGGAACTTTGCCCACCCGGCTTCCGCGCCTTTTTTGCTCGCAGGTGTAGCCTCAGACAACGAATGTATGAGCATAGAAAGGGTCATGTATTACATAAGCCTGGAGGTGATGTTGAGTGGTCTCACTTATTATTTTAAAAGAGCAGTGGTAGTTTACTGTAATTCTAATGACCATGATGAGCCTTTGGGGTGAAAATCGTTAATATGCGGGGTGCTTTTTTGTTGAATTTTAATGAGAGAATCAATGTCATTAAGAGTAGGACAAAGGAAATAATCTTGCGATTCAATAAATAATAGGAGTCTTTGCCGGTGTCTTCTTCTTCAGACAGGATGTGATGACGTCACACAGTCTGTAGCAATGCATTGACCATTACTGGAAAAAAGTGTGGCAGAATGGTGTGTATTGTCCTGGGCAGATTTATGATGAGCACTGTTTTTGAATAAGAGGAGTGCGTGTGCTTAGAAATAGTTTGATGCTGGTTTCCTTCTTTGTTTCTTTTCGCTTTTTCCCCCCTTGTCTGACAAACATGTGCTGATCATGCCTGGGCTTGTTCTGACATGCTTTCCTTCTAGATGTAGATTTTTCCTTTTTGGAGAGAAGCATTCTTGACGATAGTGCTGCCTTGAATGGGAATAGTGCCATTCTTAATACTTTTGCGATTCATTTAGTTCAGAGAGTAACCGCGAGGGGGACAGGTGTGTGACTTTATTCAGGAGGAACAAAGCATCATTATTCAATTATCTACCTGGCTCTCGGGTGGGATGAACATGTCTTGCTGAACCATTTTTTTTCCTGTACAGTAAGACTTTGGGAATGAAATGCTACAATCTCCTCTCATATATGGTGCTCTTCTGCAATAGTTCCCTACGCAATCATTATAGTAGAATAAAGGAAATAATCTACGGATAGTGATTCAATAAATAACAGGTGCCCTGTCTAGAGCGTACGCGTCCTTGAGCCACGCACCTGCATGATGACGTCATACCGTGGCTTCACTGCAGGTTGACCAAAGGAGCATTAGTGGAAAAAAACAGGGTAGCCCTGAGACAATAGGATGCCGTTACGACCAATGAGAACGGCCTGCAGGGGGCGCAAGGATTCACTTCTCTCTTGGACACTGACGGGTCTCGACACGCAAATTCTGCTCCTGGCGTTGGCCGTCAGTGGAAGAGCGTAGCTTAGGTGGGGTTCTGTCTGCCTCTGATGGGGTGCGGATGTGTGGTTCGTCACTGGTGAATGGTGTTCGACGATGCAGGTGGATTTTGTGACGAGCGGATTTACAATGAGGGAATGCTGTGAACGGGAAAAATGATGGTGAGTGCCTTTTTCACTCTGTTCAAGTGTTTGTTTTCCTCTGTTGCCCAGCAGTCGTACGAATTTGTCCTGATATGCCCCGATATGCATGCTTTCCTTTGTTGACGCTTAGTATTTTTTTCTTTTTTGACAAGGAACATTGTCGTCTTGACGATAGTGCTGCCCCGAGTTCTGCGCGCGTTGATTTGTTGAGTGCCTAGTCCTCTTATTAGCCATTGATGGAGTTACATGTTAGGATGTTTTGTTCTTTTGCAAGTCTCATTTAGTAAGACTTTGGAATTCCTACGATCAGTTTTCATGCATGGTGCTCTTCTGCAATAGTTTCCTATGCAATCGTTATAGAAGAATAAAGGAAATAATCTTGGGATAGTGATTCAATAAATAATAGGTCCCCTGTCTAGAGCGCACGCGTCCTTGAGCCACGCAGGTGCATGATGACGTCATACCGTGGCTTCACTGCAGATTGACCAAAGGAGCATTAGTGGAAAAAAACAGTGTAGCCCTGAGACAATAGGATGATGTCTGGACCAATGAGAACTGCCAGCAGGGGGCGCAGGAATGCTCTTCTCACTTAGCCTCACGACCAATGAGAACGGCCAGCAGGGGGCGCAGGAATGCTCTTCTCTCTTAGCCTCTCGCAGGTGGCGGTAGGAGCGCGCAGAGGGCGCTACGAGCGCGCGCTGTGTAGCACCCGTAGAGTGGCGCTTACGTCAGTCCACCTCTGGCTCTCGTTGGGAGAAGACGTGCGGTCGTTCGCTCCGTCGTCACTTGATCCCTGGCTGTCGACGAGAGCAGTCGCATCGGTCTGCGCTCCTGCTGTGGTGAGGTGATTTGTTGCGTAACTAATGCTTTCGTCAACTTTGTTCCCGCTTTGTTTGCGATTTTCGTGCCAGTGCTGGTTGCTGTTGTCCGGGCATTCCCGCCATTTTCTATCATCTTCTGCCTTGGGACCGGGAGTAGCGCTGGCGTGATTCTTAATAATTTTGTTGTGAGATTAGTTGAGAAAGTAACCGCTAGGGGGTGCAGCTGCGGGGCTTTATACAGGACAAAAAAGCATTACGAGTCAGTTTCTGCCTGCCTCTCGGATGGAGCAGTCGCATGGTTCTGCGCTCCTGTTCTGGTGGGCTCATTTGTTGTGTAACTAATTGTTTTTTCTTGTTAGCTAATGATGGTTTGCATACTCTTGCTTTCCCAGCCTCTGTATTACGAGTGTTTTTCTCCTTGCATGTCCAGAGCTGTCCTAACTTGCCCAGACATGCCATGATGACGTCACAGCTGACGTCACAGGATGTGCGGAACTGGTGCTGCGATGCTTTGCAACCTGCCTCTGTGCTCCGTCGCCCAGCGACGGTCAGCGGCCGTTCCGGGCCGCTTTCTTCAAGATGACGTCGTTGATCTTCAACTAAACTCCTTCTCTCCACTCTATCTCTATCTTTTTATTTTATTTTCTACCTATTTTTTTTATTTTTTATCAGCTCAAGTAGCCGGCAACTCACACAGTGGTCTGGACGTGTCTTAGATGGTCCCCAATTAGTGTAATGACTCCCTGGTGGGTCCTGATTAACGTGGGGGGTCCCAATTGGCTCTAATTGCTAATTAATGGCGTCCAGACGAAGATGTGACTTGCCGGCTAGTTGAGCTGATACACTACTACTATTCTGACGGACCGTCAAAAACCACCAAAAATTCTTGACTGTGTTCTGTGGGATTTTTGTCAGATCCACGTACTGGTTAGACGTTAGCATTTATTCAATGAGTGGCCATTATAGCTCCATTGCAATAAGACGTGCCATCGTTGGTGCACAGCTGATTCCTGCAAACGCTAACACTTTCATGGCCGCTCGTCCCATGATTTTTTTTATTTTTAGTTTTTTTTCGCGAGTCCAGCAACAGGGGAGGCTCTGCTCGCACGTGTTAGTCTTGGTCTCCAGCTCTGAGATATGAACGTCGCTTCCCGTTTAATCCAAAATGTGTACGGCCTCCGTATTACAAGGCAGGGACACACGGCACGGAGACAGAGATGCATGGATAAACACGCCCACTGTGACACATGCGCAAAGGAGCAGGATACGGACATGTACTCGGGTGGTACTGATTTGGTGTATGTACACGAGTGGGGTAACAGAAAGTTTTTTTCTACATTGAAATTATGAATAACCTATTAGTACGCACACAAGCCACATCCATGTTGTAAAGTTGTCTTGTGTACGATCGTACCTCTACTACCAACACCCAGGATCGCTCGCACCTCATGATGGTAGCCTTGCCGATGGGTCTGATTGGGTATTTTCGCTTGTTTTCGCTACCAGGTTAGATATGCCTTGTATAGACTATTGCACTCCCAATGAAGGCTTTTGAAGGATGCTTTGCATTGGCAGTTTCGTGGGACGATGCCTTTTTTTTGTAATTTTATGCAACGTGGATCTATGACATCTGCAGAAATGAAAAAGCAAAAAGGAGACAGAAGTAATATCAGTGGTGGATATTAAAGGGACTATGAAATGATTTTTTGTCGTTTTCATCAGAAAGGAAACCTTTTTTCCGAGTCTTGAACCAAAATTTTACCTTTGTCATGCGAGGAGTATTCTCGGGAGCGAATTTAAACGCAGCGGCTAAGGGAGGAAAGCTTGCGCCGCGTCGTGGCGAGCTGCCGAGCTGAGACACAGTGAGCAACTTGACGGGACCACGGCTGGGTCCGCTACACGTCATCGTGACGTGGTCCTGCCAGGAGCATGCGCCGTAGGATCCCGCGTATGCGTTCATCGGTCCTCCAATCTCAATGACGGCAGCTTCCGCGCGATGGTCGCAGTGTATCGCAGTCGCATAGCCGTATCCTGTGGTTTTCGTCGACATGCCGAGACGATGTTGGATAGTTGGTTGCCCTAATTTACGTCAATATTCGTCTGGCTTCCAATGTCATATGCTTCCGAGTGACGAGACGGACAGCTTTTGATATCACGAAGCAATCGCACCGCCGGAGTGGAAAGACGATGCGGTGCATCTACTGCTCGTGTTTGTAGCGGACACTTGCATGATTGAATTTACGAGGGGTACGCCGAATCTCTTCAACGTACTGGATAATGAGCTCAGTGTCGTCTGAATGAAGCTGTAGCACCATCACAATACATGTCCACACCGGGGAAAGAACAACCACCTAAACGGCACAAAACTGTGAGTATTTTTCGTTATTGGGGCTAACAAAGGCCTCTCAGTCAGTGTGGTCCAAATGCTATCACAAATTTCTTAATTGCGTAAATGGGTTAATTCTAATCTGCGTGACTCTGAACCTTGCGGCCGCTTACGGCACACGAGAGAGTAAAAAAAAAGACAAAATAGAAGTTACCGAATCTAGTCTTTAAACTCAGGTGGTGCACTGTTGATAAAAGTACACTGCGTTTAGCATGATTTTAGAAACCATACTTCAACAGAATAGTTATGTAATATGTTGAACATAAGTATCCTTTCTTTTCTCTTCACTCACCTTCTTTCATGTTTACAGGTGACTTCCTCAGCGGAGCCTGAAACCCCTTAGGTGAGACAGCATGATCATTGCAACCTACTGTTCAGAGCAGACAAATGCTGTGCACCCCCTTTCCAGATTCCTCTTTGATGCAGTGTCTTGTCTACCATTCGGGCTCTGTATATTGTTCACAAGTTCTTTTTTAACATTTTTTTTTTGTTATTCGATTTACAGTTTGCTTTATCATGTGCACAAATATGATATTGAGGGGGACATTTTCTTGTTTACACTTCTTATCGCATAATCATTGCTCAGTTGGATTACATCATTTGCATTCACCGGAACTTGTGAAACCGGAACCGGAATACTGTGTTATTTTCTTCTCTCAAACCAGGGCAGCCCATGTGTGAGGCAGCTGAAGTCTTTCACCAGGGTAACAAGCCAGAACAACCCCAGCAAGTGCTGTACAGGTCACCTCTAAGTTAAAGGAAACTACCTTTGATGCACTATGTCCTCATGAGATTTTGTTCCTGGTACAACTCTGCGCTTTGTTTCACATTACCAAAAAATAACCCTACTAACCATCATCATACCAGTGGTGTACTGCTGTATTCAACCAGTTCATCTTGCTCTGGGCATCCTGCAAGGCTGTGCAGCTACTTCAGCCCTCATTTGCTGGTACAACTGGTGCCAATACAGTTGTTAGATGAGCTGTGCGACAGTGTAAAATAGAACATATCCTGTGTTCTATTAAAAATAAAAATTATGCATGTAGAGCATATAATGTGTATATGTAGATGTTAGGTCTTAGTTATGGTACTATTTGAGCTAAATGTTGATATTTCAGCTCTGTCAGCCTCACGCCCTCGTCCTTGACGCACATAAAAGCACCCTCGGAGGAGCCTACACAGTTGAGGACTCTGTCCCGGTGGCAAATAGAACAGTTCTTTCACAAAGAAAGCAGATGTCCGCCAGAGGACGAACAAGCAGTTTACTTGAAATAGTACCCATTACTTGTCGTTTTTTTAATTGCAAAATATAGGGCATCCTACGTGACTACTGGGGTTTTTTGCTTCTTTCCAGTTACGTCAACTGGTGACTTCAAGCTTATGTAACACCACACACTTACCATTGGTGACACGTTGGTGTCGTGGTATACAACGTGGTATACAACCAATACACGTTGCAGTGAATCGCTAGAGGCCCACGTAACTGGTCAGCAAAACTCTCAAAGCCACGGAGGTGCTTGAGTTCCTTTTTGTGAACGGCCGCAGAGCAGATGACGAATACATTCGATGAAAAAGTACAGCTCACATGTCATACTTGCAGGCTCAAGAGTAGCAAACGATTCACACACAAACAGCTGTTCATTATACCGTGCTATCTGAACGTCTCCAACCAAGAAAACGTAATGATTCAACTTCAACCCTCACACGCGAGACCTTGTGACCGTCTATGTGCGACTGGAAGGCGACAGCCACAGCGGGCTCGTAGTATTACTTGCCATTGCGCAACACCGGTGACGTAACGGGGCACAGAAGTGTGGCCCGTACTGTTCCACCATCGTCAAGAGAATGTGCACTGAAGAGGGGGAACGCGGAAGAGACACTTCAAGCGCGCGCTTCTCACAGGGTGGAGCGATTTCGTCTGGAAAAATGTGTGGCATATTAGTTTCTCGGGGGGAAGAACAGTTTCCAGCGACAAAAAGTATGGGGGTTCGGAAAATTTCATAGTCCCTTTAAATCGGATAATGCTTTATTATTAGACGGACTCCCCGTTGACTTTGTCGCAGAAATATTGGCAATATTGGCGAAAAATCGGCTTGCCGATATGGGCAGCCCATGTTGGTCCAATATTGGACCAATATTGACCTGCTGCTTGGGAAGCGACAAGGTGGACATCCTGTGGGACAAGGCATGTAACTACTTCATGACTGATTCCCTAAAGCTCACTAATTAAGTTTTTAATTAGAGATTTTCGTGAAGATGCGAAACGGGAGAATCAGAGGCAACCATTCTTTTGATACGCCTTCTTATAAAAAAATGTATACAACGAGCAAGTACTTTGAGATTTCTATCTCCAACTTTTGATATGGAAATGATCCAAAACCAGAACTACGCATATCTGGACCGCAGAGACGACCCTTCTGCTTATCTGTGCCGGCAAGCGTATATTGCTATCCGATCACCGCCGACTCCAATCAGCTCCGTGGAGAGAACACGTGGCCCTTCGCCGCGAATGGCCGTCGTTCTTATACGCTCAAGAAGTACGTGCTTTTGGCTCATTGGGAAAGCAAAATTTAGCAATGTATGTCTCAAAGTACGTGCTCGTTGCACGATATTGTAAAAAGAAGATATACTTAAATAATTTGTGGTTTGAAATGTGCATTTTCCGTGCAAATCTCGCTTTTTCCAGAAAAAAAAAAAACTAATCAGTTAATGACTGAAGCTTAGCAATTAGCCGTTCAGTAGTTAGATACGCTTTCCGACAGGATGTCAACCTGGTCGCATAACCAACGTGTGAAAACCGTATCTAGGTCGGTCTGTTTAATTACGAACATTACGTAAAGGATAAAACGGTCCTGTACACATACGTCTGAATATGCGCCGTATGTGCTGTACATGTATGTGTTGTCAATGTTGATTCGGTCGTATAACTATTCGCTTGGAATTTGAACTGTCGATTTCAAGTCACTCTTCGTACAGACGTAATCTTTAGCGAGAGCTTTTTCACGAAAAAATCGGTTTGGCTTTCATTCTCCGTATTCCCAGCATTGACTTCCATGTGCGCATGAAGCTCAATCTAGAAACGTCGACCACCCACCAACAAGTATTTTAAATGAAAGTAAACCCTCGTGCTGACACGCAGATTACGATCTACCCCTCAACTAGATACACCCGCTGTCAACCTAACAAGTACACCAAAATGTAGCCAGTCAATTCTAACACGGTTACTCCGTGGGTTCGGATACAGAGAAAAGCTTACGTTGCATGGTGTAGAATGCGTTAGCCCACACTCATCTAAAGCAGCTCTCGCAGTCATTTGCACACAGCAGTAGGGTATGTATTGTGGGATTCCGCCCCCAAATCCCACTCGGGGTAGAGCTCAATCAGCCTTCTACCCAAACCGCTGCACCGAGAAATACAGACACAAGTGAACAAACACACTATTTTAATGACTGACATGGCAAAATTCACATGGGAAACTTACATGGACTGTTTCCAGACTGTACAGCGCGCAATGAACGTTTCTTCGAAGGACTGCTGAACCAAAAAGCTCGCATGCCTTTTCGGTTGCCAGTTAAATTCGGATCCAGTTCCCTTCGGCGGGAGAGACTGCCAGTTTGCCCCCTTCTGGCGATATAACAGCCCCGTCGTGCGGCCGTGTCCCCCCCCCCCCCCCTAAGTACAGGTGTCATGACACCAAATCAAATGTCCGGTAGGTCAGGAAGGTCAAGCAGACAATATTCTTGTGTGCGAGGACGCTGGTGGGAAGGGGCCAAAAGATCCGACGACGGATAACAGCGACAGCTGCCTGGAGGTCGTGCAGGTTCACTGGATTAGACGAGCGCGGTGCTCCTTGGGTACGGCTGAGGTGATGATGATGATGATGATTGGGATTTTTTTGGCGCAGCGACAACGAAGGTCATAATGCGCCAAGCTTGGTGAAAGTTAAAATTGTAGTGATTTATTTAAACCCACAAGGTAGCATAGATAAAAGAACAAACGGGATTAAAAATTTACAACTTGTCGAGTATACCGACGTCTCTAAAAAACTTAAAAACGTTCTCAAATTGAACAAGAGGTTCATCACCCAGTAAAAGAGCTGGATGAAAAGGAATAAAGTTCTTATAGAAGTGTTGAAAGTAGCGTTGACGATGAAAATTGTACAAAGGGCATTCTATGAGAATGTGTATAATGGAAAGTTGTGTGTCGCAGTTCATACAATGTGGTGGCTCCTCTCCCTCAAGTAGGAACCCATGTGTAACATATGTGTGTCCTATCCTTAGCCGGCAACGTGTTCTCTCTTGAAGCCGGTTTTCAAGAGGATAAGTAGACCTCCCAATTTTACCTTTGATGAGACGGAGCTTATTATTGGTTTGAGTTTCCCAAAACTGCTGCCACTTCACCTCCATTTTGTATTTCAACACGCGAACTAAATCCTCAAACGGCACATCAAAAGGGGTAACATCATCGGACTGCAGGATGGCAGCTGCAGCCCGGTCAGCACATTCATTTCCTGCAATGCCCACATGGCTGGGCACCCAGCAAATGGTTAGCTTGTACCCTTTGCTAGTGATCAATGATGCTAAATGTCTCGCACGTTGAATAAGGAAGTTTTTTGTTTTATGGAAGCTACATATCGCTTGCAAGGCACTAAGAGAGTCAGTGTAGATGACTGATGATGTGATATGATTCTGTAAGATAAAGTTAAGCGCCAAAATTATAGCATAAACTTCAGCGCTGAATATCGACATCACCAGATTTAGGCGATGTGCCCTTGTCGGTGTTGTCGTTACCATTGCGCACGATACGGCTGTGCTTGTTTTTGATCCGTCTGTGTAAAGGTCCACATGATCACCAAAACTGTTCCTGAGGTGTTTAAATTCTTGTTGCAGTACAACTGAGGAGGTATCGGTTTTCCTGTATTTGGTTAATGAGCAGTTTGACTGTGTTGGTGCTGACCATGGAGGAAGATCTTTGCCAGATTCGGATACCAAGGAATTGTATTCAGTGAAATTATAACACTGAACCTGGTGTGCAATACGCATGGATAAGGGACATGTAGCAGAGGGTCTGTTAAGAAACAGCTGTCTAAGACGTGTACTTTTGACACATGGAAGCGCCGCATGTTGAGGGTAGCTTTTCGTCCTCAACGCATAACGGATAGCGAGATAAGTACGTCGCCTCTCAAGGGACGTCTCACCACTTTCAACATATAGGCTTTGTACTGGTGAGGTCCGGAAAGCTCCGAGGACTAGTCGTAGCCCTTGGTGGTGTATGGGGTCCAGACATTTCAATGTGGAGGGGCGTGCCGATCCGTAGACGATGCTTCCATAGTCTAGCCTTGATCGGACAACAGAGGTGAAAATACGGTGAAGAGTCTGTTGATCTGCTCCCCAAGACCTGTGCGAGAGGACTTTTAACAGATCCAAAGATTTTGTACATTTCACTTTCAGGTTACTTATATGTGGCAAGAAAGTGAGTTTCCTATCAAAAATGAGGCCCAAGAATTTGTGTTCCGGCCTGACTACAAGAGATATCCCGTTCATATGAAGAGATGGATCAGGAAGCACCCCTCTCCGCCTTGAAAAGGGCACGCACACAGTTTTGTCTGCTGAAAACTTGAAGCCGTCCTCAGTGGACCATTTACTCAGTTTGTTAATGGCAAGTTGCAACTGTCTTTCGCATGTGGCTAAGTTAGAGGATGAACATGAAATCTGTAAATCGTCGACATAGAGTGAGTATGTGATAGTCGCGGGTAACTCTTTGGCAACAGAGTTCATTTTGAGAAGAAACAGGGTGACACTCAGCACACATCCCTGCGGTACGCCATTCTCTTGTACAAACGGGCGGGAAAGAGTTGTACCGAGTCGCACCCTAAACGTTCTTCCAGTGAGGAAGTCCGAAATACACTGGAAAAGGCGCCCGCGTATTCCGCACGATTTGAGATCAAGCAATATGCCGTATCGCCAAGTCGTGTCATATGCCTTTTCTAGGTCAAAAAAGATTGATACACAGAGTTGTTTTTTAACGAAGGCTTCGCGAATAGTAGTTTCCAGACGAACAAGATGATCAGTGGTAGAACAGCCAGCCCGGAATCCACACTGGTATCTGTCAAGCAGGTTATGTTGTTCTAGGTAATACACGAGGCGGCTGTTCACCATTCGTTCGAATGTTTTTCCTAAGCAACTCGTGAGTGCTACAGGCCTGTAGCTTGTTGGGTTTGAAGCTTCTTTCCCTGGCTTCAAAAGCGGTATGATTGTTGCAGTCTTCCAATTGGAAGGAAGGTGCCCTTCTTGCCAAATTAAATTGAAGAAATATAGTAGTGCTTCTTGGGAAGTTTTAGACAAATGCTGGAGCATGGAATATGTTATACGATCTGGTCCAGGTGATGTTTGCTTTGTTATTGACAGAGCTTTCAAGAGTTCAATCATTGTGAAAGGCATGTTGTAGAGGCACCTGTCACCTCCACTGCTTTGAATTGTTGCTTTTTCAGCACTTTTCTTAATTTTTATGAAGTCTTTACTGTAATGTGACGAACTGGAGACGTTTTGGAAGTGCTCGCCAAGGACATTGGCCTGTTCACACATGTTTTTGCAAGGTACTCCATTAACTTGTAAGAGTGGTATTGTGAATCCTGTGTAATCGCCCTTAATTTTTCTAACTCTGTCCCAAACCACTTTAGAAGAAGTGTTGCTGTTCAAAGATGACAAGAAGCTCTTCCACGATGCACGTTTAGCTTCTTTTCTTGTCCACTTAGCTTTCGCTCGAGCTCTCTTAAATTGGATCAGGTTGTCTGGAGTCGGGTACCTACGAAAGATACCCCACGCTCGATTTTGATCTTTCCGCGTTTTCCCGCATTCATCTGTCCACCAAGGTTTGGGACGCTTGGGGAGCCGGCCAGATGTCTGCGGGATAGATCGCTCAGCAGCATTTATAATTATCCCGGTGACAAAACGGTTTGCATCTTCAACAGACCTACCAGCTAAGGATGATGCCACAAGACTGGCTTCCTTTTGGAACAAGTTCCAGTCAGCCTTGGACAGTTTCCATCGTGGTGGTCGTGTAAGAAAAGTGTTTGTGGAACCACGAATTGTCAGGACTACGGGGAAGCGGTCACTCCCACGAGGGTTCTGTTCAACGGTCCAGTCAATACAATTATAAATGGAAGGACTACTAAGAGATATGTCTAAGGATGAAAAACTTTGTGTTGAGGAGTTTATATATGTATGTAATCCTGTGCTTAGTAGACAGACTGGTCGTGAAAGGAATAACCTTTCTACCATTTTTCCCCGGCTATCTACCTTTGAACTGCCCCACAAGGGACTGTGGGCATTCAGGTCACCTAGAATTAGGTATGGCTGAGGAAGTTGGTCACAGAGCTGTTCCAAATCTCTCTGTTCTATTACCACTGAAGGGGGCAGGTACAGTGAACATATCGTAATGACCCTGTCCAGGCATACCTGGACAGCTACTGCTTCCAAATGTGTCACGAGTGGGATCTGTTTTGCAGGTGTGGATAGTGGAAGGACCACAGCCACACCTCCAGATGTACGTGTGGTGTTAATACGATCCTTTCTGAAAACATTGTGTCTGCGAAATGGGTTTACACTTTGTTCATTCAGATATGTCTCTTGTAAGCAAAAACAGACTGCATTGTATTTTTCAAAAAGGTCGTGAATGTCATTTATATTTGAAAAGAGGCCTCGACAATTCCACTGAAGGATTACCTGTCCCATAAAGAAAGTAGTGATAAATAGCAACAAAGAGAGACTGTACATTATGTGGGAGGGGTAACCCTTGGGGGCTTATGTTTCCCTAGGGACGTACTACCCCTGCCTCGGCCTCCTTTTTTCGTTCTCTGTTCCTTCCATGGGGAAGGATTGGGGGGAAGGCTTGACGATGATTTCTGCGACATGCAGTCATCATCGTCAACATCCATCGTGTGTGTGGCAGCCTGGGATGAGCCCCCTGTGAGCCCGTCCCAAACTGACAGCTCGCCATCAACCTCCGTAGAGGTTGTGGCCGCTACTTCCCGGCTGCCCCCCTGAGCAGCTGGTGCCAGCGGAAGCAAGCTCTCCGCAGGCTTTTCTTGTGTGTGGGGAGTGTGGGGTAGAGACCCAGAAGTCTGGGTCTCTACAGATTTCCTCAGTGGTGCTACTCCCCTGCGCACCACTTCGGAGAAGGTTCCCTTTTTTGAAAACTCAACCTGCGCTTTTGCATCTCTGTACGAAAGATTCTGTGTCACTTTGACCTTCAGTATGTCTTTCTCTTCCTTCCACCGTGGACAGGAGCGAGAGTAGACAGGATGATTACCTTTACAGTTTGCACATCTGACATCCTTCTCACAGGTCTCTGCAGCGTGATCCGTGCCTGCGCATTTCGGGCAGGTGGCCTGTCCACGACAGACCTGCGAGCCGTGGCCAAAACGTTGGCACTTAAAGCACCTCCGCGGATTTGGGATATATGGCCGGACGTGACAGTTGATGTACCCTGCTTTAATGGTAGTGGGAAGCTTATGTAATTGAAATGAAAGGACAATGTGTTTAGTGGAAATCTCCTTACCGTCTCGACGCATAGTTATTCGCCGCGCTGTCACAACAGTAGTAAGTACTGGACTCTCACGGTGCACAACGCTCAACTGTCCTGAACACGATTTAATTAGCAATTAGAGCTAATTGGGACCCCCCACATTAATCAGCACCCTCCAGGGAGCCACCACACTAATTGGGGAAAGTCTAACTCGTGTCCAGACCAGCTGAGCGTTGTGCACCATGAGAGTCCATAAAAAAGAAAAATAATAGGCAGAAAATAAAATAAAAAGATGGAAATAGAGTGGAGAGAAACAATTTATTCGAAAATCAACGATGCCGCGGCGAAGAAGCCGCCCCGCAACACCCGAGTGACCAGCACCCGCCATGTTGGTAGTTTGCACCCAGCAGTTGCAGAGATCGACGACAGGTGGCCACTTAGTTGCAAGGCATCACACCAGATGGCGCCACCATCATAGCTCTAGACGAGAAAGACAGAACAAGATACTAGCGGCAGGTAAAAATGACAGCACTGCCAAGCAAGTCTAGGCATGCGAGAGAAAAGGTCTAACCGCTACTGCTAAACAGAAAACAGTACACATCGGGGAAAAAGGCTTACGGGGACGATCGCTTAGGCCTAACCTCAACACTACGCAGCTAACACAAGGCGGGAACCACACATCGCTAAACATGCGAGAAAAGGCTTAACACGAGCGCGGTCACCGCTAAACACGGCAAACATACGAGGAAAGAGGCTTACGGGGGGCGATCGCTTAGGCCTAACCCCAACACTACGCAGCTAACACAAGGCGGGAACCACACATCGCTAAACATGCGTCAACAGGCTTGGACACCGCAAAACAAGTCTAAACATGCGAGAAAAGGCTTAACACGAGCGCGGTCACCGCTAAACACGGCAAACATACGAGAAAAGGAGCGCGTCAAATCACTCACCTTTTCCCCCGCGGCAACTTCCAGGCAGAAACTGAGCGAGCGCGGAGAACATACGTCTGCTCTCTACGAGAGGCAGCCAGCAACTGAGCGAGCGCGCGGAGCGCACGTCCGTCTTCCGCGACGGTCCGAGAGAAACTGAGAGAGGCGACGCGCAGCGGCCGCTATGGATGCGCGCGCGCCCTCTGCTCCACCCGTCCGCGCATGCGCGCGCGCGCGCTCCTAGCGCCCCCTGCGCCGGCCGCGGGTGTTTTCGGTTTCGGCTCTCTGCTGCTGCGCGCGCGCTCCTAGCGGCGACGGGTGGCTTTTCAGTTTCGCTTTCATTCTCCGTTCGTTGCGCGCGCGCGCGTTTATCTCTATAAAGGCAGCGCGCACCGCGCTCGCGTCATCACTACGTGAAGATGTTCAGCTACCACTCTTTACAAAATTGTTCCCGTACCCACGCTTCTTGGGAAGAAGTGGAGAAGGAATGTTTCAACGGCGAAAGTCCCCGCAACGAGCTCGTCATCACTGCTTTTCGCTACGTGATAGACATGGTAGGCTTTGGCAATATAGGAGAGATCTCGCCGGGGCCGCTGCAGGAGATGGTGCGTCGAATTTACGCCCGTTACAAGAACGTCTGCATAACGGTTCCTGACGGACCCCTGGGACTGATGAGCGAATTTGTGAGCTTGGCCAATGCAGAATTCAACTACATCGCTGCAGACATCGTGGACCTTCTCGCTCGTGCCATCGCTCATATTAAGCACGCCCTGCGGAAGCAGCGACATTTGCAAGCAGTCTACATCGTCAACTTTGTCACTGATTTATTGAAATACCGCTTGGTTATTGACATGCAACGCATTAAACAGTCCGAATAACTTTGACGAGACTCTGTGTGTTCTTTCACTGAAACATCTTTATTGAATACATACAAAGGACTTGGTCGATAGATGCCTGCACCCTCCCTGACTTACCTCAAGAGAAAGGATATGGGGTATCTTCATCGCAGCGTCGTCATTGCGCGGGTCACTGCGTCAGCACGATGACGGAATGGTAATTCTTTTCGTACACCCATTCCGCTACCACACTGCCACGATGTCCCGTGCTGCTCCTGTCTGCGAGAGAGAGAGAGAGAGAGAGAGGGATGTCTCGACTAGAACTTTTATTCTCGATTACATGCGCGTGCAGCTCTTTGTTCCGCGGTTACTCGATGCCTGACGTCGACGGTCTCGGGCTCTCTTCCGGGTTTTCCGGTGCTGCACAAAGAGGGAGTACTATCGTAATCCTATACGCGTCAAAACACTAGGAAAGCTTACCGTATTCGCAGCTCCCATAAGGGAAGGAGTGTACGGCATCCACGAGATAGCGTTTGTCGTCGTAGGGGACCAAGCTCTTCTTGAGTCTCGAAATGGTGTACATCGTTTGCTTTATACTCTGGATGGTGCACTGCTTCTGAGAGACCGCCTTTTCATTGAACAGAGAATCTCGGTACACTTCGTGCAATAAATGTTTCCTCACCACGTCTTTCTTAACTCCTTTGGCTCTCGCGATCTGTTTGTGTGTCCCAGCCAAGAGAATGCTGTACATTTTCGCTCGGATGGCTACGACTTCCTGAATAACTCCGCCCCCCGTCTCGTCTTTGAAGTACCCCATCTGGTTCGCGTGCTCGTCGTTGAAAAGCGGGTGGTCCGGCGGATAGGAAGACAGATCTAACTCACTCTCAATCTTCATCAGCTGCTCTTCCAGGCTTTCACACGTGAGAGAAAAAATTATGCTGTCCGTGTCGCTATAGATCAATTGCACTGGACACGTCAAGCAAGAAAAGAGCGACTCGTAGATGAAGCTGTACATTCGGACTTTGGATATTTCAAGAATGGCAAAGCCCACGTAAAGGGGGTGCGTGCATTTGATGCGGCGTTGTTTCATCTCGTACAAGATGCACTTATCACTCAGAATGTGAAAATGCTGACTGTCGACGGAGCTAGCTTTTCGGAGCGCGCTTTCTTTGTCGTAGGCTAGGGCATACTTTTTCATCCGTCTCACATTTTGTATCGACTTACCGAACGTGCTGTTCGACATGGTTTTGTACAGAAGTCGCTCGAATTTCGTGCTCGCGGCATTCCTCAACGCGACGTTTCTCTGCACGAAGGTTCGCAAAAAGTTGTCTTGGCGGAACGAGAGGATGCTGTGAACACGTTTTATTTTCATGCCCAACCTCACGTACAGAGCGAGCAGTGCATAATGAACGACGTAGCGTTCTTTGTCGTAGCACGTCAGCAAGAGTTTCGTTGTGGAAGGGGCGTTCAGCGCCAACGCATCTTTCAGGTGGCGTTGGTAGGGGGAGAGTTCGTTCTCGTCCACGCACCTGTGTTCGGGTGCCAGGGGAAAATCCCTAGTGAGCGCGTGCAGTTCTTCGGGATATGACAAGTCTACCACGTACACGTAACCCACTTCCGAATCGTGAGGAATGTTGAGAAAATCGATCTCGCTCCACCTCGAAGGATCGACACACTCGTTTTCGTGATTCGGCGGAAGTTTGACGTTTGTGAGAGTCTTTGTTTTTCTCTTTAGCAGCTCGGGAAGCTCGATCGTGCATCCAATCCGCTTCGGTTTTTAAGCGCGTTAGTTTTAAGTCGACATATTGGACGTCGTTCGAGGTGAAACCAGACCCTTCTCTCGCATAGTTTTCAACGCGTTGCGAGGACTCTGCGATGGCAGCATTTATCGCGCCTTCGATTTCTTGGCGGTTATGAACGACTCTCATGTGAAGGTTCACGTGAAGGAGATGCGAAGTCAACCCGTCGGCTCCGTCCTTAACCATGAGCGCCTTCGAGCACAGACAAAATTTAAAAGGCATGGGATAAGCTTCGAGGACGCGCGTGATTACTGGAGCTATGCTCGGTAGATAGAGTCGCAAATCGTCGACGTTGTCGTCGTGCGGGGAACAGAGAAGCGTGTACCTAGTAGCCGTTCCGTCAAATGCCTCGTCTGTGACAAAAAAAGGAAGGAATCGTCTCTCCGTGACGGAGGGATGATTCTCTACGACGTGTTCTCGTAATTCAACGATTCTACGACCCTGGACAGGCTCAGCTTCGTTTCGAAATTCTGGGCTTGCATCTGGTGATTCATCTCGAACCCTACCAGACAGAGGAATGAAATCTGCATACGACTGATCCCCTTCCCACATGAGCAATTCGTCGTCGTCGTCGTCGTCCGTTTCAGGTATTACGAAAGGCGGACTACTGACTCTGTCGTCGTCGTCGTCGTCGTCATCTGAAAGGACGACTGGGCTATTACCGAGATTCTCTATTCTAGCTTCGTGCTCTCTTTCTACGGCCACGAGCATGGCATCGATGGGGTCGTACTGACATACGAGACAGCGCGGCACTGCGGTCAAACAAAATCAGTACGAGATTCCCCCTCACGAAACAATGCTCACTTTTCCCTTCAGTTGAGGAACGCTTGAGATTGATGATGATGAGAGAGGATGGGATGAGTCCCTGTGGTCAGTGTCATGCGGTGACAGCGGCTATTGGTTCCTGAAAAACAATGTCATACATAGAATACACTCTCACAGCAGAGACGGTCAACTTACATTTTGGTCCACGAAACGCCTCGTGTCGTGGATGGATGGATGCCCCTCGTGGGCTTCCTGTCAATCGTCGTAGAACCAGCGCACCTTTTATAGTCGCTACACCGCTCTCCTCCTCCTCGCATTGCGACGGTGTCGTCTGTACTTTGACCACCCCGCCTTCCGTCTTTCGCGCCTTTTTGCGATGTCGCATATGACAATAATACCATCGACGTTGAATAAAACATTACACTAATTTCTAGCTAACACTCTGGGACGACTTGTACATGACGACAAGAAGACCCAGAGTGGGATTCGAACCCAGGATCCTTCTACACTGGGCGCGACACACTAACCATCAATCTAATTCGTACTGCGTGACGTTTTTCGTATTGCGGGGTTCGTGTCTACACACGTCACAACATGTTCAAACACGTCCAAACATGTTCAGACATGTTCAGTGACGTCACAACATGTTCAAACACGTCCAAACATGTTCAGACACGTTCAATGACGTCATAAAGAGGAAGAGAGAGGAACGAGTGTGTCCAGGGGCGACTTCGACGGTTCGCCGCCCGTGTCCGAACATGTTCAAACATGTTCAAACACGTCTTAACATGCCCAAACACGTTCAATGACGTCATAGAGAGTGAGAGGCAAAGCTTTACTATAAATGTCGAAGCGAATGGTCGATCGTCATTCCATTATGATCAGCTTGGTAGATCCTCGTAAGTAATACCCATGACGTCATCATCGCCGAAATGTTTGAAGAGTTTCGTTTCCAGTGTACAACACTTTTGCTGCGCGTGAAGTCGGTTTTTTCCCGCCTCACATATTTCGGGAGATTGGCAGCGCCCGCTTCTTCTGCACCAATTGTGGTGGATTGTGGTCCAAAGGTACGCTTCCTCGTTATTTTTTAATACGTTCTATAATCGTTCACATTTTTTTCCAGAGCAAAAGCATTGGACGGACCGATTGATTCGCCCGTTTCTCGGCTGTCGGACGGTACCGTTCGACGTACGTTGCGAAGGACTTCGACTATTGAAGGAAGATGGAGAAGATGGACCATCAGTGTCACTCTGTGACTGAAGAAGATTGTACGTGTGTGTTTGAGATATAAAAACACGCGTTTCTCACACTCCTTTCGTTGCAGATTACGAATGGCTACTGACGGGAGATCTGCCCATGGTCCTAACCTTCAAGCCTCCTCCAAAGACCTTCTTTTTGCGAATCGGCGATCAACTGACTACCTGTCGTTGCGGTGGACTCTGGTCGAGAAACCCCAGCCATTGGTTAGACTCGAGCCTTCGTCCGTATTTGGGCTGCCTTCCCGGCTACGAAACCAAAGCTGGAGCCTAATTCATGTGTAACGAGAAATAAAGGTTGTCTACTCTCATTCCGTCTCAGTCATGATGACGCCCGAGCAGAGGTTTGCCACCTTTGTGCAAACGCGAATGTATCGGGACTTGCTGCGATTACGCGATTATATTCACGGCGATAGCTGCGAGGGAGACTTTCGCTCGATTCTCAAGACGATACCCTTACGTCTGTTCACCGTCAGTGGGAAGATTGCAAAGAAAATGAAGCGTTTCGTAGATTACAAGCTCGAGCTGTTGGAAAAGTATAGACGAGGAGAGACAGTCGACCCGTGTCTCATCAACGCGGGTTTCAACCGACCTATCGTCCGTCGCTACTGGCTTCTCCACACATCCCTCGACGTCACGGTGCAGACCGGCGACGACGGCGGTGAGCGTCGGGTCAGCACGTTGGAAGATCGTCTCGCAAGGGTCTTGTGTATGTCGTGAATAAATAAATAGTCTATTTTTTACGAAACGAGTTCGCTCACGAGGAGACGTTTTATTGTTTTGTCATTCTCTTCGAGGTTACAGGAAAACATGGATACACAACTTTTCAAGCTGTAGCGTTTCGACATGCGCGTGGCTACGTAGATACAAAAAAGCCCGCAGTAAGGCGAAAAAGGCGATTGAATACACTTGTCGTTATACTCGTCCACTACAGGTAAAGTCCTTCGAAGGTTTGCTTCGATGGGGGGAAGTCCGTAGCTGTCGAAAAACACGGCAGACCCGTCGTAGTTTTTCAGGTAGAGCACCCAGTGCTGCCCGCGTCTTCTTCGCTCTTCCGTATTGATGATTAAATAACCGGGCTTGCGTAAAACGAAGGCTTCGTTTGAAGCGCAAATGCCTCTCAGCATGGAGGAAGCGAGGGGGTTCAGGGACACGAGTTCCAAGATGTCGCTCTCGTACATCTTTTTTTTTTTATGGGAAGGTGACCGTACGGTCCTTGTCGACGTACATGAGCTTGGGACACTCGGAAATCAAGAGGACGGTGACCGCGTGTGGAAGGGCTTTAGCGAAGCGTAATTGCAGGCGAACGTTTCCTTTTCGCCACTCGTTCAAATGCGAAGGAGAAGAACACTTGTCCACGTCCAAGTTAAAGTAGAGGAGGAACCCGTTCGTTTTAAATCGCTCGTAGCTATACTTGAAATGTTTCTCTCCCAGTTCTTGCAAGAAGTTAAAGTAGGGAATTTTGACGAGGTCGTTCTGAAAGTCGTACTCGGCTCGCACTTGCTGGCCGTCCACGGAGAGCATCGAATGAGACAGGTCGTAATGGCGGAATTTGTAGGGGTTCGATTGGATGTCGCCGAGAAAGTCGGACGTGGCGAGCAGGGCGACGCATAATTTGGAAGGTACCCTTTCTGGGTAAACGTTTTCAAAGTGAGCGTCCAAGCTCCCGGCACTCAAGCTCCGCACCTTGGTTTCCAATCCGCGTAACACGTAGATGGCCGGCGTGGTCTGAAGCCGCCGCTCGTATTCCAAAAACAGGGAAGGTGCCAGCGTCACCTTTTTCAAGTGTAACGTCATTTCTTTAATGTCCACCTCGTAATTGTACGTTTTCTTGTCTTTGGGGACCGATACGAGTTTAAATTCGTCGTTGTTTAACAGGAAAACGACGCGAATTTCGACGGCAGGTACCATCAGGCGCGGCTGTTGAAACAGGTCGGTATTGATCTGTCCGACCAGGTTAAAGTATTTTCCACCCTTCGTCGCTTCGTAACGTTGTTTCGGACCGCGAGAAGAGACGTCGTAATCGTCCTTTAAATGTTCGTCGTCCTCGACATAGAGTCCAGCCGCGTGCACTGTTTCTTGAGCCATGGGCGTGGAATGAAGCACGACGTCCAAAATACTCCTGTAGGCGTACAACTCGTTGGAACTGACGAGCTTGTTGTTCGCGTAAACGGTGACCGTCTTAAACATGCCGCTCAACAGGTGGTTTATTGGGAAAACGACATCTTTCTCGTCCATTTCTTCCCCATCGTCGCGAACAATGCGCACGGTCAAAGACACGAAACTGCCGTAGAGATCCAAGTGTGCCCTTTGCAAATTTTGAATACAAAACTCGATCACAGAATTATTTACCCCGTTGACCGGATAAAAGAGTTGGTACGAAGTATCTTCCACGCCGTATTGAATGGAGGGGGGTTCGAATATCATCACGTCACTCGTAAGACAATGCGGTGACCGTTGCGTCTGTATTTTTGCTTTCGTTGACGTCATGACGGAGCGCGCGCAGCGGATGTGTGACCTTCACGGCGTACCAAAGATATCTGCAGGTGCGTCGTGTGTCGGCGCCTTTTGTTGTCGTTTGCGGCGTTTCTTTCCATTGTTGTTGTTTCCAGAGCCCTCCATGGAATCCAGCACGTCTCTCCCCGTTGCTATGGCCGTCTTTTTTACTGCGCGCGATATTCCTTCGCCATCGGCCAAATTCCGCGCCAAGCGCTTCAACGTTCTCTTGGCGATCGGTTTTATTTGCTGCCAGATGGGAACGATAAACTTGGATATGTTGCTCAACACACCGCCCCCTCGTTGGAAAGGGGTCCCGTGTACACGGGAATTATTTTGGGGGAATTACGGTACATATTTGAAATGCAACGTTAGATTGGTTCTGCCTTTGGACCGCAACGGCAAACGTCTTCCCGTTTCGTCCGCGAGAACGATCGTCACTGAAGGAATTTCGAATTGAGACAGGTTAAAATACTGGATGTTATCTAACGTGTAGGTGACGACGTGCTTGTCTTTCTCGTAATAAAAGGGTAGTATTTTTAATATCGGTTTTTTCCCGCTCCCCACGTACGTGGGTTCCACGATATCCGTGTACACGATTATGTTGTGAAACGGGGGTTCCAGGAGTACCTCGACGGAGCTCGTGGCATCCTCATCCCCCGTGAACACGGTACGCGATTCGAAGCCCAAAAGCACGGCCAGGTACTCGGAAAGTCTTAGGGTGGAGGTGCCCTCGGAAAGCCGAATTTTACATTTCTGTTCGGTTCCGTCGAAGCTGAAGCGCGCGCGTTCGCCTACGCGCTGATTAATCGCATTTAGAAGTGCTTGCGGCGTCGCATAATAGCCGGGAGGCACATGTACTTGCAAAGATCGAGGAATTTTCGTCTTGATCGTGAAAGAAAATTGACGCGCTAAGGGGAGAGAGACGCGTAGCGTTTCTTCGTGTCCCTCGACGGGTGTGAGATGTAGCAGCTTGACAAAGGGTTCCGGTACGTGCAACCCTTTCGGCGTTTTCAGAGAGTACACGTTATCCGCGAATTCTAGTGAGGCGTCCAGCTTGTGCGTCTGGAAATACTTGTTGAGTGTGTTCCGTAGGGACGTGGTTTCCGAATTCAGAGTGACGTCGCCGAAAGCGACGGCGGCTGCGGCGTGCTCCAATACGATGGAGGTGGCTTCGCGTTCGCTCAATTTGGGGGGTTTCACGCACGACCTGCTTCGCGGGACGCTAGCGAGGCGTCGAGCGCTTGCGCGAGCCGAGGGTCCAATTCCACGGCTTTCACGTCCACGGGTAAGACGAAGTCGTATCGCGATTTATTGTACGCGAAAGAAACGTCGATTCCGAAAGGGCTTTTCCCAAATCCCTCTCGAGATCCGAGGTGACACGAAAAGTTCTGCCGGCTTCCACCGTGTCCTCGAAAGAAACCTCGATTTTCGCATCTTGCCTTTCGTACCCGATATTTAAAAAATCGTTACTTATGCTGAGATCCATCAGACCGACTTTATACCGATTCGAGAGCTGAAGCGGACTATCGAAAGCTACCGTGAAGGCGTTGAGTTTATTCGAGGGAAACTTATCCATGCTGGCGTTCGAGAGCAGGTGGACGTAGATGTCCGACATCATTTCCCAATCTTGACCACGTCGCTGCTCGGAACCCAACTGTCGTGTTCTTTGTCGTAACCGAACCAGCGAACCAAGGAGAAGCTCTGACCGTTCACACTGCTTCTTCCTCAGCACTTTCGTTACTGGCCAAGGCTGATTGGCGTCTCGGGTTACGACGAGAACCTCCTCCGGGTAGAAAGATCCGTCCACTTCCTTACCCCGGTAATCTTCCAGGTGTACGACGGGAGGAGAGGTGTCTCTCAGACGGGAGACGGTGAAAATCTGAGCGACCAACTCCCTTCCGAGCTCTTATGAAAACCTTTTCTGTGAAGTAGGACCCTCACTTTATCCCCCAGTTCGAGCTTCTTTTTTCACGGAGGGTACGACGGGCTTCCATTTATCTTATTGAACAGCTCCAATTCGTTTTCGGGCGTGACTTCGGACGGGCTGATGCCCAAAGTCCTGTGTTTGGTGGTGTGTAGTCGCGCACGATCTTGGGAAGCGCGGAAACGAAGTGGTATTTTCCCGTTACTCTAAAATAACGAATATTCTGTCGCGTAAAGTCCGTATGACGCGCTCTGCCTGCGACGCTTTGATTACTGGAGAGAAGGTTGAATACATCTTGTACCTTCTTCGTGAGAGATACTCCTTGACGGTCTTGTTGTAGAATTCCCCGCCTCTGTCGCAAAAGATGCGTGTAGGTACGTTACCTCCCCGAAAAGTCTTATCATGGCCCTTTTCATTTCGGCGGGGCGCTTCGTCTTTAGCGGGAGGTGCGCAGAAAGCGGGAGAGGGAATCGATCGCCACGAGAATGTAGCGGTAGCCACCGTTGAATCTCTTGTATTTGAAAAATCGGCGAGATCCATTGCCACACGTCGTTGACTTGAGTGCGATGATGCGTCTCCTATTAAACTTTCTTCTGACCGGATGGTGGAGCGTGTAGGCATCCAGCTTTCTGAGAATGGCGAGAGCCTTCTTTTTGCTCAAGTGATGCGCTTTTTCTATAGCGTTCCACACCCCCCAAACCACCCTCTGGTTTCTCATATCCCTCCATAAGTCGTCCACGCAATGGAGGCCTGCTGCTGCTGCTGCTGTTGAGGCTCGCGAGATTTGGGTAGAGAAATCAGACGCAATAGTTTCGAGACTTTGGGGAACCAGGAAGGTTTCTTTCCCGTTTTACGTTGCAACAAATAATTGACGAGTTCGTAAACGGAGGAGTGTCTGATGGGCTTGCCCGACACGGAGACACAACCCTCGCGATCCCAGGAAAGAACCTTCTTTAATTCCGAGACGACCCTTTCCGCTTCCTCTTCGTCCACCTCTGGAGAGAGGAGCGAATAGTCAAAGTCATTTGTAGCGTCGGACGCCTTGTTTTTATTGTCGTAGGGGTCAAATCCGTACTGCTTGAGTATACGATACAGTGCTTGCAGTATGAGTTTCACTTTGACGTCGTCACTCTCCTTCGAGGAAAGAATGTTTCCGATGGAGGTGGTCACTTCAATTCTCTTGGCCATTGGCGAAAAGGTTCAACACGGCGGAAAGCAGGAGAGGAACCACCGACGAAAGAACGCCCTGTCCTCGCTGCTGAGACAGATAGCGCTTCAAACGTTGCGGATTCTTGTGAATCTTTTTGTAGGCGAGCCGTCGTAAAAAGCGTTTGTGCTTCTTCAAACGCGCGAACGTATCTGGAGCTAGAGCCACCTTTCCGTTCAATACATTGAGACAAATTTCGGAGAGGTGTTTCATGTCGGACGAGGACGAACGTCTCAAGACGTCGCGGCGGCGTGGAGGGGGTAGAGTGGAGAGTACTTTGAGTAAAGTGAGGTGAGGGCGGAGATTCATTTCGGAGCGTAGATATATTGACGTTCTCCCGGAAAGATATTGCTACGCAACCTGTGATCCTCGTGCGTATAGTTGTGAAGATCCACGAGTAAATATGCGTGGGGCGACGACATCGCTTGTTTATATGCGTCCAGAAAATACTCCAATCTTTTTCTGCCAAATAGCTGTTGGCCGAAATGTTCCATCTGGTGCACGCTGCGCACGGTGCGCCACAGGACGACGTAACTGGCGTTGTAGGATATTGTTCTAAAATGGCTACTGTCGAAAAAGATGTTTTGAACGAGTAAGAAGATCGACGCGTTGGCGTGGTGAGAACCCCGAATGAAAAGATCGGTCACCTCCTTCAAGGAACCGGCATCGGTCATGTGATCGTCGACGACGATCAGCGTAGCGCGCGACGTGTCCCACTCTCGCGGTAGCTCCTTGGTAAATTTTACGGAGTCCCCGAATTCGTCCTGCATGCTCGGCGAAGCATATTTCTGCACGTAGAATATTTGTGACGGAGGCTTGTCTACCACGTCGTTCAGGTTCCTCAACACGTTAGCAACGAACGTAGATTTGCCGCACATGGAGGGGCCGCTTAAGATACAGCGAAAGGGATGACGGAAACGAAAAGGTTCGGGGGAAGACATGTTGCGTGCGTACACGTTGCACGAAGAGAAAGAAGAGACTGAGACTCGAAGAGAAATGCATCGCTTTTTATTTACACATCCTCGTCGTCGTCCTCTACATCGGAACTGCGTTCCCAATACAGATTGTCCAGGCTAAAGTTGGACTTCTTTTTCGTCAGTCTGTCCGCCGCTAAGATGCGGTCGAGCGTCTTCATCTTGTCCTGACACATTTCTTGACGTGCTTGCAACCATTCCAGACGGTGGACTTGAAAGGCTTCCTCCACGATGCCGCGTATAAATTCGCGAAGTTCTTCGTTTTTTGTCTTTTCCTTGCGACGACGATAAACGCAGGAGAATAAACCACACATGGCGTTTTCCACGTATCGGTCAGAATGATGACGCGAGCGCGGTGCGCGCTGCCTTTATACAGATAAACGCGCGCGCGCGCGCAACGAACGGAGAATGAAAGCGAAACTGAAAAGCCACCCGTCGCCGCTAGGAGCGCGCGCGCAGCAGCAGAGAGCCGAAACCGAAAACACCCGCGGCCGGCGCAGGGGGCGCTAGGAGCGCGCGCGCGCGCATGCGCGGACGGGTGGAGCAGAGGGCGCGCGCGCATCCATAGCGGCCGCTGCGCGTCGCCTCTCTCAGTTTCTCTCGGACCGTCGCGGAAGACGGACGTGCGCTCCGCGCGCTCGCTCAGTTGCTGGCTGCCTCTCGTAGAGAGCAGACGTATGTTCTCCGCGCTCGCTCAGTTTCTGCCTGGAAGTTGCCGCGGGGGAAAAGGTGAGTGATTTGACGCGCTCCTTTTCTCGTATGTTTGCCGTGTTTAGCGGTGACCGCGCTCGTGTTAAGCCTTTTCTCGCATGTTTAGACTTGTTTTGCGGTGTCCAAGCCTGTTGACGCATGTTTAGCGATGTGTGGTTCCCGCCTTGTGTTAGCTGCGTAGTGTTGGGGTTAGGCCTAAGCGATCGCCCCCCGTAAGCCTCTTTCCTCGTATGTTTGCCGTGTTTAGCGGTGACCGCGCTCGTGTTAAGCCTTTTCTCGCATGTTTAGCGATGTGTGGTTCCCGCCTTGTGTTAGCTGCGTAGTGTTGAGGTTAGGCCTAAGCGATCGTCCCCGTAAGCCTTTTTCCCCGATGTGTACTGTTTTCTGTTTAGCAGTAGCGGTTAGACCTTTTCTCTCGCATGCCTAGACTTGCTTGGCAGTGCTGTCATTTTTACCTGCCGCTAGTATCTTGTTCTGTCTTTCTCGTCTAGAGCTATGATGGTGGCGCCATCTGGTGTGATGCCTTGCAACTAAGTGGCCACCTGTCGTCGATCTCTGCAACTGCTGGGTGCAAACTACCAACATGGCGGGTGCTGGTCACTCGGGTGTTGCGGAGCGGCTTCTTCGCCGCGGCATCGTTGATTTTCGAATAAATTGTTTCTCTCCACTCTATTTCCATCTTTTTATTTTATTTTCTGCCTATTATTTTTCTTTTTTATGGACTCTCATGGTGCACAACGCTCAGCTGGTCTGGACACGAGTTAGACTTTCCCCAATTAGTGTGGTGGCTCCCTGGAGGGTGCTGATTAATGTGGGGGGTCCCAATTAGCTCTAATTGCTAATTAAATCGTGTTCAGGACAGTTGAGCGTTGTGCACCGTGAGAGTCCAGTACTTACTACTCACAACACCTTCATCCTTTAGACCTTCTTCGATTTCAGCATCTGAACAATCAAGAAGTTCATGCTCAGATATCACGCCCTTCACTATGTTCAGCGTACGATGCCTCGAAACTGTAACAGGTACGTCAGCAATTCTGTTCAGGGAAAGCAGAGTCGAGCTTTGCTGTCGTGTCTGGACATCGATCTGCAAGTCTCCTGTAGTCAACTTTTTCGCGGAGTAGGACTTCCCTATGGCTTTTTCCAGTTCCTTCGCGATCACAAATGGTGATACTTTGCTCAGGGGCTTAGACTCGTTTTCTCCATGGATGATCAGGACCTTTGCAAACCATGGTTCTGGTGTGAGGTCCAGTGATTGTGTTGCTAGTACATCGGTGCGGTGCCGCTTTCGGTACCGATCATGTTTTTTTGAGTTTGAAGAATCCATAAAAGAAATGTTGTGGTTCAGTGCAGTGGTGCGTCGCCCACCATGGAGCCCAACAAGGGAACGTGTCCCACACGCTAACGCCTGCCTCTGCACTATACCCTAGTGCAGCTTCTGGAGAGTGAAAGGACTGCCCAAGGTTGACCCTTGCCGCCAAAGAAGGTGAAAAGAGGAAAAGGAAGATAGTGAAGGAGTGGAGAAAGAAAAAGTAATGAAGGGGGAGATGGCGACTAGCTGAATAATCCTGGCCGGGCCTTCCAGGACCACCCGACTATGGGAAGCAGGGGCCAAAGCGGTGTGTTGCTTTCCCGGAGGGGCCCCGAAGGGTCCTAAACAACCTCCGGGTCCACTCAACCGCCAGGATCCCCCTTTCCCCAGACACGGGAAAGCCACGCACAGCTATACGTGGGGATCTCCCTCCTGCGGCGACCCAACCGTGAGTGCAGGAGGGGGCTACTGCGGCTGCTGCCGGGCGATGGGGGCGCCAAGTTCCCGACGCCGGGTACGGCTGAGGTGGAGGGACCCACGATGATATGTCTTCGTGTGAATTTCGGGCACCTGGCAGATGAGGAAGAGTCGCAGCACTTCCTCCGGGCGGTAGAATGCAGGCGCTTCGAACGGGAACCGCTCCTCAAGGGTGAAACCACCTGAAGGGTTCCGGAATCGCAGATGGGGGGTCTCCCCGCAAAGGTCAAGCTTGGTCCCGCCAGCGCCGACGGGAGACGTAGCCGATACTGGCTTCTCCGAGGTCATCTAACATGGTCCGTTGTAACATGGTGGAGCGGCCGAGAAACGGAATGGACCAGAGCAGCCAGGACGGGCCGACCGGACAGGGGAGGCCTAGCGTACTGTCGGGGGGTCTGGTACCTCGGGCGAGGCCTGCGAAAAAAAAACGAGAAAAGGTCACCTCGGTTGTATACGTGGGCAAAGGTTGTAGCGGGTAATCCCGGGAACCCCGCGCTGGGCAATAGTCTCTTTGGGGTATGGTTGACCGGCCCTAGATGGACTTGAGGGAGAGTGGGCTTGCGATGCTGGATCGCAGTCCTCCTCCCACCTGCCGTTGTCTGAGATGTGCTGACGGAAGGTCTTCAAGTCTTGTACGTGGACGAGGCCCGTTTCCCGTTTTCACTGCAACGCTCGAACCTGTAAGTGACCTGAGTTAGCTGCGCGCTTACCCGATAAGGACCATCCTACCGATCAGCGAAAGACGCAGCAAAGCCTTTCGCTGCATCGCTAAGGGGATGTGTTCGCCTTAGAACCAGGTCTCCTATGCGATAAATGACCTTCCGTCGACCTTTGTTGTACTGGAGAGACTATTCTTGTCTTGCAACCTCAAGACACTCTCGTGCCAAACGAATGGCAGTAGAAATCCTTAGCGAAGATCATCAGCATACTTTACGTACGAACGACCAATCTGTGTGTGCCGTGTTCGCAATGTGTTTTCTAGGGGGAATACGATTTCCCGTCCGAAATTCAAAGAGGCCGGGGTAAATCCTGTTGACCTATTTTCTGTCATACGAGTGGCAAAGCCAAGCTTCGTAAGACGGGTGTCCCAGTCTTTATGCCGTTCGGTAAACGATTCCAACATCACCTTGATGTTGCGATTAACCCGCTCAGTTATGTTCGCCTGAGGGTGATATGGGGACCTCTTTACGTGACATATGCTCAACGCAGAGCAGCTATCGACAAACACTTTACATGTAAAGTACAAGATGTTATCCGTGAAGAGCTGGTCCGGGAATCCAAACCGGGAAAAAAACGTCCAGCAGTCTCTCCCAGATCCGAACGGACACCAACTTCTGCAGTGGGTAAAGCTCAACCCACTCTGTGAAGTGACCTGTAACAACTAACAGATACTGGTTACCGCGGGGACTTCTGGGATAAGGACCCATTACGTCACATGCGACTATCTGCCAAAGTTTCTGGCTAACAATCGGTTGCAGCAAGCCGGGAGGCTCCCTCCACGCGGCTTAGACTTCTGACATATTGGACAGCTCCGTGTATACCGCAAAACATCCTGTCTCATGCCTGGACAAGTCGCGATACGACACAACTTAGAATAAGTCTTGCTGCCGCTAACGTGACCCGACAATGCAGAATCATGGAAATATGTGAGGAATAACTTACGTAGCGTCCTTAAAACTACGATCCGAAAGGGGCTATCACTAACCTCCTCGTCGTCCGCCTGGGGAAGACCATCCTCGCTCAGTTGATAGGACTCGTACCTCTCCTCAGCGTCTTCCGTGTCTATACCGGGTTTGCCGTTTCCAGCCACCTTGACACACGCTGACAAAGGCCGTCGGTCTTCTGCGCTTCCAGGATGTCATCCGTGCTTACATCCTGTCCCCTCGAGAGCTCCGAGACGGTCTGGTTAACCGCGACCACTAGCTCCTCCGGAATAACGACGTCCTCAAGGGGCAACTGTGCTCGAGATAGCGCGTCTGCCGCCTTATTGGAGGTTCCCTTCCGGTATTTCACCGTGAAGTCATATCGGTGCAACGTTAAATCAGACCATGAGGACAGTGCCTGATGGTCAGTTTGAATAGTGAATTTCGCACCATCCAAATACATGTCGAACTTATGTAGTGCGAACATGATTGCGAGGCACTCATTCTCCATCACGCTATAATTGCGCTCGGGAGGCGTCAGCGTGCGGCTTGCAAATGCCTCGGAATGGAGGTCACCGTGGTGCTCTTGTAACAAGACTGCACCAAGGCCGTAATCCCTCGCACCTGTTTGATGTACAAATGGGCGGTTCAGGTCTGGGAGATGCAAGCGGGTTGTTTCTGCAATCGCTTTAGCGAGTGAGGTAAAGGCCTGCTCCCGCGCTTCACCCCACGACCATCGCGCTCACTTCCGCACAAGTCAAGTTAGCGGTTGCGTGAGGTCTGCGCATCGCGGTATAAATTCTCTATAGAAGCCAATCATTACCAGGAAACGCTGCAAGCTTTTAACATCCGCCGGGTGGGGGAACTCTAGGATAGCCTTTAGCTTCTCCTCGTTCGGCATGACCGTGCCGGACTCCACCTTGAACACGAGGAGATCGATGTTGTTGGTGGTCAACTGCATCTTCCGGGGATTGACAGCCAATCCTGCAGCTGGCATGCGTCCTAACACGGCTTTCAAATGAAAAAGGTGTCCCTGAAACGTACGTGAAAAAATTAGTACGTCATCTATGTACGCCATAACGAAAGTGTATTTCGCATCGCCAGGCACCTTCTCCATGACTCGGTGAAAACTAGCAGGTGAATTAGAGAGTCCGAAGGGTAGTCGTAGAAATTCAAATAATCCCCTGTGACAGGTAAATGCGTTTTCTCAATATCATCCGGTGCTATCGGGATCTGCAGGAATCCTCTACTGCAATCCAAAGTTGTAAACATGTGGGTGGATCCCAACGAATACATGATCGAGTCTATCGAGGGAAAAGAGTACGAATATCTTACCGTCACCTCGTTTAGTCGGCGGTAATCCACGCACAACCTTGCGGTTCTTTCCTTTTTCCATCCTTCCGAGAAAGCCCACGGGCTGCAGGAAGGTCTCACAGCAGCGGTCTCGATCATTTCATCCAGCGGAGCATCGAGGACCTTGCGCTGATGCACGCTCGAGGATTCCATCGCCAGGGCCTTGCGTCACCGGTTTCTTCCCGATGCTCCAATGCATGAGTTAGACCGCGTTTCTCTGTGAACGTACAGGAGAATGGCCGCAATGCTTTAGCAAGCATGCGTCGCAGGTCCGGGCTTCCTGGGAATCTTTTCAGGGCGTCCTCCAAGACAGCGTGTACGACCGTCGCTGTTAGGTGTTCTGCTCCGTAAAATAGCTCAACGGGCGTAGATTGTCCAGCTCCGGAATCCCGGGTCACCTCACCAGTCCGGTTCTGCTCTGTTCGCGCGGCGGCGTCCACCCAATGAAGGGGTAGAAAACACTGCTGCATGCATTCTGGTAGCCTCCGCGACGTAAGTCCAGGACGAGTCCCATACGAATAATGAGGTCCCGTCTCAGGATCATCAGTCCCGCCAATCCGGGCAGGTAGATTAAGCGTTATCTGACACGTTGTCCATCCACGGTCAAGGTGAGACGTACCGCTCCTCCGACTGGTACCACTACATCTGATGCAAGCCTTATGCAGGTCCCGGTTGTTCGTACGGAAATGTTCCATTCCCGGCGCCAATCGTGGATGGTGTCACCTATCAGGGATCAGCCGCTCCAGTGTCCACCAAAGCTGCAACGTCCTTACCCAGAACGCGCGCCACGATAAACGGTCCAATGTTGCATATGTCATCCTGCGCTCGACATGCGAGCGGGACCGAGGCCACTACGTTATCAGACTAGATAGCATGGTTAGAATCTGCTTTCTTCTTATCGACGTTTTCAGCAGCCGACGACAGAACTGAGTCATTGACAATTACCGCCGCCGGCCTTCCGGGTTTCCCTGCGGGGGTTTTCTGGGAGTGGTAGTGGTTTGTTGCGGATAGTTACGACGAAAATGACCGCGTTCGCCTCAACGGTGAGAACGGGGTTGTGTTCCTGTGTTATTACCTGCTCGCGAGTCGCGCCTGTCCTGCCGCGGTACATGACGTGCATCATCGGCTTCGCGCTCACGCGGCTCAGCTCGTGCCGATTTCGCTCGGTTCCTTTGCTCTTATCCAAAGGTGATGATGATAATTGGAGGTTTTTGGCGCAAAAGTCGTATGCAAAGGGAGCCAAAGAACGATATGCTGGTCCTGCGGACAAACCGCCGTGTGTTCCAACAGTCCCGTGGGGGTTTAGTTCCGCGTCTAGCGACTCTCTCGGTCCGTTCCATGCGCAGCGAGGCTCCAGTGTTTTCTGCGGCCTACGCGGTGGGCGGTACTGCAATTCCGCCAACAAATCTGCTTGGATGATACAGGCTTCCTTCGCAAGGTCTTCGAGCGAAGAAAAGCTTCGCCCCACAAATAAGGCATAAACCGCATTGGCATTAGCGAATGGCGCGGGCCACTTTCTCGCTTTCTGTCGCGAGCAGTTCAGCTCTGCGATACAGCTCTTGGATTGCCTGGGTATATTCCAACAGGCTCTCCTTCGCGTGCTGCGTTTGGGTCATGAGTGCTTCACGCATACGTATTACGTATCCGAGACAAAAATTCCTCACGAAACAGCCGCTTAAATTCAGTCACAGACGGAAATGCGGGTTGAGACCGGCGCCATACAGTAGCTGAGCTAACCTGCAGCGGGTAGTATCCGGCGCAGGACGCTTCGTCGGTTGCTCCAACGGCTGTCTGGTAAGCCTCCAAGTCCGCAAGAAAATCTTCGTCCGTCTTGGCGTCGCTGTAGCTCGAGAATGTCGGTACCGTCAGGGTCAGGCGTAGCGGAAGTTCCAAGGATGGCTGGGCTACTGGCGGGTCGTCCTCGTGGATGGGCTCGAGAGGCTTCTTGGGCGGCATGGCCAGCAGACCCACGCTCCAGAACTACGAACAAAACAGCAAAAGCGACAGCGATCGAAGGGCACGAGCGACAAGTGCTAACAAGACAATATCACTGCACTCGCTGTCTGTGCACCCCAGTGCGCGGCGACACTGGTTGGGCCCCACGTTGGGCACCATTTTGTGGGATTCCGCACCCCAAATCCCATTCGGGGTAGAGCTCAACCAGCCTTCAACGCAAATCGCTGCACCGAGAGACAGAGGCACGAGTGAACAAACACACTTTTAATGACTGACATGGAAAACTTCACATGGGAAACTTAATGTACTGTTTCCAGACGGTACAGCGCAGAATGAGACTGCCAGTTTGCCCTCTCCAGGCGAGATAACGGCGCCGTCGTGCGGTCCGTCATTCCACAATATATATAGTTTTAGTTATATCGGCACATACCAGCTTTATTTGAATTGGTAGAAGCCGCAGACTCTAATTTGGAGTAGATGTGCACGTAATGTAACTCAGCCTATTTGTGTGGCCACATGTTGGACGTGTCGCAGGGTAGGGCTGTGGTTCACCAGGGGTTTCGATCCAATCGCACACGGTGCTGGAAGCGATGTCTGCGGTAACGTATTGGCTTGCTGATCTCAAGACCGCGGGCTTGTTCGAGCTGTTTTATTCGTTTCTATTACTTTGAAATAAGTATATGAATGCAAAAGCACGGACTTCCAAGAGGGTCCATGCGGAATGAACCACATTATGCGGCCTGAATGATCCAGCATGTTTTACGGCACATTATCTCTCTGTGAGTCTATAATCTTAGTGCTGTCATTTTGCTCGATATTTCATACTTGCTTATTTCACAAATGAGTAGAAACGAAATGTTTTTCCTGGTTAACGTCAAGAGGGTGAAGCAATGCACAGTCCAGCTTGTTGAAACGTCGTCAAGAAAAATGATAACGAGTGGATCATCAAGCGCGATGTGCGACTAACTATTTAATACGTAATCTTACGGGCACAGTCTGCCCTTCTTCATACAAAAAGAACACGTATAACAACGATTATATAAGGAGTGGGAGTGAAAAGTAGCGGCAAGAGGAGGAACAAAGTAATAACAGAGAAGCAACACAATGTCACGAACAACAAAACAATAGGGTATACATTGGATAGACATCTGTCGCCAGGACCGTAGGAACAAATCTAAACCACTTGTTCCGTTTCCGTTTTCCGCGCTTGTCTGTTGAAAAAGAAGAATAAGAAAGAAACGGTTATATAGAAGTTGCTTACAGCTAATGTGACTGACGTGACCAAAATACTGTTGCATCCGAAAGTTGGATAGTGACATGTTATAAAACCGATGAACACCAAGATAATGACGGTAGCGGTTGAACATTTTTTTATAACTATCCAATGCTTAGGTATTGAGGAAGCATACTGCATTATTGTGCATCTATCAACCAACCACTTAATCAGATTGGTTAAGCAAATGTCAAATATTTACCACAATTTTACTGACTGTCAGAACAAACATCATCCTCTTATTCTTTGGTTCCTCCTCTCACCGATATCGCACTCCTTATATAAGCAATGTCTGCTGTTTGTTTTATTATTATTTTTTTCTGCAGAAGGGCAGGCTCAGCGCGAAAGGTTACGTGTTAAATATATATATTGCTTTGTGCTTCATTCTTCTGTCATTATATTCCTCGTTAGTCATATGAGCTATGAAGCCGATACATTTTTGTATATAACTGTCATCTATAATATTTCTTATATATGTTTTCAATGATCTTTCGATATTGGGAACTTTTTTGAGGATCGCCTATTGTGTTCACGGCGAGCTACAAAAATACAATGGTTTAGTCTACTCTGGGTTGTGTTAGGTTTCCGCCATGAGAAAATACACTTGTAACTGCTTGTAGTAAAAGAAGATGTTGACGCAATTTCACGTGTATTCGTGCGCATGAAATAGTGGTTTCGTTCCTTTTGTTGCCTGATCTGAGGGACATTTCTCGAATGCATCATGTGAGTAGTTTATGGGATTACATTTAGTTATTACTTATTTGTTTACTACATGTAGTGTTAACAGAGGAGTAGCTCTTAACCGTACCTGACTTCATGCCTTGATCTCTCATAAAATATTTCACAAATTTAATGCAAAACGTTTTTGCGCACTCATCTACAACTCAGGAGACACCAAGACAAAAATAGGAGGTGCTGACTGAGCTAATTCGAGTTAATGGAATGACAATACCATAACAACTTTATTGTGACGGTGATTGGAGTTCATCGCCATAGATGATACGCTACCCCATCCTATAGCAGACGCTGTCGCTACTACAACTTGAGTAAGAATGTTACGTAGCGTATTCCGTCTTTATTTTTTTACCGCAATTGTTCCTTCGCCAGTATTTTGTTGCGCGCCATTATAGTCGTCGTTCTACCTGTGCCCTCCACCATCGAATGGATGATCGATGTTACTTTTGCGAGGACCAGTAACGACCATTTATTCGCCCCATATGTGTGCCCATGTGTTTTCCGAGATTTTGTGCAGTCGACAATATGTGACATTTATATTCGTTGCAGGGTGCTTCAGCAAGACCAGCTCAATCTGTTGGTCATGTGCGTGGTCGTGGTTGCAGTTGGTAAGCGAGTGCAGCAGTCTAGGTTACATCACATGTAGTACTTGGGGCTCTCGAGTTCGCTTGCCCTTGCATTGGTTATACAGCTTCAGTGGTGTAGTTCCACGCGTGTTCATGCAAACACAAGTTAGCTACAGAAATGTTTCTCAGATCAGCTCACCTGGAGATCTAATTAATTGGTTCCGTTTTACATAGTTTTATGTAGATCAGTGGAGCGATGCTCTTTTTCACTCAGGTATCTGACTCTCACTAGCGTTGCCTTCCACATTGTTCACACATAGGAGTGACAGAAAATGCGGTGCAAGAGATGCATCGGTGCTCCTCCCCTGCTTGACGAAATTCACTGTATTGGATTACAGTCACTGGATTTAGGCACTTGAATCCTGGTAGTTGTACTGACTCGTTTTAGCGTCCCCAGCACTGGGGGGTTTTAGACTTTTTTATTTCGTTGGATTGGAACAGTGTGATTATGAGCTGGGGGGCTTTAAGTAAAATATCACGTTATCGTGTTATCACTGAGCGTCGACATGCTTTCATGTCGCCGTTAGAGTGAAGCATCGGTGGAACAAAGAGCCCGGGGCGAGAAAGTGCAAACAGAATTGAACCCATCTTCGACCCGTCGGAGTTTCTTAAATATGGTGTCAGTATGGTTGTTTATACCTCATTTATTTCAAATGTGAAAAGAAAACCAGATTGGTATGCTATTTTCATTCCCAGCAGCACGAGGGTGGATGGCCCATTACTTTGTGTGGGGCTTATGTAAGCCCACACACGCGATGTGTCAGCGACCACTTCTGCAGTTAGGGTGGACACCCCTATAGCTGAGGCTGGTAGTGTATTATATATGTATCTTAATGAATGCAACCCAAAACCGTCGTTGATCCCTGATCCTTATATATATTCATGCGTATGTCAGACATTAGTAGTCGTACCAGTTTTAAATCACCATGTTTGCTGTTGTTACTTCTCAACTTCAGAAAATCCAGAGCATTCCTGATGGGCATGGCATTTCCGGCAACGAAGGCTACGAAGCTAATAAAATAAGAAAGAGGAAAAGTAGATTTTATGTTCATGCATGACATGCGAAGTTACGTCCTTGGTTCCGTATGAACCGTTGATTGAGTCTGGTATCGGTATTTTTAACGGTTCATTTCAGGTACAGCTCCAAAATGGCACCGACTGTCTCGTTTCAGTTCAGTTCCAGGTGAAAGAAAAATAACGGTTAACGGTCTTCCGGTTAGATTTCGGTTCGACTCTCTCGTCGGCACGATCGCACCGCAATTAAAATGTGACCTCTCTTCGCTCATGCAGGTGCCTGCCAACTATCGCGGCCGTTGTCCCGCGTGCCCAAAGTGTTCTTGAGCTCAGGACTCGGCTTATTGCTTGGCCTCGCCCTAAGCACGGATCGAAGCGTTCGTCTGCTGCGTGTCGCGGACAGCACAATGCCCATGTACGTGAGCATGTACATGCCAGCTGTGGCGTATACGGTGACCATCCAAATGTCCTACCACGTCTTCTGTTGCTGTGTCGCCACCTGTTGTATCCTGGGGGCCGCGGGTTTAGGTGAGAGGGGTTTTCTTCTCAGGGGCCACGATCGCTCTGTTATGTGGTAACGGCTCGGAAAAAATGGGTATCTCCTGAATCTTGTGACCCTTCCTTCCTACGCCTTTATTCGCGGTGAGGGCAATTAGAATACGCTCAACATTTAAAGATACGAAAACGCGGGCTCTTACTACTCCTCACGAGTCCAAGTATCTGTAACGTCTAAGTGTAAGAATTCTTCTGGTTGGTTGCAAGGTTTTACGTACGTAATTGGAGATGCCGTCTGTCTAAAACAGACCCGTTATAAATACTCTCAGCTCCCGAATTCCAGAACTTGGCGGCAGCGCAGGACCCGCTAGTGCGGTTACCCAACTGTGTTAATCTCTATCTATTTCTAGGAGCATAGGAAGTGTTGCTTAAATGCCACTACGGACTAAGTGTATGACCAAAGTTATGTTACTGAAAGTCTTCTTGTCTCACTCAGCATTCATGCATACTATTTTGTCTCTACGTCTCGCGAAAGTTAGAGCAAACTAATTTTTATTTTTGAGAGCTGTGACATCACGTTAGCTCCGACAGATCGCCCGGCTCTCACCTGGCAAAGTAGTAGCCAGGTTCGCCTACTTTCGCGTCGTACCTTCGCGTCTTCCGAGGAGGCTCTTTTTGAATTCCGTTAGTGGAGCCCCAGCTCTATCACGTGACATATCCTCCGTCCTTCGAAAACGTACAGGGAGGGGAAGACATGCCTTCAATTTTTTCTCCCTTTCAATGTTTGGATCACCGCCACGTGACTTCTACGCTATGTGACTCTCCCCGGACTACGGCCTCCTTGGAAGGAGACGAGCGCTCTTTCCAAAACATGACATCACTGCAATTTGTGGGCAACATATGACGTTGCTTCTCGCGTCATCGAAACTAGTGGAGGTCACCACACCTTAAAAATCTGATAGAAATGCACAACGTTCGCAAACAGGATTGAAATTTCGCGTATAGAATCCTTGAGGTACCTTCTTGATGGCACTGGTTTTTATTCAGCATCGTGCGTAGTTGCCGTACTTGCCGCCACATCTCAAGCCAGGAGCCGAGCCGGGCACCGTGAGAGTTCCATGTGTTCTGCCACGATTTGACATCGGTTCTCTCCCGACCAAAGAACTTGTCCCCTTGTGAGATTTTCCTCCCAGATACTCCCCCGCCAGGAGTGCAACCTGCATCGGCATTACGACTCGGCATTACGCTGTAAGACGTTGGAGATATGGTGATGGCTTTACGCGAGCTATGCAGGAAAAATTAATCAAACTGTAGTTAATGCGACGAGTATAGTGTGTACCTCGATGTTCTAGGTTTTCCTAACTATACCAACGCTTGTGTTTCAGCTATTTCCACCCTCCTCTCCGGCACCTTGATGTATTTCACTCGAACCTCTCTCGCCGATATGAAAGACGCACTCTTCGCGGGCTCCTTGCTATCCTTCCAGGAGCCCACAGTCATCACCGATATCATATCCCCTTCGCCATGTACGTTAGCACCTTCAAGCTGGTTTACAATTTCCAAACAAGATCCATTTTGTTAGAACGGCTTCGAGTGTACGTGCAACGAGTTCAGGGGACTCTTAGAAGCGCAGCCGTGCTGTACAGAGTTGGAAGCCGTTTGCACAAGGACAACCACAACTGAGCCCGAATATAATCGTCACCTAGTTTAGGCTGTTTCGCTGGGTATAATATTGTATCAAGAATCCTGAGCTCTGCAATAAAAGTTGTGGTTCCAGTTGTGGTCGTCCCTGTCGCTAAACCTAAGTGAAATACAGCGAAAAAAAGGAACGAATCTCTCGCAGTTGTTGCTGAGATGTGTGAAGCCACTGAATAGATATACAACGTGGAAGCAAGCAGCACGAGGCAAGTCACCTGGTATAATCGTGATGAAGATAGCATTTCCTTGAGCCTGATGAACCGGGAAGAGTCGTCTTTGTCTTCTTCCTTGTTCGCGGTGTCCCCCTCCTCTGGCTTCAGGAAATACCTTCATCGAGGTGATGCACGTATTTGCATCTTTCCATGTCCCGTGCCAAACTTTCTTTTTCTGAGAAAATTTCACTTTACAAGTGTCGTTGAAATTACCCATACAGTGCTATAAAAAGCAGACACGCCGAGGCACTTTCCGGTTGTCATGACCCTAGTTTCTTGCTGCCAGACCATCTTAGCAAAGTCACCACAACGCAATCACGAATACAGCAAGAGTCGATTAATGTGGGCTAGCTGAATTAAGCTTTGAAATCGGTTTACGCATTGACGAATTATTCTTCACGTACTGTCACAGCATCGCTAGACCCGCTTGAGTGTGTTAGCTAGAGCTGTACAATACATATTTTGCACTGGATATAGAACAAAAAAATGACATCACTTTAGTAGTAACAACTAAGGGACCAGTAGAGAAGTGTGAGCGAAGTATTGGCTGCTAACGACCTGGGGCTTTATCTTCGCTGTATCGGCGAATTTTCCACATAACTAAGGGTTTTGAAGTTGAGGTTTAAGGGCCTAATAGTTATATTTTAATGTCGGTTACGTGAACTTGGGAAGCATCGGTTCGTTGCTGATAGAGGGGATGGTGCTGAAGACAGGGAGGTGGTGGGTTCGGATCTTACCACCGGTCGTCCTGTTTTCGTTCATTGCCTCAGTTGCTTCGCGGTGCTGACGCCAATAAAAGGTAGCGGTCCACAAGAAAATGTAGGGGTACTGTCATATTTGCGTGTAATGACTAGCAGATATCGATAAATATAAGAGCACAACTGCAACGAGTTATGATGTAGTGCTGTAACATAACGCACTATGCGGTTGGGTGGGTTGTTGCAGCAGGAGCACCTTATGTAGCGCATACAAAACAGAGGTGACACAAACCCACAATTGCTGTAACATCGTGCATCGTGCGGGTGCATCGTGCACCCTATATCCGTGCACCGTGCGGGTACATCGTGCACTATAGCATCGTGCGGGTGCTTTTCGCAAAACCGCCATCCTGTCGTGGTCATACGTCAAAGCCAACGTGATTTTGAGGTCATGTGAATTTGTTTATACGTAGTTTCAGCGCTTGCCGACACCAGACCTGAATTGAACGTATTTTGCCAGCGTAAACTACACAGTCCTTCTTACGCGAGGCGGTAGCCCATTTCTCCTTATTTTAAATACACTGCATCTGCTCAGCGTGTCTTGAAGGGACTTTGAGATTTCCCGACACCCCGTTTTTCCTTTTGCTCTTTTTTTTGCTGGAAACTGCTCTCCCTGTCGAGAAATTAACATGCTAGAAATTTTTCCGGGAGGTATTTCTTTATTCTTTAAAAAGCGGGCGGTTTATGTTTCTCCTCCGTATTCCTCCGCTCTAGCGCACCTATTGTTCCATGCCTTGACGTGCACACACGTCACTCCTTACGTCGCCGCTGTTGCGCAATACTTTCTGTTGCCGGCGGCCGCTCTCGCACCAAGGCAACCAAGGTTGTAGTCGCACCAGCGTCCCAGCGTTTCCTTGTGGGCAGGCAGTACACCATAATAACTGCTCTTGCGTGTGGAGTGCTGCCGTGGCCTTGGCTTGTGATACAAGCGAGTTGTACTTCGTGTCCGAATGGAACCGTCCTCTGCTCGGCGGACGATGACAGCAAGTAATAAAAGCTCCTACCTACGCGTCAATCAATGAGCTGCTGCCGGTCCTGCTCATCGAGACCTAGCTGCGCAGGGATTCATTGCAACATTGTGACCTGCTGGAATACCTATTGAAATTGGCTGGTAGTTACCTGGAGTTGAAAATTTTATATTTACGTGTCGGCATATGAGTTTGGGTTTGATTATAAAACACCAAAGCAAGCGTAAATAAGCTGAATTTTCTGTTTGAAAACAAATACACGTGTATTTGTTTTTGGAAACAAAGGGCCTCTTTGCACACCCGAATGTGCCCAGAGGCCGTGTCGCAAGCCATTCGTTGTGCCATTCAGGACCCGGTGGCCCTGTAACAAGCCGCGTAGGTCATTCTCCAGTAATTAACCAGCTTAGGGCATTACTTGAGCGAGCAGAAGGAACGGCTCATCGAACAGGGCAACTTCCTGACATTGAAGCATACAGCCGGATGAATGCTACAGTAACACGACAATTTGACGAAGGTCAGTTCAGGGGGTACCTTGACTCCAGCGATATTCTTGAAGTCCACATCGTACTGTGTCTGGAACCACCCTTCATTTCCAGAAAATTGCCCCGTAAATTAACCATCCCGAAACACACATGGGGGCCGCCATTTTTATGACGGAATTGGTTTAAGCGGTCTATACCGCTGACGTATGTGATATCAGTGTTCTTCAGACATCACTCCCTCTCTACGAGGCATACGCGAATGGTAAACAAGCGATAGTGGCAGGGAGCGTCTGCTCGATCGACGTAGGCTCGTTGGTCGCAGTGTTTTTCTATTTGTGGGATGATTTGCAAATACCAAGGCACGTTGTTGATACAACAGTGCGCTTAGGATACGTGCAATTATGCTGTCGCGTTTCCGGCCTGCGGCTAACTGGCGAAGAGTACCTTGAACATATCATGTATTATCAAGCGAGCTGTGCTACTCCTACATACGAAAGATATAGTTGTTGGAGTTGTAGTTATCTTTGATAAAGTAAGTCAATTATTTGTTTAATTGCGAGACTTCATTATCGTATCGTAACCGCTGCATCACTTGCTGCGTGCGAAGTCACACACTACGCACATGTCTCGCTCTCGAACGGCTGTCGTTTGACGTTCCAGGAATAAGTAAGCTGCTTTAAGGGCATTATAAATAATCGTGTGAAGGAGTCGTACTTGGCAACGATATGGTGTCGTATACACACTGGAAGTACGTACGTAAGAATTAGGCATGAATGACAACGCTAGCGACAGATTCCTGATTAACCTATTTGCCGAAATTATGCATTGTGAAGAGAGCAAGCACCAGGTACAATAACAAACAAGATACTTACGTACATGAGGGCATACATGGCTTTTGAGAGCTCAAGAGCAAGACGAAACGACAGAAGAAAAAACAAAGTCATAATACCTGGCACAGTAAAAATACACAGTGAAAGTGTAATTACCAATGACATCTGTGCTAGAGCACTGCACGGGCCCGGGCCCCCGACCCGGTCCGGGCCCGACCCGGCCCGCGGGCCGGGCTGGGCTTGTTATTGGCTGTGTGCTCCGGGCCGGGCCGAGCCCGGGCCGACAAAATACGCCAGCACCGCGGGCCGGGCCATTAAAATACGCCACCACCGCGGGCCGGGCCGACAAATATGTTCCCGAGAGTCAGGCCCGGCCGGGCCACGCAGCTAATTCCACACATTGGAGATGCATTAGTTCATATCATCATGCGCTTGCGTCATTCCTGTGCATATTTTGCAAAGACAAGCAAAGGGTACTGCATTATGCATATGATTCGACCCTCTAGAACATTCTCCAAGCCACTTTACATTGCTCCTCACTACTCACATATTTCAAAATCACTTTGGCAAAGCTTGGTTAGAGGGATAGGGACTGGGAGAAGCAGTTTGTCGACAGCATGCTCTATCTCCGCAAAATCTTGACAGTGTAACGATAACGCCCCGTGCGTTCTGGATTTGATTTGGTCTCGTGCGGTTACGGTGTTAAACCGCCATCACTTGTATGTTTGTCTTCTCTCCTTATAAATTTACTTATAAATTTGTTTGATAATCGCCAGAAACGCGTACGTCGCGGCTGGAAATACTAGGCCGGGATCTACTCGCCGGGTCACCGGGCCGGGCCGGGCCGGGCTCTATTTGCTTAGACGCCGGGCCGGGCTCTAGTCACTGGGTCTAGTCACTAGCCGGGCCGGGCCGGGCCGCATAAAAATATGAAGGCCCGGGCCCGGGTCGGGCCGGGCCATTTTTCGATGCGCCCGGGCCGGGTCGGGCCCGGAAAAGTCGGCCCGTGCAGTGCTCTAATCTGTGCATCTCACTTCTGCTGGTTCACAAGATCAATGCAGTCAAGCCGCAACACATTAATCAACCACACACACACACACACACACAAATGACGAGTTGCTTCCCAGCAAACCATATACATGTCAGGTACATCCCGGCGCTGTCACAAATTGGATGTTCGGATATCCATGGGAGCTCCACAGAGAGCCCGTTTACGTAGAAAGTACATCCATGCGACTGCCACATCCCTCCTGTTTTCATACCCTAGAACCGTCGCATAGACGTCTATTTTTTATATTTAGGTGTTCAGGAGATATTTGTGTTGAATGAATTTGAAATTGATAGTGATTGATTGCTATAGCAAATGAATACCGCACAAACAAAAAGGCATCACCTTCCAGCCATAATCCAAGACCAATGCAGACAGCGCGTTAACAAACGTGCTTTCGCCTTTCGCCATATGAGAGGCAGGATCCCTTTTTGGCCTCAAGCGATACCAGAGCGGCATATACTGAAATTCAAAGTGTTGGAGTACGTTCATCAAGTGTAGCGTGGCGTATCACGTTGGCAAACGTGACAACGTCTTTGCAGTTAACTAGTGAGCCTGCAACCGACGTCAGCGTATACCTATGAACGTTCCTGACGCCCCATCCTGGCTCAACTCAACTCAACTCATCTCAAGCCTACCATCTATAATGTGAACACTTGGTAAATAAGGTAGTAAACCCAAAGTTTGCTTATGTCATGCCACTATCGGTCACGTGTCCTAGATGTCTCCGAAAAATAACGCGCGCTTACTCCTTTCTTTTTACATCTACCACAAGTCCAAGAGATATAGGAAGTGATACACTTTTCGAAGCCGCATTGTGGACGTACAGGTAACCTCGCATAGACGTCGCGGACGTATGCGACGTGTGCGACCTTTGTGGGACGTACCTGGGATATTTGCGGTTTACTTGGTTGCATACATCACCTGGCCGTGTTATTATTACGTCTAGCTCTGGATATTGGTTTCAGCAGACAGGTTACTTCTAGTACGAATGCACATTTCCACACATCCCAACAGTAGTTTCACACATAACACGTAATTCCTAATAACTCATGATTAATATCACGTAAGCTCATAGAACTGCCTGACTGATAACTGAGAACTGACTGATAAATGGACACTGCAAGATTAACAAATCGTCAATGCAGTTGAGGTGTTCTGTGGTCAGTCTTATAGCCAAAATGAGGTCATACCCCACTAACCACTGCGAGGGGTTGCAACACCATCATCTAACGTAAACGTAAGAGAATCCTCTTTTGTACCAATTGTACAACCAAGATTGGTATAGAACTGTATAAAATGGGCACCGTTAGTACCGAAACTCCTGTAGCTGTAATGTCACAGCCCCAACAGCAACCAATGGGATTTGTTATAGCTCAGAGGTCTGGTGGCATCTGTTCGAGGGTTTTTATCTTGTGAAGTATGACACGTATCAAAAATAATACTTTTTTGTCACTTCATAACCACGACCCACCTCCGATATTTTTAGCGCTTCGTCTTCGTCTAGGCACGCGACTAACGAAAGAAAATTGATGCCGTCGACATGTGGGATGCCCAACATACAGTTCTATGCCGGTTCCAGTGGTTTCGGTTTTGTTTCCGAGCCGCACGAGCACTTTTTCTGACCTGTCCAATTTTGACGACGCCAGACATAAAATCGATAATGCTTCGCAAAGTAGCATTCTCTATATATACCGATGACGTTGCCCTTTGGACAGTAGGCACGTCACAACCAGCCATTTCAGCGCCATTTGCAGCTAGCCTTAAATAGCCTCACGCGACTTGGAATGGACATTTCGCCCGTAAAGTGCGTCCAGCTCCCTTTCACAAGGCAAACAAGCTCCAGCCTGTACGTTCCCACCGCTTCTTTGGTAAGGTCATAGACTCGGCCCTGCGGTGGGCTCGCCACATTAAGCGCCTTGTAACCAATGTGCAGAGAGGGCTTTCTGCTATTCAACATCTTTTTGGCTTAGGTTGGGGCCGTGATCAGTGCCGCCTTCTAGCCGTTCACGCGGCTTTGGTGAGGGCGACTGTGCTTTTCAGCTTCCGAATCTTGCACAGGATTTCCAAAACGTCACTAAATACCCTTCGGACACTGTCTGCCTTCGTCGCTGCCTTGGGGTTCCAAGAAGGCTGAAACGCGGCAAGTCCTTGCTGAAGCTGGTGAAATCCCATGAAGCTTCTCTGCGAGCGTGAAACGGTTCGATCTTTCCTAGGTTTGCGTGCGCATATTCTCCGTCACCCACTCCTCAAGAAAATACGAAAATTCGATACCGTCCTGAAAGTCATTTCCATCGCGTAACGCAGAGGACACGCCATGCTCTGACTGGCTTCATAGCTAAGGACGTCACACATTCGGAAGCCCCGTGGTTTCTGCCTGTACCACCGATCATCGTACGTCTTCCTGACTTCCAGGAACGAATAGATCAGGTTCCCCCTCAAGTCCATTGCGTCCATTTTTATGCCCTGGTAGACGCGAAGTTTTCTACCTCTACCGCAGCATACATCGATGGCGCATCTCGACATGGCAAGATTTAATACGTAAAGGCTGAAGCGGTCTCACTCAGTATGGTGCCGATCCCCCCGTAGATGTTCTCTGTGATGAGTTGGTGTTGTCACAGATGCGGCATCATCTACGCGTCCCTGCATCCGCGGCAGCCATCGCGCAAAAAAAAAGTCCGCGTACAAATAATGACCTGCGCAGCGCGATTGCTGCACGGCTGCGGTTGGCACTGGCTCAAAATCTCGTGCTCACGAGTCTGCTATCCGTGCGGTGTGAGAGGTATCGACGTCGTTGTAGTGTCCGCGTCGTGGAGAACGGAATCAGCCTATCAATCCTTGTGCTGGTCATTCTTTTCTGGTTCCTTTGTATCGCTATAGTGTGAGTACTCGGCTGACGCGAACAAAAATATCGCCGACTGGCAATGTTCAACAGAAATCAGTGTTGCGTCCTCGTACTGTGACACAGCCTTTCGAATTACTTATTGTTTACCTACCCATGTAGCCAAAGGTGGCATAATAAATGTCTAATCGACGTCTAAATTGAGACGACTGAGAGGTCTACTAGATGTCTCCGAATAGCCTTAATGTCTGGGGGGAGTTCCTCAAGCCGTCCTCGAGCATAGCTAAGGTTACGCCACCTTGACGTCTCAACTTCGACATCCAACGTCTTGACGTAACCAAACTTTAGACCTTTTATATAGCAGACTGAGGCGGCTTCTAGCACTGTACTACCTCTTAATTAGCCATATTGTTTAGAATTATACCTTCATTAGCCCTTACTTAGACTGCACCTAACAGCTTTTCTGTACGTGTGTACTGTTTCAGGAATGTGTGCTGTGCATGTAAAAATGACATGCAATAGCTCACACATGAAGCACATTTTGACAAAACAAACATTTTGGCTGTGCTTCTGTAAAGCGATTACAACAGTGCAAAACTGTGCACTTTACGTTCGCGCAGCATTGCGACAAGACAATAATGATACAGGCGCTTATCAAGGGCTAGATAATGAATAGATAGTAATGTCTATAATATCACAACACATTGTTGAACTTCTAGAAATAATATTGAAATACTAAACTCCAGTTACTGATGTTTCCTGATGATACATATTCAACTCCCGTAGGGTGACGCTGAGTCCTCACTCAAAATATCAAGTTCAAATTAACTTACGAACAAATTTCAATAGATACTGAGCGCCCCAAAAAAGCTATCGAATGTACTACTTTTTGGTAGCATGCTTGCATGCATACAAAGTGATATACGGAAAGCCTTTGGCCAGACAGCAAATTAATAATGCTATGTTCATGACACCACAGTCTAATATTCGTCAGTTGAACATTGTTATGTTGAGCTGACAAATGCTGCACTAATGTGAAACAACCCTATCAAAAACGACACCAAGCAACCTTTATTCAACGTCCTGGTCGTACACCTGTCAACCTGACGAACTCAAAATGCGTGAGACTGCCTGCTGTGCGACTGGGAAGCGGCGACACATTACTCTCGTGCATTTGAAATACTACTGCCACTGTATTGCAATTCCTCTGTCATAAGTGGTCACTATCGGGTGGAGCTGCGACGCGCTATCGTTGCTTCCGTCAACCGCAATTGCGAAGGGTCATCATTTCAGGACATTCCATTTTGTGCAGCGTCACCCATCTCAATGATGATGGCAGTGGTCTTTGTTCTTTCACACAGGTAGCCCGTCGCTCCGTCACTTTTTGGGGACATCCTCTGGAACAGCGATCACACGTAGTCCCTTACGCTCTGCGGCTGGTCGTGCTCAGCCAGCAAACCTGTGAAAAGACACTTGGCATGTATGAGGTACACGTACAAACATTTCTTCTGTTTCGAGAGCTCGATCGGAGGACGGAGACGATCGGAGACGAAACTACTCTGCCAGGGTAGACTACCGATAGCAAGATAGCACGTCTTTTCTAGAAACACTGACACAACAAAACACGTTATCTGCAGCCAGCTCCAGCCATGGATGGCCATGCCGTGAAACACGTGTTGTGGGCTGTCTAATTCTTTAGGAATACGTTCGCACAGCTCTTAAAGAAAATTAGAGAAGAAAAGGCCAGGTCCCAAGTTTTCCGGGAGTTTGGAGGGCGCGTCCGTACACTCTAAACCCAGTGACGGATAGCTGGGTGGCGTCTGATGAACTGGCACATTTTTTTTTTAAAATGTGCCACATGACTTCAAGGGGCACGCGGTGCCTGCGAAAGCTGCAGGTGCCATGTGCCCCCTGAAGCAACTGGTACGACACCCCTGCTGACGCCAGGAGCCACAGTGTACCGGACGTATCGAAGGGTTACTTGTACTCACTAATACGCGAAACACATTGCACCTCTCGAGTTCCCTAACAGAAAAATTACCTCCACGCTTCGCAAAAAAAGAAAAAGCAAGGAAGAAAATGCCCCAAGCACATCGAACATGAAACACCAAATTTTATTGGCTTGCACATGCCTTTAAAATAAATTCCAGTACATCATCGTTTGCCGAATGGAAAGCATACACGGTTCACTAATCCCAACAAACACATATGGAGCACACGTTGCACGGACACACAACCCATCCGATACACCAGGCAGTCCTCCAAACGCCGAACACAGAATCCTCGAAACTTCGAACGGGCTGGCACTGAAAGCTCAATGAAGATCCTTAGTGACGAACACGACGGTTCCTCAAACGAAATGGCCGAGGAACAATTGTCCAACAAGTGGCAATGGGCGATTTCATTCAGATTCAGGCAGGGCCCTAACCTTTGGGTCTCCGATTTTTTCCGTTATTTTTTATGAGATAGCCCCACCTGTGGCATGAACACTGGCGTTGGTCCCAGGTTCCGAGACGACGTGGTAGGCGAGATATAAAATCAAGAGCGTCAGAGGTGAAAACAACGGCTGTGCTCCTAAGCGATTTGTGCCCACTTTGAAGCGATCTACTCCGGCGTCTGTAACTACCACAGCCTCCAGTCTTCCGCAACCTATTCACCATGTCATTGGCTCTGGGGCTGATTAATAATTATTGTCTCCGACGAGCGAAACCTTTTGTAAAAAATCCTAGAAAAGCCATCCCTACCGAATTTTACGCACTTTTTGTTCCCATATATCTACGTTCGTGATTTTAGCAAAACAATGAGCTACAAGTTAAACGAAAGCCTAATTTTCGCTCTGTTCAACGATGTGCAGCACAATTCTCTATCCTGTTTCGTTTCGATAAAATTTGCGCCGCAGCTGTCAGAGGTACGAAAATTTTGTCAAAGTTCGCGAGGCGCGTGCGTAAAAAGGCCATGATGGATTTGTAAAAAAAAAAATTCTGGTTCACGACGAATGCCTTAGCTTTCTTTTGACATACAATTCATGGTTGCTAAAAGCTTGGTGACTGAGCTACAGCGCTCATAAACTGCCATACTTCGCCACGCACGACGGACCGGCGTACTTCGCAGTCACTTGCAGTTTTCAAGCATGTGCATTCACCCCAAGTTTATAAAAGCTGGTGCATGAGCCACAATACACCTACCAGTCCATAACGAATATATATTCACTTCAGAAGCATTCCACTTTGCAAACAATAAAAATAAAGAAAGGAGGGAAAGAAACGAACAAGTCGAATGGGGTGAATACGAGCACGTATGCGGGCTCGTATTGTCTGATTTTTTTTTTCTTTTTTTTTGTCTTGGGATGCACGCAGCACAACCTTTAAGGAAGCCCGAATAAGAAAGATGTCATTCACATACGGCAGGACGGGGAAAAGCAAGCAGTTGTGAAGCGATTCATGACGAGATCCATAAGAGAAACGTACCACATGTTCAAAAACGACCACCCGGATATAAAGCTAGGATTCACGAAGTTTTACACACTTCGGCCGAAATGGGTTCGTGTGACACCCCATCAGTTTCAGTGTGTTTGCACGTACTGTGCCAACTTCGAACTTGTCGTTATTGCCGTGAACACAATCTCTGCACGTGATCTGTGTAAAGACTGCATTAAACTAATGTGTTTATGTGACCCACCAAGTGAAGCATGCCTGTTCCAGGAGTGCCAAGCATGCGCCGGAGCTAAAAAGTTAACAGTGAAGACTTTACAAATAAGTGCTGAAGATGAAGTTGTTCTCGCGTTGTGGGAGTCCGGCGACCTCATAAGAAAAACGATGAGCGGTCGCGCATTCGTCAAGGAGCTCCGCAAGGGGGTTGCACTCTTCATAAAGCACGACCACATTCGCAACATTCAGAGCAAGGCCATTTGGAATGAGAAATCTTTCCTGAGGCTTCGACACACTGTCCTTCACTTCGATTTTGCGGAGAACTGGACGATTAATTTGCCTTATGAAGTCCAGAGCCACTATAATCAGAGAAGCCAAGTATCGCTTTTCACGTGCGTTGCAATGGCAAAATCTTACACCGTTAGCCTGGCAACTGTAAGCGATGACCTGCGCCATGATACAGCGCACGCGCTTTTTGCGTTGAAGACAATGTTGGACACCCTTGATGACATACTGCCGGTGTTCTCACACGTCGTCTATGTGTCGGACGGTGCAGCGGCGCATTTCAAAAACAGGTGTCAGTTACACGAGATGCGCCGTAACACTCTGCTGACACACTGGATATTTTCAGCGAGTGGACATGGGAAGAATGCCTATGATGGACTAGGGGGCTCGCTTAAACACGCAGCAAGTGTGTACAACATGCGGTCTCAAGCAACGCACGTAATTCGGTCGGCTCAGGACTTCGTTTCGGTGCTGACAGAACCAGGGCACGCAACGCATATCTTGCACCTGCCTTCAGATGAAGTGGCAGCATTCAGGGAATCGAAACAGACCGAATGGTCGTCGGTGCGGCCAGTACCCGGCCTTCCTTCATGTCATGTCTGGTACAAAGCTGACAGAAGTGCACACGAGGATGTTTCCCTTGGGAGAACAATGCGTGAAGTGACGACCACGCTTTAATGCATCTTTAAGGCACTGTTCTCTTTGAATAAAATATGGAAAATGAAGCGCCTGTTGATCTCATTGCCATTCCTTGTTCATCGCTTTACCGGTTTTCCTTCATTTTTCTGCAAAGTGGAATGCTTCTGAAGCGAATATATATTCGTTATGAACTGGTACGTGTATTGTGACTCATGCACCAGCATTTATAAACTTGTGGTGAGTACACATGCTGGAAAACAGCAAGTGACGGCGATGTACGCCGGTCCGTCGGGCGTGGCGAAGTATGGCAGTTTGTGAGCACTGTAACTCAGTCACGAAGCTTTTAGCAACCATGAATTGTATGTCAAAAGAAACCTAAGGCATTCGTCGTGAACGAGAATTTTTTTTTTACAAATCCATCATGGCCTTTTTACGCACGCGCCTCGCGAACTTTGACAAAAATTTCGTACCTCTGACACCTGCGGCGCAAATTTTATCGAAACGAAACAGGATAGAGAATTGTGCTGCACATCGTTGAACAGAGCGAAAATTAGGCTTTCGTTTAACTTGTAGCTGATTGTTTAGCTAAAATCACGAACGCAGACATATGGGTACAAAAAATGCGTAAAATTCGGTAGGGATGGCTTTTCTAGGATTTTTTACAAAAGGTTTCGCTCGTCGGAGACAATAATTATTAATCAGCCCCAGAGCCAATGACATGGTGAATAGGTTGCGGAAGACTGGAGGCTGTGGTAGTTACAGACGCCGGAGTAGATCGCTTCAAAGTGGGCACAAATCGCTTAGGAGCACAGCCGTTGTTTTCACCTCTGACGCTCTTGATTTTATATCTCGCCTACCACGTCGTCTCGGAACCTGGGACCAACGCCAGTGTTCATGCCACAGGTGGGGCTATCTCATAAAAAATAACGGAAAAAATCGGAGACCCAAAGGTTAGGGCCCTGCCTGAATCTGAATGAAATCGCCCAACATACACCAATTCCATGTGAGAAGCAGTTGCAATCTTTCACGCGTATGTGCGACCGTTGAGACAGGAAGCAACCTGTAAAGAAATCGAAGTGAATATCACGCTGGTATTTTTCCAACGTTAATGCTGGAATAGTACTCCATTTTGTAACTCACCTTCTCGCAATCGATACAGTCCTGCCGTCACCTATAACGAAAGAATAAACAATTACCAATTTACACATTACAAATTACAAACAAATACAACTAGCCTCGCTTGGAATCAGTGGCGTAGCCAGACCTCAAAGGTAGGGGGGGCTCGATACGAAAACTCGCCCCCCCCCCCCCCGCTGATCCTGTGTCGACAACACACACATACTTGTGCACACTGCAAACTGAGGATTAAAAAAGTGAACGAAAATAGTTGATTTAGACGTACACAGTACGATTACATGTATAGGCTGTCATGACCAATGAAGTGGTGTCACGAGATTGGAAGTCTTTTGAAAAGCTCATACTTTGAAAACCATTCAAGAGTACTGCGGGAGAATACGTTGTGCCGTGTTACTCCTCACCGGCGGAGCGCGGAACAAAGTAGTACGCTCCAACGAATGCACGCATATTCAGCCGGCACACGCATTATTCAACAAGCACACGAGTACAAGGTTCAGGAGGCACACATATTATTCAGCAAGCACAAAGCCGTTTCATACCAACGTGACGGCTTTGTACCTGCTGAAATTTGGCGATGAGAATCGCTGTGCTTGCTATTTGATAACCGTTACGGCTGCTTCCAGACGGTTACGGCTCTGTACCGGCTGCACTTTCTGAGGGAACTTTTTTAACTGGCCCATGTCCGTCACAGGATTTACAGTGTACAATCGGGAGACTGAGCAAAATCCTGGAGAGTTGGCAAGTATGTGCTGGATACCTACCAAAAAAGAAAAACACAGTACCATAGATAATCCGTCCTTCCAATAAGGAAAGAGTTGGCGAAAAAGATATAAGTGCTCTTCAGTTTCGAGGGGTAAAAAATTACATCAGGCGCAAACCATATTACCACGGAAGAAGCCGAGAGGGCGGAATTTCCCGAATGCATAAATTTCCAGACGTCGCAACTGCAGAGAGGTTCGACATTGTTTTCGGCAAATGGCTATTGGTAGATCGAAATATGTTTTTTATTGCTTTGTCAAGAACTGAGGAAAGGGGGGCGTAGAATGACCGTGATGTAAACAACAGTCTGCAATTTGCTATCTAAGTGTTCTGTGACATCGGATTAACCAGGTCGAAATTCATTCATTTACACTGGGCCTCTTTTCTTCAAATTAGTAGCAGTATCAAAACAGCCTCAAATCACAAATTATAACACAAACCTTATTCAGCACTTATATGCCTTTGAAAGCGTGCTGTTGATCATAAACACACACGCCGTAATCAACAAAGCTTAAACTTAAGGTGCACGTACCCACAATGTCCGACTAAACGAATAACGACGCCTAAACAGTTTCTTCAAGCCGTTATCTCCTCGGCGATGCAGTTCTTCTGTCTCTTCGTAGTCTTGGGTGCTGGTGATGTCCCGTACAGTTTGCCTTTCTTGATCCAACGTCGGCGAGAACGAGTTTCATTACCAGCTCGCGACGACCCCATCCACTGCGTGCCGCTTCGGACGAACTTAATCTGCAAGAAAGACCATTTCAAAACGCATTACTAGAACTGCATGCCAGTGTGAAGGAGTCATCAAAATATCTAACATACCATCTTCACACAGAGGGGTAAAATAAGTATTTAAAGAGATTGAAACATTTATTTTACTGAAAAACAAGCTTTCGGACGGAGTCCGTCCTTCATCAGGTGCGATACATTGAACACTTGGTAGAATGGGGACGACGAAGGTGGTGAGGAGGAAATACAAATTCTTATTAGAGAGGACTGAGGGCGCGAAAAAGAAAATACAAAATCAGGGAATGTACAGTAGGAGCGTTACCGGAGACAAAAAACCGTTGAGAGATCTCAGGTGAGCGAACATCGTAAAAAAGACCGCTGGAAGAAATATTACACTGCTGGGGTTTGAGAAATGATAAACAATGGCAGCACTCGTGTTTAGCCTGCATTCTCACGCACAGAAGCTGAGAAATGGCTATCGGTTATTAGGAGTTTTGCAAAAGTGGTACATTCTTAAAATGGGTTAAAAAGAAAAAGGGAAGGAAAAGGTAAGAGCAAAGAACAATAAAATCTGGAGAAATTGTGACATGTCTGTTGAGAACACAAGGTATATGTAGAACCGTTTAAAGACAGAGGGCCCTGGAGTTGGTCAAAAAAGGGGGGATGCATTATACAATACTAAAGCGGATTGCTTCAGCTGGTCAAATGACCAATACACATGTGGTCTCCTGCAGTTGGTGAAAAACAGGTCTAGAGTTTTTGTGTTTAGCAGACGGGCAATGTTTTGGAACCTTCAGGAAAATCGGGGAAACAAGATGATAAAGTGGGCCAGAAAAAACATTGATACCATGGGGAGTCAAGGACTGGAATTTAGCAATTAAAAGTGACTCTCGGTTTGTGCGTTTGTTGTTGTCAGGAAAGCCCGATTCTAAGATGACGATCTTTAAGTGTGTGTTCAGGAAGGTTAAAATGCAAGGAAACAAGGGTTGGTCGCTGATGAACAATGTCTCCTTTGTGTCCGTAAAACCGTTCCCGCATGGAATTAGACGTTCCTCCGACATACTGAATGTGACATTTGGTGCAGAAGATTATGTAGCATACATTATATGAATTACAGTTAAGAGAGTGTTTTATTTTAAAAGTGACGTTGTTTTCGTAGCTATCAATCTGTGTACACGAAACAGGCCTTTACAGGAATTTACAGGCCTGCCATCGTGTTTTGCCACATGGAGCACAACTTGGGGGTTGATGGTGAATCTTTGACGATACTAGTAGGTTACGCAAGTTCGTCTGTCGCCTGAAAGCGACCTTGGGTGCCTGCGGGAAAACTTCCGTCAATTTCCTGTCAGCGTGAAAGATATTTAAATGGCTGTTTAGGATTGTTTTACAGTTATTGAGAGATTTATGGAACTGGTGGTGAAAACTCAGTTTGGGCTTTCTATTCTAGTTTTAGGTGCTAGCAGGACATCTCTTCCCTGTAAGTTTGATTTGTGGAGGGCATCACCGACTAGAGGGGAAGGATAACCACGGTTTAGGAAGTCATTAGTCATGTCGCGCAAAAACTGTCCATAAGGTATGTTAATTTTCTGTTTCTGGGGGTGGTAACTGTCAAAATGGAGATACTAAACTAACGTATAAAGTGTAACGTCCGAGCAAAAACCAAGCGTTTAATGAATAGCAAAGTGGGCCCGCATACGGTGGGTCCAGATTCCAAGACCGAACTCAGAGCTCCCTGCGCGAGCTCAAGGTCATCAGCGTCTCGCCCAAGCTCTTGGCGATGGTGATGACACCCCTAAAGCAGCCAGCGGCCGCTACACTATCCCCTCCAACAGAAGAGCGTTCGCGTCCCGCGAACGTGTCAGCAGTGTTCGCCTGGTATCGTTGAGGCTGTCGCAGGGTCGCCCTTGGGCGTAAACTCATTGGTCCACAGCGACGGTCGGGACTCCCGTGGGAGTCATCGGATTGATCTTCAGCGGCTCCGACTTCAGAACTATCCTCAGAGATACTTTTGTCAGAGCTTCCGTAGTCGGGGTCGACGTTGCTTGGCAGTTCGGGCACATCCCCAGACAGACGACCGTCGGAGCTTTCAGAGTCGGGGTCGACACCGCTCAGCACAGGGTGTGTCCCGTCATCCAGCGCGGTCGAAGGAGTGGTGTGGTGTGGGACTGGCGTATCGTCCAAGCACTGCAGAGCCAGGTTTTCTTCGTGGGACAAATTGGGTGGAGTACCCCCAAGGCGCTCAGTATAAAAGGGTAGCGTAGCGTCACAATCGGAACTCCCGTCGCGGAGCGGGACGGCGTGCGGTGAGGAAGGGTGAGCCAGCGGAGCCAACGAGCGGTCTGCACAGCCCGGAGACTCAACCGGATAGGGTTTCAGGCGATTGTGATGGACGACGGGACGCTTCCTACGATGCTCGGCGTGCTGTAAGCGGTAGACATTGTTGGGCAACTTCTTGAGAATGGTGTACGGCCCTTGCCATGGTAACCGAAGCTTGGCAGACTGTCCCCGCGGCACAGCTGGGCTGTGGAGCAAAACAGTGTCTCCTTCGGAGTACTTCACCTCGGCCGTCGTGCGGTCATAGTTTGTCTTCTGCCGGGATTTGCTCCGGACATCATTGGATATTGCTGCTTGACGTGCTGCTTGCAGGGATCGTCGAATAGCCTCCACGTCGGCGGGTGCTGCAGGGTGAGCGTGGTGGAACGCGTCGACAATGCCATCCACCGGTAGCACGGGCTCGCGGCCGAACAAAAGGTAGTAGGGAGAGTATCCCGTGGAGTCGTGCACGCTAGAACGGTATGCCATCATTATCATCGGTAGGTAGGTGTCCCAATCTCGTTGGTTCTCGTCCACGTAAGCACTCAGCATAGCCAAGAGGGTGCGGTTAAAACGTTCGACGAGGCCATCTGACTGAGGGTGGTACCCTCAGTACTGACCGCTCTCGAACGATCGTCCCTGGTCAGAATGGATTGAACCCGGGAGCCCGAAGCGGGAGAAGTGGTCGATGAGGCAAGTGGCAATGGCGTCGCTGCGTTGTGACGACATGGGAAAGGCCTCCACCCAGCGAGTACAGTAGTCGGAGACAACAAGGATATACCTGTGGCCACGGTCCGTTTGCGGTAGTGGGCCTAGGAAATCAAGGGCAATTCGCTGGAACGGAGAAGTGCTGATTTCCGTCACTAGGGGGGCGCGGGGCTTGGCTGGGGGCGGTTTCCTGGAAGAGCATTTCAGGCATTTGGCGCACCAATCAGACACGGCAGACGCCATGCCGACCCAGAAGAATCGCTGCTGAACCTTCGCGAGAGTCTTGCGTTGACCAAGATGGCCGCCATATGGGCAGTCGTGGCACAGTTGAAGAATTTCCGGGACCAGGGACGCTGGCGCTACTGGGACCGGTGACTTGCCGGAATTTTGTGTCCATGCTAAACACCCGTCCACCAGGCGTAGGTGTCGTCTGCAGCGTAGGTACTGGCGAGCCTGTGGGTGGAGTGGCGGTGCCGCGGATGGAGAGGAGAGTGCCCCGATGACGTCGGACAGGACGGGGTCGGCCAGCTGACGGCCCCGAAGATCGGTACAGGAGAGCGCGGGTAACGCAGTGGAGAGAAATGCGGTGTGCATTCGAGACAAGGCGTCTGCGTTGCCGTGTTGTTTGCCGGGCCGATGTACCACGTCGAAGTCGAACTCGCTCAACTGCACGAGCCAGCGTGCAACTTGGCCTTCGGGTTCCCTGAAATTACGCAGCCACTGTAACGCGCTATGGTCCGTTCTGCACAAGAACTTGTTCCCATGGAGGTAGTGACGAAAGAAGCGTGTAAAGTACACGAGTGCGAGGAGCTCCTTCCGAGTTACGCTGTACTTGCGCTCCGTCTTGGTTAACGCCCGGCTCCCGAAAGCTATGGCTCGTTCCTGACCACCCTGTTTTTGAGAGAGGACAGCGCCGATGCCCTTGTCGCTGGCATCGGTGTCGAGTATGAAAGGCAGCGAGAAATCGGGGAACGCCAGTACAGGTGCAGAGGTGAGGAGCTCCTTTATACGAGTGAAGGCGCCATCACAGTCCGCGGACCAAGTGAACGTAACTCCCTTCTCAAGAAGGCGGTGAAGAGGAGCAGCTAAGGTCGCGAAGTCTCGGATGAACTTGCGATAATACGAGGCGAGCCCAAGAAATGATCGCAGGTCATCAGCAGTGGACGGTGGAGGCCAGTTTAGAACCTTGGCGGTCTTGGCCTTGTCGGTGTGAACGCCATCGGGACCAACTTCATGTCCGAGATAGAGAACCTTCTGACAGAAGAAGTTGCATTTCTGTAGCTTAATTTTGAGGTTGGCGCCACGGAGGCGGTTTGAAGGTGTTCCTCGGGTGTCTTGCTGAATATGATTATGTCATCGAGGTAACACAGAGAGAATGGAAGGTCCCCGATAACGTGCTGCATAAGGCGCTGGAATGTTGAAGGCGCGTTGCAAAGTCCGAAAGGAAGGACATTGAATTCGAAGAGACCCGCGTGGGTGGTGAACGCGGTCTTCTGGCGTGACTCCGCGTCCATTTCTACTTGCCAGTATCCCGAAGCAAGGTCGAGACTGCTGAAATACGTGGCGCCGTTGAGGAGATCTATGGTATCGTCGATTCGCGGAAGGGGAAACGTGTCTTTGTGGGTGACAGCTTTGAGCCGACGGTAATCCACGCAGAAACGAAGCGTACCATCTTTTTTGCGGACTAGGACAATTGGGGATGCCCAAGGACTGTCGGAAGGTTGGATGACGTCCATGTCCATCATGGCTGATATTTTCTCGTCCACGGTGTCCCGTCCATTCGGCGGCATTCGGCGAGGCCGCTGTTTAATGGGAGGGGCATCTTGGGAGTCGATAGTATGACGGGTTAAAGACGTCCGTCCGAGATCCCAGTCACCCTGAGATACGATACCTTCGAATGCGTAAATAAGGTCAAGTAGAGAGTTGCGATGGCGCGGCACTAAGTCTTGGGTGCATTGGACAGAGAGCGTCAAGTCTTCCCGACGCCAAGGGCGACGGGAGTTAGCAGCGGCTGCGGTGAGCGGGGAGGAAGGGGTAGGTTTGGAGATGTGATCTGCGAGGACGTACTCGGGGAAGTGCTGATGGAGTAGATGAAGGCTGGCCAGGGTCGTACCCTTGTAAAGGGTGACGGCTTCGGAGGAGGGATTGCTGACAAGCACGGAAACACTGTGGTGGGCATCAGACAGGGAGAAAGTAGCCAAGACTTGTTTCTTCTGGAACAGGTCTGGTCTGGGTTCAACGACGGCGGGACCAGAGAGCGGGATGGTCGAGGTATGCTGGGTACGTGCGTCCAAGAAGCGCTGGGAATGGGGGCGAAGAACAGAAGTCGCTGCAAGGGTGAGGGTAATGGGCTTGGGGGCTGATGAGCCGAGGCAAGTCTTGAGGGTACGGGAGGAAAAGTCGATGGCGCAGCGGTGTTGAACCAGAAAGTCGCAGCCGAGGATACACTCATGCAAGATGCCACGGACCACATAGACGGGATGAATTGTAGTGGTTCCGGGCACAGATATCTTCATATAGAAGACTCCTGTGATGTCAAGCGGGTTGGTGTTAAGGTCGACAACGGGCTGGGGGCTTCCGCAAGACGGGATTGAGTGTTTGGACGGCATCATGCCCCAAACGGCGGAATTCACTATGGTGACGCTAGACCCAGAGTCCAGTAGCATACGCACAGGCACGCCTTCAACGCTTCCGGAAACGGTGACCAAAACGTGATGCGCATATGGGGCCTGCTGCGGCGGCGTCCCGAGCGAGGCCGTGCTGGGGACGCCATTTAGTTTTCCGACGAGGGCCGTGGGAAGCGATCGCCGCCACGTCGCTGTGCAGGCTGTCGCCGTGAGCGGCGTGGGCATGACCGGGCGAAGTGGCCGTAATCGCCACAGTCATAACAGGCAGAGCTGGGTGTGGCGTCCCGCCCGCGGGACAGAGGCTGACGTGAGGTGCACAAGGCGTCGACCCTCTGGCTCAACGCCGCGACTGCGCTTGCGAGAGCTTCCATGGTGTCGGCGTCGCGCTGGACCGGCTGTCGAGATGCGGAAGAACTCGTGGGTGGCAGGCTTGTGGTTGCAGCAGTTGACAGCGGACTAGGAAGCTGGCGGAGGGCAAGGACGCGGGCGGCGGCTTGGAGGGAGTCAGAAAACGTGGCGGGATTGGCGGACGTGACTTTATCACGCGTCTCACGTTCGAGTCCGAGAACGGACTGATCCCTGACCATGGTGTCTCGCATTGCCGCCGACGAGTCTGGGTACGCCTTGTCGTAGATGTCGAAAAGATCGTACCCGAAGGTGTCGAGGGCCTCTTCACCACGATGAACGCGGGCGCGAAAATTGGCTGCCGCCAATATGCGCAGAGCAGAAGGAGAACACTTAGCGGACAAAGCCGCACGCAGATTCGAGTACGTTTCTTTTTCAGTCGTCGTGAGATGATCGTAAATCCTTTGAGCGCGACCACGTAGCCGCGCCGGCAAAACCAGCAACTTCCTTTCATCAGACCACGAATTAGCTACAGCGCAAGCGGAGAAGTGCTTCTCCCAAGAGTCGAAATCTCCGTCCCCCGAGTAAGTGTCGGGCAGGAGAAATTGTCGAGGGCAGGCTGCATCCGGGGCCGTCATCCCACCGCTGCCACCAAGTGTAACGTCCGAGCGAAAACCAAGCGTTTAATGAATAGCAAAGTGGGCCCGCATACGGTGGGTCCAGATTCCAAGACCGAACTCAGAGCTCCCTGCGCGAGCTCAAAGTCATCAGCGTCTCGCCCAAGCTCTTGGCGATGGTGATGACACCCCTAAAGCAGCCAGCGGCCGCTACAAAAGTATATAAAAATCTAGTAACGTAAATAAACTAAAAGCAATACTAAGTAAAAGTACTAGGTAAAGAAGTAAATACTGAGAGACAATATAACTAAATGTATAACTAAAGGTAATAAAGGTATAATAGACATCTAACCCCACAGAGGTGTAGTAGACGTCTACTTTTAGACATAGCCCTAAAGTCCGAACGTATCCCTGGGTTAAACGTGTATTATCCCACCATGTGCCACATGGGTACCATATGATTCTTTTGCGCAACAATTGCTTCGGGGAAATCAGTGGTGAGCAAGCTCATCAATGTCGTTAGCATTGTACCAAGTACAACTGTTTCTGTACAAACTCAAATACTGGCCGTCTGAGGTTTTTACAAACACATGATTGGGTTAAATACCGACTTGAGGGTATTTATACTTGATTGACTATTTCTGACAACTTTTTCGATTCATTGTTTAACCAGCTTAACAATACGTAATGTTGAGCTGGAAGTCACCAATCCAGGCACGTGGAAAGGGAGTATAAGCCGCAGTAGTCACTGGCATATGCAACATTTTTTGATCCAACAACAGCAACAAGAAAGCAGGAATCCATACTGCTCGAATTTAAATGCTTGTTGGTCCGCTGGGAGGGGTCGACCTTCTTCATGAAAGAACTGTCCTATCGGCCTCCTAGACAGAGCGTCCTCAGCTGTGCAAGCGCCGCCGAGGATGTGGACCCTCTTCCAAACGTGTCCAGGACGAGGGCGCTATGCTCAAACAGCTGAAAGTCTGCAAGAGCTAATAACTGGAATGACTAAGTCCTATGATTTATAACACTAAAGCAAGACATACCATGTTTTGTATGTGGAACAAGAATTCTAGCTGAACTAAAAGAAACAAGTGTAAGCGTCAGTGATCAGCCACACCATGCAAGTGCTAATCATGCAGTGCTTCATGAAGGTTCAACAATGGAAGGCTCATGCAGGATAGGACATTTTTAGCACTACCGCAGGCTGTAAATCTACGTACATACACAATATATGCTACACATACATAATTTTCTTGTTGTCACAGGTATGTGCAAGCGCGAAATATTACTCGTATTGAGGCAATTCTTATCGGGTCAACTCTTACCACACTCAACTGTTTTCGCGGAAATGGTTTCTGGTTTGCTTGTTTTTCTTCCTGTGGGATGGGATGATTATGGGAGTAGCTTTCTTTGGTGCAGTTCAAATTTAAGTCACGCCTGGAAAGACCCTATCACGAAAAAATGTCACAGCATGTGACTTATATTGAAGGAAATGCACCAGTCTCACAGATGAGATTTGCCGACGTGAATACTGGAAGATAGTTAAAGTGCACTGCAACTGTAATGATAAATGGGATTTTTTTTAAAGAAACCAAATCAAGAACGTTCCACATGTCAGCTGTCGCACGGAACACTAGGACACTAATCCTTTAAACAGGGTGGTTAACGGGCTCAATCCGTATTCCAGCCCATTACAATTATATTCGTAACGTGACCATCGGTACGCTTCTCCGGGCGTTATTGTTTCCGCATACATTGGGGCGCCAGACGCCATCCAGGGCATATAGCAACCCATGCTTCATGATGGCCAGATAGACTTACCAGAACTTAGCTTAGTTAGCTTAGATAACTTTAGCAGAACCTTGGGAAGAACAAAGCAACATCCTCCACGTCATGTGAATCGGTCTGATCCTTCTGAACGGCTTCTGGGCCTGGCCACAATTAAGGTCACCGAGGGATAAGCCTTGCAACCAACTATGGTGTACTTTGAAAAACTCTGAAGTATTCCACACGGCGTCGAAAATGTCGGACAATTTGGATCTGATCTTATTTCAAAAATATGTATTTCCAATAACCACTGTAGGGCACTATAATGTTCCTTCAGTGAACTTTGGGAAATGACATTCGCGGGATTCTTACATTTCCCTCTGTAAAAAGTTAAATTTTGTGACATTTTTGCTGATATGGTATTTCCCGGCGGGGTTTGAGTCTGAACAGCTAATCCCATAAAACAACTCTCTCTTCCCGAGAAAAAAGTTGAATGTGGTATGAGTTTGTACGAGTCGTCCTGGTAGGAGTTGCCTTGGTATCAGTTGCTTTGTTATCAGTTTCATTTCATTTTATTCCGTGACATTGCTTCGGAAAATAGGCACAAAGATGCGTGGTCCCTTAGCCTAAGCTAGTAGTGGGTCCACTACAAGAAATTAACATTTGACAACTCGTAGCACTAACAGAACTACATGCATTATAAGTTGCGTTATAACGCTATAACAACTACTATACACTGTACAGGGTGTCCCAGAAAACGTCATTGAATTATAGAAAAACTACGCCACCTAGAATCATGCGGTTAACGACATTTGTTCTTATTAGGATTTTGCCACCCCCTGATGTGAATGTCATGCATCGTAAGTTTAATTATGTAAATATTTGCGAACTGAACTCGGAAATTTGCCAAGTGAAGGTCACTTTTTTACCCCACCAACATGAAGAGCGCGCCGAATTGACTCAAATTCATGATAATTGACAGTGATATTCATGAGCTATCCTATCGAATAAAGTAGCCGAACATCATGCTTTTCAGAGCACCGGACCATAACGCGCGATGAATTTTTGAGCGCAATCGCTCACAGTGCGACGAAAAGAGGTTTCAAGCCAGCCCGCAGAGTGATAGTAGAAAAAGAAGCAGTTTCTAAAATTGGGAGAGGGAAATCGTTATCCCAGCAAACGTCGGACGCGAGAAGCCATGCCTGTGTTATCTCTTTCTGCGATACCGGGGTGGGCTGGGTTTCCAACCTCCGTGCCGTCGCCTGAGAGGGCGCCGCACGGCAGGCCTTGGTAGGTTGGTTGGACTAGATAAAGCGGGAATTAAAAAAATTGAATTTACGATCTCGGCAGCGCACAGTTCCAATTCTTTGTTTATAGGGCTTCTGACGGCAATGGGAAAAAAGGGGGGTTTAGATTTACCCTGCCTTGGGCGCAAACTTGTCTTGCTACGGCTCTGGCTGCGTAAAACACAAATCGTCAGCATAAAGAAATGGTCAGAATACCTTTGAAGCATTCGGCAGCTCAGTTACGTACAAAGGAGATAATACTGGTACCAATACTGACCCCTGCGGTGCTCCAGTTTTTATTTCTGTAGATTTTTACGTCGATCTCTTCAAGGGACTATGAAATTTCCCGAACCCCCATACTTTTTTTGCATGGAAACTGTTCTTCCCGCAGAGAAACTAATATGCCACAATTTTTCCGGACGAAATCGCTCGACTCTGCGAGGAGCGCGCGCTGGAAATGTCTCTTCCGCGTTCCTCCTCTCCCGCGCATATTTCCCTGCCGATGGTGTAACTGTACGGACCGCTCTTCGGTTCCCCTTTACGTCACCGGTGTTGCACAATGGCAAGTAATGCCGCGAGCTCGCGCTGTGGCTGCCGCCACTGCCGAAATCTGCCGATCGCGCGAAAGCTGCTGTCATGGAGATTTCCACTCCCGATGAACGCATACGCGGGATCCTACGGCGCATGCTCCTGGCGGGATTCCTCGGCTCGGCAACACGTCACGATGACGTGTTGCTGAGCCGGCCGTGGTCGCGTCAAGTTACCCGTTGTGTCTCCGCTCGGCAGCTCGTCACGGCGCGGCGCCAGCTGTCCTCTCTTCGCCGCTCCGTTTAAATTCGCTCCCGAGAAATCCGCTCGCGCGACGAAAGTAAAATTTCGGTTCTAGACTCAGAAAAATGTATTCTTTCAAACGAAACGAAGAAAAAAATCGTTTCATAGCCCTTTAAGTGTGACAAAACTGTTTGCGTCCCGTAAGGTAACTCCGAAAAATGTTATGTGTTTATGTGTAAAAGTCTGCCCTATTCAATAATACCTCATGATCGACCGCATCAAAGGCTTTCTTTAAGTCAAGAAAGACACCCAACACAAAAAGATTGTCATTCAGGGAAGCGTTAATATGCTCAGCCACCGCTATAGTTGAGGTTGACCTATGATCTCTGAATCGTGTAGGTTGGCACATATTCAGTCGCACTTTTGAAGAAAGTGTACAACTCTCCTACGTTCGAGTTTCTCAGACATTGTGTCCATCGCGCTTAGAATAGAGGTAATGCGACAATTTTCCAAAATATCAGGCCCGCCGAAGTTAAATATGGGCACAACCGTTGCGAATTTCAACGCACTGGGATACACACCGGCATTTACGGAGTGGTTGAAAAGATGGCACAGGGGATGGCAGAGATGTCCTCTCGTTTTTTTTATTTTTTTATTTGCAGCAATGCTAAGTGCATCCCCTATGCCGCCGTGCTGAACTCCATATTGTATACCACCGTAATTACTTCTTGCGTATCAATAAGCTTAAAACAGAAGCTCTTTTGACGTGCATTATTTAGATAGCTATGATGCTAAACTACTTATGATAGCGTGTGCCAGTCTTCCATGCACGGAGACGGCGTACTCATTAAAATCACAATCATCATCATCATCACACATAATTAATCATTTGTGATTTTCAGGCTGTCCAAATAAGTGAGAGTTCTTGACGCAGGTTTCGAAACGCTTTCACTGACAATTTTCCACAACTGTTTCCTGCACCCCTGACACCTCTGTATGATGTAGCAGAAGTATTTCGTCTTTGTTCTACTGAACTCATTCGTTGCTAAGTTTCGGTAGTAGCTTTACCTGTTCTAGTAGTGCACATTCTTGTTGTGCTGTCTGTACTTTCAGTATCATTTCTGCTTCTCCTTCAAAATGTTTACAACTCTAATCATCATCCCAGGGCACCGCGGCGTATCATGCTTGCTTCCTCTAATTGTCTGTATAATGCTCTGTTATGTGACGAGTGTTGCACAGAGACGAACGTTTTAAAAGGGCAGCAGCACGCGGGCGATAGAACAACATAACGACTTTACTTGTCTTTCATGTCTAGTTTTATCTTGCTGCCGGAACAAGATGTCACAAACGTCACAAATTTATCCGTATATCTCCAAACGACGTTCTGGTGACGTTCCTGTGACGTTCAGTCCATGGATATCTGAGATCTGCAGGGTACTTCTTCCTTCCAAACATCCAAAGCGCGATATCTTGCAGACGTATCTGCGACATCAGGTATTTACATAGTAAAACCGAAACGCGTATGTCGTTCTGGGACCTCCCATGAGTATCGCATAGATATCCGGATATCCAAGACACGCTAGCGACCATTGGGGATGTCCTGGTGATATGTGGTTTACTGGGTTGTTTCCGCAATGCTGCTCACATTAAGAGTAAATGACTTTGGAAAAGCATAATAGCACGGAAAGCAGCGCGAGCAACAAAGCGTTGCTAAACCGAGGATCACGTCGTGGACAGGAAGTAATGGCCGTTTTGACAGGACCGCTAGAGGGGTCCCACGCAAATCTGTTCGAAACTGCCGCTCCTGTGTTTCCTTCCTTCATGGCTGCGAAGCACGAACAGAAGTTCTGTGTGACCGATAGTTCACGGATGCGGAATTCTAGCGCACTCATGTTCAAGAGGAGAAAGTGGTCACAAATGCCCACTGCCATTTTCGTTTTCGCCGGATTAGCGAGCGGAAGCGCGCGTATTAAGTTACGTCCTCGACAGATGGTGCGGGGTGATGCAATTGTTGACAGACTGCTCGGTTTCCTACTACGGGTGATTCCATCTCAACTCAGGCAGGGTGGTTCGGGCACCATCACCGATTTACCTTGAAGAAATATATGTTGTACCGCAACACGCATACACGCTGGGGCAATAAATATTTTGGCTCTATGTGTTGTGGTCCACCAGAAAAAAAAATCCCAAAGAAATTGACACGGCGACGGAGCTTTCTGACGGAACGACTTCGACATTTTATTCCTCACTATGGGACGGTCCCAAACTATAGATTTTTTTGCACAATATGTCAGGCACAACAACTTTCAGCTTGCCCGAACAGCACCGGCCAATACTATTTTGATATTTAATGAAAAATCGCCAAGTTGCAACAAAATTCACATTTCGCTCATATTTGTGTTTACGCTGTACTCCTGCTGTACACGCCATCGAGATACATGAGGCACCGCCGTGTAGGTCGAAGCGTGATCTCTAGACTGATGTCAAATCTACATGTCTGTGCCTTGCCCCTTTTCGGCAAGGCACTGAAGACGTCCACCGTGCATCCACCTAGCAGGTGCAATGGATGTATAATGGATGGTGGAAACTTATGATACATATATGAGACATTGTTGTAACTGCCTATCAAATGGGAATATTTGTTTAGTGCTATAAGCACTTGAATAACTGGTGACAATGCAGGATATATGGAAACAAGTCAATGCATTAAGTTGTGGTGAGGTGGTCTACTCTTCACTTAGCAGTATCTTAGAAACCATACTTATACAGGATGTTTATGTAAAATATCATCTTGCTTTATACTTGCTTTTCTATGCTTTATCTCTTACTTCTTGCTTTCTTAAGTGTTAGTGCCTCGAAGCAACTGTGCCTATGGGTGGCGTCTAGATGTTGATAGATCGAGAGAGGACAACGGGAAGGATTTGGGGGCCGCCGCCTTAACATGAGTCCTGGGACGGCTTCAGGGGAACTGTGCTCACACTGGTCTGCAAAGCCGTCGGAAATCCCAGGGAAACCTCAGACAAAACAGCTGGTGGTAGGCTTCGAACCCACCACCTCCCACTCTTGAGCACGGCCTTAGCTATCACAAACAAGCAGGACGTCTTTACTCGCTCGGCCATGCCACTAGAAAAGATATAGTTACCTCTCGTCACCTCAACCCACTTCTCTGATAACAACAACATTATTCAGTGACGATAAATGGTGAGTTCCATCGCCTGGAGCGATACTCTTCCCCATTGCTGGTGGTGGGGAATTAAATAATGAGCTCCTTCACAATAACGGTCGAAGTTCTATAGTATCCAAAATAGAAACTTTGAAAGCAGCGCGTTGGTGGGCTGGATTTGGCAATTGCGATAGTGAAGGGGAGGGGGGGGGGGCGAGAGTCCAGCTGCCTCAAGCGGTAACGACGCTACTGAGCTGGAAGACCGACACTGAATTCCACCCAACAATTAATGCAGCATCCTGACGAGAGTTATTTCGTGGCAAGAGGAATGCGAGCATTGGATCAACTCTTCGTAACATAGTGGGGGGAATTGAAGTTCTCTATGGGCGGGAAGCTGGGATAGTAATGCGATGACGTCCGTAATAACACAGTCCAATATATGTCAGTTGAACATTGTTATGTTTAGTCGAATAACTGATGTAAACTTATCGAAACCACACCAGACAATCATGAAATGTCATTCCACGTCAAATCACCCAGAGGTCCTGCTCGACCCCCCTCATTTCTTCAAAGAACTACCATATATACTCCGTCCTACCAAGAGGCATTTGCCAAAGGTTTGCTGAAAATATTGAAAAACTTTTCTTTTTCGAGGGGTCAAAAATTACAAAAAAGACGAAATTCACACTACGAGTAAAGACGCGGAGAGAGCGGACTTCTCCATATGGACAGGGTTTCGTGGCACAGGTGACACAATGTGATCCCAGCTATGTGCTAATGGCGGTTTCTTTGCCCAAATGCATATACTGAGTTGGAGCCGATTGGTAGGCTGGTGTTTGAGACTTCGTGTTTGTGTCTGTCCCTTGACCATTGAGTCTAAAGAGAATGGAAGATCGTTACAAGCAGGCAAAAGAAAATACGACTCCGCGAGAGTGCTGCAGCAATACGAAAATAGGTGCGAAGTCCTCGGCAGAGGGCGCAGCTCCCTATAGAGCCCATAGTTTGAGATAATTCACACAACACTGGGCACACGACCAATGAAATTGCGACGTGGTGGATATTATGCACAACCAATCTGCCAATCAGGAGTCTCAATGTCTGTCTGGCCTTTCGACCGGTCCTGGCTACCATCGGCTTCTACTGGATTTCAGGCCTGCCGCCGTTATTCGGTATTCGAAATACCTCAACTGATTTTTGGGCAAAATAAAGATTTATTGGATACAAAGCACTGATTCAAAGATCTGATACACGGGTGCACTGTGCCTACAAAGCCTACTGCGTTGCTGACGCACTGGGACAAAGTTCGAACATGAAGCAGAACGAACACACCGTTCAACTCCTAATACCGAGCCAGCCTCATGAGTGCGTACCATTTCACGATGAGCATCTTCCTTCGCTGCTTGCGCTGCATCCATTAAAGCGAAGCGAAAAGCGCTTGTGTGGCACGCAATCATGTCTTTGTTGACCGTCCTAGAAATCCAACGGCGCACGAACTTTTTCTTCACGCTTCAAGTCATGAAGCATTCGGGTACCGCAGTTGGTAGATTGTTCGTGGGATAATAGTTATGTCCACAAAGAGCACAACACGCGTAGACCCTCAATGACGGACGAATAAACTCGCGAACATATTTCTGAAAACTGTTCTGCCGATTGACACCACCGAACACAGGAGGGCGACATACCTGCCGTGCTATTTCGAAACTATGCTGAAACGGCCGAGACGCTGCACGCACATGCGCGCGCACAAAATGCGATTTCAAAACATTTTCGACCAATCGGAGCGCGCGCACAGTCTCGGCCAATGGGCTTGCAACATGATGTATGGGCGCAGTGGTACATACTCTGCAGCACAGGGGTGACACAAACCCTCCATTGTTGTAACTACCCTCAAACGGGTGCTTTTGGCAAAACTGCCATCTTGTCCTGGTCGCATGTCATAGAAAACGTCATTTTAAGGTCATGTGACTTTGTTTACATGTCGTTTTGCCGCGTATCGACATATTCCCGTCGTTATAACGCCAAAAGACGAAAGCAATTTGCCAGCGTAAGCTATGCACTGCTTCTTCCGCCAACATGGAACCCAAGGGACCCCATTTCTCCTTAGTTTAAGTACATCGCATCGGCTCAGTGCGTCTTAAAGCGCGGTCGTCATCACATCGTTGGAAGTCGTCAACAATACGATGTCTTATGTGCAAAACTGTGCGTTTTACTGTGAGATCATCGGATAAAAATAATTACCGAGATGGAAAGACATCCAAAACATTGCGTAGGAACAACAACCGCATTGTTTACAAAAGGTTTGGCCGCAGATCACGGGTGTCGCCATCTTTTAGGTCACGTGTGCCTCGACGTTTGCTGTGACGTGCGACCAGGACCTGTCCAGGATGCATTGCGTTCGCCCAGCACGCTTTCGTCTACGGAGCAATACATTGGATGCCACCCCTGCACTCTGCAGCCGCGTCCGCGGGTACCTGAGGAGGACTGGCACAACCGCGCAACGGGCAACGGTCACTGTTCAAACTTGATCGCTCGCGTTCGGTTTGTTGCTGGGAGCTCACGCTTCAAAAGTTTAGCAAGTTTATTTCTTGCCCCGCGTCGCGAGTATTTTGTCTTGCAATCTTTTGGGTCAACGAGGCAGTTCCTGCATACTGTCCAACGCAATGAACGATGGCGTAACAACCAGCCCTGTAGCATGGACGGCAGGGAGGCAACGTCCCTTTGTTCTCAGGACTTCAGCTTTCGGGTGAGTTTGCTTTCTTTCTTGTCGTTCGCTTTCATATTAGTAACCGCTGCTTGTGTTCAAAATCCCATGCGGTAGAGCTGTGGAGCACGGCAGCTGAATATCGTTTGCGGGATGTGGTTGCGTATGAGTTACGTCCACAATGGAGCCGTGGGACTGAAATAAATTTGTGGTAATAAGATTCAATCATTTGATTACGTTCAATGCTGCCTCTGTTGCAGGGCATTCCTTTGGTAGGCGTCACCATTTGAAAGTCGGCTTCACCTAACACTTTTGTGTATTGCGGGCAAGCCCACTTCAAGGAACGCTGAGCGTTGATGAAATCTTCGTTTCCTCGCTGTTTCGCGGTTCGAATCCGTGGGCCGGCTGTGCCGTCTGGGGTTTTTCCTGGGTTTCCCTCAGATGTGTAATAGGCGTATGCCGGCACAGTTCCCCTGAAGTCGGCCCATGGACGCAGCTATCCTCCCCCCGAGCGGATTCCGCTCGGTCTTCCACTTCACCCTTTCCTCTCCTCCTCTCCACCACCTTTCCCTTCCCGAGAAACATGCCGCCTAATCAGGCAGGCAGACCTCTCGGGTTCCTCCCAACGACACTCCTCCTCCTCCTCCTCCTCCTCCTCGCGTGATTTTGCTGATTTCTCTCAATTTTTGGTACTAACCAAGTTGATGATGTCTTGGATTAGTGTAATGAAGTTAGGTTAGATAAATTGGGCCATGGCAGCTTCCTTTGCCCCCAAATCCGCTTCGATAATGAAGTCGAGAGTGCGAGGCAAGCTGCAATAGCGGCACTAATCTAATCTAACTGATCACTAAACAAAGCCTATGATCAAGTGCACAAGTGTACGAAGTTGTGGTAGTTGGTATCTTGACATACTGTTGAATGCAGCAAGAAACACACAAGGAAGAACGAAGTTGACACCACGGCTGCTTACCCTCAACTGACAGAAAATGTATTTCGAGACGGACAAGGAAAATAAAGCATTTACGGTGAACAAGTTTGAAAATGTGACTAAAAGGCATGGGGTTCCAGTAATTTTGACTGCTCCTATGAAGCTCCAGGGTTTGTGTTCTAGAGTCAATAACCCTAATCCCACAGGTGAATGTAAAGTGCAGCACAAAAAAGAAGCCTTTGTGAGTTGCCGACAGCAAGTAGTTTACAGCATACCGCTCTCATGTGAACGACGATATATTGGGCAAACGGGGCGCTGCCTCAACACACGGCTGCGTGAGCATAGGGCAGCGGTGTCCAATTCAACTCCCTCAGGGCACCTTGCCGTCCACTGTCGAACATGCGGGTGCAAGCCACTTTTTGGACACACACAGGCAAAAGCTATGCTAAAACAAAAGATAGCAAGGGAGGTAGCTGAAGCATCTAATAATACAGAACGGGGATATGTGTGTAAGCCAGCCGTCCATTGACCTGACTTTGGAAGAGATAGCATATATGCATACGATGTAATCTTTGATGCGGAATAAGTGCTCGGTACTTTGTCAGGCATGCGTGGCATGTGAATGTGGCATGTGTGTGAAATTGTTAGATAGTGACGGGTTATCTTTAAGCATGTGTGTTAACAAGGGGGGGGGGGGGCAGTGGATCTTATTCGTGCTTCAAACCTGTTCATCGTAAATGCTTTATTTTCCTTGTCCGTCTCGAAATAAATTTTCTGTCAGTTGAGAGTAAGCAGCCGTGGTGTCAACTTCGTTCTTCCTTGTGTGTTTCTTGCTGCATTCAACAGTATGTAAAGCCTTTGATGTCTTGGTTAGTTTAGTGAGGTTAGGTTAGATTAACAGGGCCATGGCAGCTTGCTTTGCCCCCAAAGCCGCTTCGATAATGCAGTTGGGAGGGCGAGGCAAGCTGCAATAGCCGCACTAATCTAACGTAACTGATCACTAAACAAAACCAATGATGTCTTGGTTAGTTTAGTGAAGTCAGGTTAGATTAACAGGGCCATGGCAGCTTACGTTGCCCCCAAAGCCGCTTCGATAATGCAGTTGTGAGGGCGAGGCAAGCTGCCATAGCCGCACTAATCTAACGTAACTGATCACTAAACAAAGCCAATGATGTCTTGGTTAGTTTAGTGAAGTCAGGTTAGATTAACAGGGCCATGGCAGCTTACGTTGCCCCCAAAGCCGCTTCGATAATGCAGTTGTGAGGGCGAGGCAAGCTGCAATAGCCGCACTAATCTAACGTAACTGATCACTAAACAAAGCCAATGATGTCTTGGTTAGTTTAGTGAAGTCAGGTTAGATTAACAGGGCCATGGCAGCTTACGTTGCCTCCAAAGCCGCTTCGATAATGCAGTTGTGAGGGCGAGGCAAGCTGCAATAACCGCACTAATCTAACGTAACTGATCACTAAACAAAGCCTATGATGTCTTGGTTAGTTTAGTGAAGTCAGGTTAGATTACAGGGCCATGGCAGCTTGCGTTGCCCCCAAAGCCGCTTCGATAATGCAGTTGGGAGGGCGAGGCAAGCTGCAATAGCCGCACTAATCTAACATAACTGACCACTAAACAAAGCCTGTGATGCCTTAGGTTAGATTGGTGAAGTTAGGTTCGATTAATAGGGCCATGGCAGCTGCTTTGATAGTTGCTTTAGGTTGGGAGGGAGATTGAAGCTGCCACAGCCGCACTGATCTAACCTAATTTATTACTAAATGTCTATGATGTCAGGTTGAAGTTGGCTTTCCCGCAACACAAATAAATGAATGGAAAAGTTCCGCAAAATTCACAAACATACAGTTCCGTATACGAAGAGGGGAGTCAAGTCCTGTAGATCACACAAACAAAATACAGAAGCCGACACTGAAGATTTTTGTTTAAGTTTAATTTGGACAAGCTTTCGCGTGCTTGTACAAAGTAAACTTAAACAAAAATCTTCAGTGTCGGCTTCTGTATTTTGTTTGTGAAACATACAGTTCCGCAACAATAAGCGTTCGTTGAAGTGGGCTTGCCCGCAGTACACGGAAGTATTGGGTGAAGCCAACTTTGAAATGGTGACGCCCACCAAAGGAAGGCCCAACTTTCGTTTCCGTGCGTTTTGCGCTGGAATCTTGTGGTACACATCGTCCCTTGTCGAAAGAGCACACATGATGTATTCTCGAACATTACAGTAGATACCTGGCATCGCTGTCAGGTGAAGCTTTGTTCAATTTCGGCAGAAAATGAACTTTTTTTGCGTACACAAACCTCGCAAGGTCGCAACAAACGCCGTCGCCGCGCGATATGGTTGCGAGGAGAACAAACAGTCGGCGCTGACAGTATTTTGGGATACTGTTTCTTCTATATTTTGAGAATTGTCCCAGTAATTCTTGTGATTCTAAAAGTAGTGCTTATTGGAGATTAGCAGCCGGTCATAAGTTCATTGTGTATTACTTAGGTATCACGTGACGGGAGTACTCCCTTCATGACTTTTTTAGCTGTTGCGAGGCGCAACCTACCTACTGATTTATTTTTTCTAATATATGCTGTGTAATAATTAACGCGCTTTGAGTGCTTAGGCTCTATGTGAGGCATCACACAGGCGAACACTACCAGGTCTCATATAGAAACGGGGGGGGGGGGGGGAATTTCACTTTGCAGTTCCTTTAAATAAGTTTCTCCTTTTGATTGAGTATTGTTTCCGCAGATGATATTTCTCGCTTGCTTAGATAATGTTTGCCTAAAACCAGTTTGCACTGATATTGACGTCTATTCCTAGATTTTTTGCTTGCTACTGTTTGTTTTTGATAGAATTCTTATGGTGTTATTGAGAGATGAATAACGCTAACATCTATTTGCGATAGTTGATCGATAAAAAATTTCGCTTCTGTGCACCAGTCCTAAGAATATTTCCCTTTGGAGGAAAGAATGCGAAAGAGAGAGATAGAGTTCCCCATCCCACAGATTGACAAAGGACGTTGGGTTTCTTCGCTTTGGGCTGTATAGAGGGAGAGTGAGAGAGTGACTCCCACCAGGCTCAAGTAGCAAAGATTGGCTGTACTGTGTAAAGCTTGGCTGTACTGTGCTTGCTGGATACCTCTGTCAAGCTAATGTTTATAGTGCCTGAGTAGACGAAAATTGTATATTGTTCGACTAGATTAGGTCGCATGGATGATTTTATGATAGTTCAAAAGATAGATTACTTCCATTTCAATTGAATACATTTGTAATGTTTCTTGTCTGATAGTTTGTTTCGACATTATTTTCCTGCATGTGTTTGTTGCTTACACGTTGGCAGATGCGCCGTTTAGAGTGTTTCTCTGCTATTCAGTGTTAAGACCGTGCATGACCGTGACCGTCTATTAGCTGTTGATCGTGTTTCTTGTTATTTCCTTGCATGTGTGCTGTTCACGTCATAAGAAATTGATTAGTTGTGTCGTATTGGAATTTTCAATTTAGCTTCCCATATTCTTTATTATGTGTATTGCGTTTCTTCTCCTTTCTTTTTTTGTGTTTTTCTCCCAACTTAGCTTCCCATATTCTTTATTATGTGTATTGTGTTTCTCCCGTTTCATGTTTATGGTTGTGTTTTTCTTCTTCACAGAGTGTCACAACATAATTCCTGCCACTATTGGCTTTAATATATTTAATCTTGTACTGTTGTATTGTGTATGGCTATCCTTTGTATAACTATACTTGCATGTAAAACGTCCACCGCGAAGCTGTTGTAGCGGAAAAAATTTACGAATGAAGTCGGCCCAGGGTGAAAATCGTGAATCAAGTCGGCTCAGGTGTGACGGTACCAACACTTGGTTGGGTTGCCGGTGTGCATGTTCTTACTTGTATGCAAAGCGACCACCGCGGAACTGTTGTAGCGGAAAAATTACGAATGAATTCGATCCAGGTGTTGTCAGTGTGCATGCCCCAACTTGCGTGTATACCGCCTACCGCAAAGTCTGAAAAAAGTATTAAAGAAGTCAGCCCAGGCAGAAAAATTTCCAAAGAAGTCGGCACAGGTGTGACAGTATCATAGCCTGGTTGGGATGCAAGTGTGCATGTCCCTACTTGTATGTAAACCATTCACGCACCGCCTGAAAAAAATGCAAGCGAAGACGGCCCAGGCGGAAAAAATTGTCAAAGAAGTCGGCCAGGTGAAAAATATACAGAACGATAAGGGTACGTGCAGCCCTCCGGCTCGCTGGTATGCACTCGGACAGCTCCTCACCGGCGCATCACGCACCGCGCGCTGGAAAAAACAAATCGTGAGAGAAGTCAGCCCAGGTTGAAGAATGCCCGACGGTAAACGAAGGCTCTCCGCCAGCTCTACCGATGACTTCATAAGAATCTGATTAATTGTGCCATAATGAAATATTAGCCATTGTGCTTGAAGTTACGTATATCTATCGGAACTTCGTAATTAAAACTCCTGTATGGTGCTCACATATAATAATGTTAGACTTTTTATAATAAAATATCTTCTTTGTTTAAATATGCTATCCCATTTTAGTTCTGATTAATTGAAAACTTGCGTGATTACCGTTAATAAAAAGTAATGTGCATGATGTGTGATACCCCTTCAATAACATAGCATCATACCTGTAATAAGTATAACCTTTGTTACATGTATGGTATTGTGTTTCTTCTGCATCAGGTTTTGGGCTTGGTTTTTCTCCTTCACACAGCGCCACAACATAATTCCCGACACTAATGATTTTAATAAATATATTTTCACTTGTACTTTTGTGTGTGGCAATCTTTTGCATGTCTATACTTGCATGTAAACCGCCCACCACGCAGTTGTTGTAGCGTGTAAAAATACGAATGAAGTCGGCCCAGATGGAAAAATGTCGAAAGAAGTCGGCCAAGGCTAAAAAATGTACGAGGGTAAGCGCGCACCAGCCCTCCGGTAAGCGCCTCCACCCGGGGCCAGCCCGCAGGGTGCGGGAAAAAAATACGGGAGTGAAGTCGGCCCAGGGGTCAATAAACGCGCCTATAACTCTCATCGCCGCTTACGCCCAACCTAATATCACTACTCACGTAGCGTTAAAGAGGTGTTATCCTTTTCGGACATTGCGTTTTTTGCTTGGCATGCCGCTGCCATTGTTACTGGAGATTAGGGATGGGCCAACCGAGTCCGCGAATCCTCAGATCCTATGCAGGGATTCGAGGCTCACAAATCCGAATCCCCGTGCCCAAAACGGCGAATCGAATCTTTCGGATGCCCTAACCCCGTTCGTTGTTTTTTTGATTGGTGCTTTGAGAATCCGCTGAACGTCTGGTTAGCCTGATCCGGGACGCGTCAAAAACACAGCATAAAGCCCCGACATTACAAGCTTAAGATTAACGTCATTTTGCGGTTGAATCTTTCTTAGTCCTATCAGAACTACTCAGACACGATGACACTACTCAGTCGATGAATAACATGTTAAATAAATTACATTTAAGTACTAGTATCTTTGTGCGTTTTCTCCTGAAAGTGAAATATTATTTATTTTGGTTTTCATTGCACAAATATATTAAATTCTGCTTGAAAACACTTTCGGTAGAAGTGTTTTTTTGCCCCTGGGTCTTTTTTTAAAGAAATGATTCCAAAGATTCGAGATTCGCAGAGCATTCCACGGATTCGGATTCTGGAAATTCTTGATTTTTCCGATCTCTACTGGAGATATAACCATCGACATTTTTGCTCGAGTGAAACAAACGATCCGAGTGTCGAGCATAGGACATAGGAGCCGCGATTTCGCTGAAACGACCACAGGTTCTGAATTGTTTCCTTTTGTTCCGCGGCTATGACCGATTGGAATCGTGAAGCAAGATGGCGGCTGTTTGCATCAGCTGTGCCAGCTGGTTTTATTTGTCTGTCTTGAAAACAATTTTTCACACGATTGGAGTGAAACAGTTCAGACAAGATGCTGAATGGTGCTGGTGAATGGTGAACACCTTTTTTAAATTTCCCCTTCTGGGGTTAAGAAAGGTGTATTTCTCTGAACTCCTTTTTCAAATTCAAATTCGTTTATTTACCATTGTACAATGGACGGAGCCACGAAAAAAAGCTGCATAAAGCAACTTGACGAGTCCATGGCCCCCGAAGTTGGTGGCAGTTGTGTCAAGAGGAAAACAAGTATAGACTAAAAAATCTGTCCAATTAACAAAAACAATATCAATGGGCGTATCTATACATTTCCATGTAATAAACCACTCACCACTATAAACCAACAAACACTGACACTGCCATAATGAATAACAGCATAGTGGAAGATAACATAAGCATTAAATTTCACTAAACAAGTTTATATTAAACACATTTTAGCTTGTAGCTGTTGAAAGGAAATTCGAAATAAATCAACGTTAAGGGTGGCTAGCCTATTTAGAGCGCGGGGCAACGTGTTACTTATACTATGCAGCCCGTATGAAGTACGAGGGGTTAGTACCTTCCAGTGTTCCGTGTACCTGCTGGGGTATGCATCTATTTTAGGTAGAAGACCAGCTAGCATACACAAATTGTCAGTATTCTTTAAAATTTCTTTCCTATAACACTGCAAAAGCCGCATGTTATATAATTCTGATATTCTAATTATACTGTATTTCGGGAAGAGCTCCCTTGTGTGAGCTGTATAGCTCACACTACATATGGCACGTACAGCCCTTTTTTGTAAACCAAGAATAGTGTCGATGGTATGTGAAGTGGTCGTGCCCCACACCAAGCTGCCATATCTCAAGTACGAAAGAAACAAGTATTATAGAGCAACAACTTAACTCCAACAGGTAGCAGATAACGGTAACGACTACTAATTCCTGCAACCCGAGCCAGCTTAGTAGCCAGCGATTTTACATGGTCGTCCCAACTCAGCTGACTATTAAAAATAATGCCTAATGCCTTGATATTTTGAACAAACTCAATCTTGTCAGGGCCTAAATTCAGGTGGTGTGGCACAACTACCTGTTTGTTTTTTGGCTTGAACATGATAGGACACATTTTGAAACACAGATATTACACTTTTCACTACAGTCCATGAAGTAGAAAAATATATATATTCCATGAAACAGCTTTTTTGTGATAACGTCTTTCAGCGTCGGTCAGCGTGTGGGATCGTTTTAGTATCCCAAGTAGCGTCTGAGACCGGAATCGCTCTCCATGAAGCATTCGCGTCTACATGCATTTCGCCATCAAATCAATCTGGTGACTGGTGACATATGAATGGTAGTATACTTGTACATGCATCATTATTGATTTATTAACACTCCGAAAGCAAAGCACTACAGAGGGGGAATGGTCGTTACTTATAATTCGATCGAACATATCAGTATTCATACAAAACCGTGTCGATGGAAGGTGATCTCACTCCACACTTGTACGACAATTACGTTAATGAGTTCCGTTTCCGTTAACATTTCCAGGCTCGAATTTCGTTTCCGTTTCCGGTAACCAACTCTGTTTGAATGACCTTCCGTTCGATGTGTTGTTTGCGGATAAAAGAGATCACGCATGTACTTAAATAGAAAGTGTATACATGCGCTAAGTGAAATTCCTAAGCCACACCGAAACCAGAATGGTATACCGGAAGAGTGCACGTGTCACCCTTTTACATCAGTTTGGTATCTCAAGTGGACTTAACTGACGATTATGGGTACCGGTGCGGCTACAGCGGGAACTTGGGGACCATCTGCCGCCAGAGCGGTTCCACTGATTTCACCGAAGTGGAACGAGTGATCCCATCTTGGAACCCAGCTGGAACCCATTGAGCTATTTGAGAAGTGAAGTGGGACCAAAGTTCGGGCCATCCATATTGAACTAAAACCAATTTCCATCCGACTTGAGAGTTTTCCTGGGCTAGCAGGGTCGCGCAAAAGTGACACAAAGCACGTTGAGCATGTTGTCTCAGTGCAGAGTGCTGGGACAAAGCTGTTAGATGCGGTAGCAGCCGACGTTAGAACTAAAGTATCATTAGAATAATCACGCTATGCTTTCAAGTCGCCTATTTTTCGATACAAAAAATGTCTTGCTTTGCGTTACAGTTGTTCTCCGATAACGTATTCATCGTATAGAACTTACCGTTGTCCTCCTCTTAGGACATTCATATCTGGTTTGGAAACACATTAAAAGGAAAGAGCCGGGTCGTATAGAAAGATCGAAAAACTCAATATGTGATTGCCTCTCGAGTACAGGTTCGTTTAATTGTTTGAGTTCTCGAGTTGCAATTACTAATTTTAGAATGTAGCTACTTAGAAACGGTGAAGGGTGAACTTCAATACCTAAATTAAATTAAACCTTTGAAACTTGACCGCCCAACATGCTCCTAGCCAACAGTCGACAGTGAAATCCTTCCCTCCCATCATTTGTGGAAAACGGGTGAGCCAGCATTTTGTGAGCCGTATGTGCAGTTCTGTTAATCGCCATACACACACACACACACACACAAAGCGTGGTTTCCAAAAATGTGTGGAATGGCTGGCTTTCACCATGTTCTGCTTTAAGACTACTGCGAGGGCCAACAAGTACACCGCCAGCAGCAGAATGTCTTAAAGGAGCAGTCTAGAGGCACACAAATTTGTTTCTGTTTTTGGTCGGTATGGAATGTTAGGCAGCCGAGAACAGTTTTCCCACAATTAGTGCAACCGTACCGAAATTGGGACGCCTGCAATAGCTCCCTGAACCTCCCGTGTGCGAAACACCCTCCTTCGGCTTCACGATAGCCACGTGATGAGCGCCACCACGCGCGTCACTCTGATACTACTTTAATGCTCTTTTAAGAGTATAGGAGAGCAGCTTCATATCATAGCTTCCGCCGTGGTAGAAAAGGACAACACTCTGTGGCTGCATTTGTGCTCCAAGCCCTTCCTTTCACATACATGCATTGTCCACCGAAGCGCTCACAAACGTCATCGTGCCTCCTCACTTGATAGTACCACCGGGCATTGGTGACGTCTGACGTGTTAGTGGTTCCCGTGAATTATGTACGCGTGCAATTATTTTTTAATCATCTTTTTCGCGCTAGAAATTCGAAAAAGTTACAAATGTCAAATACTTCTCCGATAATTAACTGATAACTCTGAAAGGCAATGGAGCTTCGACTCAGTCACTGACAAATATATTCCTTGAATTTCATCTGTGCAGTGAAGTCCCGAGTGCTGGAGACCTTGGTGGCTGGAGAGGCGCTCATCTCGACATCTCTTTTCTTCTTCATCGAGTACGCCTATACCCGTTCGGTTGAAGTCACTCTTGCAAGTAAGAGCAAGTGAGATTTATTTCGGGAGGAGCGTTTAGCTGAGCAGTAGCTCTCGAATAGAACTCGTCAAAAGGAAAACGTATGACTTTCTTGACAAAACGTGACGTTTTGTTTTACACTAATAGAGAGTGGGTAGAATTCGAGGTAACTCGCACGACTACAGGGTAGTTCCTAGCGCCCTTTTGGAGCTATTTCAGTTTGACGCAGACCTACGTTTGAGAACAGGAAAAAAGGGTGCTCTAGCGGTCTTGTAAGTTTGAGCTGTGGATCGGGTTGGAAAGTCCTTCTCAGACCTTTAATTTCTACGTTTCTACGTAAGAATTTCTATGTACAAGGTTTCCTAATTTCCATTTTTTTCACACTACTATTATAAACATATACGCACACGCACATTACACATCATTTCATTAATCAGTATTATTTGCTCCTCAAGTGCGGTACACTGAGCAGGAACTTAGTTCTATGTCAATTTTGAAGGCTTAGAATATTTAGGCACATAACCGTTCGCAGATTCATATTAATCGAAAACCGATGGTGAATATGAGAGTGGCATGTGTTGCTTTTCATTAGGTTGTGCACGGGGAACATAACTGTTAGCGTGACATGTACCCCCTGTTTTTTCCCTACCCATTTCGCAGGCATTCCCGTGTCCTTCTTGCGGTTTTTGCTAGGCAGCTCTCTGCTAGGCAAAGCAATTGGTCACCTGGTGTCCTACATGCACGCTCAGTTCCACAACGAAGCGACGCTCCTCTGCAGCATCTCTATAGCGGCAGTGTATCTTACTTACTTCATTGCGAACTTCTTTATGTTTGGCGGTGGAACACTCGGTGTGATCGCCTTGGGACTCACCATCAAAGCCTATTCTACATCCACCGCACTTTCCGAAGACGCACCTTTCCTGAGGTACGTGTCGCTTCAGTCATCCTTAGTCGCGCTTCAAACTAGTTATCTTCTAATGAAACGCCTGAATAATGAACATCACTGGAGAAAGAATTTCATGTGTGATATGCTAGGGGTTCGATACTGAACATAAATTCGCCAGATGTGCTGGCAACAACAATGTCCGCCATTTCCCCACAAAATAAACTCTTCAATGAGAAAGTTTGTATGCTGTAAAGTAAAACGTTCGTAACATGTTTATGTCAAGCAGATTTCTTCCAACAAATGTGGTGACTGCATATGTGCGGATTTCTGTAATATCCGTTCAGGTGGGTATTTGCATACATTTATTTCAACTTACGTGGTTACGGGTGCGGTCGCGGATGCCGTGTTCGGCATCCATTATCGGCATCCCTATCATTCGGCACGGCGTTTGGCACGGCTTTCTCGTGAGTGTATGCCCTTGCCCTTCCTGCGTCATGAACCAAAATGTGTCAGCGCTCTCAATACTCTGCGTCTGTTAATACGGTATCTTTCTGCAATTTTATCAAATTGTTTCCTTATTCCGAATGAAGCTTACGCAATTGTTAATCTGTAGTACCTGTGAGAATAGTGAATGTTGAGTTCGCTATCGCCATCTAGGACAGAAACTGCTTTGGCATGACGACTGTCTCCCGCAGGTCATCCGCTGGGCCCCGCGGGTGGCTGCATTGGGTTGTATCACGTGATTATGAGAACTAATCGGAATGGTCGATCCTTTTACACCTCACCTCATTGTTGGTAGCAGCATTGTGCTCAACAGCCTGTAACTTGTCAACTAGGTGGTTAAATGTTGCATGAGTTTGCGAGATGAAACAGAGTTCTTCCAATACATTTTAAAGACTAACAATACAAACAAAATGCCAGTAATCTTGAGCAAACTCTTCGTATCATTTCATCTTCAGTCCCACAGGGTATTACCACATCAAAGCGTGCCTGTGCTGGCATGCCATGTTCAGAGATTACTCAATGTAGGTCGGCTTCATTTGGTAATTGCCGAGCAATGCATGGTGGCGTTGGTAGACCTTTATGGGGTGACAACCCATACATTTTTTAGAAACTTGTTACTTCATCTTTGCGGTTACTATTTTGTTCCTGATACACCATTATGTGAGTGACCAGACGACGATAACCGGTATATTTGAACTATGATGTAAATGTTTCCTATCGTCCGCACAGGTTCTGGAATGGATACCGCTATAGTCTGAGCGTGGTTCTGGCTTTTGTGGCCTCTGTGAGAGTTGGTCGAGAAATTCCCCATCTTCGGGGCTATCAGCCCATTTTTCTCCCGCCTTACTTCTGTATTGTGCGCATGGGCAACAGGTAAGAGTTCCGTTTTACCTGTCCGTGCTCAGACAAAACAGCAGAAATGTGACGATTTTACAACGGTGCTAACAAAGCAATTCTGAAATATCTTTGATGCCGACAGGGTAATTACTGTTGCGGTGCTCTTCCCTGCGCTACGTCGAACTGGGTACCGGCTCACCCCAAAACAAGCCCTGGTGCTTGCATGGATCCACTTGAAGGGCACTCTGATGTTGGTCTTGACGAGCAATAGGTTGACCACTGGCTACACTTATAGCAAGGCCATTAGGGTAAGCCATGGAAGTAGTATAAAATAAAGGCTACTAGCCAAGACTTTTCTCTAATCCAAGAGAAGCCTATTCTAATTCAATTCTAAGCCAAAATCCAGTTCCAATCCAACACAATCCATTTCTAATTCAACACATGCCAATTCTAAGCCATCTGATTGGTCGCCATTAGCTGCGCCCACATCACGTTGATTGGCCCATGCGAAGCATGCTGATCGTTGATTGGTTGACCATAGCTCCGCTCCTTTATGCTAATTAGTTAGCTTGGCTCTGCCCACTTCACGGCGATTGGCCTATGCAAAGCCTAGTGATCGCTGATTGGTTGACCGTAGCTCCGCCCTTTATGCTAATTACTTGGCTCTGCCCACTTCACGATGACTGGTTGATGAGCACAGCTCTGTCTCTTTATGCTAATTAACCGGCTCTGTTGATTGGTCCGTTCTAAACCTACTTATCACTCTCCATATTTTCCAGACTTCTAGGCCATCTGATTGGTTCCCGGTCTAAGCCTACCGATTGGCCCTCGCACGTTGATTGGCCCATTCTGAGCCCACTGATTCTATGACAAGCACGCCGATTGGCCGACTAAGCCTACTGAACATAGCCTTCAGTAGCGCCCACCAGATGGTGCACTCAGCAGCTACCCTGTTGCGGCTCTATCTTAGATGTTCAAACTTACCACATCAGAGCATCACCAGATGGCACAACTCTTTACTAGCTCTGCCTACTGCGCGCTGATTGTCCATTATAAGCCTACAGATTACTTTCCACATTTTCCGACTTTCAAGTCGGCCCATTCTAAGCCTACCGATAGCTCGCCTCTTCAAGCTGATTGGTCCACGCTAAGCCTACTGAACAGTGATTGGCTAGCCTGCATTTGTCGCTTCTAAGCCAGTCCGACACCCCTGCTGCTGGCCTGTGGCTTCAGACAAGACACGGCAACTGTTGATTTCAACCTTTATTTGGTGCAATGGCCTCCTCCTATTGGCCCAGCTGTGTCATAGGGCGTGGGTTGGTTCAGTCGCATAAGAGAGATCATTGGTCCATAATTCTATCCCGTCATCTTTTGCACTCATTGGTCACTCAGATCTCTCGGTAGATTCCAACTGATATTGGTTCATCGAAGTCCCATCCGCTCATTGTTCATCTCTAGATGAGATAAGTTTTGTCAAGGATATTGGAACTTTCCACTCAATTGGTTCACATTTCTATCCGGTCGCTTCAACTGATCTCTTGCGCTCATTGTTAGCTGGTAACTCAGCACCCTCGGTAGACTCCAATGGCTATTGGTTCATCTAATTGAAAGTGGTCACTCCCAACTGGTCATCGACCCGTTTGACTGCAAGCCTCTCCTTGGTCACGCACGTCTACCCAAGTGCTTATTGCTTCCTATTTCTAGCCAGTCACTTCCACACATCTCTAGAGCTCCCTCATAGGCTCCAACTGCTTTTGGTCACTTCCACTCATCGTTAGACCCAACTCCTATTGGTCCATCGAACTGCAAGCCACTCAGTGATCACTCCCTCTAATCTCTAGATGAGATACTATAGGTCTAGCCTATCGGAACATTTACCAGAAGATAAGTTAACGGGGGTCACTGGAACTTTCTACCCAAATGGTTCACAGTTACAGACGGTCACTTCCGCTCATCGCTAGGGCTCCCTCATAGACTCCAAACGCTATTGGCCATGCTATCTGCATGCCACTCACCTCCAAATCACCACCTGGCTGCTCACTGGTTCACAATTGACCTTTTTCACAATGCTTCTGCAGATGATGTGACGGCGCCAAAGAAGCTTCCTTACATATACAATAGAGGAAGCCAATAGGGCGCTGGTTGTATGGTTACTTGAAACTTGCGCCCTCTTTGCAAAGAAGACTGAGGCTGGCGCGCACCGATCGTGTTTCGCTGGACAGCCGCCACACGAGTGTGAAAAAAAAATTCAATCCTAACTGCCATTTGTCACTCATTTCAATCCAACTGCTCTTAGTTCATACTTCTAGTTGGAGAGCCAGCGTTAAAAGGCTAATTCGCAGCTGAACATTAAAAAACATGAATAACACAGCTTACATCAACATGCCGCTGTCTGAAGTCCACACTGCTCACAGCCACTTCGTGATGCTAATGGGAAATATAAAACAATGTGTTCAGGGTACGATGTACACATCTCGAAACACACACTATCCACCTGCATAGTACACGGGTAAAGTTGGCTTCATCTGGTTGCATGCTTGCGTTCGATGAAGCCCATCCCTGGGAACAAGCTTAGGGTCGTTTTTTCTGATGTTCTGTTGTTTCCGAGACTTTCTGTCTCCTGAGTGTACAAATGGCTCGCGCTACTTCTTTTTGTCGTATTCACACGCGACAGGCCTGCGCGTTCACCACGTGGTGGTCCAAATTCCGTGCAAAACAGAGGACACGTGGTGGACAGGATGGCCGACAACGAGGTGAGCGCACACATCGAACAGCAAATTGTCATCAAGTTTCTCGTTAGTGAAGGCATAAAGTCATCTGAAATTCACAGAAGACTTCAGGCTCGGTACGGCCACGATAACTTAGCACAGCAAAGTGTTTGAGTGGTGCAAACGGTTCCGCGACGGCCGTACATCAGTGCAGGACGATCCCGGCCCGGGCGGCGCAGAGCCCAGTGTCAGAGTTCCAGAGAACATGCAACGTGTGGAGCGCCTGATCCTCAAGGACCGACGGAAAACATGTCTCGAACTGGCTCGAAAGACTGACCTTTCTGAGGGAAAGTTGAACACTATCGTTCTTGAACACTTCCAGTTTCGGAAAATTAGTGCCCGTTAGGTCCCGAGGCAGCTCTCTGTGTTTGACCGGCAGAGAACAGAAGACTGCAAATCTCCCAAGAGCTAAGGTACCGTTTCGACAAGGAAGGACAGCCGTTCCTTGATCGGATCATCATGTGCGGTGAAGCGTGGGTGCGCCATTTCAGTCCTGAGTCGAAACTTGCACCAAAGGAGTGGAAACATCCGGTCTCGCCTGCTCCCAAGAAGTTCCGAAGCACCCCGTCTGCGGGTAAGGTAATGGACACTGTTTTCTGGGACAAGGCTGGCGTTGTTCATGTTGATTTTCTGCCCAGTGGTACCACCATCAATAGTTCATATTACGGCCAGGTTCTCAGGGATGTGCATATGGTGCTGAAGCAAAGGCGGCCGGGCCTCATCGCCAAAGGAGTCCTCCTCCTACAGGACAATGCGCACCCGCATACCGCGCATCTCACGACACGCACCTTACAGGAACTTGGCTGCATGTTGCTTCCACATCCCCCTTACAGTCCAGACCTCGCCCCAGCGATTTCCATCACTTCGGGCCACTGAAGGCGTTCCTTGGGGGCCGCCACTTCAGCTGCGACGACGAGGTCAAGAATGCGTTCTGATCATGGCTGCTACGCGCCGGTAATGATTTCTACGCTGCTGGCATCCAAGCCCTCGTGAAACGGTGGGACAAGTGCATTAGTGCAGCTGGAGATGACGTTGAAAAATAAAACTAATTTCTCGCCTGTAACTTCATTTTACTTTAGCGAAAAATGAAAAGTCCCAGTTTGGCTTGAACAACCCTCCAGTTTGTGTTTTGCACTTCAATGTAAAAAAAATTGATTTCAATATTTATTAGTGCGCTTCAACGTCCCACAACAAAAGCATTTAATTTCATATTAAACAGAGCGCAAAAGCCTCATAGTGATGTTATGCTGCGAAGCCGAGTAGTTCCGCACGCGTTCGAAATAAAAGAGAACGTTCCCAGAACGTTTTGTGCGTGCACCACAAGCATAGCCAGCGTATATATCACGCGACACCCCAGCGCGTTCCTTCTAAAGGGAGCACTACTGGAAGCACAATTAGAAATATAAATTTAGGATGATCACACAAAATGTGCAATGCTCGTTGCCCCCTCCCCCCCCAAATTATGAAAAAGTTCTCCTCAGGAAAAATTTGCTCACCTTAAGAGTTATAACAGTTACAAATATGGCGGGTTTCACACCGCATAGATGCACAAACTTGGTACGCGACAGCATGCAGCAACATCTGAAACACGAATTTCCGGCGGCGCGTGGACAGCTCACGTGATTTTAGGCCATATCCGCACAACTCTTCACCTCACACGGCGTAGCTAGACGCACACAAAATCGAAATAGAAACACACAGGTTTCAATGCATAATCTGCGGATGATCGCGACGCACGGCTTCAACATGCGCCGATATAGGCACATCAAAATATCGCACACCTTCCAGGTTCACAAACCTACCCCCATGTCAACAAAAGGACAGCTCAACTTACCGTGGTGAATGCCAGCCGCACAGAAATCTAGATAGCCGGAACACAGGCGCGTAATATACCCCTCCCGGTTCATTTCCCAACATGATGGGGCCATCTTTTATATCAATGCTCCCTTGTTTCCGCACATTCACATGGTTGTAAATCACGTTTTTTGAGAAATGGGGTCATTGAGCCGACCGCATGCGACAACATGTTCGAACCATCATTTTTATATGAAAGCTTCCACAGTTTGGGATTGTAAATCATGTTTTCCGAGTCATCGAGCTTTCGTTTGGAGTCACGTATTCAAAAGTAAACTGTTCTCCCTGATCAGACAACTCTATGTGAAGAAAAAAATCTCCATCAATTGAATTGAATTGAAACTTTAGTTCACATTGCAGCAAGTACAATGTGGGAGGCCCAGTGCAAAAATGACGAATCTGTTTGTTGGAAGATTTTGTATAGATTTGGAATTTATTTAAAATTACAGGCGCTTGAGAGGATAGTTTTTGATTACCGTAGTTTCTTCTTGAGAACGGAATTTTTCAGGTGTCTTCGTGACGTGTGTTAGCACTGGAGGAGGGGGCTGTAAGCTTTAATCAGTTATGAAAAGTGCTATTATGAGTTTTCACAGCATTTTTATACATTGTAAGTAGTCGATAATGGTGTAACTTCGGAGCAGGTATGATATCAAACTTGAAGAGACTGTCTACAGTGTCTAGAGACGATAATTGAGCTATACTCCTAAGGCTCTTTTTCTGTAACCTTAATATAGAGTGTAAATTACCAAGTGTCGTTGTCCCCCAAATTAGGGTGCAGTAATTTAAGTACGAATGAATTAAAGTACTATAGACCACGTCAAAGCCACGTCAAAGCAGACCACCTGTTTTACATCATAGCCTGCTCATTTCCACATGCTGAAACAAGCCTTCTGTAACTAAAAGCAAAGGGTTCTGTGTTGCAGTTTGAGTTCCAGGAAGTTCGAAATTGGGTAATCCAAGTCCTAGTGTTGTAAATAAAGGACACCGTGTTTTTATGCCATAAACAACTTTTTCATCTTTATTGATTTTAGTGATGAGATTGTTGGAAAACAGGAAGAGAATGCTCTTCAACCGCAAATCAGGAGTGAAAAATAGCTCGCACAGTCGCGCACACATCCCTACTCAGTGTCCATACTAATCCAGGGACTGAGTGAAATTGTACAGCGCTTCGGTAAAACTTTTTGCAACAAAAATCCATGAATGATCACTGACTCAATGTGTGTAAACAACACAGATGTCGCGATGTCCATATAGAACAACTACCCAAACTGCCCGTTGCAGCAAAGCTTACACAGCGCCATTCCGAGCCCAACAGTTTCATCAGAGGGTTCTGCATGGTGTTTCAAGCGATATGGCATGAATGAAAGCTGCAACGAAACCCACAGAAAAAACGACCAAGCACAACCAACTCGAAACCGAAAGTGCCGCGCTAAAGTACCACGTGTTACATGTTTTAGGACACTGATGTTGCTGCTCGCTTGCGCTCCGCAGAAACAGGTACTTGCTCCCTGGGTTTTGCGTGCGGTGTAATATCCAAAAAGGGGTCAGAGGGGTCGCTCCATTCCCGCAATTATTTCGCACGACCGTTTGCGAACGTTTCTCACAAAAAGGCGTAGTGTGGACACTGAGTACGGATGTGTGTGCGAACTTTATGAACTATTTTCGCTGCTGAATTTGTGGTTGAAGAGTATTCTTTCTCCGTTTTCCAATAATTTCGTCGCTAAACTCAGTAAAGAAGAAGCTGTGTGTGGCATAAAAGCACGGCATAAAAGCAAGCACGCCTTCGAACGTGGATACAACTCGTTCCTCTACATCTACGACGTCGTGTGGTTCTTTTCCCAGCATAGTCACGCATCATGGGGTCTCGTCGACGCGTTCTCCGCTTTAACAATTCGAACTTGTATCGCACAAAGTGTCTTATTTGATAAGTACTCCGCATAGGAATAGCTCTTAAAATATCACTAAAATCACTCTCTTCTCCGTGTCCATTAAAAAAAAAAAAAATTAGGCGCTGCAAATATGCGTTTACATACGAACTAATCCACTCACGCGACACACTGTATTTTTAAATGGGAAAATACGCCCGCAGCCTTCACACTTTTGAAGATGTGGCTCGTCACTTTTCATCCTGCAGATTGTCAGGGGACGCCAGTATTTCACCATCCTTGAATCACTCCTTCTCCAGTGTTAGGTTCGACAGCTGGCACATTTCTTCCAAATCCGTTAACTGGAGTTGGAGTTGGACGGACTAAAAAAAATCTGTTAACTGCTTGAAGCGATTGGGTACCTTTACGTATCATTTTCCATCAGGAGTCTCAAGTATACCGCCTTCCCGTATGTCGTTTCGATCTTGCGCAAGTCAAACGCATCGAGCTTTGCATTCTGCGGAATCACCCGGTTTCTTTAGTTTATCGAGCTTCTCGAAAACAGATGACTTTGTGTTATAACTTCTGCCTATGGATTTCTACACAGAGTGAATTGAAAATATTAGCTCTGTTTCCTCACGATGAGGACAATAGTACCTTCCCAACCTGTGGAATCGGCTCAGGAATATCAGACAAGTAGCATCGTAAAGCGCAGATCTCGGACGAGGTATACATATATTACAACGTGATTATTTTCAGACCATGACGTAAACCGGCTAGCCCGTGCGTTTAGCTGGGGGCGTTTAGTCTTGCAGCTAGCCCTGCGTTTCATTCCTGATGTCCGGTTGAAGTGCATTCTCTTCCTGTTTTCGAATTACCTTATCGTTAAAATAAATAGAGAAGATGAAAAAGTTGTTCGTGACATAAAAACACGGTGCCCTTTCTTTATAACACTAGAACTTGGATAACCCCATTTGGAACTTCTTGCAAACCAAACTTTCAAACCAAACTTGGAAAAGCGAACCCTTTGTTTTTGGTTACAGAAAGCCTGTTTCAGCATGTCGAAATGCGCAGGCTATGATGTAAAACAGGTGGTCTGCTTTGACGTGGTCTATAATGCTTTAATTCACTCGTACTTAAATTACTGCACCCTAATTTGGGGGACAACGACACATGGTAATTTACATTATATTAAGGTTACAGAAAAAGAGCCTTAGGAGTATAGCTCAATTATCGTCTCTAGACCCTGTCGACAGTCTCTTCACCAAGTTTGATATCATACCTGCTCCGAAGTTATACCATTATCGACTACTTACAATGTGTAAAAATGCTGTGAAAAGTAATAATAGCACTTTTCTTAACTTATTAAAGCTTACAGCCCCCTCCTCCAGTGCTAACACACGTCACAAAGACACCTGGACAATTTCGTTCTCAGGAACGAACTATGGTAATCAAAAACTATCCTCTCAAGCGCCTGTAATTTCAAATAAATTCCAAATCTATGCAAAAACTTCCAACAAACAGATTCGTCAAATGTTACTTGTCTACGTGTGTCTGATTATGTTACTACTATTCCACTTGCGTTGGTCATTAGTGTTGATAGAATGAATTTGATATGCGACATAGTGAACATTGCCTTGTGTATGTTTATCGTTGACAACTTTCACGGTCAGAGTAGGAACTCAGAACCTTGTCAAGCTGCTTCTTGCAGTTTTTTGCACTGGGCCTCCCACAATGTACTTGCTACAATGTGAAATAAGGTTTCAATTCAATTCAATTTATGGGGATTTTTTTCTTCACATACACTTGTCTGATCAGGCAGAACAGTTTACTTTTGGATACGCGACCTCAAGCGTAAACTCAATGACTCGGAAAGCACGATTTACAACCCCAAACTGTGGAAGCTATGATATAAAACAGATGGCTCGAACATGGTGAGGCATGCAGTCGGCTCACCCTCAAAAGCCCGATGACCCCATTTCTCGAAAAACATGACATACAACCATGAGAGCGTAGGGAAACAAGTGAGCATTGGTATAAAACAGATGGCAACATATTCCCAACATACTGGGACATGGATTGGGAGCAGTATATTACGCGCCTGTGTTCCGGCTATCTAGATTTATGTGCGGCTGGCGTTCACCACGGTAAGTTGAGTTGTCCTTTTGTTGACATGGGGTAGGTTTGTGAACCTGGAAGGTGCGCGATATTTTGATGTGCCTATATCAGCGCATGTTAAGACCGTGCGTCGCGATCATCCGCAGATTATGCATTCAAAATTGTGTGTTTTGATTTTGAGAGAGAGTGTGTGTGTGTAGCTACGGCGTGTGAGGTGAAAGGTGCGCGGGAATGGGCAGGCGAAAATCGCGTGACCTGTCCACGCGCCGCCGGAAATTCGTGTTTCAGATATTGCTGCATGTTGTCGCGTGCAAAGTTTGTGCACCTGTGCGGTGTGAAACCCGACATATCTGTAACTGTTATAACTCTTAAGTTGAGCACATTTTTTCCGAGAAGAACTTGTCCATAATGCGACAAGCATTGCACATTTTGTGTGATCATCCTAAATTTATATTTCTAATGATGCTTCCAGTGATGTTCTGTTTACAATGAACGCGGAGGTGTGTCGCGTGAAATAACGCTGGCTATGTTTGTGGTGCACGCACAGAACCCTCTGAACAGAGAGCTCTGAAGGCATTCAAATTGTGTTTCTTCATACTCAGCTTGGGTTGAGTGTTCTTTTTAAGATTGACTACTGGCGAAGCTTCACTGCATAGCACCAACCACTTTTTTAGTAAGTGTTGCAGCGTCGAAGTATCAGTGAGAGGAATAATCATGAGCTTCACCGCGTAGCACCACTATACGTTGTCATTCTGCTTGATTTAATTAATTTCCTATGTTGAAGTGCAATGCACACTGTCTAAAACAACAACGATCCTTAGTTTCACAGCTCTACAGGGTTTCTTGATCGATCAACATTCAAGTTGTTTTGCTCTCAACCGAGCTTCTCTGCGAAGCAACAACTATCAATGTTTTCTCGATATATTTCGCACGACACACTGCCCCTCTCAGCAACTACTGGAGTGATTTCTTTCACAAACTGGAGACTTTTTCGTGAGGGCCTCAGAACATCTGTGCACACCGGTATGTCCCCAGAGGCTCTCTCGCAAACAATTAGCCGCAGTATTGAGGACCCGGTGGAGATGTCTAAAAGGGTAACAGGACATGTCGGTCATTCTCCAGCAATTAACCACCTTAGGGCATTACGTCGCCGAGCAGAAAGAACGGCTCGTCGGACAGGGCAACTTACGGACATTGTGGAATACCGCCGGATGAAAACTAAAGTAACACGAGAACTTAAGGAACAGGAGAGGAAGCGTTGGCGTAAGTTTTGTCATCATCTTTCACCGTTTGACCCTTCCAGCAAGATCTGGCGGACAATCCGAATGCTGAAGGAGGCGCCCCCTCAGAAGAATCCCCTCACGGCCTTGGCTATGGTTAAGGGTGTAGACGAAAACACGCTAGCGACGGACTTCTGTGTGGTACTAACGACACCGGCGATTGCCTCGACCACACCGCAGTTTTGTCCACAGTTTGACGGCTGAACTTCAGCAAGACTGGTCCCGTCCACCGGAAGTTATGGACCGCGACTTCACACTAATCGAGCTAAAGGCAGCGTTGAAGCTTGTGAAAGCCGGCTCGTCCCCGGGACCCGATGAAATCACCTATGCCGCACTGCGAAACCTTGACGGACGGTCACTCCAAGCTCTCCTTCATGTGTCTAACGTCTTGGCAACAAGGATCTTTACCACCTACTTGGAAGGAGGCATTGGTTGTTACCATCTTGAAACCAGGCAAGCCCCCAAATGCCCTATCCTCCTTTCGCCCTGTCAGCCTGACAAGCTGTATGGGAAAATTGATGGGGAGAATGGTTTTGCATCGCCTCGACTGGTGGCTCGAAAAACGACCTGCGTTCCCTCACGAAATGGCTGGATTTCATCGCAACCGAAGCTCCATGGATCCAGTTCTCGACCTAGTCTCTACAGTCCAACATGCCAGTGCCCATCGACGGATCGTCCTCTCGGTTTTCCTGCACATCAAGCGCGCATATGATACCGTCTCGCACATTTATGTGCTGCACGCCTTGCGCTCGTTTGGGGTATCCGGTCGACTCTTCACCTCGCCCCAAGACTTCCTTACGGACCGAAATGTCGCTGTCCGTACGTCCCAAGGCCAAAGCCCTCAGCATCCTGTTCCTCAAGGTGTTCCCCAAGGAAGTATTCTCAGTCCAATCAGTAATTCCTCGCAAAGTGTCGTTTCCCGTGTATACAGATGACTTCGCCCTTAGGACAGTAGAAAAATCAAGCCCTGCCATACAGCGCCGCCTGCAGCCCGCTTTAAATAATCTACATACGTACCTCACGCACCTTGGGGTGGGCCTTTCACCCGAAAAGTGCGTCGGGCTCCCTTTCACGCACAAAGCTATGACCAATTTCCAGCTTTGGGTTGGTGCCAAGAAGCTTGAGCCGGTACGCTTCCACCGCTTCCTTGGCGTGGCAATCGACTCGGACTTGCGCTGGGCTCGCCACATTAAACACCTTGAAACTAAAGTGCAGCTATGGCTCCCCGCAATTCTACATCTTTCTGGCTCAGGATGGGGCTGTGATCAGCGTTCCCTGCTCGCAGTTCACGCGGCGTTGGTGAGGGCGACTGTGCTTTACAACCTTCCTATTCTGCACAGGATATCAGCATCATCATTAAATACCCTTCGGTCTCTGTTTGCTCGAAGTCTTCGTCGCTGCTTCGGAGTTCGAAGAATGGCTGAAACACGGTAAGTACTGGCAGAAGCTGGTGAACTCCCGGTTGAGGTTCTACGTGAACGGGAAACGGCTCGACACTTCCTACGTTTGCGTGCGAACGTTCCCCGTCACCCACTCCTCAGGAAAATTCGATACCGTCCTGAAAGTGATTTCCATCGCGTGGCGCAGAGGACACGCCCCGCTCTTACCGCCTTAACGCCTAGGACTGTCACACCGCCAAACGCCCCCTGGTCTCTGTCTGTGCCACCCACCTTCCCATGTCTTCCTGACCTCCAGGTCCGCAGAGCCCATTTTCATGCTCTGGTAGACGAGACGCTTTCTACGTTTACGGCAGCATATACAGATTGCGCATCCCGAAACAACAAGTCCGCCTCAGCAATCGTCACATCATCCGAAGGCGTAGTGCAAGGATGACTCCTTTCACATCCAACCTCCTCCACAGCTGCGGAACTCTATGCCATCCTTTTCTTTGTTAGATATATTTTCACAATTTGTTGTCTAGTTTCGTTTTCGTGTTCGTCTGACGTATTTTCACGTGTTTGTTCACTTTTATCTTGCGCTCACTGCGTGTCTCGCGTAACACGTTTTTCCTTTGCTTTTTCCCTTTTCTCTTCACGAGTAAAGTCGTTCCTTGTTCGACTCTTGCTGTGGCCTCTGTCTACTCATACCTGCGCAGCGCAAACATTCTTTCTACAACACATCGCTGATTTTACCCCACGGGAATGGGCAGTCTTCACAGACCCCAAATCTGCACTTCAAGCTATTGAAAATTCCGGCATACGAGGCCCATCCGCACCCCTAGTCACAGATGTGTTAGTGGCTTACCACACTGTCTACGCCGCAGGCCAGATGCTAGTTCTCCAGTGGGTTCCAGCCTATTCTGGTGTCGTCGGGAACGAGCAGGCCGACAGCGCCGCAGAAGCAGCACTCTCGTATCGGAAACGGACCAGTACTGTTCTGCTGAGAAGAGACCGCAATTTCATTCTGCGACGCCTCGTGACACCCCTGGCTTCCCCCCAATGGACAACCGACGTTCTCCCCCATCTATGTTGAGCAGAGTTGATCCAACGCTCGCTTTCCGCATGCCACGAAACACCTGTCGTCAAGACGCTGCATTAATCCACCGAATGCGACTCGATGTGGCCTTTACTAAAGCTCAGTGGCGTTACCGCTTGAGACAAGTTGACTCTCCCACCTGCTGCACTGTGGTGCTGTTGAGGATCTGGAGCACATTCTTCTTCATTGGCCCCACTACCAACCTTCCAGTCAGCTGGACTCTCGCCCCTTCTCCCTATCGAAATTGCTTGGTCCCTGGCCCACTCCAGCCCAGCAACGATCTGCGCTCAAAGCTCTATTGACATTTCTGGACACCATCGGACTTCGATCGTTATTGTGAAGGGCTCATTATTTTATTCCCCACATCCCCCCACCAGCAATGGGGTAGAGTATCGCCTCTGGCGATGAACCACCCCAGTCTCCATCTCAAAATAAAGTTGTTGTTTTCTCTATCATGTGCATTTTCCTGCTCAGCTTTTTTTATTTCGAACGCGTGCGGAGCTAGTGGGCTTTGCTGCATAGCATCACTATGAGGCTTTTGCGCTCTGTTTAGTACACAATGAAATGTTTTGTGGGGACGTTGAGGGCACTGATAAACAACAGGACAACAGAAACAGCAGAACATCAACAAAAAACTATCCTAAACTTGTTCCCAGGGGTGGGATTCACGTAACGCACGCATGCAGCCAGGTGAAGCCCACTTTACTCGTGTTCTAGGTGGATAGTGCATGTTTCGAGATGTGTACATCGTACAAGATCGCAACCTATATTACAGCAGTAAATATTGGTCACGATGTAGTGAATGAGGCAATTAAACATGGGACAAACACAACGCAAGGCTCATAACGCCCACTTGTCTCCTTCAATTGAATGAACAAAATACATAAACCGACACACACTGAAGATTTTTGTACAATAAGTTTGATTTGTACAAGAGGTCCACGCTTCCTCAGGTACAAAGTGGAGTGGTCACCACTTCATTTTGTACCTAAGGAAGCGTGGACCTCCACGCGAAGGCTTGTACAAATGAAACTTAAACAAAAATCTTCAGTGTCGGTTTCTGTATTTTGTTTGTGATCTACAGGACTTGACTCCCCTCTTCGTATACGCTTCAATTGAATGAAGTGAATTTGAATCCCACTGCCTGGTGTCTTTTCAAACGGTCAAAAAGGTAAATAAGCAAATCACCTTTTTAACATTGACTTAATTATATTAGAGGACAGTCTCCATTATTTCTGCTGCAATAATCTTAGTTTTGCACTACGTTTTTCCATGTGAGCAAGAGCAAGTTGCGCTCGTAGTTAGTGACCACTGTTGTGAAAACGTAAGCTTCCACTCAGAAAAAGAATGACTGGCAGCACTGCTCTATAAGACTAGCTTTAATGGACTCCGTAGAACATCGTCCAACAGTTAAAAAAAAAAAATCGAACCGTAAGCAAGCGTACACAAAGACGAAGAAGCTCACGTCGTTTTCCTCATCAACTCTTAGTCCGCAAAACAAATAAAACCACAACATCCTCGCTCGCTCATTTTTCTGCTGTTTCTAAAGGGTACAGTAGCTGGACGGGTCGTCGAGTCAGCCTTCCAGATACAAGTCGCAGTTCGCAAGACCGCACTAGGTCGTCTCGTCCTCTGAAAAGTTGGGTTATCCGGGCCAGTCTCCACATGTGCCGCGGAACTTTATCCTCTTGTACTAGCACGATATCTCCTTGAGACAGTCTTGTTGTGTTGCTTTTGGGGACCGACTGATGAGCTGACCGCAATTCCAGGAGATACTCATGCTTCCATCTCTTCCAAAATTGGTCAGCCAACTTCTGTCGATGTGTCCATCTTCTACTGACTACCGTAGAATTTGATCGAGGGACCACAGTTGTGGCAGAGACTTCAGGAAGCGCTGACAAGTTTCTCCCGATCAGTAGATGTGCAGGCGTTAAAGCGCTCGTCTCGTCAGGCGTAGAGTGTAGATAGGTAAGTGGTCGTGAATTGACCACTGCTTCCACTTCGTGAAGTAATGTAGTCATTTCTTCGGATGTCAAACATTGACGTCCGAGTACTCTTCTCAAGCAAGTTTTCACCGATCGCACCAGCCTTTCCCACATACCGCCCCACCAGACAGCTCTTTCGACAATGAATTTCCAGCTGATGCGATTCTTTGCGGCGAAGTCTTGTACATCCGTACTTCTAACAACAGTCCATAATTGTTTGATGTCCTGGGCCGCCTTCTTGAAAGTGAGCGCGTTATCACTGTAAATAGTAGAAGGTGCCACGCGTCTTGAAATAAATCTCCGAAAGGCCATGACAAAAGACTTGGTTGTCAAGTCTGTAACTAGTTCGAGGTGCACAGCTCTTGTTGTGGCGCAAGCGCAATGTACGCTTTCGTCGAACCCGAACTAGTCTTGAGATACACAGGCCAAGCAAAGTCGATGCCGGTGGTGTCGAAAGGGTGAGTTGGGTTGAGGCGCTCAACGGGCAATGGAGCTATAGGGGCTGTTGCCTTAGTCGCACGGAGTCTCCTGCATACCTTGCAGCGGTAGAGGGTAGATTTGACTAGCTGCCTCGCTTGAGTTATCCACCACCGCTCTCTCAGTATCGTCAATGTTTCTGGACTCCGCTGTGTAGGGCGCGTCGATGGACGCTGTCGACCAGTAGTGCTGATAGTGGGTGCTCTTTGGCCATCAGTATAGGATGCTTCACCTCTTCGGGGTTATCCGAGTACTGAAGTCTTCCCGATAGAATCATCATCCTTTTCGTCTAGGTACGGTCGTAATCGTGCAATCTTTGATCTCTGTGCGATCTCTCTTCTCTGTCGCAGAGCGAGGAACTCCTCCGGATATGATTCATTTTGCGCCCGCCGAATTCAGAACATCTCAGCCTTCTCAACTTCCATAGCTGTCAGCGGGCCCGTAACCTTCGACGTCGCACGGCTGTTCTCTATGAATCTCAGTATCCACGCTGTGATCCGTATCGCCATGAATCATCATCGCGAAACTTCCAGGGCAGGCACGAAACGGTACATCTCATCCCGGCGCATGCTGAAGAAGAAGCAAGAAGCTTCCAGACACATCGCCTGCTCTCTGGCAAACGCACGGGCTGTTTCTAGACTTTTCGGCGCGACGCTTAAATGCTTGTGCACTCCAAGCTGGAGCATTCATTCTTTGGACTCAGTTGTGTTAAGAGAGCTATCACTCTTGTGTTTTGCTACCAAGTAGTCTAATAAACCGTTCGCTGTTTATTCGACGACTCGACGACCCATTTCGCTTCGTGACAGTATTATGCGTTGATAATCGCTGTACTTTCCGACATCAAGCAGTGCAGGAACAGTTGTTTCGACGTACGTCGTCAGTATAGCTCCACGTTTCCTTTCTTCTTCGATGTGGCTGAGGTCACCACAGCCACTTTCAGTACATATTGGCCAAAATTCCTCACTTTTAGAAAGCCATGGCGGACCCTCGAACCACTGTTTGTCCCCCATTAATGCTGTGACGGGCAATCCTCTCGTTAGCAAGTCTGCCGGATTGGCGCTCCCTGGACAGTGCCTCCACTGAGACTTGTTGCAGCCTTCTTGAACTTCAATAACTCTGTTGCGAACGAAGGGCTTCCATCTGTTCGCGTCGCCTCTGATCCAGTTCAGCGTGACCGTGGAGTCAGTCCAGAAGTAGATGTTACACTTGGTCACTTGCAACGATGACGGTAGCAGTTTAGAAATGCGTACACCTATCAAAGCTCCCATCAACTCCAGGCGGGGAAGGGTGAGCTGTTTAAGCGGGGCGACACGTGACTTAGCGAAGACCAGCCGCACCTTAGTTTCTTCCGTGTCGCTCACAGTTCACAGATATGCACATGCACCATACACGTGCGGCGATGCGTCCGTGAATATGTGAAGCTCGCAGCAGTATCGTGTACCTGCCTTCGGCAGCACGCACCGGTCCACAGCGACGTTACACAGCTTCGGCAGCTCGGAACACCATAAGCGCCAAGAGTTTGGGTCGTCCCAATCCAACCTTGTCTTCCACAGCTCCTGAAACAGGAGCTTGACGCGAATGGTATACAGTGAAAGAAAGCCTAGCGGAAAGAAAGCCCGAAAGAAAGCCCTCTTGCCGAGGCCTGCAGCACGGACCTCCTAGTTTCTTGCATGCCAGCGATGACATTTAGCAGTTGATTTGCGGAAAACCTCAGTTGATCATCGCTTCGGGTCCACACCATTCCCAGAACCTTACTTTGAGCCGGTTCAGCAAAAGCTTTTCCTTTTCGGTGATTAAGGTACCGCTCTTACGATCGAACATTGATTGTAAATCTTCGGCGTTAGATGTCCATTTTGTCAGATTCATGCCCGCTTGTCTCAGCACGTCCTGATATTTCTGGACGATCTCCAGGGCTTCTTTCACTGTGGGGGCACCAGTAAGGAGGTCGTCCACGTAGAACGACTCCAATAGTAAGCTGGCCAGCTCCCTGTCAGATGTCAAAATGCCTTTGAAGTGGTGCTGCAGTGTAGCACCCAAAAGAAAGGGGCTTGCTGTGGTCCCGAATGGCACTCGCTTCATCCTCCAGCATTCCACGTCTGGGCATTGTCCATTCGGTCTTGCAAGAGCAGCATTCAGGGACACCCCCTCTGAAACCCGGCTTGACCTGATAGCAGTGGACTACGCAAGGAAGCTAAGTTTACAGGGTGGTGCGTGGGTACGTGAGGAGAAACAGATCTGGGCAGGGAGAGGAGGACATATCTGAGGCGAACAATTCCCTTTCCACGCCCCGACTTTATAACAACACCGATAACACGCCCGGGAGCATTCGCGTAAGATCAAGAATAAGACGTGATGTATAACTGTGGGAACGAGCATGGGACTTTCCAGATATCGGGAGATTGCCGGATGAAATTGGCAGGTTGGCGCCTGTGATAGCCTTCTGGACGACAAATTCACTAAATGCGAATTCTAAGAGTGCAGCAAGGACAGCAGCTACGGCCCGCAGACGATACAAGGACTACGTAATTTTATGATGATACCGTCAGTATCAAATTGGTATCAAGAGTTATTACGAGCTAAAATAGAGAAAACTGACAAATTGGTGCCAGTGAGTGCCGCTTGGGCGACGATTTGGCAAAATGTCTGAAGTATATAGATTGGGCTGGTTGGTGTAAATCTACAAGCGACCAAAGAACAAACACGAAACAACGACAGAGCGACTTCTGTCTGATCTTGTCTCCTGTTTGTTCTTTGGTCGCTTGAAAATGAATGATTTGACCAAACGCTACTTCCCAGGCTCTGGCAAGGGTACCATGTATGGGCCGCGGACTCATAGCTATTAAGCATGGATATACAGACTATGTAATTAAGTGATGACATCTTCGATATCACGTTTATATCCAGAGTTATTACGCAATGAAATGGAAGATATGGACGCGTCTGCGAGTGCTGTGGCGATGCGAGTGGCAATAATTTGATCAAACGCGATTTCTTTGGACCAGATATTTTGGAGCGGAACTAAATACCAGATTTGGAGATAACGCTAAACAAGTGCTACGCGCCCTCGAGTACATTATTTATTTCTCGCTTAAGATGAAGCAATGCTCAGATCAGGGCAATCGGGGCTCTCACACACGCGGGCTGCATGTGCATGGCTTGCAGTCAGCTATTCTGTGTCCCGAGGGCTCTTGACCACTAAGTAGAATAAAGCTGCCCCCCCCCCCCCATACACACGCACACCAATAATGAAGAATTCGGAATGAAACCAGGTTTTCAGGCATTGTTTTTACCCTTGCTCGATGTAGTGCTGCTCCTGTCGATGTTAGGAAGGACATTCACATTCGAGCAGTTCTTATGACTCATGAACCTCCACTAGTAGTTACAGCGATTAGCGATCTGGTCTGAACATGCATTTTGATAAACTACACTGTAAGTAATATATGATAATTGAGAAGTAATAGTGGAGACAAGTGCAGAGAATGACATCATCTTAATTATTACACTAAGTTTATGGGCTTACAGCATAGCAGCAGCCTCTCCGGATATCATGCGCGAAAAACTGTATACTGAGCACAGAGAGGCACAGAGAAAAAAAAGAAAAAAAAGATTGAGTAGTTATGTTCGAGGGTCATTGTGTGAATATTTTTAATTATTTCTCTTTCTCCGATTTTCTTTTTCTTGTTCACGTTGAAAATGCAAGCAAAATCTGCAATACAGTGTGTAAACCGACAATTTCAGTGCTCCTGAACGTTGGGATAATCGTTCGTGAAGAACTATGTACGAAGAACTTGCAACGCCTTTCAAATTTTCAATGTCTCATTTTTTAAAGAAGCTCATTTGTTTCTGTTGGTGTGTCAAGTGAAGTTTTTCATTGACGAATTGTATATGCGAATGTCTAATAACTATACCGCCCAGCTGTTTACGCTAAGGTACTTTGCTATAATTGCGGTCCTTTCCAGGGTCATTACCCCCACCCCCCAGGAAGGTGTAAACTCCCCCTGAATTTGTCCAACCACTCCCCTGTAATTCATGAGATTTCCCGATACACCTTGGCCACCAATGCATATACGCATAGATATGTATCCATATAGATATACCACCCTATGGTTCTCTCCACTCGAAATCACGCAGACATCTTATCACGCCGGGTACCGCATCTTGGCTTCTATGCGCATTGGTGATAGTGCCAGCCGCAACAACAATGACAAAGAAGAAATTGTCGTTCCTCCTGCTGATACGAGTTGCACAACGGACCAAAGGCTGATACCTTCCGTTTGAATTCAGCATAACAGAGCCGCGACGATATGGCAAGGAAAAAAAAACTTGCCAAGATACGGGGCACAAAAGTGAACTTGCACAGCAAATCGCCGGCAGTCCGAACATTTACACGCGGCAACAGACACCTACGAGCACTGGTGCTAAAGTCTGAGGAAAAGACATCATAGATGAAAATACATATCGGTTACAACGACAACAACAAATAAATCATAACTATGGCCTGGGGTGGTTCACCGCTTGAGAGCATATCCGTTACGAAGCCGTTTGAATTTCACTGTTCATGGTAATCAACAAATTTTTCTCGAAGTGCAGCACGCATAAAGAAGTCCATGATTCGCTTACACGTCGACCTGCAAGAAATGACCCAAAGTATCCTTGTGATACATTGCATCACTTGCCAACTTCTTTGAGAAAAGGAAAGAGTAAGCTTTCTGCAACCCCGATGATGGCAGGGGCAACCAGGGAATACACCACAAAGAGTCACTGGTGTATTCTGCATAGCGAAGCCATTATCAACTACTTATACTAGGCCCTGGGATATTGTACTAGGATGTTAACAGTGGTGACCGCAAAATTTGGAAAAGGCGCCGGCAGAGCCCTGTAAAACGGACAAAACCCTTTATATCATGGTGCCAAAGGAATATTCGAGACGGCTTATGCTATTGCCCTTCTCACTGGGATTGTAACGGAGGCGACCGCAAAATCCGTCAAAGACCGCAGCAGAGCCCTTTAGAACGTGCGAAACCTCTTTAATCATGGTTCCGAATAGATATTATCAACGGCTTATGATGCTCTTCTACAGGGATCGCAACAGAAGGGACCACCCACAAAATTCGGAAATGGCAGCAGCAGAGTCCTTTAAAACGTACGAAATCCCTTGTATCATGGTACCAAAGGCATATTAATGACGGCTTATGCTATGCCTTTATACTGAGATTGCACAAGAGGAGACCGCATGATTTGGATACGGCGGCAGCAAGGCCTTTTAAAACGGGCGAAACTCCCTGTATCATGGAGCGAAAGAAAGAAAGTTATCAGTGGCTTGTGCAATGCTATTCTGCTGGAGTTATAACACAGGCGATCGCCAAATTCGGAAAACGTGGCAGCAGAGCCCTCTTAAACGAGAAAAAACCCTTGGGTCATGTTGTCAAAGACATATCAACAACTTATACTATGTCATTCTACCGAGATCATAACACAGGCGACCGCAAATATCGGAAAAGGATGAAGCATAGCCCTTCAGAACGGGCGAGACCCCTTTATCAAGCTGCCGGTGACATGTCATCAATGACTTGTGCAATGCCCTTCTACTGGGATTGTAACAGAGACTACCGGAAAATACGGAAAATGCGGCAGCAGAGCCCTTTAAAACGGTCGATACCCCTTGTATCATAGTTCCAAAGTCATATAAGTATACGCAACGGCCTATGCTATTGCCATTCTACTGGAATTATAACGGATGCGGCCGCAAACTCCATAAAAGGCTATACACCAGAGCCCTTTAAAACGGACAAAAACCCCTTTAATCATGGTGGCAGACATTTTACACACATATAAAGACGCAACGGCTTAAGTTCTGCCCATCTCCTGTGATTGCATCGGAAACCACCGCAAAATTTGGAAAAGGCGGCAGCAGGGCCCTTTACAATGACTCCAATGATATGTATCATGGTGCCAAAAATATACTATGAACGGCTTGTACTGAGATTGTAACATAGGCTACCGCAACGTTCGGCAGCAGATCGAGCCCTTTAAAACGTGCGAAGCCCCTTTAATCCTGGTGCCAGGCCCTACTTGGAGAGGTCCCGTTTGAAGAAACTGCTTCCGAAACGACACTCCCTATGCAGAAAGCGTCCTAAGCTGATTTTGTAGTATGTATATGTGAAAGTAAGATCACGGGATTTGAACCCCGTATCTTGCTCCCCCTATTGCACCCTGACAGGGCGCGTTTTAAAAATCGCATCCAAAAATGGCACTCGCAATGGCCAAATGGCCTATTTCATCAACGTCGGGACTTAATATCATTTGATATAACAATAACATTAAAGATGTCCTGAGCTAATTTTGTAATATGTAAATGTGAAAGTAAGATCACGGGGTTTGAACCCCGTGTCTTGTTCCCCTGTTGCACCCTGAGAGGTCGGGTTTGACAAAATGGCTTCCAAACCAGCACTCGAAATGGCCAAATGGCCAATTTCGTCAACTTCGGGGCTTAATATGATTTGATATCAAAATAATATTAAAGATGTGCTAAGCTAATTTTGTAATATGTATATGTGAAAGTAAGATCACGGTGTTTAAACCTCGTACGTTGCTCCCCTCTTGCACCCTGAGAGGTCGCGTTTGACAAAATGGTTTCCAAACCGGCACTCGAAATGGCCAATTTCTTCAATTTCGGGGCTTAATATCATTTGATATAAAAATAATATTACAGATGTCCTAAGCTAATTTTGTAATATGTATACGTGAAAGTAAGATCACGGTGTTTAAACCCCGTACGTTGTTCCCCTGTCGCACTCTGAGAGGTCGCGTTTGATAAAATCGTTTCCAAAGCGGCACTCGAAATGGCCAAGTGGACAATTTCGTCAATTTCGGGGCTTAATATCATTTGATATAAAAATAATATTAAAGATGTCCTAAGCTAATTTTGTAATATGTATATGTGAAAGTAAGATCACGGTGTTTAAACCTCGTACGTTGCTCCCCTCTTGCACCCTGAGAGGTCGCGTTTGACAAAATGGTTTCCAAACCGGCACTCGAAATGGCCAATTTCGTCAACTTCGGGGCTTAATATCATTTGATATAAAAATAATATTAAAGATGTCCTAAGCTAATTTTGTAATATGTATATGTGAAAGTAAGATCACGGTGTTTAAACCTCGTACGTTGTTCCCCTCTTGCACCCTGAGAGGTCGCGTTTGACAAAATGGCTTCCAAACCGGCACTCGAAATGGCCAAATGGCCAATTTCGTCAACTTCGGGGCTTAATATCATTTGATATAAAAATAATATTAAAGATGTCCTAAGCTAATTTTGTAATATGTATATGTGAAAGTAAGATCACGGTGTTTAAACCTCGTACGTTGTTCCCCTCTTGCACCCTGAGAGGTCGCGTTTGACAAAATGGTTTCCAAACCGGCACTCGAAATGGCCAATTTCGTCAACTTCGGGGCTTAATATCATTTGATATAAAAATAATATTAAAGATGTCCTAAGCTAATTTTGTAATATGTATATGTGAAAAGTAAGGTCACGGTGTTTAAACCCCGTACGTTGTTCCCCTGTTGCTCCCTGAGAGGTCGCGTTTGACAAAATCGCTTTCAAAAAGGCCAAATGGGGAATTTCATCAAGTTCGGGGCTTAATATCATTTGATATAACGATCATAATAAAGATATTCTAAGCTGATTATGTAATGTAATGCATATGTGTATGTATATGTGAAAGTAAGATCACGGGGTTTGAACCCCGTACCTTGTCCTCCTGTTGCACCCTGAAAGGTCGCGTTTCACAAGATCACTTCCAAAACGGCACTCGAAATGGACAGTTTTATCAAGTTGTATATTTTAATATAAAAGCGATATAAAATACAAAACGGTATCATTTGTATATTACTCACTCAAAATAAAGTGTCTGTTCTGTCAGCCACTTCGAGTTCTGAAAAAACTGACCGTTCTCGTTTCGAACTCCTGCAGACGGGCCGTACAGTCTCAGCGCATGCGTATTACGATAATACTGGGACTTAGTCCGTCGAGCGCCTAGGAGGGGAACCCTGTCTGAGTCGCAACTTTGAAGGCCCTGGGTGCATCAGGATTAACACTCACACATCGTGCCGTGGTTGGTATGTGGCCTGGAGGACGTACTGAACCAAAATAGGCGATGACATTTCCAGAATTTGACTGCCTTTGTCAAAAAATTGTAGTCTGAACATGGGCGATGTGCAAAAATCGACGGAATCCCCATAGGCGCAATGCATTAAAATTCATTTGGCCAGGGCGCACTAGGCTTATATTCTGCTGCCGCCTTTCATGTCTCCAGGGGTTCTTTACATGGTGTTCTTCTCTATTAGGCGATGACATCTTAAAAATTATATTCTGTTTTGCTGTTAATTGGCATAAACGCTGTCTCCCATTGAATTCACATCCTGCAAGGCCACTTCCCGCATAGCGGCTGGGTATAGTGACGGCGGGGGGGGGGGGGGGGGTAGAGTGCGACGGCGGGGGGGTGACCGCGAATTTTGGGATTGGAGTTTCGGAAAGCCACGAAAACCTCAGTGCATCCCTGTCGTTCTTACGAATTTCTACCTGTAAAAAGGCCTTCTCGATGTCTGCCGTTAACGCAATCTTGTGTCTTCTAAACCGCAATAGAACGCCTACCAGGTCGGCGTTCATCTTCGGCCCTTTCTCCAGATGATCATTCAGGGACGTCATCCCTTTGCTATGGGACGACGCATCAAAAACTATCCGGACTTTCGTAGTTTCTGAAGTGTTTCTTATTACGGCCCTGTGAGGCATGTAGTACCGAGTGTTGAAGCTATTATCGTCTTCAGCCACCTTTTCTGCATGCCCCTTATTGATGTAGCTTCTGATCGCTTCGTCGTACTGCGCCCTGAATCCGTCTCTATCTAGCCGTCTGACTAGGCTCCATAGTCCGTCCTTCGCTATCTCATAGTTGTTCTCTAGGGCTGACATGTGTGCTTTCCAGGGCAAAGCTACTTTATCGCGGCCGTCCGTCATCCGAATGTTGCGCTCAAATTCCTCCGAAACCGCCGTGTCGTGATCTGTCTTGCTGGAGGCGTCGCCCGTGATGCCTAGACTTTCTAACTCCCAAAACTTATACGTCGAAAAGGGAAAAAAAATAAAACACTGTCAAGGAGCCCGCTAAGAGGGAATCACACACGTAACATGAAAAACGGTTAGGAGCAACTAATATTTATTCGAACAAGAACTTTCGTGCAAGAGACTGCACTTCTTCAGCTTACACAACTAAGTGCGACACGAGTATATATACCAAGTGAACAGATACAATAAAACAGGTTTCCAGAACTAAGTAAACACAAAACAACCAGACAGTAATACAATGCATCACGTGAGCAACCGTCACATAAGAATCAGGAAAGAGAAGGTGTATGGGTAAATGAGACATTCGGAGAATTGGGGTTCAAAAGATTTGGTGGTGAAAAAACGGGGGCACAGGCGGATGTCCAGCCGTGTACGAGGGGAACACAGGTTTTGTTGAACTGCGTGGGAAGGTACGGGTGACCTTATGGGCTGCAGGGAAAATGGAGCTAAGAATGCTAAGAACAGAAGGTAAATGGAGTAGCTTAGCTGGATGATGGGTTGAACAACTGCAGAGGACTGCCATGAACGTTTAGTCCCCGTGGTTTTAAAGAAGAAAATTTAGAAATGAAGAAGGACTCGCGATTTTTGCGTTTGCAATCGGTGGTGTAGCCAGATTCCAGAATTGCAATGGACAGGTGTGTATCCATGTCGTGCCCGGGATGATTAAAATGTATAGCAACGGGAGTGGGGCGATGATTGACAATGTCGGATTTATGACCGTAAAACCTCTGACGCATGGTGTTGGAGGTTTCACCAATGTACTGAACATTGCATTTCATACATGTTATTAGATAACAAATGTTAAAGGAGTTACAGTGCAAAGATTGTTTAATTTGAAAGGTGTAGTTGTTTATGGTACTGGAGACCGAGGTGCAGGTAGAAATAAGATTACAAATTTGGCAGCGTGTGCCGTTGCAGGGACCCGAACCAGGTGTTGTAGTACGGCGCAAACGCGAAGAAGTAAGGATATTCCGGATATTCCTTGACCTGCGGAATGTAACAATGGGGGCAGAAGGAAATAGTTCTTTCAATTTTTCGTCACTGTGTAGAATGTTAAGATGGCGCTGGAAAATAGTTTTCGTGTTACGAAGGGCTTTGTTGTAGGTGGTCACGAAAGTCATATTTCTGTGTTCCTCGTTAGGTTGGCTGGAAAGAAGTAACTCTCTGTCCAGCGAGCATGATTTGGTGAAAGCATTTTCAATTAGATTGCTGGGATAGTTACGCTTCCTGAAATCAGCAGACATTTCGTGGGCGCGTCTGTGGAAATCGTCGGTATTGGAACATATGCGCTTGAGTCGTGTGAACTGCCCAAAAGGAATATTTCTTTTCTGGACATTGGGGTGATGACTACTAAAATGAAGATACTGGCGTCTATCGGTTGGTTTCTTATAAAGGTCGGTGACTAGTTTTCCAGACCGAATGGAGACAGTGACATCAAGAAAATTGATTGAAACATTGGAACAGTTGCAGGTGAATTGGATAGTGCTGTGCAAGGAGTTGAAGTGTTCAAAGAAAGACAATAAGGAAGAGTTGTCACCTGGCCACACTACAAAAATGTAGTCGATGTATCTCAGGAAAATGAGCGGCTGTACGGGGAAGGATTCAAGGGCCCTCTTTTCAAAATGACCCATGAAGAGGTTTGCATAGTTAGGTGACACGCGGGATCCCATCGCTGCGCCATGTACTTGGACAAAATGTCTGCCATTAAACTCAAAGTTATTATGCTTTAGGACCAATTCAAGTAGTGGGATGACCGCAGAAGTGTGGAGGATGTCGGAGGGAAAAGAAAGGAGAAAGGATTCCACTGCATTCAGGCCCGTGGGGGATGTTAGTATACAGTGATTTTACGTCCATGGTTACCAGTGTGATATTGGTCAGATCTGAGAACTGGTTGTTGATAGAATTAATTTTAAGGAGAAAATCATTTGTGTCTTTGACGTATGAAGGAAGTAGTGGAGGTACATGTTTTATACAATGGTCTATCAGAAGGGAAATCTTTTCTGTTGGTGTGTGAATGCCTGATATGATAGGTCTGCCAGGGTTATTTTCCTTGTGGACTTTTATAAGGAGATAAAATGAACCAGGATTAACGTTTTTAGGCTTGATGAATTCTGCTATATGGCGTGGTATTAAATTGTCATTAGCGAGTGCGGAAATCTTTTTGTTGATTATCTGACAAAACAAGGGTGTAGGATCATTATCAAGAACCCTGTAGAAAGTAGTGTCGTTGAGATGTTTATTGGCCTCATTAATATAGTCGGAAATGTCCATGACCACAATTCCCCCTCCTTTATCCGCAGGCCTGATTACTATGTCATCCCGTGTTTTAAGATTACGTAAAGCAATCCTCTCAGCTTTGGATAAGTTAGGATTTTTAACGTTAACTGACTCGCCGACTAGCTTATTGATATCGTTATAGACCGCCTTGATGTAGTTGTCGATCATGGGACTAGTTTGTGATGCGTCAGGGGTCCAAATGGAGGGCTTCTTAAAAGGGTTCGTGTTGGTAATTGCACTGCCATGAAAAAATGTCTGCAAATGCATCCTCCTACCTAAGCTTTGTAAATCATTCAGTATGTCGAACTCATCAACAGAAGGTGGGGTGGGGACAAAGCTAAGACCCTTAGACAAAACACTAATATCAGCTTGATTTAGCGTGGCACTGGACAAATTAAAAACTATGTCATTTGAGCATGCCGTGGGATATGTAATATCAACTAAAATATCGCAGATATTGAGATCATTAACGGTTGTGAGGTCTAGCTTGTCACGTTTAGCTTTCTTGGATTTTACAGATTGTAGTTTTGAGAGCTTATCAGACGCAAAGATTCTTAGTTCCGTCACTTCGTTGGGCCGTAGTGTTAGTGCTAGTTGCGTAGTTGGTTGTCAATGTCCTTAATTCGGTACGAACTCTCAGTACGCAAAATTTTTAACAATTCTATGGATGCATGCTTTAATGAGCTAGACCATCTTCTAGAGCTTCGAGGAGAGTGGAATGTAAATGCTGGGGACGCATGAACAAGCAAACCTTTGGGAACAATATTCTGTGCTATGCAGTCGGAATACTAATGAAGATGAGACACAAATCTAGCTTTCTTATCGATTAATTTACGTGCTTTGAGGAAGGAAGCAGACCTGTTATTGTCCATGTCCAGTCACCGAGAGCTCCTGGTATTATACCTCCTGGTATTATACCTCCTAGTGACGTTCCGAAGTTTCTTGGTGCGTTGTCTACGCGCACTTAGAGCAGATGTGGTTCTGGAGGGGATGGTGGACTCAACTGATGGCGCAGCGATGGGATCCCTATTGGAAATTCCTACTTGACTCCATATGGTATTATGACACCAGGTCCTACATGATGAAGGAACCTACATACAAATAGGATCCTGTTTAATTGTGGGTCCTACATGCAAATGCGATCCTACATATAAACAGGATCCTATTTGGTTGTGGGACCTACATGCAAATGCGATCCTACATATTAACAGGATCCTATTTGATTGTGGGACCTACGTTGGGTCCTACATGCAAATAGGTTCAAGGCTCTCGTTGTGATCCCGTATAATTTGTGCACCCTATTGTGCTGTGTATATTAGGAAATAACAAATCATGCAGCTTCTATTTTTTATTTTTTATTGATATCGTTCATCATCCCTGTGACATGTCTGTTGAACAATCACACTCTTGCCTGATGTACAGCGTCTTCAACACCTTTACAGATCATGCTAGATGACAGCTCTAAGATATATTTCTTGTAGGCATCTGAAACAATAAAGTGAGTTAGGAAGCTAGATTTAACAAGGGATAATACATTATGTGTCACATAAAATATGCCAAAACTCGTGCACAGGTTAACCAGACTTCCCACATATGCTGTTACTTGAGGTCCAAAGACAATGGCTTTGTTTGTTAGCAGTAAGATCAATTAACTATGACAACTGGGGCTACAGCAAGGGTGTCAGTAAGGCATTACCTGAACAGGGTGAAAACAATGCACGTTGAGTTATAATATCCGCAACTATTTACATTCTGTCATATTCCTTCCACACTCGGGGAAAATATGCATGACACAAGCTGAGTTATTATGAATTAATAACCAAAAAAGGAAGATCTGTATCTTTAGAGCACCGGTACCCTGTAGCAGGGCCGCAGAAGCATCACACATGATATCAACCTGATGTTAAGTGATGATACAGGTTAACCAACAGGGTAAGAGCACAAGATTACAGATGGAGGATAAGGAAATAGGTAACAATAGGGTAATAATCGCACTGAGCGGATAAAGTTATAGGAACCCACACGCTAGGAAGAATACAAAGCAAAAGGTGCACGAAACATGGCATTACATGCACACAACTAACCTTCAATTCACGAAATCCAACAGCTTTCGGTCTTCCAAGGTACACACACAGAAACAGGTCCAGATACCACTAGTAAGGCATGAAATACAGTCACAGCACTGCGGGGCACCAAAACCACCAAAACTACGACGAAAGACGCTTCCCGAACGAGAGCTCTCTGGACATGCGTCCGAACGCTTCTATGATTTCCCTTCCAAATGAGCTGGAGGAATTCCAAGCTCCAACGGCGCCACCTGGCTGTAACGGCTCTCTCCACCATGCTCTCCTCGCGCTACATCCAGAAAGCAGAAAGTCGCGCGTACGGGTGACCAGTGCCATTGGAAAGAGGACGTTTTGCCCGTCAAAATAAGTCTTCAATCACATTTCTACGCCAACAAACAACCGACATCGAAAAAAATGCCCCCAGCCCCATGTATAACGAGCCGCTTTTGCCATCTTTGTCCTCACTCGAGAATGGAGAGAGATAAAAAGATCCCGCAAGTTTCTAGCCGTTCGGTGTTCGGAGTGCACGAATCCATTAATAGGTGATTCAGATCTCCCACAGGGTTCAAACCTAAAAACAGGGACGAAGGTGCGCAGAAGGAGAGTCAGCCTAAGGAATTTCGGGAATAACGCCATAACCTGTAGTAAATAGACGGAAGGTGCGAATTGAAAAGTTGTAGAGCAAAGAACGAAGAACACGCATGCAAAATTTCCAGTAAATTGGACGTTAGGTAAGCGAGATTACGGCACTAAAGGAACGGCACCCACGGAAGCGTCTCCGAGCGGCGTCAGCCAGACTTGCTGGCGCCAGTGCCATGACCCTCCAACTGCAAAGCCCATATCTGGGGAACGGAGAGTCTCGCGCTTACGGGATTAAAGCGGTTGGAAAGAGCACGTCAAGAGCTTCAAAACTATGTCAAACACGACTCTGTAGGTGCGATGGAAACGGTTTTAGGGGAAAAACAGCCGGCAGTCCCATGTATTGGGAGGAGTGTAAACACGGAAACCGGTAGCTCGAGAACCAGAAGACTTTGACAGCTGTAGTAAGTTTTGCCACGTTCACCGAGTTGAGGCGAGTACACTCTAGAAAGATGAAAACTGTCCGACGAGGGCTTCCGTCCGAAAAAGGGCATCAAAGCTTAAAAAAACAGAGTTACGAACGCGTCTCTGCCCACAACCCCCGAACCGCTAAAGACCGACTCATGGTTCCATTTGACCGATCGTAGAGCGACTCAAGTCCTACTAGGACGGAAATTCTGGCGTCGACATGACCACCGGGGCGGATGTTACGGAGCTCCGAATGTATCGGAAGTGCAGACGGAGGCCTGGAATTTTCAAGTATCTCGACTACTCTTAGGATTTCCTGCGAGCCGTGAGAGTGCACGTGAAGGCGAAGGATTGGGGAATCCGTCACAACAAGCCACGTCCTGATAGAACCGGTTTAGTCGTAGAAATTAGACCGAAAACCCCATCGACACCGCAATGTCGCTCGATGGGGTTCAACCGCCACCTCGACCTGTTGCGCACTGTTGTCGAAGTTTGTGCTTAAATAGTACTCAAAGGAATGCACGCATCATTGTATGCTTGATGTTTCGTCGACTAGTAATGGGCATACTCTATGCATGTTCCATAAATGAATGCAACCAGTCCATTCAGTTGTTTTCAACCTAAAAAAATATATTCATTTGCAGTGGTTCTAATAGAATTCGCACTTGATAACCTGCCGTATGTGTGCGCGTTGGCAAACATGATTGAATATGACTAGTTCGTTCTGGGCCCCTGTTTTGAAGGAATCAAATAATGTTTGTTGCTGTGTTAATATATCACTTCCATATCTCAAAATAATTCCCTACGTCCTCCCCACATGAAACCAAACAGGCCACGTAAGATCTCCCATAGCTCCTTTTTGATGCCTTGTAGGATCCTACAAGTCTGCTACGTAGCCGGATATAGGCGATGTAGTGTCCTACAACTCTCCTATATTGCCGAATATGGGACAAGTAGGACACCACAACTCTCCTACATAGCCTAATATGAGACATGTAGGATCCTATGACTCACCTATATGTGAATTAATATAGGACATGTAGGATCCCACAACTTTCCCACATGATACAAAATAGGACATAAAGGATCCTACATCAATTTGTATAGGATAAATAGGATCGCATACAACCTATTTGGCTTTTTTTTCAACAGGGATCCCGCGTGTCACCTAACTATGCAAACCTCTTCATGGGTCAATTTAAAAAGAGGGCCCTTGAACCCTTCCCCGTACAGCCGCTCACTTTCCTGAGATACATCGACGACATTTTTGTTGTGTGGCCAGGTGACAACTCTTCCTTATTGTCTTTCTTTGAACACTTCAACTCCTTGCATAGCACTATCCAATTCACCTGCAACTATTCCAATGTTTCAATCAATTTTCTTGATGTCACTGTCTCCATTCGGTCTGGAAAACTAGCCACCGACCTTTATAAGAAACCAACCGATAGACGCCAGTATCTTCATTTTAGTAGTTATCACCCCAATGTCCAGAAAAGAAATATTCCTTTTTGGGCAGTTCACACGACTCAAGCGCATATGTTCCAATACCGACGATTTCCACAGACGCGCCCACGAAATGTCTGCTGATTTCAGGAAGCGTAACTATCCCAGCAATCTAATTGAAAATGCTTTCACCAAATCATGCTCGAGAGTTACTTCTTTCCAGCCAACCTAACGAGGAACACAGAAATATTACTTTCGTGACCACCTACAACAAAGCCCTTCGTAACACGACAACTATTTTCCAGCGCCATCTTAACATTCTACACAGTGACGAAAAATTGAAAGAACTATTTCCTTCTGCCCCCATTGTTACATTCCGCAGGTCAAGGAATATCCGGAATATCCTTACTTCTTCGCGTTTGCGCCGTACTACAACACCTGGTTCGGGTCCCTGCAACGGCACACGCTGCCAAATTTGTAATCTTATTTCTACCTGCACCTCGGTCTCCAGTACCATAAACAACTACACCTTTCAAATTAAACAATCTTTGCACTGTAACTCCTTTAACATTTGTTATCTAATAACATGTATGAAATGCAATGTTCAGTACATTGGTGAAACCTCCAACACCATGCGTCAGAGGTTTTACGGTCATAAATCCGACATTGCCAATAATCACCCCACTCCCGCTGCTATACATTTTAATCTTCCCGGGCACGACATGGATACACACCTGTCCATTGCAATTCTGGAATCTGGCTACACCACCGATTGCAAACGCAAAAATCGCGAGTCCTTCTTCATTTCTAAATTTTCTTCTTTAAAACCACGGGGACTAAACGTTCATGGCAGTCCTCTGCAGTTGTTCAACCCATCATCCAGCTAAGCTACTCCATTCACCTTCTGTTCTTAGCATTCTTAGCTCCATTTTCCCTGCAGCCCATAAGGTCACCCGTACCTTCGAACGCAGTTCAACAAAACCTGTGTTCCCCTCGTACACGGCTAGACATCCACCTGTGCCCCCGTTTTTTCACGACCAAATCTTTTGAACCCCAATTCTCCGAATGTCTCATTTACCCGTACACCTTCTCTTTCCTGATTCTTGTGTGACGGATGCTCACGTGATGCATTGTATTACTGTCTGTGTATACTCTTCTGCTTGACGCACGTCTTGGTGGCTTGTTACCGCACTTCAATGACTTTCGTGAGTTTAGCGATTTTTCACAACACCTAAATCGCTGAGAAGAGAGTTCACTTTTTTTTTCAGCGCTGTCCTGATGGACTTTGCACATGCAAGATTTCGTTTTATTAAATACTTAGGTGCTGTAGTATGCTCACGGCACTCTTTCGTAAGGGGTATGGGTTTTGCTCCCGGCGCAAACTTCAGAGCTGTCTAACGTCGGAACGCCATGGTCCTTGACGCTAATATGTGACATTTCGTATATGCGTACCACCACAATGATTTGTCCTTTTGACAATCTGCGATAGTCGAGCAGCATTGCTGTATCACTTGCCGTGTAATGCACCAACTGCGTTTAGTAATCTAGTGACGTTGCGCACAACCAACGCAGTTCCGGATCAGTTCGCCCGCTTTCCCTGTAACACCGTTTCATGTTCTTCAAAACTAGATGATTCTGCGTGGAGAGACGGTACGAAAGTTAGCACGATAATCAACATCCGAACCTTAGCCAAGGAAGCTACACCACAGCGACACACCACAGACATATCACCGACGTCAGCCTCCAACACGTGGAGCTCTCCCGAGCTCTCCTTGAAAACGGTTCACCTTTTAATAAAAATGGACCACTCTACAAATACACACACCCGACCCTTTGATTCTTTACCGAGCGAGATCATCTGTTACGCGCTCAACCTCCCCAGATGGGAATAATTTAGAACCCGATCACGCATTGGTTGCTCCCGCCAATTCTTACAGAGTTATGGGCTTCACTTATTGCCGGATGATTATTTCTAGTGTACGCTTGGATATTTTATGGGTGGAAAAGTTGGCCTGTACTTTCCGAATTACAGATCACAAAACTCCAAGGTCTGTTTTGTCGACGAGGGAAATACGGGGGAAGCACACCTCGCCGCCAATCTTGGATGCAGTGGCCGAGCACTGTCGAATGAGCCTGTTGCGGGGATCAGTTTCCAGCTGTAGATACCTATATGGTGACAAAATCAGCACTCGCAGCCTCTGACGGCAGAATAGATGTGCAGTTAAAAGTTGCACCACCTCATATGCGTCAAATATAGCTGCGCGATTTGTAACTGGCAGTTTGAAATATCGACACACTGGCATAGGGCTAAACGACTGAAAATGCAAACAATAAAACCTAATACTCGTGAAGAACTTGACATCATAAAACTAGTATTTGACTCTAACGCACACTCGGGGGCACCACATTTCAGATCACAAAGGCGGTATCCCAACAAAAAGACAAATATCTTGATTGTCGTTGTGATGTGTATGAATTTCGTTTTACCAAAGATCAACTTGTGAGCAGAATGCTTTACCTCAGTGTGTTTGTACGTCATCTATTGAGCAGTTGAGAACACTGCGTAGTAATTATTGCCCGTATTGCACTAACGGCCTAGTCTTATGAACTTGAGGCGATTTACGTACGTAAAAAAATGAATTGAATCAATCCAACATCCTTCAGAGAAACAGTGTGACCTTCGACCCTTCCTATGGGAGCTTTCCTTTCAGCATGCTGAAAACAGTTGGGCGATTCCACGCGAAATGATCCAGCGGACCTGCTCAGTCTTCACAAAACTATCGCGAATGTTTACGAAAATTTGTGTAGCTGTCCCTAATAGTGCAAAACGACACACCACGAAACATTTCTTCCCAAATCTCAATGTGGCGGGTGCTAGACACGAGCAAAGTTCGCAGCGATGGCGAAAACCGTGCCTGGCGTGAACGGCAGTTGCGGCTCATAGAAAGCACCTGGAACTGTGCGGTTTTCTTTTGCGTATAGAGGAAACTATGCTCTACACAGCGTTCAAATCCCGGTTGTCGTGCTGTAATTGGTGCTGGTATACAAAGGCCAGAATTTCGCAATTTTCCTCCTACTTCGTGATTTTTTTGTGGAAAATCAAACCATTAAATTTTAATGAATATTTGTCCCTGACAAGGCCTCGTGGAACAGGAAAAATCGCAAAACACGTAACTCTTGTAGTCATTGCAGGAAAAAAAGAGGAAATATGCGATTTTTCCAAAATTCGCTACAATCGAGCGTAAAACACCCAATGAAGAGGTCGGAAGAGACGCCTGGAACCAACGCAGTTTTATAGAGCGCGCCTTCCTCTACAACATATTAAAAAATGAGAGAGAGGAGAAAATATTTTTTTTTTTTTTGTAGTAGAGGGTATTACGGCCACACTGACCCACGTTGCATGTATCCGGTGGGATGCTATATTTGTTTCTTGGGCTCCCGTTTTAATTCTTCGTATTTCTGATTTTTTTTCTGGTTGGTTTTCAATATCACCAACCTGGTATTTCAACCACCCGGACCAAGGGAACATGGCTCCAGTTGAGAAGTTCCAATTCACCAGTATGAATATTATAGGCGTGTAGATGCGTGTTCACTTGATGAGAGTTCCCTTTAACTGTCACATTTAAATGCTGAACAATTCAGCAAAAATATTAACCACGAAAAGTCTAACAAATTATAACGCTAGAGGAAGAGACGAACGTGGAAAAAAGTCATTTACATGGCAGCACTGGAAACGACGGAATCTCGTGGTGGTGGTTCATCGTCCATGCTGCCCTAGGTTCCAGTGAGGCTCACAGCTATATAAAGCCTTCCACCATTCGCGTATTGAAGCGTATACCCGCGGATATCCGCAAGAAACTTCTGGGTTTGGATGAAATATGGACGCCTGTTGTGATCTGCGGATCGGACGCGGATGGCGCCGGCTCAGGAGCGGGTCAGACTCGGATAAACCGCGAGATTGCGCCATCAGTTTGCCTCACGCTAGGTACAGAACATAGAGTACAAGGTGTACGAAAGTCGATTGCGCATCTGAACAGATCTCTGCGTCTCGAGTCGAGGTGCGCGTTCGGCGCCGATCTTGCGTTTCACTTGCAATAAACTCTACTTATCCCGTTTGGTGCAAAATGTGTTGCTGTGCTTGGTGCCGTATAATCTTTCGTGGAAGCTAAATCTGTACTTGCTGTCGTGTATCCTTTGGTAGCATCATGAATGCTCAAGACCTGTCCTCGCTACAAAAGCTATGCCGCTCCGGGGTTTTCACTGTCAGAACAAAAAAGAGGAAGCCGCCCGTGTGGATGAAGTTTGGCGACAACTTTTTTTGTTGGCCTTTTTTGTTTCTGTTTAGTGCTGACGGGAAATAACGTTTATTTGCTGGAAAATGGGCCTGATATATCGAGCATAGAAACTGAACTATTGCTGCGTGCCGTTGGAGACGCGGATTTTTAGGATACGATTCGGATGTCAAAAAGCTCATCCGCGCACGGCTTTAGCTCACACTACAAAAATATTACTTAGACCTGCGCATCACCGCTAATCCCCAATCTCCGTTGCCGGCACCGCGCACACCGGAAACAATGCCATAAAATTAACCACCCAGGATTGCAATACGCGTGTTATGCTACAGAAGCAAATATTATGGTAACCTTGCAGAAGTCTGTGCCACAGCATATTGCTTGCTCATTAAAACCCAACCAGGACAGAGAAAAATTAAAAATAAAACGAAATAAAACAGGAGCCCAAGAAAAAAATATAGCACCCCACTGGACACATGCAACGTGGGTCATTGTGGTCGTAATACCCTCTACTGCAAAAAAAATATTTTCTCCTGTATACGAAAAAACACCCTCGAGATTTTTTAATATGTTGGAGAGGAAGGCTCGTTCTATAAAACTACGTTGGTTTCAGGCGTCTCTTCCGACCTCTTCATTGCGTGTTTTACGCTCGACTGTAGCGAATTTTGGAAAAAACGCATACTTCCTCTTTTTTTCCTGGAATGATTATGAAAGTTACGTGTCAGGCGATTTTTCCTGTTGAAGTATTCATTGGGACCTCGTCAGGAAAAAATATTCATTAAAATTTAATGGTTTGATTTTCTACAAAAAAAATCGCGAAGTAGGAGGAAAATTGCGAAGCTTCCGGCCTTTGTATACCTGTACCCATTACAGCGCAACAACCGGAATTTGGACGCTGTGTAGAGCATAGTTTCCTCTATACGCAGAAGAAAACCGCGCAGTTCTAGGTGCTTTCTATGAGCCGCACCTGCCGTTCACGCCAGGCACGGTTTTCGCCAGCGCTGCGAAATTAGCTCGTGTCTAGCACCCGCCACATTGAGATTTGGGATGAAATGTTTCGTGGTGTGTTGTTTTGCACTCTTTGGGACTGCTAAAAAAAATTCGTAAAAATCCGGGATCGTTTTGTCGGGGCCGAGCAGGTCCGCTCGATCATTTCGCGTGGAATCGATCAGTTGTGTTCACGCATCCTAGGAGTCAATGAAGATGCATAGGATCGGCAGCATATTATATAACTGGAAGATATATTTGATCTTGACTCCTGTACCTGATTTTTTGAAGAGCTGGCAAAAGTAATGGGCCGAATATGCTCTATGTTAATTAGTTTATATTAGCATGAAAGTGTGCTTCGCCAAAGGCTACGTACAGAGTCTCATATTATCATGTGACGATCTGTGGAAGGACATGTGCAAAAGGACAATAACGCGGACCGCACAGGGTACCTGCACATATTTATTCGTAATTTGCACTGTTTCAGCTCATCTTCCTTCGTACGATTGCCGTTATCCAATTAAACCTGATCTTGACCTGCACTCTCGTCAAACTGCTGAAATATCTCGGTAAGTCCTTCCACTCTTATCAAGGCATGGCTTGCGCAAAATATAGCTACAGATGCTTTCTCTAATTTTGTGTATGCAGTGAGAGCAGTTTAGCACATATTTCTGAACTTGTAGCTCATGGGAGAAACTACCTTCGGGGCGCATCCCTGTATAGATTCCGAAGCTTGCTTTTGTTCTGGATATAAAAATGACACTTTTCAACCGGGCACAAATCACAAATTAAGTATACTCTCCAGGACCGCAAGATCTCTTGTGACAATACTTCAGCACCTAACTACACAGATAATGTCGATATGACACATTTAAATGAGTGGTTGACGAACCAGTATTCAGATGACATGCGTTTTCGACGATCGCAGCATTTCATGGAGTTTGAGAAGGATCTCTTAGAGGGGCTACGTCGTCCATCGAGGGCATTTCCGAAACTACGGTGCCGCTTTACTCCTAGTTCATCACCAACAATAACGCTGAAAATTCTACTCGAAATAGTGAAGTTGCGTCTGTGCGAATTCATGTAATGCATGACAAGAGCAGACGACGCATGTAGGTATTCTCTATGAAAATCGGAGAAAACATCACTTGAACACGGTCAATCGGAGTGACTCTGGTAGGCTTCTTGAATGTTTTGCTTAGCATCGGACGTGTACGTTCAGCCAGGAGCGTAGCACAGTGTTACACGCCATATGGCCGCAACTGAAACTCTGCGTATTCACCGAGTAATTTTCGCTTACTATATTGTGGTGCAACGACAAGCAGTTTTCGGAAGAGAGTTTATCGCCAAGCAGACTGTAAGTGACCGTGAACATTACTGTAACTGTCTTGTACACAGCTTTCCGGATGCGATAGTCGCTTTAGGGAACTACTCTTTAAGCTTGTATTGCTTTACGGCTTGAGAATGTGCATGTCCTTGAAGTAACATATCAGGGTTACTCGGAAGGTTTTCTCAACCTGGACGACATCGAGAGAAGCCGCATGCAGAACGTCATGACATCCTTATGGAGGACGGCTAAGCGATCTAGACGAGAGCAACGGATGCAAGCTAGGTTCAATGGAGCGGACTGGCAATGGATTGAATGCCACATTTACCTGCCTGACCGACTTTCCGAGGGATACGAGTTACAGGAAGAAGGCGAGGTAACGTTGACGGGCGTTGACGGAGCGGCGTCATTTTAGTGTACCTCCCAGGTCCATCAGTTGGGAAGCCTGAGACTATGACTTCCCTAGACAGCCATGGATATGGTCCACCAGCTTCCCTATATTTATACCATTTTCCCTATAACCAGGGTTCTGGGTTTCGGAGTTTTTCTTTTTTTGTCATATTGGGGGATTGGCATTTTGGAATTTACTTCTTGCAGATAATTCGGAGTTGTTAGTCGTTTGCTTTTCCTAACTGAGTTAATCAGCGAAAGTTTGAGAAAGCATGACGCCTGTGAAGCAAAATCTTGACATTCGTTGACAAACTCGTCATCCAGTTTTCATGATGGAAAGTAATTGTTGTGACGCTGGAACATACAGGTGGACAAACAAGACAGAAACCTCAGGACAGAACAGTTGGAATATGGCAGCCGTCGAAAAAGCCAGACAGCCGAGGAATGTCAAACACGCATATCTCGATTACAGGTCGAGTGCCTTCACCAATTCGACCACGCTTGCATCTGGGTCATTCCGCCAAATGATCTAAAGGTCTTGCTGGATCCCCCGCACTTCTGGAGCAAAAAATATCGTGGATACCCTTTGGTATGAATAGACATTTCCCGAAGTTTAACAGGGGAACATTGAGCCCCAGTCATTTTACTCGGGTAAAATTTTTCGGTAAGCCCGAAAACCATAGTATGTTTGAAATAATCGAGCGGGGCATCGCTCGCGTTAATATAATAATAATTAATAATTATGGTGCTGAAACATAGGACTGGGTTTGGAAAATGTGCTGAAGAAGCAATTCTTGGGAACTTTTAGTGCCCTAAAACGCACCGGCTATCCGCACTCTTTCTTGCGAATTTGACATTTTTTAAATCTACTTTACGCAGCAGCTGGAATTTTTGGAAACTTTGTGGCCGTTCACGAGGACCCATTCCACAAGCCAGCTGGTTTTTGAAGCGCTCAATAGAGTAGTTTTTGCCATAGTACACATTAAACCTCGCGATTTTCGTGAAAGTTTGACGTTTTTTACGGCCCATATTGAAAAGAAAGCGGTCGTCATAGAACAGTCATTTGATATTCATTGGGTAAGGGAAACCCTCAGCCAAAGCATATAAAAAAACGAATGGTACTTCTTGATAAGCGCGAGAATTTTTTTTTTCGCTCTCCGGCGGAGGGAGAGCGTTGGTGAGCATCACGGGCCAGGCGCGTTGCAACGCGACAGCTCAAATACGCCGCTGCTTGTCGCACGGTGCCAAGAACGATAACAAACAACATCTTTATTTTGAGAGGAAAAGTGGGGAGGTTCATCGCCAGATCGCCAGGCGATACTCTACCCCATTCCTGGTGGGGACGTAGGGAGTAAAATAATGAGCCCCTCACAATAACGATCGAAGTGCGATGGTGCTTCGATAACGATAATACACACCCTATAGAAACACTGCGGAGCGTCCTGTAGGATAAAACTGTAGTTCGGCATCGGCTCGGAACTCGTTTATAATGAGCTGCTTCGCAATAACGATAGAAATCCGATGGTGCTTCAAAAACGATAATTTGGATTCGTGGGTACCGGTCTGCTGCATTCACGACCTACTACCAATGTCGCGACAGGAAAGGAAACTGCCTCCAGCAGTATAGCAACGCGAGTGGATAATTTGTATTACAAACCCGACCGAAACTTGTAGCCGCGTGAAAACGTTTTTACTTATCATTTTCGTATGAGGTGTACAAAAGCAAAACGTCTGCAACGCAAATAAATGGCCCTGCTCAGCACCCCGGTATGCGCAAGGTACACAAGGTGACGTCCCATAGTTGCGTGCATCATATACGTAGTCTACAAAGTTGAAAATTTATCAGTGGAAAAAGGGTTGTTCTCCTGGTCCTCCATGGACAGTTGCCTGATTTTGGAAACAGTAGCCTGCGGTGTAGGTGGCAGCACGTTGTACCCGTTGTGGACGTTGGTAAGCTTGGCATATGCCGTCAGTTTATTCCGCTTGTAAAAGGCAAATAAGATGGGGACGTTTAGGAGACAGCAGCTTTAGAGGAGATACGAATCTTCTCTCTGAAACCCAAATCCCAACGCCACGTGAGCATACGTGTCCTACGTTTTATTGATCTGTGGCTGACAGAAAAGACCTTGTCGTGACGATTTTGTCGATCACTTGTCTCATAAATTGGAATCACTCAAATAGCACCACTACGCGGCAAAACAACAATCAAAGCTCCTTCGGAATCTCGGAATTTTGCCGAAAACTACAGTTTTATCGTACAGGACGCTCCGCAGTGCTTCTATAGGGATCAAGGACAGGCCACTATTCATCCGACGGTATTTCACAACCGCTTCCCTGGTAATATAAACTTGCGTCACCGTACATTCGTTGTGATATCAGATTGTTTACGGCACGACAATGCCACGGTCTATACCTTTCAGACAGAGCTCACACTGAGAATAAGAGCAGGCTATCCTCGTGTTAATAAACTTCACTACTTCACGAACGGCGCAGGTGCGCAATAAAAAAAAATGTTTCGTCAACCTTTGTCACCATTGCTCGGATTTCAGCATAAGTGCGTCGATCATGGCACTTCTATGCGACCTCACAAGGGAAAGGGCCCTGAGATGGAGCTCGGACTCTGAAGAGGCTTGCTTCTTAAGCCAGCATTCAGAGGCCCTTAGAAGGTTACATACTGAGAACCGTGGATCTGTAATCTGTACACCTGGGCAGAGACAAATCTCGACGCCATTACATCGATCTGGGTGCCGGGAGAACAGGTAGTGCGGCAGCAAGGGGCGCTGAAGAACCGCAACGACAGCGCAAGGGCCATGCCTGAAACAAGGAAGTATCACTGCTTCGAACCGTTAGCCGCTCTGAAATAACCGTGCACACAACATCCATTCCCAACAGCATCGGGTATTCCGGGTGTTCAAAGAAAGCCAGAAACGCGGAGCTGACTTCTACTGCATCAAATGCTGGACATAATCTTGAGCGCCTTCACCGTGCCAGTGTGCTGAGCACGACCATTAACTTGCGTTGCAGACGTTTTGGTTTTGTACAAGTCATTTGAAAATGATTACAAACGTGTTATTAAAAGTGTTTTCACGCGGCTTTACGTTTCGGTCCCGTTTTTAAGGCAAAGTATCAATCTCGCGTTGGTATACTGGTGGAGGCAGTTTCCTTTCCTGTCGCGTCATTGTTAGTAAGTCCAAATTATCGTTTTTGGCATCGTGTGAGACGTAGCGGCGTATCTGAGCTGTCGCATTGCAGCGCGCCTGGCCCGCGATGCTCACCAACGATCTCAATCCACCGAAGAGTGCGCGCGCCTCCGCGTAGTACGTTGAGCGAAAAAATATTTTGTCGCGCTTATCAAAAAGTACATCTTTGGTTTTTTATATGTTTTGGCTGAGGGTATCCTTTAGCCAATATATACCAAATGACTGTTCTACCACCTCTTTTTCAAAATTCGCCTAAAAAAACACGTGAAACTTTGCAAAAATCGCCAGGTTTAATTATTACTATGGCAAAAATACTGCACTGACGGCTTTAAAAACCAGCTGGCTTGTAGAATGGGTCATCGTGAACGGCCACAATGTTTTCGAGAATTGCAGCTGTTACGTACAGAATATTTAAAAAATCGCAAGGTCGCAAGAAAAAGCACCGATAGCTGGGGCGTTTTAGGACACCAAAAGTTGAAAGTTCCCCAAAATTGCTGGCTCAGCACATTTTCCGAACCCAGTTGTCTGTTTCAGCACCATAATTATGCGTGTAACGCGGGCGATGCATCCGCCCAAACTATTTCAAACATACTATGGTTTTCGTGCACACCGAAAACTTTGACCCCATGTAAAATGGCAGGGACTCAATATTTCCCAGTAAAACCATTCATTCATACCATAGGGTATCCACGAAAATTTTTTGGTCCAGAAGTGCGGAGGGTCGAGCAGGACCTTTGGATCATTTGGCGTGGAATGACCCATCTGCTTTCTGCCTCATTTGACGAGACGGCACGGGACACGCATTCATTCTCACTCTCTCTCCTAGTCTCCTGCTTTCGGAGACACACATACGCGCGTCGTACATGTGTCGTATGTATGTGTGTGTGAAAGGAGGATAACTGTAGGAAGAGAGAGAGAGAGAGAGAGAATGCGTATCCAGTCAGTCAAATCCCAAGCAGCACAATGTACTGAAAGTCGAGTGCAATAGGGGTGGACGGTATGTGTCTTATCGATGTCCCTTAGTTTCACGAGTCTGTTCAAGGCCTTCCACCTACCCGTCCACCCCTATTGCACCCGACTTTCAGTACATTTTGCTGCTTGGGATAACGCCCGCAGGGTTGTCGTCGGAAAGCGGATGTCAGCGTGACCGAATTATTCAAGGCGCTCGACCGGAAAGCGAGATTCGTGGTTTAAATGCCGCCCCTGTCTGGCTTTCTCGACAACTATCATACTTCATGATACAACACGTCAATATGGTCGCAACTTTCATGTACTGTATACAAGAGAATCGCGTGAAATTGCAGACAGTTATCTTTCGTGTGTAGTTGATGAAAATAATAGGGACGTCTACTTCTGTGAAAGGTTTCGTGAGATAGACGGCAAATTCTTTCGGCTAAACTACCGAGCACTACAGGAGTGTTTACAATGGTTATTTGATGTTCATGCAGACGATGGGCAGCGGTCGGCTATACATGGTTCCCATGTCACCAATACCAAACTACGTAGATGGCCAGAAGCGTGCCCGCATCACCCTACCTGCTAGTACATCGGTTCCTCTGGTAAAATGTTCTCGTTTCTTTGCCGATTATTGATGCGCCTTGCTTTCCTTTCTTCGTGTTTCAATATTGGTCCTACGGGCTGTTATTGGGTTGTTATATATTTCATTTGACAACTAAATCATAAAATGGGCAAAGGAGGCCCTGTAGCAAGTTAGAAAGGGAACCTATACATATATTGTACACTGTACAAAACGTACCGTAGAAATCGTACAAACTCAAGTGGTGAGAAAGCAAAGATATTACAGAGATCGAACAGAGATACAACAAACCGGAAAAGCAGTGGTGACGTCACTCGGCTCGACCCATGGCGAAAGGAAACTTAGGAGCGGCCGTCTCGAACAAATGTGCGTGGGACCCCAGTGGCGGTCGCTGCAGTAAAAACTGCCATTACTTCCTGCCCCCGACGTGATTTACATCTCACTGTAACGCAGGACGGTGTCCGCGTAATCCTTGGCATATTTTATGCTCGGATTCTTTAATGCGTACTTCAGGACAACCCTAGATACACCCGGATATATGGCTGAATTTATTTTCATCCATGGGGACAGCTAAGTTATTGGGGTCACGTGTGCAATGAAGTGGTAGACAGGGCTATCCCACAATCCTACGCTCCAGCTGCGAGCGGTATCTCTGCCTGCTTTCCATAGAAATTCATGCGAAGGGCCGCTCCAGTGTTTCCTTCCTTCATGGCTGGACCGCAATTCCAGCTTCACTTTTATGTGGAATAGGTCGCCCTCACTCATTACTTCTCCATGTAAGGTGGGCGCGAAGCAGCATTATGTATCAGTAGCCGATATTTTAGAAGTAAATATTTTTGTCCCGAGCATTTAGAAATGACAGTTTGTACAAACAGAGGCGTTACTGGTAACGCCGCTACCGTATTTCCTACTTTTTTTTCGGTAGAGGAGTGCTATCCCGCGGGATCAGGGAAGTAGCGATAGCGCTATATTTGAAATTGATAACCGAAAAAGTATTTCCGCTACCAATACGGGTACCGCTACTTTTCATAATATGACAGACGTGGGACACACAGGAAAAAGCGAGATAATGGCGAAGCAGGGTTTTTACTTTTATTCATTCTAGTCACTTGTGAAACACGCAGGCTGATGTGATGGTCTTTCTAAATTTCACAAACTTTCATAAGCTAAGCGCAATCGAACATTTGGGAATATAATTTATGTTGTTCTGTGCATTTTTTAACTTTTTACCTAACGTATGCGAAACACAAAGGGACTATCCCGAGTCTGCTGGAAATGAGATCCTGGTAGTTTAGTGGACCCAGAGGTTGATTTCGACACTTTGGGGCTCCTCTGGGAAAGCAACTTACCGCCTTGGCTCCTGCTTCCGATAGGCGGGTGGTCCAGGAAGGCCCGGCCACACCTATTAGCTAGTTGCCATCTCCCTTTTCATTACTTTCTCTTTTCTTACCTTCTACTTCTCCATTTCTGCCGTTTACCTTCCTTGGCGGCTAATGTCAACATTGTGCAGTCTTTTCTTTCTTTCTCGGAGCTGCACCTGGGTAGAGTGTGTATTGATGTATAAGCGTGAGAAAACATGTTCGCCTAGTTGGGGTCGCTGGTGGCCGACACATCAGCTGCACTGATGCACTTCCTCCGCTTATGGATTCCATAAACTCCCAAAAACATGATCGGCGTCTCAACAAGAGGCACCGCACCTATGTATCCCAAGAGCACATGCTCAACATCTTCACTCCTGAATCGTGGTTGGCCAAGTCCTTCTGCATGCAGAGGACGAAATCGAGCCACTTTGTAAGATATCCCGCTTTCTGATAGAGAAAAAGCTGGAAAGGGTTATCGGCAAAACTTACTATGTTAAACGGGTACCAACTCTGACAAGGTCTTGCTACCCATAGGTGACTTGCAAATCGAAGTGAGTAACAGAGCAAGGCTCGGCTCTCCTCTCTCAAACTAGAATTGTCGATACAGTGATTAATGTACCGAGGCACGTAAACAAAGATGAACATAGTAAAAGGTGTGATACCTGACGAACAGGTGCTTGACTCTACTGAGTCGGAGATTCAAGGACTCCGAGATCAGGGTGTGGTGTCAGGCAAGCGAATTGTCATACATCGCGATGGTAAAAAAAAATTCCATCCATTCTCATCCAAACATGTTGTTATTACAACTGCACAACCTCCCTTCCACCCTAAAAGCAGTATACGTTATCTGTTACGTGCTACCTTTCGCCCTAAACCACGCCGTTGCTTTAAGAGCCAGCGCTTTAGGCACGGGTCACAGGTCCGTCCTGGCAGGGCTACATGCCCAAAATCATTTCACTCTGAGACAGATCATGTAGTGGAAAGCTGTCAGAAAGACGTCCAACGCGTGAATTCGAAAGGTGTCCATCCTTTCAAGACTCAGAATTCGGGACAGCACGTAAAGCAGGCTTCACCTCTTTATATCCCCATACAGCCCATCTATTAGGACCCTGAAAGCGCATGCAACACATTCAGCTGACTGCTATCTGCATTCGTTGGCTTGAGGCACCTTGCCTGTGGCACTGCGAAGCTTTTAATTAGTTTTTAGTTGTGAATGTTGAGATCTTTGAGGTTCAATCGAATTTTCCTGAGGAGCGGGTGACGGGGAATGTGTGCACGCAAACGCAGGAAGTGTCGAGCCGTTTCACGTTCACGTAGAACCTCAATCGGGATTTCACCAGCTTCAGCCAGTACTTGCCGTGTTTCAGCCATTCTTGGAACTCCGAGGCAGCGACGAAGTCTTCGAGCAAACAGGGACCGGAGGGTATTTAATGATGTTGTTGATATCCTAACAGGCAAAAATTGGAGAAGTCTAGCACTCGCAAGTGGATAAAATAAGTATTCAAAGACATTCAGACATTTATTTTACTGAAAAACAAGCTTTCGGACGGTGTCCGTCCTTCATGAGGTGCGATACATTGAACACTTGGTAGAGATATTTATACTCATGTACATCAGAAAAAGGGGACGACAGAATAGGAAAAATGAATAGGAAAGCTGTAAAGCACAGTCGCCCTCACCAACGCCGCGTGAACTGCGAGCAGGGAACGCTGATCACAGCCCCATCCTGAACCAGAAAGATGTTGAATTGCGGGGAGCCATCGCCGCACTTTAGTTTCAAGGTGTTTAATGTGGCGAGCCCAGCGCAAGTCCGAGTCGATTACCACGCCAAGGAAGCAGTGGAAGCGTACCGGCTCAAGCTTCTTTCAACCCAACCCTTCTAAACCAACCCAAAGAGGGAAATTTGCCATAGCTTTGCGCGTGAAAGAGAGCACGACACACTTTTCGGGTGAAAGGTCTATCCCAAGGTGCGTGATGTACGTATGGACATTATGTAAAGCGAGCTGCAGGCGGCGCTGTATGGCTGGGCGTGGGCTGTATGGCTGGGACCCCTGGAAGCGACTTCTATCAAGTAGCGCAGAGGACACGCCAGACTCTCACTGGCTTCATAGCTATGGACATTATACCGCCGGAAGCCCCCTGGTCTCTGCCGGTACCGCCGACTTTTGTAAGCCTTCCGAACCATCTGGAAAGAAGAGATCAGGTCCCCCCTCAAGTCCTCCGAGCTCATTTTCATGCTTTGGTAGACGAGAAGTTTCCGACGTTTACGGCAGCATATACCGAGTCTCTTCGTCAGCTGGACTCTCGCCCCTTGTCCCTAACGCAATTGCTTGGTCCCTGGCCCAATCCCGCCCAGCAACGATCTGCGCTCAAAGCTCTTTTGACATTTCTGGACACCATCGGACTTCGATCGTTATTGTGAAAGGGCTCGTTATTTTATTCCGCACATCCCCACCAGCAATGGGGTAGAGTATCGCATCTGGCGATGAACCTCCCCACTCTCCAAAGTCAAAATAAAGTTGTTGTTGTTTCAGTTTCCATTGAGGTTCGCAATTTTCAACATGTAAAGAAGGCCTCATTTGCTGCACTGAAAGAGATGTTGTGAAGCCCACCAGCAGATATGCGCCATGTATTCCAAACACCTCGCTCGTGAAAAGTTTGAGGGCCCTCTGAGCAATCGGATGTTTGGTAATATTTATGAAATAGTTGGTAATAGTGTGTGTGTTTGTTTGTGGATAGTTTGTGCGTGTTTGTGAACTGGAAGGTTTGCAAAATGAAAGTGTACTCGAGTAGCAGGCGCGTCAAGTCTTACCGGAGGCGCGGTCTCGTAAAATGCACCAGGAGCACCTCCAACGTACAGCTTGAAGAAAAGAGACCAGCTCCCGTGGCATTGTGGTGAGGATGATCGCTTTCCCTGCGAGACTGGGAAGTTTTCGAAAGTTTTTCGAAAACTTTCGAGACGAATGTCGGTACAGTTTCCCCTGAAGTCGGCTCTAGACGCATACTAACCCTCCTGTGCCCGACTCCTTCCTCTCTCCGATGTCCTCTCTCCATCTGTTCACGTCTGTACGCCGCTCGCAGCCGCAGCCGCTTTGCGGTGCTAAAAAAAGAATTAACGTGCCTCCGACCTGCGGAGCGGGAAAAGATCCATCCTAGCGGCGCTTGGGGGAAATAGATAGTGCTTCGACTGTTCCACTTGTGCTGCGGGGGTGTCCTCCTTGTCACGAGCTGTTGACTCGGCATTACCTTCAGCTGTGCTTATCATCGTCCGATCATCGTTTGATTGGGTTTGTGGCGATTATGTAAAGATGTGTACTTGCCGATTTCGCACGGGTGCGATGCCGTTTTTTCAGTGATACGCGAAGATCGTGGCGTTCGCTGAGTGCATCCTCATTTGCTTGATATTTGTTTTATCACATTGCTGAAAATGCCCCACTCAGCGAACGCGACCACTTTCGCGTGTATCCCCAAATAAACGTCTCGCTGATAACCACAGCTGAGGATAATGCAATGCCAACAGCTCGTGGCAAGCCGGACAACCCCACACCACAAGTAAGACAGTTGAAGCAGGCTTTCCCTGTATTATTCCTGAGCGCCGCTAGGGTGGCTTTGTCTCCGCTCGGCATGTCGCAGGCGCGTTCAAGTTCACTACGCTGCAAGCTGTGCGAATGTGCAAACAAACCTCTTCAATTAGCATGAGGAATCAAGCAATTTTTGGGCACCATACATCTATACGTAGAGTGAATGTTGTCGCGGCTGCGCTGTGGGGATTTATAGGGTCGCAGATAACGTCGCTTGCTTGATGCTTAGTTGGGATCTTTCCAAATTACCATACAATATTGGACCCACATTCGCTGGTCATTGGCGATACGGGTCCAATATGGGACACGTTTTGCAAGGATTTCCCCCACATGGTTAAAACATGGCCATATGGGCCCGATATTGCCAAATTTGAGACAATATGGGGAAAATCCTGGCAATATTGGCCCCATATTGCCCGTATACACCCATATTGACTGAAAACTCCGAAAACTCTACGTACCCGTTTTGTGCAAATGCACAAGCTGCACGGCAAGCACGACGTTGAAGCGTGTGAAATGTCCAATTGAATACACATCCAACAACTTTCCGCATATGATACACATCGCTGCAGACAGTCGTTAACTTGCTTCGCGATGCCAATGCGAATCGGTCGAACCGACTGAGAGCGAGCGTGGTCGTTTGAACGAAATCACGCGTCCTACAACTAATCCGCATGCGTGACAGTCGAATCGGACGTTTCATGCGGGCTAAAATGTCGCTGGTTCCTCTAATGCCAATGGAATTCCGGCAGGGTGAAGTAAAAAAACACAGTGCTTCACAGGAAGCGATCCCCAACAACAACTAATATGCAATAGATGTACGATGAATGTCCTAACTCCGTGGCCGGACTCGTCTGTCTGCTGGATATCACTCTGATATCCCCAGACCCCATCTGGTGATCTATGCCCCAACAACACATGGCAGTCCTCAGGATATTCGATGTACGTCTGAAGATGTTGTGATATCTTCTTTTTTTTTCTTTTTTGTCTGAGATCCAAGCGCTGGGAGTGACAATTTAGTGAAACCTAGCATTTTTTGCACCGTTAGTGTGGATCGGTAGTTCCGAATTAAGGGACAAGAAAAAGTGAGGGTAGCTGTGACAGTAGAATCCCCTCCTCTACGAATATCAAACCATATAAACGTGCCTTTTTTTGGAAACATCGAAGAACCAGCATAGTCGTGTTTCTCTGAATATCCGAACTCTGCAAGTGCGCACAATACGTCAGCGAACCTGCACAAAGCGAACAACCAACGATGAAAGCGGAGAAATTGCAAGCAGTCCAACAATTTCGTTTGATTAATTAAATTCACATAAGTAATATACAATGCACTTTAAAACTAAAATATATTATGACTGTTTTATTAGGTGCGTTAGCTGGAAGAAATGGACATCCCTGTGGATATTTCTCAGACGTCCTAGAGGACTATTTCTCGGATTTGGACATGCGAGCGCACATATATTGGAACGAAACGTGTTATCTCGGGGATATCTCAACATCCAGCTCCAGACGTACATCATACATCCCTAGGAGAGCCATGTGCTGTTGGGCTGGATGTCTATCGGACGTCAATGGGGACTCCTTCTTTATCTGACTTGGACCTGTAACCGTACATATGTCGGATGAAACTCCCAGGATATCCCAACGTCCAACTTCTGACATACAGCGGGTATTCATAGGGCAGCCTTGTTGTGTTGGGGATGTCTCTTCTGCAACTCTAGGTGTTTTCAAGTTACCACAAGCATTATGAGTTGCTGAGGCGTATGTCCGTCACCGTCACGAAAGTGTTTCGCTCCTTTGTACTCTAGGAGCGGGTTGGAAATTTTGTATGTTGGTTTGTGGGTGGTATGCACATGTTGGACGGTGAACGACTGAACACGCTTGGAGAACGTCTTGGATAAGGCGGGCGAGGAACCGGCGGCCGCGATCGCTGACGAGCACACAAGGAGCACCGTGGCGAAGGAGCAAGCTATGTATGAAGAAGTGGGCTATTTCTTCTGAAGAACCACTCCGAAGGGGTGCCGTCTCGAAGTAGCGAGTAAGGTGATCACTGGCAACGACAACCCATTTGTTGCCGGTAGGAGAGACAGGAAAGGTGCCAAGTAAATAAATGCCGACGCGGTCGAAGGGTGCATGAGGTGGTGACAAGGGTTGGAGCAGGCCGGAAGAAGGTGGGGAAGGTTTTCGTCGCTGACAGGAGATGCAGGGCGAATGGCAGGACGAGTTGGTGGCTGCTTCCAGAAAGCTGAACGTTGAGTTGTCGAGTTCTAGTGAATGTTACAATGGCATTGCCAAGCATTTTGACTGTTTCGAACGATGTGGATCATCTGCGGGAAGTTGTTGGATGTAACGACGTATTGAATTGGGCATTTCACACGCTTCAACGTTCAACCTTTCCTTGCGGCTTCGGCATTTGTACGGGTACGTGCCATTTTCTGTATTTTCAGTCAATATGGGACCCATATTGCCCAGTTTCAGCGAATATGGGGGAAATCTTGGCGAAACAGGCCCCATATTGGGCTCGTATCGCCTATTACCAGCCAATATGGGCCCAATATTGTGGGGATCAATGGTATATATTATATCGGATGATGTTTTATTATTACACGGGCTCTGTGTTGGCGTTATCACAGAAATATTGGCGTAATATGGGCGAAATGGCCAATGGTCCAATATGGAGCCTGGTTGCACTCCTCATATTGGTCCCGTATTCATAATCTTGGCAGCCCATATGTGTCAAAGTTTGGACCAATATTGGCGTGCTACTTGGGTAATAACACTGGAATATAATTAGCGGACTGTATTGACTTAAACGTCTTTCCTGATGTCGGAGAGGGAGCAGCGATATCGAGTGCTATTTTCCTATCTAAAATTCGAGGTGAAATCGGCTGTTATTCATAAAATCGTGTGTTGCCGTTTTTTTTTTTTCTGCTCAGGAAATAGCCAGTTGCATTTCTCGCACATTATTGTAACAGAATATTGCATATTGTAACATTATATTTATTTCATACCGTTTATGGTTGCACTTAAATATGGTTTTCACCAGTTGTGAATGTACGTGATACATGATGCAAATCGGGTTTAACTCATTGGAGAGGGCATAATCGGGCGGATTCAGGTTCAACCGTTAATCTATTTCGCAATGAAACCTCGGACATTGTGTTTATTGAAAGACAAAATCGTCGTCAGTGAGCAAAGGATAATTTCCGTTGTCTTTAAGTTGCGTTACTATTGTTCCACTTAACATCGACGAAAAAGATGTAGTGGATCAGTATTAAAATCCATTGCATTGCTTTCTTGTGATCAGTATATTTGACAAGGGATTTCGCTGCCTTGGAAGTGTTACCTTCACTTTCTAGAAGAATATAGGCGGACACTCGTTTGAACGTGACGCGCACAACACCAGATTCCAAGCAACAACATCGAATATTCTAGAGTGCGAGCTCTCTGGACATGATTACATGTATTAAAGACACAAATAAAGTGTGTTGTGTATGCTGGGTGAGGAACGCGAAAAAATCGCCTTGTCTCCACGATAGGAACAACTCGAGTGCATATTATTCCTCTTGCAAACAATGGAAACACCCTGTTACATTTATGGCTTATCGACACCAGGCAAGTCTGCACTAGAAGTTCGCTGATGGGAAACTAGCGTTTCTATTATTTATTTATTTGTTCAGTTATTTATTCACATACCCCAAGGCCTTCACAGGGCATTACATGGGGGGTGGCACATAGAGGCTGGTTGGTATAATACAACTTCAATTGTAAATACACGGCTAAACAGAAACAGAGAAATGATTAGATACTGCGTTGCGAAATTGATGAGGGCCAGTAAGTTCGACTATGTTATGAGAGAGAACATTCCACGAAATGACCGTTCGTGGAAAAAATGAGTTCATGAAACGAGACGTACGGCACAATTGTCACAGTTGTCAACCCATGGAGAAACTGTTCGTGCTGGTGTTATGTCATGTCTACAAAGAGAAATATTGTGATAGGGTTGTGATTGTGACGAACACACTTATCCACCAATTAATTACGCCCTTTTGCGCTTCGCGACGACCAGCCGCGACAAAAATATGTCGAAACCAATTATTACGGCAGGAAATAACTCGCTTCGGTTGCATATTTTCCTCTAAAAGGTGTCCACGGAAGGTCCCAAAAGGGATGGTACCCATATTAATTGCGACAGCGCCCTGCTTTAGAAGTTACATTTTTTCACGCAATTTCTTTGAATTCTTATTCAAATAATGAGCTCCTCCCACTCATTCACACAGTGCGCAGCTTTTGTACGGTATTCGACGGATACTTGTAAAAACGAAAGTTCTTATTATATTAAATTGGGATTATTTAGCCTGGTGATTTAACTGAAACACCCCGTATAATAAAAAATTAAAGGAAGTTATTACAAAAAGGAAATTGTTTTCTTTTAATACTGCGCTCTGCTTGTGTCCTCACACTGTTCTCTTATTTTTGAATTATTTTACAACTTACTAATTTCTTATACGTCCTCACGAGAGCCTGCCGCGTAAAATACGGCTCGTTCGGCCGGGGTTAAAATGCATTTTTGGCCAGTTTCACACTAACGTTCCTCTCGTCTGTGTTTTTCACTGAGCCAAAACGCTCCCATTCGAACTTATGGGGCTCGATTGCATTTAGTTTCCATTTTTGAAGCAAACGGAAGAAAAATACGGCAGTGTGAAATGGACCCTACCAACACTGGGGATAAAAAAGGCAGATGTTGCGTAGTGAGTAATACCTGTGTCAGACAGGTACACATACAGCGTTTAAGGCAACGCCATTAAGAAAAGGCCGTAGCTGAAATATGGCCTTAAACCCTGGGAGGCCGCCAGACTGTATCCGTAAAGGCGTTTGGCTGCTGATGTCTACACCGATAAACACATCTGCGAACGTTGAATGAAATGTAGTTAAATCACATTTGTTCTCGCTGTGAGTACTCGGAAACAACATTTGCTTTGCACTTAGCCAATCTTAGCCAATTTAAAAATCAGCAAACGACATTTGTTTTGCAGCTGTTTTGATGATTTGTTGTGCGCCCACAGTTTTGGATGTAGACGACACGGAGTGCTGCGGTTCGAGGGTATGACACCGAACTGACGAGATATAATGACAAGCGATGTGGAAATATTCACCAGAAAAAGGCAAGGCGTTGAGCACGAAAAAAGATCGCTGAACTATACGGATCGTCAAAACATTTTATTTCTATTTGAAGGAAATCTGCGCATTCGTGTTCATGGCGTTTGAAAACGGGACTTGGAGAGTTTCGGGAGAACGCCGTAAGCTGTCTTGCGGGGGCTCCCCTGGCCTTATACATCAGTGTTGTCGCAAAGGCCGTATGACTGACCGTCTGTCAAGAATTTAATGCCCGTACCCGTAAGTGCGCCCGTCTTACAGGGGTGTAGAGATGTTGGGTCTTCAAGACGACGCAGACCATGAACTTTGATAACGATTCGCGATTGCTCAGACCCTTCCAAGCAGGGGGCGCTGGTGGTGCATGGGGAGCAGAGCCGTATATAGGGAGAGTTTGGCCATTAGGAGGAGCCTCACCAACGATGCGCCAAACGACGTCAGACATGCGTCACTTGCCAGACGCGTCGTCAGCTCCAAACCGGATGTTCCGCCATTATGCGATTAATCTGAATCGGCGCTTCGTAGCCGATTGCAGTGAATGTTCAAAAATTGTTTGTGAGCTGTTTTTCCGATTAAAAGTACAGGCTGTGTGGATAAAAGATATGCTGATTAACTAGGTGAAATAACATTCAAGTTCAGTAAAGCAGGAAACACGGTGCACGCGTGAAGCAGCGATTTGGAGTCGGCAAAAAGTGCCGTAATGGTTTCTAGTGATGCAGCGGCCTAAAAAAAAGATGAATTGTATGAATCCGTGCCAAAACAATGGATCGAGCACCGACAGAACTCACCATTGACGGAATGCAACTTTGACCCAAAGTGGGATCGTTGTTGCGAGAGCGGCAGTGTCGTGACGATAAGTCTACTGGCGGGTGTGATTAAGCGCTTTGCGAATTTCCTATTTCGTTCCAGCGCTGTAAGAGAAGTGTAGTAGGGAGGTCTCTTACACTATAGCACCACTCTACCCACGGCAAATCCTATCGAATAATATCGCGTATAGGTTACAACGGTCCAGTGAGTTATGGGCATGTTGCAAGTGCGGTACCGCACAACCACTGAGCAACAATGAATGCTACTGTACATTATACAGGAACCACACTGTAACTGCTGAAATAGGTAATTACTCTAATATGCAATAGCTCAAAATTAGACTTTATCCCCCATAGTCTTTACGCCTTTGTTTGCATGCTACATACACATGAATGCGAGAGAGGAACTCAGACGACACACCAAATACACGCATTTTCATGCATCCCTCTTAGTCTGGCCCCTCGGTTAAGGCCATTTCAGCATGGGTAACTCTGATGTAGCACTCAGCTAATTACAGTAGTGTAACTACAGCTGGCTTCTTTTATCATCATATCCTGGCAACATTTATGTTCAACATGCTGGACATGTTTGCTTGCAACTACTGGCATCGAATGAAAATGTTAGCCAGAATGGGCTAATGAACACACCGGTGTGATATGAGCAAAAATAAGGCGCACGACATATCAACAAGTTGCAAACCACCTGCCAGAAGGTCACAAACCGCTGTTCTATTTTGCACACTTGTCACACACATCTTGGTATTTTTGTTGTTCTTGAAATTTTTTAAACATTGCCACATATTTTATATTCAACATGCTAGACACGTTAGCTTGCATTTTCACTTGATTTTGAGTGTGGCATTTAAAATTTTTCCTCCTTCTGGTATCCCCAGCTTGACGTGGTGAGGAGGCTCCTGTGCTTCTGCGAGTTTATAGACTAAGCCAGCAGTACTTACGCTACTGTAATTAGCTGTCAACCCATTCTGAAAAGGCCATAACCGAGGGGCCAGATTAAGAGGGATACATACAAGTGCTTGTACTCGTAGTTGGTGTGCCGTCTTTGAGTTCCTCTCTCGCATTTATGTGTATTTATAGCATGCAAACAAAGGCGTAAAGTCTACAGGCAATAAAGTCTAATTTTCAGCCATTGCATATTAGAGTAATTACCTATTTCAGCAATTACAGTGTGGCTCCTGTATAATGTACAGTAGCATTCATTGTTGCTCAGTGACTGGGCGGTACCGCAGTTGCAACCGCTTAACTCGCTTAACCCATAAACGGTATTGTTCGATAAGATTTGAATCTGGAGGTATGTTGGTGCTATAGTGTAGGAGCTTCCCTGCAATACTTCTCTGACGGCGCTGGAAGGAATAGGAAACATGAAAAGCGCTTAATCACACCCGCCAGTAAACTATCCTCATGACACTGCCGCTCTCGCAACAGCGATCCCACATTGGGTGAAAGTTGCATTCCGTCCATGGTGTGCTCTCTCGGTACTCTATCCATTGTTTTGGCAGAGATTCATACAATTTGAGAGGCACACGCTGTTGAAAATCCTTCTTTTACGACGCTGCTTCACTGAGGACCGATGACGGCACTTTTTGCCGACTCCAAATCGTTGCTTCACGCTTGCACCGTGGCTCCTGCTTTACTGCACTTTAATGTTATCACACTTAGTTAGTCAGCACATCTTTTATCCATAGAACTAATACTTTCGGTCGGAAAAACGGCTCACAAATCATTTTTCGAACGTTTACAGCAATCGGCTACGAAGCGCCAATTCACATTAGTCGCATAATTGCGGGACATCCGCTTTGGAGCAGACGACACTCACTCGGCTTGGCTCAGCTTGGCTTTAGTTCGCTTTCGCGAACTAATAGGCCGGAAAGCGACGCGTTTGACTCGTCAACAAGCTCCTCTCTCGCTGCGGCAAAAGAGTAAGAATGGCCAAACTCTCCCTATATATGGCTCTGATGGGGAGGACATATATGCGGACGACTTGACAATGCAGGAGTTCTTTTCTGGATATTGGCGGTGAAGCATCGTGGCCACTTGTTCAGGAGGTATGAATTAAACGTTTCTTTGTTGATTGCACTTTTCTCTTGCTGTGTCTTGCTGTGCGAGGGAACAGACGGTCTGAAGCCACGAGCTTGTGGAAACACGGGTTTCCAGAACAGGCGCCCAACGTGGGTCCCGAACTAATTCTGCTAAGGTCCCATCTGAATCCTGAATACGTTTATGCAGCCAAGATGGACGATAAGATTAATTTCGCGTCGGCGATAATTGCGTCTTGTGTTGATCAGCGTAGGAGCGCGTGATTTCTTCACTTTTGCATGGTTTGCTGGAGAAAGAAGGTTGTCGAAATTATCCCCCGTCCTACATGAGGGCATGTGCAGCTTGTAGGCACACAATCGTGAGCGGAGCCATCTTACGTGAAAATCTATTCCCAGTTATTACCACTACTATGATTATTATAAGGCAGTACACACTGCTCTCACGACGCCCTCTGCACTGACGGGGTTCGTGTGGTGGATACAGTAGCATTAGCCTAAGAGGATGGCGCGTAGGATTCCGTGAAACACCCTTAGGCGATACTTGCGCCTTTCCCGTCGGACATGCACAACGATTTTCATCTTTGCCTTTTCCATTATGCAAGCAACAGCACAATCGTTTCCACAGTGTTCTGCCTCAAGCGTATTCTGTATGTTTAGTTCGGAATCTGCTGTTTTTGTGCATCACATTCAAACAGTTGTCCGCGCATATCCTTCTAAAAACTTTGAAGGCAGCTGCAGGGCTGATCACAAGAATGCAATGCAATGGATTATAATGTTCCTCGACTAGGTAGCTGCCTTCTAGAATATAAAGTGGAACAGTCGTTACTGACGCGGTAATAAGTAACTGTTCTGAGACTGGAACACACAAAGACGACACAAGGCTCAATGCCTTATAACATGAACACTGTGGGGCACTTGACCGACGATCAAGAGGTGCGTGGTGCAAGTCCAGCCGCTGTCTGGCTTTTTCGACGTCTACCATACTTCTACGGTGGTAACGCGAGTTAAAGGGACTATCGCATCCGGAGACCTGGGTAGGAAATGGTTGCGAGAATGTTTGTCATCATTCGACAATGGATTTGACCGACTTCCTCTGCTGAGAAATGTTCGGGTATCAGATAAACGAGTTTTCTTTTTCTTTTTTTTTCTATCAGCGGAGCCTCTGATGACATCGTTGTGACGCAAGAGCGAACAGGACCAATGGGCGTGTGGCGCGGTGCCGGCGCCGTTCCCCCATTTCCTCACGGAGATATCGTCCGCTTTGGAGATGGCGGCGTGCGTGGCTACGTGTATAAAACAACCTATTTCTTCGAAAGTGCTGTGAGTTTCGCTCAGTGGTGAAAATGCAACATGTCGTTGAGTTCGGGAACGCGTCGTGGTGTTCCTGGCTGCAAAAAAAAATCGTCTGGGAGCGAACCCAGAATTGACATTTCACGAGCTCACTGACAGGGACGCCAAACGAAAGTTTCGAAGGAGCCATCGCCTGTAGGCTTCCTGTGGTGGCAGAAGAATTGCACGTTCGACAGCTTTGTTCCTGGCATTTCGCTGACGAAGCGTACGTGGAGGCGGACTTATTACGTTCCCGTATGGCAGTGTCACCGAAACAAAAGAGGCTAAAGTCCTATGCTGTGCCTACATTGTTCCATGAGCAAATGGACACCACCGACGTGCCGAACACGAAGGTAAGGGTTTGTTTGCAGTTCATCTCGAATGAATACCCACAAAAGTGTGGTGTATTGATATAATAGGCCACCAAGTGGGTCCAGGTAGACGGGTGTGGCTTGAGTAAGATCAGACTGCGCGTCGTCGAGACGAGCGAAATCCAGATGACTAAATTTAAACATACACTCGAAATGTAGGCGCATACACCCAAGCAGAGAGTATCTCACGAAATGTCGGTTATTCTGTTCGGGGATAAATTCTCAACAATATAATAAAAAATATGTACGGCAATATCGTTTTTTCACTCTCTTTCCGCGAATTTAAGCCATTCATTTCTGCCAATATGCATCGGTATATTGCGAGGAAGATCACCCATCGGAATCATCCCCGTCGCGCGAGACCGCGCCGAATTCATTCTGGGCTCGGCTTCCATCCTTCCCGGCTGCTATTAAAACCCCTCCTCCATTGGCTACACCTGTCTCGGCTTTCTGCCTAACATCTTGATGGAGGTGCGTCTCGATTCCCTTACTATTCTGCAACTTCTTCACCAGGACGAAGATCCGGTCCGGCAAGCAAGTCTCAATGGCGCCTCCGAACCCTAACAGCAGCGCTGGTACGCCGGGGGGAAATGCTGGGTTGCCTTTACATCCTGACCATACAACTGGGTCTCACAGTCCGGCACCCACACCCCTGGCGCCAACGCCCCGTCAACGTGACCCTCCTACCTTCTCGGGAGATGCCGGCCAAGACATTGAGGACTGGCTCGGCTCGTACGAACGTGTCGACACGTACAATCGCTGGGACGATACAACCAAGCTCGCGAACGTTGTTTTTATCTTGAAGATCTGGCGAAGCGCGGCCTATGAACCGCGGCCGGTAGTGATGTACAAGACCCCCTTCGGCCCCACCTGCAACCCACGTAAATTTCTGACGGCATCCCTCTAACTTTTCCGGTTGCAATATTCAAATTCACTGCTATATTCGTACAGAAAAACGTTTCCCTCATCTTTCTTCGCTCATGTAACGTAGCATGCACTCACCATCATATTTATTAGCGAGAGAGCAAAGGAGGGAGCTTTCCAACAACATAGCCCCATTTGTCATCATGATTTTATGCGTCATAGTATCCAACATCATGTGCTATTTTTCTGTCGCAGGTTGAGACAAGCAGATTGATGAAGTCTGCTTCAGGTGGTGAGTACGAGAAGCTTCGATTTATTAGGGAAGCTGAATATGTGTGTTGTACGGTGAATGGAATGCGAATTCTGAGTCACAGTGAATGTTCATATTGTGAAACCTGCAGCTTATGCAGACTCTACGTGTGACATATATTGATCGCATAGCATCATGCATTGATGTTGTTATGTTGCGAAAATTTTATTATTAGGTTCCGGAAGTGAGGCTTCCACCAGCGTTACACACTGAGCGAGCCAGTGAAACTAAACTAAAAAAGGGCCTTTCCAGGGCCACCACATGTTTGACGCAGAACAAGCATTGCGTTATGAACCCACCAACGTGGAGAACATTGTTTCTGGTCCAGCTGCAAACACTTTCCTGAATAGTGTTGCTGATTCTAACTTTTTAAAATTCAATTTTAGCCACTTTTTATGAGTAGCATCTAATGAACTATATGCAAACCTGTGACTTAGTACAATTCCAGTTCGAGTTCGCAGAGGACACTCCACGGGTTCAAGAATATGGTGGTACTGGGCACTGATATGCGCACGATACAAGTTTTTTTCTCTTGCTCTTAATTTTCTTTTTTTTCCAGCACATCAAGCCTCACGCCGCACTGCTCATATATTGTATGGAAGGAAAGAACCCGTGCAAAAGAAACCTCTCTATGGTGAAGCTCAATAGACTATTCAAAATGTGCATTACACAAGTGCCAGTGCTTGTCCTCGCCGTGTGACAAACTTGGTTTGTACTCCAGAATGGTTCGCAATGAAAATTATTTACACATTACACTGTTCTTGCTATATCTGATATATATGAGTAACAGTGTGACCAGTATAACCGCTCAAAAATTTGTGGTTTAACGCTGCAACATTTCTTGACCGCATATGGTTATGAAAAGTACGAACGAACGATCTTATTTTGATTATGTACAGTGTTACGTCTTCTCAGTAGCAAAGCAGCTTTCATGCTCATGCAAAAACAGCAATAATAATAATAATAATAATGAGCCCTACATTGCAAGATATGCCTGGTTTCCATTGTAGAGTGGCACACCTGACCCTTATTTTATTCGCATTATCCACTACTGTACGAAGTTGATGGGTAGAGCGTCCTGATTCTGCGCACATCACATCCTGGTATCTGGCTTTTGTTTATGCCAAGGTATCCATTAATCTAGCTTGTGAAGGAGCAATACGCAGTGAATCGGGAGGCGGCTGTGTGAAACAATAATAAAGAATAAGAGTATTCATTTTTTTTACTAACAGCAGCCAACTTTTAGTAAAGCGCTACCCATGTACCCGAAATGAAATTGGAATGAAATCACGCCTTTCGACATCTGAGAAGTTTTTTGACACAGTGCGTGTTCTCAAGTAGCTCGAGAGTACGCATGCAGCGGTCATCACGACAAAAGACGGGTGCGTAAACCAGCGAGCTAGCTCCACAGAGAAACGTCACTGAAGAGCTGGTGATGGCGAATACAACTGTCCCCGCACTCTTAGAGACGGCCGACATCCTATGTTCGTCAGGTTTCACTGGAGTACAGCGAGTGCAGAGGCATCTGTCATTTCCAAGTGGACAGATGTCAAAATGCCCGGCAGTGCACAACCATCATGAGTGACCGGATATGATAGGCTTACCTGAAAGTGTCGTCGCCATCGGACGATTCGTTATCAGTGCCTGCACCTTCACCTGCCGCAGGACAAGTGGCAGATGGTCTGTGGAGTAAGGGTCGTCATCTAGCACAATTTCTTCAACGCCGTAATCCCCAGAATCGCTTGGAAGCGACGCGACGTCACTTTCGTATTCCGACGATTCCGACGTGACGTTGTCTGTCTGCTCGCCGCCTCGCACTGCAGATGCTCGCCGACCCACCGATGAGTTATACGGGAAGACTCTCTCTTATTGGCCCTGTTAGGCGTGACATTTTCGAGTTTTTGTGGAGAGCTGGTGGAGAGGGACTTCATAGTTCGTCGTCTGCTCGTTCCATGTATTTCATTATATTGCTCAGGCTTCTTATTATTGCTCAGCAACCTATTCACTTGGGGCTTTCGCTACCCTTGTCAGAGGTCATTGAGAAATATCGTGATACTGAAGTTTCGGAATCGACCGGCATGGATGCGATAATCCCTTTAAGGACGCCGAAGATTACCTGACCTCTGTTCATTGAATAGCACTTCGCGTTTGATGTCCGAAATGTAATTCCGCAACACATCATGCTAAGGTATTACCGATACACGAAAAAAGTAGAACTCGAGTAGGACAATGCGAGTGTCGGAATAACCATACATGTTTCATAATTCAACATCAAGGCACGTAGATGCATGATGCTTGATAGCTTAGGCTCCCTGTACAGCCGCGCATTCAGAAATTTTCTCTTGGCGACGGGCACAGCCGCGTCAACATACCTGCTACATATAGATGTATTGTAGTGCACAATTACTAGCATCCACACCCTAAGTGCAGATAATTGCCAATTGGTAAAGGTGGCTGGGGATGTTCGGGAAAGGGTAAGGCTTTTCTCGTAAAGCGTTTCCTGTTTGATATATATTTGCTGACCTGTCATGTTTCAATTTGTCAATGCTTTTAGTGTTACCTCGTGGCGCCATTGTTCTTGTTGTACGTGGTAACATGATGTCTTACAGTTCATTGAGCTTTTCCACTGTTCATATCCTACATAGATATGTGTTCAACATTGTTCGCGTAACAATTGCTTTGGTACATCTCAAGCAGCACGCCAATATTGGTGCAATATTGGACTCATATCGGCTGAAAACAGGCAAAAAATGGCAGAAGTCTAGCACTCGCAAGTGAATAAAATCTTATTTTTAAATCTCTATCAATCTTATCGCTCAGTCTCTTTAAATACTTTATTCATATGAGCTGCCAAGATTAACAATATTGGTCCAATATAGGCTGCCAATATGGGACCAATATGGGAAGTGCAACCAGGCTCCATATTGGACCAATATTAGCTGCCTATATTGGCAAGCCTATTTTGCTCAAAGCGCCCCAATATGTTCGTGACGCCAACGGGGAGTCCGTGTAATAATAAAGCATTATCCGGTTTAATATCCACCACTGATATTACTTCTTTCTTCTTTTTGCTTTTTCTTTTCTGCTGATCTGTTTATTGATCCACGTCGCATAGCGTTAGAAAAAGAATACCGCATCGGCGAAAAAACGAAGACCAGGTGCTATGCCTGTCTTCGCTATTGCCAACTGTAGGATGGGGCGAACGAAAGCTTGCCCTCATCACATTTCAAAAATAGTACTGAGTACTAATACTAAAACCAAGAGCAGGATCAACTAGTGCTAGGCAGGCAGTGCTAGGCCAACTGAAGGATGGGACAAGCGAAAACTTGCACGCATCACATTTCAAAAATAGTACTGTTCACGCCCTGAAAACGAAGAGCAGAAACAACTACTGGTTTTCCCTCCAATTTTAATCCAAGTGTCATCTGATTTAATCCAGGCGTCATTTAGTTTAATCCAGGTGCCATCTCAAATGATACATGTGATATTCAGTTTAACCCGAGTGCAATCTGATTAATCCATGGTGTTTTTAAGCAACATAACCGTGAATTCACATCAGGGACGTCCTCGTAGAGCATTCTAGTGGAAGGAAAAGTTAAGAAATAAGTGCTGATGGGATTGAGGTTCTGCCGTGTCTTGTGTTGAACATTCGCACGACGTCGAGATATTGAGAGTTGCAGCGGGAGTGAACGACGCCACTGGTGCTGTAGTCTGCTACGGAATATTTTCTGACTGAGCTTCAGGATATTCCGCATGGTTCGAAGAGCATGAAAAGGCATGACTCACATAGCAGACGACACCACTGGTGCTGTCGTCTGCTGCGGAATATCTTCTGACTTGAACATTAGTCATGCAGTTTAGTCAGAAGATATTCTGTAGCAGACGACACCACTGGTGTTGTCGTCTCAATAGCCATATCGCTCCACTGGTGCTGTCGTCTGCTACAGAATATCTTCTGACTGAACAGTAGGATAATCCGCGCTGTTAGAAGAGCACGAAAAAGCAAGGCTCACATAGCAGACGACACCATTGGCCCTGTCGTCTGCTAAGGAACATCTTGTGGCTAAGCTGCAGGATGTGCGTGATGTCTTTCCGTGCTTTCTGTTCAAACCGCAGGGAATATCCTGCGGCAGAGCCACAAGATATTCCTTCGCAGACGACAGGACCACACTGATGTAGTCTGCTACGAGCATCATGCCTTTCCGCGCTCTGCTAACCGCGTGGAGTAGCCTGCAGATCTGTCACAACATATTCCTTAGCAGACGACAGGACCAATGGTGTCGTCTGCTATACTTCCGCTCCAAATCCCGATATCTCGGCGCGGTGTGAATATTCAACATAAAAAGCAGCAGAACTGACGTCCCGTCAGCAGCGCTTTAATTATCCTTCCACTACATGTCTGTAGAATATTCTGCGGGGATGTCCCACGTGTAAATACACGGTTATAGTGCTTAAAAACACCATGGATTAATTCAAATGGCACCCGGATTAAACTGACTAGCATTTGGGTTTTTTCAGATGGCGCCCAGATGAAATTGAATGGCGCCTGGATTATTTCAGATGGCATCTGCACTAATTCAGATTGCACTTAGACTAAAATAAACGGGTAAACCTGTATAGCTGGGCAGGCGGTCCCACGGAACTGCCAATGCCAAGCATCCCTCAGGAGCCTTCATTGGGATCGCAATAGTAAATACACCAAAAATTTCCAACCCTCTCCAAGAGTACAAAAGGGCGAAACACTTTGTGACGGTGACGGACATACGCCTCAGCAGATGACATTGCCTGCAGTAAATTAAAGCACCTGGCTTTATAGAAGAGCCATCCCTTCCTATGAAACATTGTGTTTTTGACTTGACCTGTCGCAATTCCGTTATCATTAAAGGAAGCAGCGACACTTTAGCGCGCATGATACGTCCGATCCAACTGTTGCGCATGCGCATTAGTTGTTGGACGCGTGATTTCGCACAAACGACCACGCTCGCTCTCAGTCCATTCGACCGATTGGCATCGGCTCCGCGAAACAGGATGGCGGCTGTTTTCCAGAAAGTTCAGTTCAGTTCTAGTGAATGTTACAATGCGATTGCCACGTATGTTGACTGTTTCAAACAATGTGTATTATCCGCGAGAGCTAGTTGCTTGTAACGACGTATTCAGTTGGGAATTTCACAGGCTTCAACGTAGAATCTTGCCATGCTGCTTGGGCATTTGTGCATCACGGGTACTTGCCATTTCTTTTGCATTTTCAGTCAATATGGGGTGCACACGGGCAGTATGGGGCCCATATTGCCAGGATTTTCCCAATATTGGGTCAGACTGGGCAATATTGGGCCCATATTGCCCAGTTTGAGCCAATATTGGGAAAATCGCTCATATTGCCCAGTTTCAGACAATATGGCCGAAATATTTGCGAAACGGGTCCCATATTGGACCGTATCGCCAATGACCAGCCAATATGGGCTCAATATTGTGTGCTTCTTGGGATCCTGCCTCCCAACGTCGGCCGGGGACGGCGGGCTGGTCAAGCTGTCTCTGTTTCCGCAACACCACCGACTGTATTGAATGGGAGATAAACTTACCCAAATAATTTCGAATTGAAAGTGAATGCAGTGAAGTTTGGGAAGCACTACCTTGTCTAACATTTACATGATACAAGAACGATGTATACGCACTATCGGGAACATTGATGGATGCCAAACGATTCAAAACTTATTTCACCAATGCGGCATAGCTCCACTAGCCAGCTTTTTCAGATAGAGATTACTCTGCAGGTACAGTGCGTCTCTGAGAAACAAAAACCATGCGTTGCTCTCGACTGTCAGTCTTTTCCCAAAGACTACAATACTAGAGGTGACACTGTGTCCTAGAACGCGCACATTTTATGGAGAGGAAAACTTAGCTGTGTTACTGCCTCGATTACTGAACCAGCTGGGTTTTTCTCCGTCATCCACCATGCCTGCGAAGAAACATATATATATTTTTTATTCGTGAGTATATCTCGCAAATTAATGCCTTTTTTTTCTTCTTTCTGCCACGTCAGCGTTTCCTAGCAAGCTTATTATTGCTACACGTTTGTGTAGCGCATCATACCAGTCTTTGGCACCTTTCTACACCGTAATTATTGTAAAGTATGTGTTTTTATTACGTCTCTTCTTGTGCATCATAGTAGTCTTTTGAACCTTTCTGCATTGTAATTCTTGTATAACTGTGTTCTTGTCTACTGAATATGCAGTGTATGCAAAAGTCAACGCGTCTCCCACAGTATAGAGTCTGGGTCATTCGTAGCTTTTTTGCCCCAGCCCCCCACTTTAGTGGAATAAATTGAATTTGAATTAAGGGGATTTGGTCACACGTTGTAGGCGCATTTAGCGCGTTTAACGATACCGCACATCGAGCGAGTCAATAGCCAATTGCCTGAGCACATTTTGATTTTCAGAGTTTACAGAGTTCAGTTTCTTTCATCCTGCGGCATGTCACAATGGATAAAAACTCCCACACGCATTTGCAATACAACAAGTACAGTAATAGATCACATAATAACCAACTTTCACGAAAAGCATTTCATATCGGGAACAATATACTCGGACCTGAGTGATCATTTTCCAGTGTTTACCACAGCAGACATTGAACCATCGGCTTCTATCAGATCTAATCAATTCACCAGCTGTGACTACAACAAGTTTGCAACAGCGCTATCAAACGCTGCGTGGCAGGTAGTTACTGGGAAAGAATCAGTGGACGAAAAATTCAACGCATTTATGGAAATCTTTCAAAAAACAAAAGAAGAATGCTCATCCTGCAAGCACATACCGAATCGCTCCTTTCGGAAAAACCCTTGGATAACGACAGGCTTATTGACATCGATAAAACGCAAAAACAACCTGTATAAGAAAGTCTGCGCTGACAAACATAACTCAACACTCTTGCGAAAATATAAAAAATATCGAAACGCTCTCACTCAGTTATTGCGGAAAGCCAAACAAGATTACTTCCGCGGTAATCTCTTGCAGGCCACGGGTGATAGTAAAAAATCCTGGAGAATCATCAATGAAGCAATGCATAATAAACCACGAGCTAACAAGATCCACGCCATGAAAAATCCAGATAACACAATCACTCATAATACAAAATTCATCGCAAACACTCTCAATGAATACTTCTCCAACCTACAAGCTACCGTGAAGTATCACACCCTCCAGACGCACCTTAAGATAAAACCGATAAGCTGCAACCCTACTTCATTCTTTCTTACTCCTACAGATCCACACGAAATCACTAGTATCGTAAACAACCTAAAAAACTCAAAATCAGCGGGCCATGATGGAATTACTATCCAACTGGTAAAGCAATCTATACATATTACAGCGCCCTATATCACCCACATAGTAAACGTCATATTCACTACAGGAATCTTCCCAGATGCAGATCTAATTACGGTGTATTCACATTTGCTCACTACTCCTCTACACTCTGGAACTCGTTGCCCTCAAACATAACGAACTTATCATCCTTTTTGTTTTTCAAACGAGTATTATATCGTTATATCCTAACAAACGTATAGAACACTATGCTACACCCATTTTACATGCTACACTCTTTTTGACCGTTATATGCTGTTTAGCGCCATTTAACATTGAACTTTCTTTTTTTTTCTACTGACCGGTTTGTGCATTTATGTATATATATGTATATTTATGTATCTTGTCTTTTATCTGTTCATAAATTACATATAAGTGAGAGCCATATGTTTACGAGGCATATGTATATGGGATATATCACTCTGTATACAGTATATTTCCTAATGTAATAATTTAACTATTCGTACTATATATACTGCACGGTAATATGTATTTCACTGTATGTCTATTGTTGATGTTTATTCTTTCTTGAAGGATTGACCAACCTAACATATATATTCACCATATAGAGCTGCTAACAAAATAAGATAATAACTCGAGGTCCCACAACTAGCATTACCTATGGGACCTCTTTCTGTACAAACTCACCCAAACTTTGTATCCCTCAACGAGTAAATAAATAAAAATCATTCATTCTAAAAAATACCATTCTATAAAGTATTACACGTATAGTACGTAACACTGCGATTGCTCGTAGGGTCCAACCTTAGGTCAAACCGAGCGTAGGTCAAACCTTCAGCAATGAGGTGTTCGGAACGCATCGCATATATGAGACTGTTCGACTTCATAGCAATTTCAGAACAGCTAATGAAGCCATCTTTGAATTTGAAACCAAAATGTAACCTCGAGGACTCCAATATTCACCAAAGAAATTGCATTAGATTGCATTGCCGCATACTACGTGCCACTAACGAACGACTGCAGAGCGCTGACAGCGGGATGTGCTACACGGGGCTCAAGATTCCCAATACACAGCCACTGAACGGCGGCTGAACAGGTGAAACCTGCTTGACGCTTTGTCCCGAATTGTTGTGCATTCCCGCTCCCGCCTACTACTCTTTACAGCCTACTGCCTACTCCCGATTTTGCCTTCAGTGGTAGGAAGAGACATTAAAATGCAAGTAACTCGGAACATTTCTCATAAAGAAGCAATAGCGCAGCACGAATTCGTGAAAATGGGCGGTTACGCAGCGGCGGCGGGGGGTAGCGTCGTTGAGAAACTCAGTGGAGACTCAGACCACTGAGTCTGTATCCCATACTCCCCAAACACAAGAAAAACCTGCGGAAAAACCTCTGCCGGCACTTGCTGCCCAGTCACGACCTGCCAGCCACAGCTTCAAACGAGGTTATTGGTGCCCTTTTCGTTTGGGACAATGTTACAAAAGATCCGTCTCAGACCATCACTCAAGATATGGAGGTCAGGACTACTGCTTATCGCAAAAGTCGTCCTTCCAAACACATTCCAAACAGCCTTCCAAACACCTTCTTTCTTCCAAACATTTTCTCACAGTTCAAATAGCGACACGAGACGACAAGTGGTAGAGGTAGGAGCGGTAGGCTCACCGAACAACAAAAGCAGGCCTCGCGAAGAGTGTTGCCTCCTGAAGCACACTTGACTTGTGCATCACCATATACTCTGCATGTACGAGAACCCTCTACATAGCACAGGATGGCTTCCTTTTCTTTTGCTTATAATGTGTTCCACACACATTATCCAGTGGAATTGTCGCATACTCTTGAGTAACTTAGAAGACATCCATGATATAGAAGACAGATATGGTGGCATCTGCATCTCTGTACAAGCCACATGACCCACTCCTCAGAAAAAAAAAAAACAACTGAGACAGCCCTGAAAGCGAATTGTATCGAGTAGCGCAGAAAACACGTCAGAGTCTCACTGTCCTCGTAGCGAAGGACGTGACATCAGCGGAACCTCCCTGGTCTCAGCCGGTACCACCCGACTCGTAAGTCTTCCGAAGCTTCTGGAACGAAGAGATCAGGTTCCCACCCAACGTACAGTGCAAGGACGACGCCTTTCGCATCCAACCTCATCAAGAGCCGCGGAACTCCAGGCCATCATTTTCTTTCTGCAGCACATCGTTGGTTTTACACCAAGGGATAGCTACAGCCATTGCAATATATTCTACTTCACATGTGAGCAATGCAATTGCCTGTTCTTTGGCCCATTTCCAGCTAATGGCTGCTTTCGACATGCTGAATACGTATCCGTTGCGTGAATGTCCGATGCCGGACTCCAGATTCCAGCGGATTCCAGCTTATATCTGAATACGCGATAACGTGGTCTCCGAAGGCTCTGTACGGTATTCTGGTGGCTTTCATTCCCTGCAAGTAACGCAATACTATTTTTGCCACCTTCCGCGAGTCGATGTGTTAGCGGCATTGTCTTGACTTAGGTAATGACTAATGAGCGGCAAAAGCAATATCAGTACACGATCCCTGCACCAGCTACATTAAGTTTCCTATCAGGCTGTGGTAAAGGACGTTCGGGAAATTCTGACCCCTCAACGTGGAACATTCTGCTTTGGCTTTGCTCTGAGTGCTCTACTATGTGACAGTATGGGACTACTTGCATAATTTATTACCTGCTATGAGTATTTCCTTGTTTACGGCTATAAATTGACTTTTTATGACTACGCCTACCCTATGCAGTACTATGGGATGTTACGGGACTCCCTGCATGATTTACCTGTTTGGACTATTTCCTCGTTTATAGGTATCAATTGACTGTTTATGGCTATGGCTACTCTAAGCACTACTATTGGATGGTATGGGACTACCTGCATGATTTATGACCGGTTTTGACTATTTCCTCGTTTGCAGCCATAAATTGACTTTTTGTGACTATCCTTACTCTATGCACTACTATGTGACATCATGAGACTACGTGCATGATTTATGACCTGTTTTGACTGTTTCCTTCCTTAGGCCTATAATTTGACTTTCTATGACTAGGACTGCTCTATCCACTACTATGGGATGGTATGGGACTACCTGCATCATATATGACATGCTATGACTATGTCCTTGTGTACACCTATAAATGGACTTTCTAAAACTGACTACTACATGCACTCCGATGGGATGGTATGGTACTGCCTGCATACTAAGTCACCTGTTTTCACTATTTCCTTGTTTATGGCTATAAATTGAATTTTTATGACTATGCTGCTCTATGCACTACTATGGGATGGTATGAGACTACCTGCGTGATTTATGACCTCTTTTGACTATTTCCGCGGTTTTAGCTATCGATTGACTGTTTATGACTATGGCTACTCTAAGCACTACTACTGGACGGTATGGGACTACCTGCATGATTTATGACCTGTTTTGACTATTTCCTCGTTTACAGCCATAAACTAACTTTTTTTGCGACTATGCCTACTTTCCCGGCGTCGGGAACTTCGCGCCCCCATCGCCCGGCAGCAGCCGCAATGGCCCCCTCTTGCACTCACGGTTGGGTCGCCGCAGGAGGGAGACCCCCACGTATAGCTGTGCGTGGCTTTCCCATGTCTGGGGAAAGGGTGATCATGGCGGTTGAGCAGATCCGGAGTTTGTTTTGGACCCTCACGGGCACCTCTGGCGAAGCAACATACCGCTTTCGCCCCTGCTTCCCATAGGCGGGTGGTCCTGGAAGGCCCGGCCAGGACTATTCAGCTAGTCACCATCTCTCTTTTCATTTCCTTTTTCTCTCTCTCCTCCTGCCCACTTCCTCTGTTCACCTTCTTTGGCGGCAAGGGGCACCCTTGGGCAGTACTTCTTCCTTAGAAAACTGCAGTCGGGTAAAGTGCAGAGGCAGTGTTAACGTGTGGGATACGTTCCCTCGTTGGGCTCCATGGTGGGTGACACACTTCTGCACAGAATCACTTCCTCCACTTTATGGATAACACCTATTCAAAGAAATCTGATCGGCGCCACAAAAGGCACCACACCGAAGTTAAAACATTACAGTTCTTCAACTCCACCGCAGAACCATGGTTCCCGAAGGTCCTCATCCTTCAGGCTGAGGATCAGTCAAAACCACTAGCTAGTGTATTACCCTTCCTCGTGGCTAAAACTCTTGAACAAGTCATTGGTAATGTATACAGTGCCAAAAAATTGAGATCTAGTGACATCCACATTGAGGTACAGAGCAGGCAGCAGAGCTCAGCGCTGTTGTCGCTAAAGCAAATTGGTGATATTCCAGTTTCAGTGAGTGCGCACCGCACGCTCAACACAGTCAGAGGTGTTATCGCTAGTGAGGAGCTACTGCGGTGCTCCGAGACAGAGATTGAGGAGGGTTTAAAAGACCAAGGGGTGATCAGTGCCAAACGGATATCTATCCGCAGGGACAATAAGGAAAGACTCACCAGGTACGTCATATTATCGTTCCAGTTGCATATGCTCCCCACAGAAATAAAGGCTGGGTATGTAAACTGTCACGTCTGACCCTACATACCCAACCCGCGTCGATGTTTCAAGTGGCCACCATTCCCCATATATATGCCCCAAGTGTACGGGTGACGCCAGTGACCATACTCCAGAGTCATGTAAGAAAACTTTCCGTTGTGTCAACAGCGAAGGCAACTACCCCTCCTATTCAAGAAGCTGCCCACGCTTTGGCGATGAAAAATAAATCTTGAGAATTAAGACTGTACAGCAGCTGACATACAAAGCAGCGAAAACACAACTGGAGTTTCTGAAAAAAAGGATCTCAGAGTATCCGTGGGGACCCAAACTTTTGGGCCTCCACTCCACACTCCCCAAACACAAGAAAAGTCTGCGGAGAGTTCGCCTCCGCCGGCTCCCGCCACAACCTCGACGGAGGATGATGGCGCGCTTTCATTTTGGGATGGGCTCACTGGGAGCTCATCCCAGACTGCCATAGACTCAGTGGAGCTTGACGATGATGACTGCATGTCGCAGAAATCATCGTCAAGTCTTCCAAGTACACTGGACCAACGACCTCCTTCCCAAGGGAAGGAGCAAAGAGAAAAACATGGAGGTCGAGGTAGAGGCAAGTCAAAGGAGAAACAGGCTTCACCCGCCAAGGGTCACACCCCCTTAACACACAATCGGCAGAGTCCCTTTGCTCTTCCTTATTTCCATTGTAATTATGGGACAGGTATTCCTTCAGTGGAACTGTCGAGGCCTCTACAGTAACATTGATGATGTACACGACCTTTTTGAAAAGTACAGAGCTGTCTGCTTGTGCCTGCAAGAAACATACCTACGCAAAGAAAACTTAAACCCTTTCCGTCGCCATAATGTTTTCGGAAAGGACCGCACAGACAGCGCACGTGCATCTGGTGGTGTGGCTGTAGTCCTTCCGCAGTGCATACCTGCAAAACACTCTCCACTCGTTACAGACTTGGAGGCCGTAGCAGTCGAAGTGTGCCTCGGCAGGACTCTCACGATAGTTTCACTCTACCTGCCCCCATCAGTGGTAATAGAGCAAAGAGATTTCGAAGAGATTTCGAAGGCCTATGCAATCAACTCCCCCAGCCGTTTATGATATTAGGCGACCTGAATGGACACAATTCTTTGTGGGGAAGTGCAGAAGTAGATGCACGGGGGAAAATGTTGGAAACAGTCCTCCTTTCGGGGTCACTCTGTCTTATCAATACTGGGTTACCTACCTATGTGAACTCTGCAACACAAAATTTCTCTTTCATAGACATTTCACTATGCAGCCCATCCATTTTCCAGTTTCTTGACTGGGCAGTTGAACAGAATCCTCGGGGGAGTGATCACTTCCCTGTAGTCTTACATTTCCGAGGCCCTACAAACAGTCTCATGGCACGACCACCACGGTGGAAACTGTCGGAGGCAGACTGGAATGTGTTCAGAGAAGAAGCCAATTTGGCGCCTTTGTCTTTTGAGATAATGTCGATCGAGGAAGCAAATAACCTTGTCACCCAAATAATTATAGGCGCTGCTGAACGAGCCATTCCACAAACATCTGGGTGTCTTCCCAAACACCCCAAACCTTGGTGGACTCATGAATGCATGAACAAAACCGTGCATGGGGCATCTTTCGTCGATACCCAACGCCAGCAAACCTTCATCATTTAAGAAGGCACGTGCAAAGGCCAAATGGACCAGGAAGCAGGCGAAGCGATCCTCCTGGTGTAGCTTTGTTTCCTCTTTGACACAAAAAACTCCATCCAGAATAGTTTGAGATAGGCTTCGAAAGATTAAAGGAGACTACAATGGCTTTTCAGTTCCTTTGCTTCAGGTCAATGGTACTCCGTGTAGCAACTTGGGTGAGCAGGCTGGCGTGCTTGGTCAACATTTTCATGATGATCAAGTAGTTCTCAGTACAGCAAGAACTTTCTGCTTGTGAAGCAACAATCCGAAAGACACGTTTTTCCAGTCAAAGGTGGGGAGAGGCATTCGTATAACCAGCCTCTTACAACGGTGGAACTCCTGCGAGCACTGTCTTCAGTTAAAATCAGTGCTCCAGGATCACACCGTATCACATATCCCATGCTTATGCACCTGTCAGAGGGGTCAAAACAACGTCTGGTTAAGCTCTTCAGTAAGGTCTGGGACAAGGGGCAGATGCCATCATCATGGAAGATGGCTACAGTTATCCCATTGCTGAAACAAGGGAAAGATCCCACAAATTCATCCAACTACAGACCTGTAGCCCTCACAAGTTGCCTAGGGAAAGCGTTCGAGGGAATTGTCAACCATCGTCTGGTACACAACCCTTCACAAAATGGGTTAGTAGACATATACCAGTGTGGGTTAAGAGCGGGGTGTTCCACTGTTGACCATCTTGTTCGCTTGGAAACATCCATCAGAGAAGCCTTTGTGAGAAGGCAGCACTGCATGTTAGTCTTCTTCGATCTGCGGAAGGCTTACGATACGACTTGGCGGTATAGTATCCTTCGTGATTTGTGCTCTGGTGGAATACGTTGTATTCCAAAATTGTTGCAATGTATACCTGACTTGCTTCGGGGACGCACCTTCAGGGTCAAACTTGGCACAACACTGTCACGCCCATTTGCACAAGAAAATGGCGTCCCGCAGGGATGGTGCTCAGTGTCACCCTGTTTATTCTTAAAATGAATTACATTGCAAATGTCAATCCCCCTTCGGTTACATACTCTCAATATGTGGATGATGTTCAAATTTCATGCTCTTCTGCAAGCATACCGAGATGTGAAAGACAACTTAAAATCACGATCAATAATCTCGTAAAGTGGGCAAATGAGAACGGCTTGAAGTTCTCAGCTGAAAAAACTGTCTGTGTCCCATTTTCGAGAGTCAGAGGGATGTTCGCCGATCCCTGACTTACAATGAACCGTCAAGAACTTGTTGTGAAGAGCGAACACAAATTCCTTGGTGTCATCTTTGACAAAAAACTTACATTTGTTCCCCACATCAAGGACTTGAAAACTAGATGTGTGAGGGCGTTGAACCTTCTTAAGATTATCGTCCACAGATCCTGGGGTGCAGACCATGAAACGCTGCGCCGCATCTACAACTGTGTTATCAGAGCTAAACTTGATTATGGGTGCATAGTGTACGGGTCAGCCCGACAGTCTGCTCTGAAATGCATAGATCCTGTCCACCACCAGGCTTTGCGATTAATCCTGGGAGCATTCCGAACATCTGTGTAATGCATCCTTCCTTGCATGCTTCCTCTTTGTGCAATGCAATGAGTGGTCTCTCGAAAGACGACGGGCCTACCTTGAGATCCTCTATTCACTAAACATTTCCAGCTACACAGAACACGCTGCACTCTCATGTGTTACGGAGACTCGTTTTGAATGTTATTGAACAAGCCAAGAGTAATTCGTCCATTTAGCTTGCGAACACGGCAGAATGCTAAATTGTACAGTTTTACGCTCGATTATTCTTCACTTTTAAAATGTAATGAAAGAATACCTCCTTGGCAGCTAGGTACACCGTCGAAGTTTTCCTTAACAAGATACAACAAGAGAAACACAAACACTGTAGTTTTGAAGCTGGAGTTTGAGACTATGAGGGAAAGTTTCGGCGAGCATACTGACTTCTATACAGATTCTATACAGGATCAAAGAGTGAAGTGGGTGTATCATGCGCTATGGTAACGGAGAACGTCACAAGGGCTAGCCCCTTACATAAGAAATTTTCAATTTCAGCGCTCAGATCATTGGGCTGATGCTAGCACTGCGCTTCATCCTTGAAAATAGAATTAAATCATCCGTAGTCTACACAGAGTCGCTCAGCGCTCTGCATGCTATTTGTGCACTGGAACGAACAAAAACACTCTTGTCCAGCAAGCGCGATATCTTGCCAACACAGTTCTCAACAGGGGTTATCGCCTGACCCTTTGCTGGGTGCCGAGCCATGTAGCCATACAGGGGAATGAAAAAGCTGATCGGGCTGCTGCTGAGGCCGCTGTCTTAGGAGAGATCACCCCTACTGGCTTTCCTCATAGGATTTGAGACCCCTGCTGAGGAGTGCGATCAATTTTGGACCACACAAAAGGATAACAAGTTGCACATGATAAAAGTCTATGTGAGAAGACCCGGGCCAAGTTCATCAAACCGTTTACAAGATACATTAGCCTCCCGACTGACAATTGGACACATGTACTTGACACATGTCTTGTTACTCCGACGTGAGGACCCTCCTATATGTGTACATTGTGGTGTCCAGCTGACCATTTTACACATTCTCTGTACATATCCTTCTTTTGAGGAGCAACGCAAGAAACACTTTCAACAATTTTATAAGTATTGCCTGCCATTCCACCGACCCTGTTAATCGGTGACTAAGCAGTTGTGCCACTCCAAAAGCTGTTGCACTTTTTAGAAGACATTAATGTTCTCAATAGGCTTTGAGGTTTTAATTTGTCAATTTTAGACTACCACAGTTTGTTTTATTTACAAACATAGTTTTTGTTTAATTACACCAGTACATTTTTAACTCAGATTTATGTACTCACCAGCATTTGGCGCATTATGGCCATAGTTGTCGATGCGCCATAAAAATTCTAACCATCATCATCATCATCACGCCTACTTTATAGACTGCCATGGGATGGTAGGGACTACCTGCTTAATCTCTGACCTGTTATGACTATTTCCTTCTTTATAACTATGCATTGACTTTTTGTGACAATTACTGCTCTACGCAATACAATGGGATGGTATAGGACTACCTGCATGGTTATGACCTGTTTTGACTATTTCCTCGTTTACAGCCACAAACTGACTTTTCGTGAATCTGACTACTCTATGCACTACTATGAGATAGTATGAGACTAGCTGCATCATGTATTGCCTGTTACCATGTTTATAGCTATAAATTGACTTTTTGCTCTATGCACTACAATGGGATGGGACTACCTGCATGACTTATGGCCTGTATTGACTATTTCCTTCTTTACGACTATAATTTTACTTTCTATCACTAGGACTACTCAATGCACTATAGTAGGGTAGTATGAGACTACCTGCATCATATATGATATGTTATCAGAATTTCCTTGTTTACGCCTATACATGAACCTTTCGTGAACCATTGGTGAGGGCAACTGTGCTTTACAGCCTTCCTATTCTGCACAGGATATCAACAACTTCATTAAATACGCTTCGGTCCCTGTTTGCTCGAAGCCTTCGTCGATGCCTCGGAGTTCCAAGAATGGCTGAAACACGACAAGTACTGGCTGAAGCTGGTGAGCTCCCGATTGAAGTTCTCCGTGAACGGGAAACGGCTCGGCACTACCTCCGTTTGCGTGCTCACATTCCCCGCCACCCGCTACTCAGGAAAATTCGATACCGCCCTGGAAGCGACTTCTATCGAGTAGCGCAGAGGACACGCCAGACTCTCACTGGCTTCATAACTAAGGACACTATACCGCCGGAAGCCCCTGGTCTCTACCGGTACCGCCCACTTTTGTACGCCTCCCAAACCTTCTGCAAAGAAGAGATCAGGTCCCCCCTCAAGTCCTCCGAGCCCATTTTCATGCTCTGGTAGACGAGAAGTTTTCTACGTTTACGGCAGCATATACTGATGGCGCATCCCGAAACAACAAGTCCGCCTCAGCTTTGGTCATTCCATCCGAAGGCGTCGTGCACGGAAGACGCCTTTCACATCCAACCTCCTCCACAGCTGCGGAACTCTATGCCATCCTTTTCTTTCTACAACACATCGCTGATTTTCCACCCCGGGAATGGGCAGTCTTTACAGACTCCAAATCTGCACTTCAAGCAATTGAAACTTCCGGCATACGAGGCCCATCCGCACCCCTAGTCACAGACGTGTTAATGGCTTACCACACTATCTACGCCGCAGGCCACAGGCTACTTCTCCAGTGGGTTCCAGCCCATTGTGGTGTCGTGGGGAACGAGCAGGCCGACAGCGCCGCAGAAGCAGCACTCTCGTCTCGGAACCGGACCCGTATTGTTCTGCTCAGAGGAGACCGCCGTTCAATTCTGCGACGTCTAGTGACACCCCTGGCTTCCCGCCAACGGACAACCGACATTCTTCCCCCCTCTATGTTGAACAGAGTTGATCCCACGCTCGCTTTCCGCATGCCATGAAACCCATCTCGTCAGGATGCTGCATTAATCCACCGCATGCGCCTCGATGTGGCCTTTACAGCTCAGTGGCGTTACCGCTTGAGACAAATTGATTATCCCACCTGCTGCCACTGTGGTGCTCTTGAGGATCTGGAGCACATTCTTCTTCATTCCCTCACTACGAACCTTCCCGAACCACACTCTCCGAGTCTCTTCGTCAGCTGGACTCTCGCCCTTTCTCCCTACCGAAATTGCTTGGTCCCTGGCCGAATCCAGCCCAACAACAGTCTGCGCTCAAAGGTCTTCTGACATTTCTGGACACCATCGGACTTCGATCGTTATTGTAAAGGGGCACGTTATTTTATTCCCCCCATTCCACCAAGCACTGGGGTAGAGTATCGCCTGTTGCGATGAAACTCCCCACTCTCCAAGGCCGAAAATAAAGTTGTTGTTGAACCTTTCATGACTATGACTACTATGTGTACTGCTATGGGATAGTACGGGACTGCCTGGAACTGAAGCGAACTATCTGGAAAGTAGTTGCTCTGAAGCTGGTACATACAAACTGACAAACACAACACACCCTTCGAGTTGCCTAGGAACAAGAAGAATTGAAATATGCATTCATCAGAAAAGCCCCTTCTGTTTCACGTCTCTTTCAAAATGTAAGTTTGTCAGCAATGACATGCACGTCACAGTATCACATCCTGGTCATCAATTCTTTATAATGCTCTTCATGTTTCCTACAATTTATCGCTACATTGATCTCTGCTTGCGTCACAGGCCTTCTGTGTTAAAATGATGTGAGCCCAGTTCTTGAATTCTCACATAGCAAGCGTTATCGTGAAGATAGTCTTATACTATCCCATCGCGGTGTAAGGAGTAGCCGTAATTATAAGAAATCAACTTTTATGTGTAAACCAGGAAAGTGTAATAACATGTCATAAATCAGACAGTCTTGTATTACCCCATTGCAGTGCAAGAAGTATACTAGTCGTCTTTATAAAACAATCATTTTCAGAAATTTTCAAAAATTCAGGGAATTGTCATAACAAGTCATATATTACGCAGGTAGTCTTATAATATCCCTTTGTTGTGCAAAGAATAGTTGTATGCATCAAAATCAATTTGTAGCTACAAATGAGGAAATAGCCATGGCAGGTCATAAATCATTCAGGTATCTTAAATTATCCCATGGTAGTTCAAATTGTACTCATAGTCATGAAAAATCAATTTGTTGTAAACACGGTTATAGATCATGCAGGTGCTCTTATACTATCGCATAGTAGTGCATTTACCAGTGACAGTCAGTTGATAGCTGCAAACGAGGAAATAGCCATAACTGGTCATAAACATTGCAGGTAGTCCCACATTACCCCAGTGCATGGGGAGGAGGCTGTCCTAAAAATTAAATTTATAGCCAGAAACAAGGAAATAGCCATAACAGGTCATAAAGCATACAAGTAGTCTCATACCATCCCATTGTGGTGCATAGAGTAGTCACAGTCACATAAAAGTCAATTTATACGCCTAAACAAGGAAATAGTCACAACTGGCTATAAATCATGCCGATAGTCTCATACTATCTCATAGTAGTGCATAGAGTAGGTATAGTCACATAAAAGTCAATTTATAGCCATAAACAAGGAAATAGTCATATCAGGTCATAAATCATGCAGGCAGTCCCATACCATCGCATAAAGTAGTGCATAGAGTAGGTACAGTCATAAAAATTCAATACATGACTGTAAACCAAGAAATAGACAAAAACAGGTCATAAATCATGCACGTAGTCCCATACTGTCACCTAGTAGTGCATTGAGCAGTGATAGTCACAAAAAGTCAATTTATAGCGATAAGCAAGAAAATAGTCATGTCAGGTCACAAATCATGCAGGTAGCCCCATACCATCCCATACTAGTGCATAGAGTGGGCATAGTCACATAAAAGTCAATTTAAGCCATAAAGAAGGAAATAGTCATTTCAGGTCATAAATCATGCAGGTAGTCCCATACCATCCCATAGTAGTGCATAGAAGGTATAGTCATAAATATTCAATACATGACTATAAACGAAGAAATAGCCAAAACAGGTCATAAATCATGCACGTAGTCCCATACTGTCACATAGTAGTGCATTGAACAGTGGTAGTCACAAAAAACTCAGTTTGTAGCGATAAACAAGGAAATAGTCATATCAGGTCATAAATCATGCAGGTAGTCCATACCATACCATAGTAGTGCATAGAGAAAGTATAGTCATAAAAATTCAATACATGACTATGAAGGAATAAATTGTCAAAACAGGTCAAAATCATGCAGGTAGTTCCATACTGTCACAGAGTAGTGTATTGAACAGTGAAAATCACAAAAAAGTAAGTTTACAGCGATCAGCAAGGAAATAGCCATATCAGGTCATAAATATTGCAGGTAGTCCCATACCATTCCATAGCAGTGCTTAGAGTAGCCATAACCATAAACAGTCCATTTATAACTATAAACGAGCATCATAGCATCCAATAGTTCTGCATAGAGTAGGCGTAGTCATAAAAAGTCAATTTATAGCTGTAAACAAGGACATACTCATAACAGGTCATAACTTATGCAAGTAGTCCCATACTGTCACATAGTAGTGCATTGAGCAGTGATATTCACAAAAAGTCAGTGTATGGCTGTAAACAAGGAAATAGTCGAAAGAGGTGATAAATCATACAGGAAGTCCCACACTGTCGCATCGTAGTGCAAAGAGTAATGAAAAGATAACCCGAAAATTTAGGATTAAATTCCACGGCATCACGATTAAAATTCGTAGCACAAGGATTAAATTTAACAGCAGAAGGATTAAATCTCACGGTATAAGGATTAAATTCCGCGGTATAAGAATTAAACACGAGGGGAAAGGGGAAAACCTGTAGATGGTACGGATTCCTGTCGCCAAGACTTATTATAAACATGAAGGAGAGCTTGGAGTGACGGCTCGTCAAGGTTTCAGAGTGCAGCGTAAGTCATTTTATCTGGCCATGGGGACGATCGCACATTCACAAGTTTCAGCGCAGTCCATAACCTCCGGTGGACGGGGCCAGCCTTGGTGGATTTCTGTCTGCAGGCTCTGGACGAAACTGTTGTGTACAGCAGACGTTGAGGCAGCCGTCGGTGTCGTTAGGACGACGGAATTATATGCGATCACCAATGTCACTCGATGTCCTGGATCTTTGCTGGTACTCAGCAGACATAATTCGCTAGATGTCGTGCGCTACCGATGTCGACACCCGAGGTAGTGACCACTTTCCCATCTATATTTCGCACGAAAGACTGCCTCTGTCACCCACTACTGGACTGATCCCTTTCACGAACTGGGCACTCTTTCGTGCTGGCTTCCGATCATCTGTGCACACCGGCATGTCCTCAGATGCCCTCTCGCAAGGCATTCGTTCCGCCATGCAGGACGCGGTAATCATGTCTGAACGGGTCACAGGTCACGTGGATCATTCTCCAGCAATTAACCACCTCAGAGCATTACGTCGCCGAGCCGAGAGAGAGAGCCGTTCGTCAGTTCTACGGCTATGATGAGCATTGAAGTCACCCAGTACAAGAGCTGGGGATCCAGTGAACTGAATAAGCGGTGGAGGTCAGTCCACGGAACCCGTACCGCGTGACGTAGATAGATACTGACAACGCTTAACAACAGCAGGTGGACAAGGCAGATCTTGCAGGAGACGTAATCATGAGAAACTGACTCTATGGTAGCAGCAACGAGGTCATTACGAATGTATAACGCTGTTCTGCTCTCAAAGGATTGATGAGATCGATAGATTGTGTAACCAGTAATGCGATGTGCTGCATCCATGCCATGTTCGCATACAGCTATAAAAGGAAACTTGTACTGGTAAAGATGAGATTTAAAATCTGGGAGCTTGTCACGTAGGCTGCGAGGATTCCACTGCATCGCGATGGCCTTTCTATACAGTTGTGTCATACGAAGAGAACGATAATGCCTCCAATGCCAAAAGCGTTTGAAACTCGAGCAGTTGCGATGCACCAGGAAAGGCAGAGACAGTTGCCTTCATTGCCGTGAGTACAGCAGAGAAGAGTGTCAGAGAGGGGACAGCTTCGGTGGTTGGTGGTACGAACTGTCGTCTCATGACTGATCGGTCTGTTACAGCGGCGTAAGTGCGTGTAATCTGCCTTGAGGGACCCGGGTGTGTCAGGTGGCTGGTGCTGATGGGCTTCATCGCGGTGGCAACCTCCGTTCGCCTTGTGAAGACCGGGGTGAGAGTATGTATATGTGGTCATCCGTACGAGGCGTCACGGTGGCATTGTCGGCCCTGGGAGCTTCAGAAAGAAGGCGTAATATCCGGTCTTGATGTCTTTTTGTGGCGGCGGTCTTCACCGGACATAAAGAGAAGGATGCAGGATGGCTGGATTTACAGTCGGCACAATTGGGCTCTCTCTTATTGTTGCAGTCAGATCGGCGGTGAGACCCAGCGCCTACGCCACAACCAGTAGCACCCCTGCAATTTCGAGCAAGATGGCCAAAGCGTTGGCAGTTATAGCACTGCATGGGGCCTTGAAGGTCTGAAACCCGAGGGCAATTCGGTGTGGAAGAGGGATTGTGGGGTGAGAAGTCAGGATGACGCTGGGTAACGGGGTGAACACATCTCCGCCATCTTCTGCCATGGAGTGCCGAACTTGTCGCCTCGCCGATATAACCCCTCCGTCTTTGAGGTAGAGAACGAGACCGTCATTGGAGTATTCCTTAGGTACCACATAAATCTTGCCCTTACTTCTGACAAAAGATTGCGGGCAGCCGCTTCAGGCTGGACGGAGACGAAGAGAGATCCGTCTCGGTGGAAACGGTGGTGTATAACCTGTTGTTGGGCCAGCAGGCGTATTTCGCTGGCGACTACATTATGGTTGACCTTCCAGAAAGAGTAGTCATTAGTTGCTGGTCGAAACCGTATGGGAATACCGCCGGCTCGGTTCTTCCTGTAGGTGACAGTGGCGAACGGGTCATGAAGAGAAGTGGTAAGGTTGCCGTCGTTCATCTCATCTGTCTGCTGAGGAGGTGCCGGTATCGAAGTGTGCATGGTATTATCGGGAACATTCACGGCCTGTGAATTGTCTGCATGGCGAGAGGAAGGGCTCTCCACCCGTTGTCGTATGGCAGGGCTGACGGGGACCTATTGACCCGTGGGAAGTGTCATAGAAACGTCGGACCTCCCGTCCAAATTACGGCGGGAGGCAGGGAACGGTAACGGTAATAGTAACGGAAACAGAAACGGTATATCACCGAAATTGGAGATGGTAACGGAAACGGAAACGCACACCACGCTCGTCCATTACCAGGAACAGAAACGGAAACGGAAATTATCGTCCGGTATTGTATTCGGGTAATGGCTGCTCTTGTTATGCGATGACATTTCAGTGACTTTTCATTTTATTTTTGCATTTTGATGACTCTATTACACGTGAGCACGGAAAGAAAGCGCACTATTGGATCTCGAGGGTGCATCCCTTGCTTACCTCGTCCCAGTCCTCATAACTCCATGACATCAACACATGACTATACTGCACCATAGCTCGAGGATGACAGCCTATGATTTTTAGTTATTTATTTTTCGCCATTTTCATTTCACAGCGGCTATGGCAGTATCATTTAGTACTGAGAGCGCCCGCTTATGAATGCGACATTGGATGAGCTTTCTTGAGTAGCTGGACCCAGAGTGAGTGAATACTGAAGACATGTTCGGACATAAATAAATATATATATATATATATATAAGTTGAAATAAACGAATGCGGTTGACCACGAAAAATAAAGGTATAAGGACAAGGACAGGACAAGGAATAAAAGGGGAACTTTATTAAAAACTAAGAGGGGGTATTCGACGTTTCGACAGCAGCGCTGTCTTCAACAGGAATGGGATATTATGGTGACGCAAGACAATTGCAAAGAATGAGAGGGGAATATGTACAAGGGGAGAGGGCAGCACACATGGTTTGTCAAACAAAGGTAAAAGGGTACAATGAATCACAGGCAGTCATGTTCTTCGCCGGAGGGCAATGAATTCCTGGGGTGACCAACCGGGGAGTCTGAAAGAGATACAAAAGAGTATGTATTCTGAGAGAATTTAGGTTGCGAACTGTTGAGAGGACGCCGGGGTCCTCGTTAATCTGGCTTTTAAATTTGTTGATCAGGAACGATTCTCTTTGTTCTCTAAGGCGTAGGGGTGGAAAACCGGATTGCCGAACGAAAATTGCTATGTCGTTAATTGAGTGGCCGAGTTTACTAAAATGTCGAGACACTGGCAGATTAGGTTTCTTTGATACGTCTGACCTGTGGTTGTTGAATCGGATTCTGAAGGACGTAGCTGTTTGACCGATATATTGGGCCTTGCACTCATTACATTGAAGGAGATAAAGGACGTTAGAAGAGTTACAGTTAAATAGACCATTAATTTTTGTGCGATATCTGGAATTTGTGCTTTCTACTCTGGTAGCAGTTTGCATTAATTTACAGATCTGGCATTTGCGTCCGTTGCATGGTTCTTAAACCTTCTTTACCGCCTAAAAGCCTTCCATACATCTAACACCTACATGCATAGTCTCCCGCTTCCTTCCGCCTTTTGGAAGATATGGGACCACTTGACCCCACATGATCTCAGTGACACATTCAGTCAACTTGCTTAACTGGGACAGTCTTTCCGCTTACCATCCTCTGATTCCGTTTTTGCCCCCCTTTTTTCCCCTCTATACCATTGGTTATAAATGTGCTTGTGTAGTTCAGTAAAAACTTGTTGATAGTGGAGCCTGTTTGTGTGTCTTCTTGTGTCGTTGTCCCTGTTTTTGACTGCTCCTTGTTCTCTGAGACCCAAATGGTAGGCAAGATAATGCTGCAAAGAGGAATGTGGAAGGAGGCTGCACAGCATATGTCTGCTCTAAATAGTGGGTTGCAGTGATCATGCTGTCTCACCTCAGAGGTTTCAGGTTCCGATGACGAATTTATCGCTGAACAGAAAGGAATGCACACATATGTCATATATGTTACATTAAATGTTCTGTTAAAGTATGCTTTCTAAGACCATGCTAAGCGAAGTCTATTTTTAGCAACAGTGCACCACCTGGGTTTAGTGAATAGGTTCGGTAACTTCTATTTTGTCTTGCTTTTACTTTACTCTCTCTTACTACTTACTGTACATTACTCTCTGTCACTCTCTCTCTCTGTGTGTGTGCTGTAAGCGTCCGTAAGGTTTCACGCAAATGAGAATTAACCCATTTACACAATCCTGAAATCTGTTATAGCATTTGGACCGCACGGACTGAGAGATCCTTGTTAGCCCCAATAACGAAAAGTACTCACACTTTTGAGCCATTTAGGTGGATGTTCTTTCCCCCGAGTGGATATGTATTGTGATGGCACTAGACCACGACACTGAGCTCGGTAACCAGTACGTTGAAGAGATTCAGCGTCCTCTTCGTAATCGCCATAATGGAAATGTTCGATACAGACACGAGCAGTCGATGGCACCGCACCATCTTTCATGCCGGCGGTCCGATTGGTTCGTGCCCTCAAAAGCTGTCCGTCTCCTTATTGGGATGCACACGACATTGGATGCTCGGCGAATATTGATGTGAATTAGGGTTACAACCATCCAATGTCTTCTCGGCATGTCGGCGAAAGCCAGAGGATGCGACTGCGATAGATTGCGACCATCGCCCATAAGCTGGCGTCACGGGGACATCCGAGGGAAGGTCCCATAGACGCAATGGTCCAGTGAAAATGGCGTCCGCCCAAAGCACGTGGTCTGTAGGAGTCACTCACAGCGGTCAAGATCAGCAGCGCGGGAAAGAGCACGGGTCAAGTGCACATGCGCAGACCGATCTCCTTCCCCAACCGCCATTTCTCTCCTCTCCTCGAGTTTTTCGTCTCTCTCTTCTCGTCCTGTTTTCCTTCCGCGCTTGCTGTAGAGTACCGATCGTGTTGTCCCAAAGCAGACAATAAAAAAACGATGGTGTCTGATAAAGCAAGTTTATTTGTCATCGCGAACCGTTTTGAAAAAGTTATACCCCTGTCACACGGGCATTTTCGATCCTGCTCGACCGAACCTGCTTGAACTCAATGCAGATCGGATGGTGCTACACGGCCGCTTCCAAGCAGGATCGAACTTTCATCCTGCTTGACTCAAGACAGCTCCCATAACAGGATTGAGAATTTCAAGACGGCTCGACGGCCGCCATTTGCATCCTCGACCCCGGTGAACTGTCATAACTTAAGACGGACATGCGCGCGAAGCTACAAATGATGCTTACATCGGTATACGATAAATTACCACTAATATCGCTGTTATATAGGAAACGCGAAATTAATGAGTTCCGTTTATTCATTTGCACAGGTCAACCATTCAATGCGCATTGAAAGTGGCCGTGTAGCAGCGTCAACAACTCGAGCGTGCTCGGGAAGTTCGATGCAAATCGGATTCGAGAAGGATCGAAATGCCCGTGTGACAGGGGTATTACAGTACATATCTTTTCAAGTCTTGTAATAGGCTTCACTGGAGCTGTGGGTGCTTCGACATCGAAGTTCAAAGGCCAATCGCAGTTCGCACACTCACAGTGCACAGTCTTCGAAAACAGTTGACCCAGGTGTGTCGTTGTTGCTGAGCACTAAAAAAATAAAACAATCTATTGAGGATGGGTAACGCTGAACGAAAATCACTTATGAATACGCAATCGATTTTGATTTTATACTTCAATACCAAAGCACACGTGTCACAAACGTTCGTAGATCACAGTGAATGAATGGCTGCGACGTGCATGAGGGGCAACTAGCATAACCACACATAATTTAATTAGCGGCATATCCAAAACACACAATATACGGCAACGCACTGCTCTATGAAAAGGCGCTAACGTACAGAGTAACTCTTAAATGTTGTTCGTAATACACTTAACACGATAAACATGCATTACTTCCTACGGTAACAAAAAGTAATCAAACTTGTCTTACCGTTCACCTGCGGGAAATTGGAAACAGTGCAGACTTCCTCACGAACGATTTCTGTTTTCACAGTTGGCCACAACCTAAATCTAAAGCATTCAAAACCCTCTAAACTACCCGCTAGCGTCTGCGAGCACAACAGTTGTAGTCCAAGAGATCACGCTTGGCTGGACATGTCAACTTTCCGTCTCTTTCTTTTTTTTTATCTTTCTCCTCCGCTCGAAAGACCGTCCGAATAGTCTCTCCTCAGTCAAATGACTCTCGCCTAATCAGCGCGTAGGAAGACTGGCGCCAGTTCTAGGACCAATGAGCATCCAAATATTTACACATTTATTTCTCAGCCAGTTAGGAGCGGTGCGTTTCGCTTTAGAGCCGGCGGCTGATAGAGATTTTCACTCCCGATGAACGCATACGCGAGATACTATGGCGCATGCTCCTGGTGGGACCATGACACATCTCTGACCCGACCGGACCCGGCTGGTTCCGTCGAGTTGCTCGCTGTGTCTCCGCGTGGCAGCTCGACACGGCGCGGCGCCAGCTGTACGCCCCTCGCTGCTCCGTCTAAATTCGCTCACGAGAATACTGCGCGCATGACGAAGGTAGAATTTCGGTTCTAGATTCAGGAAACTGTTTTCTTTCTGATGAAAACGAGAAAATATCATTTCATAGCTCCTTTAAGAGGGAACAACCTAGAGAGCATTAAACGTAATAATGCGTCATCTTGACGAGAGGTGGCATGCCGAAAGCGAGCGTTGCATCAACTCTGCGCAGCATAGGTGGGGGAAGATTGTCAGTTATTCATTGGATGGAAGCCAGGTGTCTCACTAGACGCCGAGGTGTGTAATTTCCTCTCAACAGCAAAATACTCGTCGGCCGCCGGGACGAGAGGCAGACGGCTTACACCTGTTCATGAATGGTATCCTATGGTGGTAGAGTACTACAAGAGTGGCACAGCGCCTCGAGTAATCTGTCCCGCATGCCTCGCATCCCTTGCACCATTCAAACTGACAGTGGACCTCAATTCACACGACGTATTCAGATAATCATCCCCAGCCCTTAACACTCGCAGCAATGGGGCAGCTGTGAAAGCTGGTCAAACAGCAGAGCATGTTCTCAAGAAATGCTCAGACAGCAGCAGCTTTATCAGTCGCTGAGAGGCTCGAGGATCAGAAGGGTTTTCAAATCAAGAGCTCCTTATGTGGAGGAGAATGGAGCAAAAAACTGGGCTGGAGCCGGAAAAAACTGCGAAACTGGGCTGTGAGTCGGAAAAGAAGAGATGCGCAATAGTGACAATTATGCGCAGCAACCCGAAGGACAGCTCTAGAGCAAGCGGCATCATAGAAAGCACAATCCCAGCACACCAGTATGGGTCTTATATTGGAAACCAGCATTGCTAATAATGACCCAAAATGGCAATCGTAACCTAGTCCCATAGTGGAGGAATATATGAAACCGATATTTGCCAGCAAGTTTTGCCAGTGCCCTGCCAGCCACATAGATTACCACAGTTCTGATCAGATTTCATAGATATTAGTCAATAAATATATTAATATATTGTGAGACAGAACAGGAACACATCGTCATCGCTAGGAACCAGCGCGAGATGCATACTAGAACTAGCATTTATATGTGTTATTTTATTCTTTTATTTTCTCCCCTCGTCTATTCATTCCTCTTTTGGCACTTACTTCGAAGGATGTTGTTCAGGGTCCTCGAAGGTCGTCTTCAGCGTTAGTAGGTTAGTCCAGGTTAGATGTGGGCACAGCTCCTCACGGGTATAGGGTGACGTCACCATATGCTAATCTCGATCCTGATGGCTTCTCGCTGAACTTGACGTTCAGCCATGGCAAGCAGCCGCAGGTATCTGTTGTCGACGTTTCAGAAATACATACTCCGCTCTTCGCTTCGCTCAGAGCTCTCCGGTACTCGTGGCTCTTTCATCATGTGGCGCCCGTGCTGGTTGTCTGATCTACCCTGACCAGCTCGCAAGCTTCGCTTGGATAGTTTTCCTTTTGTAGTGTATGTTGCAGAACCTCGGGTCTTGGGTTCAGCGTATACACTAGAAAGCTACAAAATGCGCAAAATCAGTGCACGCTCATGGTAATATATTTATTTTATGTTGTACAGCACTGAAATGTCCCCAAAGTGTGTGTGTTTTTAATGCGTTAGCATTAGGAGTGTCAAAACGGAAAAATATATATGTATATATATGTGTGCCCGTGTGTGAGATGGTGAAGCCTCACCGAGACAGCGGTATAAATGGACATACAAAGGAGATATAAGAGGGTAAATGGAGGCGAATGATTTGAGTAAGAGGTAAGAGTTATTGAAGGTAATGAGTGTCAGTGAAAAGCAGTTAAAACAAGAAAGTTGAGTTTAAACGTAATGAATATAAGACAGGAGAAAGATTAAATAAAATTAAAGAAAAACCGAAAGTAAACGCGGGTTATACCAGACGCAATTAAATGTAATTAAAGGTAATTAACGTCAAAGGGGAATTGAGAGTAATTATTGCAAATAAACGTAATTATAGGTAATTGAAATTACAACTAATTAAAGCTTAATTAAATGGACTTACATATATCGATTGAGTGTCAAACCGGAAATCAAGCATTGACTGGAGGTGGACAATCAGAAGTGAAGAACCGGAAGTTGAGTTGTGCCGGAAATGCATACCCGAAGAAGTATAGACGGGGTGTGGAGAACCGGAAGTCGGGTTTAAACGAAGTGGGTACCCGCAAGTCAAGTATGGACTGGAAAAGGCGGTTAACGCATTTCTCTCGTATTTACCACTTAATCGCCAGTGGTTCTTCTTTTTTTTTTTTACCACTATGTACTACGACAATCAGGTGAAACCAATTGTGCCTCTTTCTGTTGTCCAGCGACAGACACTTGCTATACCTGCGCGCCCCGTAAGTTGCATTATATGAAATGCGGCAGTTCGCAGACTACAGAGCTCTATTATAAATGCGTACATTAGCCTACTGCAGTTCATGCAGTTTAATTGCAATATCAAGCATGGTGTCTGAGTCGGTAACACTCGAAACATCACACAGTGTCGCTGAATGATAGCAGGTTGGGTCAGTTGGTTGGCAGCCACAAGGACGAGAAGCAGAATGAAGGACTAGCGTGAGATCGTCATCTATGGGGCACGTATGGCCGCCACACTCCTGGGGTGATTTTCGGTCGATTAGAGATGTCCTTGATCGTCTTACAGTAGCACTGCTGTAGTGGTTGAACGGAAGGACGACACAAAGAAACATGACAGAACCTGCTTGACTATGAACCGCCTTAATTCACTTGCTGTGCCAAGAGTTTGAGGGATAAAAAATTGATGACTAATGTATTGCTTGGCTGTGTGGCATGAAATATTTTGCGTCTCACCCTCTGCATTGCCTACAACAGGAGGAAGCTGTTGTTCCCCTTGAACACCTCGAGCGCGCATACGAAGTCACCAACAGGAACATACGGCGAATTCAAACCGTAAGTGTAGTACAATCAAACGTGTTCAAAATAATTCATATATCCTATGGCGCACTGTTAAACATGTAAGAAATGCGATAGCACTCTAGCTGACAAAGGGCGGTCCCTGCGCTGCGATTGTGCATGATTTACGTGCGGCGCAATGGCAAACCTGAGCATGGGTTAAAATGGGCGCCGTGCACCAACACGACCGAATTGCGCGTGCAAACGCGTCTACTTGTTGAAGTCACTGTACGGTTTACTGAGCATTTCTCAACATCTAGCTGAGTGTAATGGTGGCACGCTTTGTCCGACGCCGCTTCGTGGCGTTATCGGCTATACGCCGCTTAGGTTTGTAATTTCGGTGACACGTCAGCATCTCCCGCAGCAATTGCGAGATCATTTTTTTAGTGCTCTGCAGCACACCGCATACGTTCTAACTCCGCGGCGTTCGTGTTGCCAGACGACGTGGACGACATCACGTGAGACGCGCTGTGGAGACAGTGAGGGACCAGAGTCATGGTCGAGTGAATAAAAGCGTCTGCTCGTTGTTGCATGTAGCGAAGGACGTGCGAAGATTAGAAGGTGGTCGATTGCAATCCTACCACATGCTGTGTTGTGCAAGGTTTCCAGGCATCCGGCGGACATTCCAGAGGAATGTCGGCACAGTTCCCCCTGAAATCGATCCAGGACGCATACCAACTCCATATCCCTCGCTCCTTCCTGCTGGTCTTTCTCCATTCGTCCACGTGTGTACGCGCGGCTGATACACATGGTTACTTCATGGCGCTAACGCGTATTCAAACGCGCCTATATGCACTGATGTGCGAAGGAGTGACAGCGATAGCTGTATCGTCCAGGCGAAAGAGTGCGCTGCGTTCCGCTCGTGCGGGTGCCACGTCGATCCGAAACCACAGCCTATCGCGAACGTCACAAACTCGTTATTCAGAAACTTGTCTATGCTAACTCCAACGGACGGTTCAAGTACACGCGTCTGGGACTGTTCACATCTCATGGCCACGGTGTCGTGCTCGCGTACTTGTTCGTTCTGCCACCTTCGTCTCTTGGCACCGGCTTCGCGTTCCCTAGCCTTTCGAATCTTCTTGGCTTCGTCTCATCGCAACCACTTCCGTTCTCTCATTGTTGGGACATGTTGCCTTCGTGCAGCCAGTGTCCGTTAGGCCGCTTGTTCGCTCAACGTGCTATGCCGTTCGGGTGCTGCAGCCGGCGCTTCAAGTGCAGCTAGCAGACAATTTTCGCCTCTACGTTATGATACCCAGTACGGCATTAGTCTAATGGTGCGACGCTACGGCAACTGAGCTAGCGTACAGCCTGTACGAATCTCCTCGATTAATAGCGTACTGCCTTTAACTAGTATACGGGGTGTTGCATGAGAGAGCGCTCCCTAGTTATTAAAAAAATCTACGTGAGATAAACATGGTGAAGCTTCTGCATGACAGTTGTGAAGGTTTTTGCTACTCAAACATGCGGTTTGCAATAGTGTACTTCATTAAATAGGCTAATTATTTTAATTGTACTCAAAATTTTGCCAAGGAATGGTAACCTTTTTGCTTTATCAGAAAGTCCGAGGCCACCAAATGCTATTCCAATCGTATTGCTTCGAATATATGCCAATTATTCGACATCCGTAAACTTCCCATGACTGCGAGCGTGCTTTCGGATTGCACAGTGCCCGGACTATTGGCACATTCCCAAGACGCTCACATTCCGCAGGAAACAGCATGAGAAAAACATAAAAAGGGAGGCTGAGGACCGGGCGCAATCTGATCAACCAATAAAACAAGTTCATGTGAAAAGATAAAAGGATCCTGTTATTTGTCCCATACAAAAAAAGGGGAGAAGCAAAAAGGGAATGGGCCTGGCTTTTTGCTGTGTTCTGTGTTGTCCTTTCCTCCTCCCGATACTTTAGGTGGAGGGGCAACTTGGCCCAGCGTGCGCCTTGAGGAGCGACGGTTTTTCTGGCGGTTATCACGTGTTTCCGGGTGTACAATTTTTGCAGAAACATTGTGAAAGATCATGTGCTAGTGACTGAAATGGTGTGTCGTGGCAATGGGCTTTCTAATTAACGCAAAAAATTACCTTTCCTTGGCAATTTTTTGAGTTTAGTTAAGGTAATTAAACTAATCAATGAGGTACACTCATAGACAACACCTGTCTGGGCAGGAAAAAACCTTCACAAGTGTCGTACAGAAGGTTTCAAATTTTTATCTCACGTAGATTTTCTTTTTTGTAATTAGGGGTAATGTAGCAGCATTAGCTGCACCACCATCGCCTTTGGCCACATGACCCTTTTTCTGCCCTGCCACCTCGCGCTCGCGAGATGCGAGCTAGTTAGTGTTTATTCCACTCGAGCGACCGGCCAGAGCTGTCATTAAAATAGTCTGCTCCGACTTGCCGACTCTTGTCTCCTGGCCTCATTCAACTCCCGACAACTGGTGACCCGGACGTGATGGCCACTGGACCCCCTTCTGCTACTGGCCCTCTCCCAGGACCAGCAGGCCACTTTCCGCCAGTCCAGCCCCAGTCACTTTCCGATGTCTTGCTCTTAGGCCTCCCTCTCCTGCGCGCGTGAGCGTACCCAGTGGTTCGCCGCTCTACCTACAGTGCTGCTCGGTATTCGGACGGCCCTCAAGCAAGACATCGGCGCCTCCAGCGCAGAACTCGTCTACGGGACGTCACTGCGCTTGCCGTCAGAATTCTTCCATCCTGTGCGCCCCGAAGCAGCCGACCATCTTCATTCCTTCGCCAACTTCGTTTGACAATGTCCCAGCTCTGCCCTTCCCCAACCCGACGAAGCCTTCGTAGCCATCCCTTCATCAGCCCCGAGCTTGAAAGCTGTACACATGTTTTTGTTCGCCGGGATGCCGTTCGTAAGCCTCTTCAGCCTCCCCCTTTCAAGTTCTCCACCGATACGCCAAGTTCTACCGTGTACAGCTTAACGGCAGCGAGGACAACATTTCCATCGATAGGCTGCAGCCCGCTCACCTAGACTCCTCATCTCTGGCGCATTTCACCCAGCTGGAAGTTTCTTCCGACTCTTCAAACGAGCCTGACGCACAGCATGACGATCGAGCCGACCCCTCAGCCGCATCTAGATCTTTCCCACTGCGCCGAGCTTCAAGCAAGCACGTATCGTGGGATCTGCACCGCAATGTCCAACCTGCAGCTTCAGCATCATCTTTCTCCAGGGGAGGGAGGATGATGTTGCAGCACTAGCTGCACCACCATCGCCTTTGGCCACATGACCCTTTTTCTGCCCTGCCACCTCGCGCTCGCGAGATGCGAGCTAGTTAGTGTTTATTCCACTCGAGCGACCGGCCAGAGCTGCCATTAAAATAGTCTGGTCCGACTTGCCGACTCTTGTCTCCTGGCCTCATTCAACTCCCGACAGTAACTTTCTCGTGCAACCCCCTGTATATTGGAGGTGTCGTGCGGGTTGTGGGACCCGGCGAGGAGAAGCAGACTATGGCTCGGTTTCATCAACGCTGGTTAACTTTGAATCGAGATCAGGTGTTGCCAAAAGTTGAAATTACCACTCAATTCTTTTTTACAAACGTTAGCTAGGGACGTGATGAATGTTTCAGTGACAATAACTCCCTTTAGTGAAGCAGTGTTAAGCGTTAAATCCAAGTTAAAGGAAGACGGAAGCGAAAATAAGCTGCAAAGCTGTTTGCCTCATATTGCGACGTATACCAAAACAATCCGGTAGTCAACTTAGATTTACGTATATTGGTTGAAATGCCGCCACAATCGGGACATAAAATTCGGCCGCGGAGCACTCTGAGCCCCTGGTGAGCGTCGCCGCGCCGCCGTATCACACCACGGAAGTGACGCACTTGTCTCTCCTGTTGGAGTTCCTGACTTGTGAACCCTTTCCTGGCTGTGCTACAGCATGTTGCCGATTTCCTTTCAACAACGCGAGGACAAAGTGTTCCTTGCACGAACGATACACGGATAGACAGCTCAAACATAGCGTCAAACATCGACTGACGTTTATTACAAAGATAACAGTACCGAGGCTGCCTCCAAAATCCATCCGAAGGAAGGTGATCTCATTCTCTGTAGGGGTGAGAGTCTTGCTGCTTACATTGCTGGCTGTCTTACCTTGCGTTCAGCCAGGATATGTTTCAGAACAAAAACGCTCTACCAGTCTGTGGTTGTTTTCGTGGCCGTAGTTGCCATTGGCGCTCGACTGGTAATCGAGAGATAGGAAGTACAAATTCCGCCGATGTCTGACTTTTATGATGACTGTCATATTTCAATCGTTTCCGAAAGACAGGAATATTATTCTCGCCGCTAATCCGTCTATGCCTACTTGCAGACAGGTGAAACAAGACAAGTAGTGCGCATACATATTGTTGACGAATGGTTCAAAACAAATCTAGAGGTGCTCATTACCCTTGGCTTGTCAACGAAGCACATCAGGCTGAAAGAAGGAGCGGCCCCTTCTGTATTTTCACGAAAATGGAAGGCACAAATCTTTACCTCCACTTGGCGTTTCGGCGTGCGTCTGATTCCCGCTACGGGGAAAAAACGGAGACGAGAAGCATGTACGAACCCATCTCTCATAGGATTTGTCGCCTTCAGAGTTCCACGAGATCTACGAATCGAACATCTTCAGGCGTTATTCGGAAATCGCAGTGTTTATCCCGTTCACCGGCCAGCCGCACATGGAGCTCGAGAGATAATTTGATGTCACGCGCTCCTGAGATTTTCCGCAATGCTTTGCGGCAGCGGGCGCGCTCCAGGGGCGATCGTGTCGGGTGGGCGGCACAGCGCGCTCGTAATCGTCAAAAATATGCCAATCCGTACGGCGTACTCGCAAAATACTAGTGGCACCATATTTCTACGTAATATTTACACCTTGTTCGGACCCTTTTTTGCAATGGACAAATTTGGCTTCCGTTGTGCTTTAAAGGGCCGTTGATCTCGGTTCAAATGTTGATCGGCGTTGGTGAAAAAGAGACCTAGGCGACCTCGCAACTAGGCGACTCGCAACTAGGAGAGAGGCCAGATGGCGGTGCGGACTCCGTAGCAATTTGATGCTGCTCAAGGTGATTTCAAGTAACCCTTTCGGGGACGCTACGAAATGACTTGTAATAACAGAACCCCTCAACGGAATAACATCGAAAGGCTTCATGGTTCAAGGATCGGATTTTTCCGTGCCTGAGCGCTACGACCTTAATTAACCGTACCGTATCCTTCCACGGTGTACTAAAACCCCAACAGGGCTAGTCTCACGTATCTTGATGTGGTTTCGAATTATCGTAGAGTATGCCGTAAACAGACGTTGGAAACTGGCTTACTACACCTGTCTCGTACAGTGATTGCGCTCGCGGCTCACTGCTGTTTTTTTTTCTTTTTTATCTGCTCTCGCATTTACTGCTGCGCTAATCTGCGCAACTGAAGACGCGCCGAATAAAGCGCGAGGAACCACGCACGACCTTGAGAGAACTTCCGTCATACAGCTATCGCTGTAAAGCGCACATTGGGCGGTGTTATGGCGAATTTAGGTGGCCATTTCGCGACAACTTTTTCTGGCAGATCTCGAGCGATCATGTTCTCTTGGTCAAAGCTGAGCAACCTAGCATGTTCGCATTAAAAATCAAGACTGCATCCAATCACTGTCTGAAACTTCGTTCACTCATTTCCAAGCCAAAAGACCCTATTTTCCCATGAGTCCCAAACGGGAGTTGTGTATAAAGTACAATGCCTCGGTTACGAGGTGTCCTACGTTGGAGAGACGGGCCTTAAGCGCAGTACAAGACTAAAAGAGCACGAACGTGACGTACGTAACTCACCAAACGCAACGCTATTTAAGACCGAACTCACCGAGCATTGTTGGAAAACATCACTCTTTTGACTACGCCAATGCTGTGACCTTAGCGACGGAAGGGCAAAAGTGGGGTACCAGGAAACTGATTAGAGTGATGTATGCACAGAATAGATTACAGCGTGACACTAAATGTAATTATGAAGTGATCTGCGTGCCGTGTTCCACACTTGACAACGAGTTCGCATTCGCTCAGTTCCCGTATCATGGGCGCGGCAGAATGGAGAGATGTTCTTGATACTGACGTAAGCGCCACAAGGTCGAGTCCCGTATACGAGTATTGCACCACACATTTTTTAGTTAAAATTGATACTGTCTTAGGGCTTCCCGCAGACGTAGTAGCATTGTTACACCAAAGATAAAAGGAAGCCACGCTCCCCTTCCCATGCTGTAGTTAGCAATAAGTCGTTCTTGCTAGTTATCTTTGTGCTACACGTCATGCTATTTCAGGAACAGAACCCCATTCGTGTGGCGTTACCTTAATATGATAATCAGAAATTGTCTCATGACACCACAGTTTCTGTTTTGCGTGTTTGCAAATCATGTTTCGGCTGGTCGGCGTGCGCCACAGGGACGCACTAGGGGCCAGTTTCACCAACGCCGGTTAAGAGTTGATCCGCGATCAAGCGTCCCTTAACTTGAAATTACGACTCAACCATCTTTCTGAAACGTTAGCAAGTGCTACTGGAATTCACCTTACATTACTAGCTAACGTTATTGAAAGAGAATTGACCGCTAGCTTCAAGTTTAGGGGACGCTTGATCTTGGTTTAAAGTTAACCGGCGTTGGTGAAACCGGGCCTAGGAGATTCTGCTGGTCTGATTCTCACTCAGACGGGAAGAATAAAGTCACCGAAAAGGTTAGCCAACTGTAGGACTCGAACCCACATCTTCCGGATTGGCGGTCCTGGGCTCTCCTCTTCGTGTTTGTGCTAGCTATTGTAGTCTGCAGTCGCTGTCCTCGAGTCGCCTATAATTTGGATCTGCAAAAATTCAGCACTCAGGAAAAATAATGCTAGTCGGTGGGAGTTCTCAGCCTAGAGCTTAGTGCAAAATATCTCTCAGATAGTAATGTCACATATCTAGTGATGGCTGCATGATTCACCACGTCGTACTTCTTCCTTTTTACAGGTATCATTTCTGAGGCAGTTGGACACTGGCATGGTTCATCCAGAGACCTACGATACGCTTATGACGCAACTGCAGACGTCGCTAAAAGAGGATACGTGCGTGCCCGTTCGCCTAAGTTTTCTTTTGGCTGTCGCGCTTGTTTGCTGTTCTGACAGTTTTATAAAATTTACATACCTCTTTTTCCCTATTTCTGTCTCGAGCTGCTATTTTGGGTAACACATTAATACTAGAACAGAATACTCCAGCAGCATTTTAAAACAATATGAGCAGCGACACCCCATTTCACAGAGCTCCTGAAGTGTTCACAGCATTTACAACGTATTCCTTCCTAAGGCGCCGTGCATGACTGAGGCCTTCTTAAATTTATCGCAGCTGCGTGATTGGATCATAGGCCGCCTTTTAACGCAACTAAGAATCTTGAGCTTTATGCACCCTTCAGAAACTGGCTGGTCAGAAGCGAGGTCTACTCCCAATTTCAATGCAGGTACCTGGACCTGGCCACCATGAAGAAGTTGTTGCACATGCCACAATGGGTCTTTCGATGTGTAAGCAAATATTCTTTCCTAGCGTTGTTTATTTTCATTTATGTCATGAGTCTTAGTGTACTCAGCATAACGTTGAAACGAGAGAAAATGGTCGCGAGCGGTTAATGGAATAAGTGGAGAGCAGTGCAGGAATGACAATATAACACTGAAAATGTTGTGCCCTTGCCGGATGGAGTGGGGAAATGCTTTCGAGATGGCTCTTTCTCGCTGTGGCCAGACTGTTAAAGGAGTACAAAGAGATTGTCACGAGGGGAAATTGTGTAAGTGTGGCGTCGGCTGCTCCCTCGCCACCAATTAGGACGTTGTTGAGTACGTAGGTGATTCTGCCATTAAAGGGTTTGCTGTGTTCGAGAACGTGTCGTGTCGTCCCTCCTGTGTCCCTTTCTCGGGTTTCATTTTTTTCGTCTTATGAAACGTCCGCGAGAGCAGAACAGATAACGTATGTGCAGGTCGGCTATGCGATGGGGCGGATGTTCTGTGGAAGGGAGTGTAGAGGAAGCGACCACGACACCCGTACTCCACAATGGACCACTGTTTAATAACAGATACAAATGCGCGAACGAATAATGAAACCACAGGGGCACCGCGGAAATGATGATTATTAATATGTGGCAGCACGTAGGTCGCTACATGGCTACCTTTCCAGGTGGAAGAATCGTGACGATTGAAAGATACCAGGGAACGAGATGTGGCGAATTCGGGTGGTCATTTCGTGGCAACTTCTTTTGTCAGATCCCGAGCAGGTCATGTTCGTTTGGCCAAAGCGACGCAATCTCGCATGTGCGCGTGGCGCTTTCCGAGCGCCGCAGATTTGCCAGCTAGCAGTTTTTTCGCCCAGTCGCGAAGGGATCGAGCAGCTGGTTGCATTATGTAAGGTGTCGTCACATCCGCAATGCAACGGTGGCGAGTGCTCTCATTGGCCCGAACGTCGACGTTCACGTTGTTTAGCAGACGACAGAGCACGGAGACTGGCGACCGCGGTGCCCCTTTGGTGATTCAAGTGTCTAAAACCGCTACATTGCTGGCGCTCATGTTCTGGTGGCAAAGGTCACGTGATCCAGCTCGGGTGCCAACCATGCAATTTCCGAGCGCTTGGCCATGTTGCATTGAAATGACCACCGGAATTCGCCATTAATTAGTGCACGGGTGCCAGAGGATGCGACAGAGGTGAGGTGGAGAGGGGACGGTGGCGTCCAGAAGCGATGACAAGGCCGGCGGGAAAGTCACCCGCGGGAATGTTGTAGCCGCAGTAGCCTCGAGGCAAGCCGGCTTGAGGCGAACCGTGGAGACATTGTCATTGCCCCGGGAAACCGCGACACGAAAATACTTTGGGCGACGATCCAGGACCACGGAGGGGCCATCTAGGGCGACTGAGGATGGCACGGACGGCGTCGTGGCGCATAAATACTTGCTTAGGTAGGGTCTCAGCTATGGAATACGACACAGGGAATACGGGGAAACTGGGCGTGGAGAGGAGGGCTGGATGTCCGCAAATCGAGATCGGAGGTGGCACAAGTAGGAGGATGGGTACGGCAGGGCGTCTCGCGATACAGCGGACACGAACTCTGCTGGTGACCAGCGGACATTTTGCTTGACAGCTGCGCTAGAAGCACGACTGACAACCTGTCAACCCAGGAAGTGGAGGGAGAGGTGGCACAGAAGGGGGAACCTTGAGGCGGCGGTGGAGGCGCCCGAGAGTGCCATTCGCCGTGGGATGGTATGCGGTGGTGCGGATGTGGGTGGTGCCGAGCAACTTGCAGAGCACTCGGAAAAAAATTGGAATAAAATTGGCATCCCCTCTCAGTGGTGATTGTAAAAGAAACACCAAAGCGGGCGATCCAGCCGGACAAAAGTGCGGCGGCGACGGTTTCGGAAGAGATGTTGGCCAGCGAAATTGGCTTAGGCCACCGGGTACTTCCTTTACGAAGAAATATTTGCCCATGCTATAGAATTCCTTTAGAAATAAGTGAAAAGAGTCAATAGACATGATATTGAAATTCAATAGATTTTATATGAAAAGTCCTTAGGAATTGCTAACTAATGGTTATTTGGTACAGACTTCCTCTTTACTTTTTTCTTTGGGATTTCAATATGCATTTCACTGCGGATTTCTTTAGACTTCCCTTTGAAAGTGAAGTTTGCTGTGAATATCTATCAGTGGCGTTTATTTTGATTACCCCCCCCCCTCTTTGCACATGCTACGTGGCCGGGTTGAGGTAACAAGGGACAGGAACGAAAATCACATGTGAACAGGTGTACATCATTGAGTCACTTCATTTTTAAAGGCATTGGCGCGAGGGGTCTACTTTCACTGTGTTCCTACAGGGAAACCACAATTTTCAACATTTGTTTGCAAAAATAAAATAGCGTCTCCTGGATATTTTCAAACCCGCGGCATCAGCAATTAGTAACATGACACATCATCTACGCCTCTGAATCCCCATATGGGGACAAAAACTGATCATTACGGTGTCGCATACTTGACATTTACACACCCTTTAATAGATTCACTATACACCAGTTATGCTACTCCGACTGTATTACACATCCTCTCTCAAAACACGACTGGTGTTAACCGGTTAAGTATGGAATTCAAATCGTGTGTACGCGCTCGGAAAATAAAAAGTTGAGCTGAGCGCAACATGAGAACGACGTGCGCTCTGCAGCCACTGCAAATACATTTTTAGCACAATTAAACGTATCCTTCCCTTAATATTTTGAAATCAATTAAACAGTAGAATACTCACCTGTAGCATCAATATAAGCCTCGGAAGCATGTGTGTCGAAACTCCATTAGACGACGAATTTATTTTCTCACAAATGATCCGTAAACCCACATCAACGTCCTGGAGGTTTTCGATCGGATAGACATGTCCCCGTCTGTCCACTTCACAAATCCACTTGGAACACGAAAAGCCTAATCGGAGAACTCGTAAATAGTGCCACAACGCTATCAAGTAAAGAAGATCACGATGAAGACAGGCGATGACGGAACAGATTGCTTGGGTTGGAAACTAGACGATGTTGCACGCCGTGATTCACTGTCACCAAGAGTAGAGAGCGGAGGAGAAAGGGTGTACGCAAACATGAAGATATTGAAGAAAAATGAAGAAATAATATGGTGTTACTAAACAAAAATGATTAAGTATTAGATACCCGCCCTTCAGTCCTTGACGATGTGGCTATTTTGGAGGGTGATGTATTTTAGGGTGATATAATTTATTTATTTTACTTAACAGCTGTGAAATCATGCAGGGCTGTATTGATTTATTCATACTTAACCCAAACACGGGATCATATGTGTTTGTGCTATCACGTGAAGAAAGCCTCCCCGGGCTTTTTTCACTTTCCTTCTGTAAGAATGTGTAACCCCCTTATCGTGTAATTTCTGAACGCAGTACTAATTCACTTCAGACTTTCACGTAAATTTTCTCGTTTGCGTTCTTTTTTTGGTCGTTCTTTGGACTGCCTATTTACTATTGTCTTTTGAAAATGAAGAAAAGGGACGTCCAAATGCAGTCAATAGATTTTCTTTGGTCCTTCCTTAGACATTCAGGAAAAAGAAAGGCCGTAGGCGTCTTCAGGAATTGTTTGGACAATTGTCTATGGGAAATCAAAGTCAAAGAAAAGTCAAAGAAGCCAAAGCATCTCCGAAAGTCAATAAGCAGGCAAATTTAATTTACATAAGATAAACGGTCTAAGCTGGTTAGTAGTAACGACTGCCACTTGCCGGTACAACGAGGCCTACGATGCCAATGTGGATGCGGTCAAAACGTGTGTCCGGTGCCATTAACCGCGTAGGTGGAGTAAGGGTATCTTTGAACGCTGACAGGGTAGACAGGAGCGGACCCACGTGGCAATGTCGTGGTTCATGTACGACGTCATCCCGGAAGGTGCGGTTACATCAACAGCGGGTATGATTAGCGGGTCATGGAGAGCGGTCGCTACGGGAGCATGATGTTCTTCACCGGCGAGAGGAAGGCTGGGAAGTCCAATGCTGTCCGACGTGAATTGGGATGACATTCTCGGCTAGGGCGGAGACGATGCTGTTCAGTGGGTGGATGGAGGCAGTAAGAGCCGCAACAGAGCAATCAGCTTGTTGAAAGGCGTCGACTAGGGATTGACAGAGGTGTCATCACCAGATGCTGAATTGACAGCGAGTCGAGGATGCGGTTCGCCATCTCTGGGAATTCGTTAAGGGTGGAATGTTCAGCAGCGGCGAGGATCAGCCGTTCATTATGGGATAGCCGCTGCGGGAACATCTCGCGAAGGATGGAATCATCGGTGCTGGAAGCCCCCCATAAGGTCGCGCATACGCCGCGACATTTGGGTGGGCGGTATGTCGCCAAGTTCTTCGGTGATGAGTACGCTCTACGCCCAGTACGACTACGTACCGCACGATAATGAGCTGCATTTTAAAACAAATGTCGCTCATGATTACAGAGGTACGGCGAACGTGATAAAATATGTGGTACGCTGCATCGTTTCGTGTATGAGGTACATATCCGATACGCTGCGCCTTTGGCACGCAATGGAGGGAGCTGTGCATGCACGAGCGAGCAAGACCAGACTAATGTCATTCGCCCGCGCCATTTCAAGCTTCCAACCTGACGTGGAAACGGGAATCGTGCCGTCCGCGAAGTTCAATTTCGAAACGTTGCACACACTCGCGACGCGCATAAAGCACACAAACGAAATGAGGCACTGTGGAACACACTATTTGATTACGAAAATACATACACGGAAAACAGCATCCAGTATTGACACAATCATACAAAACATCGCACGCACTGTCGGGAAGTGTTTTATATGTACACATGTTTCAATGTCGCAAGGTACCGTACAACTGGCACGCAATGTGACTCGTTGCAGTCCACGTTCTTACCTGCGTGCAGTTAAGGGTGATCAAGCTTCCATGGGATATTTCGAGGTTCAGTTGAATTGCAGCATGAAGTTAGCCAAGTGCTTGGAGTCTGGGTTAGTCACTGGAGAGAAAGGTGTCTGAAGTAGTATAATTTTTGAACCGTGAGTTGGTTTACCGGCTTACCCTACCACATAGCGAAACCTGCAAAAATCGAGACTGAAATTAGCATAGCAACACAGGACACGCACTTATTATTGTGCATGCGTACATGATGGGACGCAATCGCAAGGCTGCAGCCACTCCTCGATAGGAAATACTCCAGAACGCCGGTGGATGAATATACCTGTAGCGTGATGACGCCCTTAGTGATATACGTCAAACTGACATACACTATCTATCAGCTTACCCCCTACGACGCAAAATCACTTCCTCTCATAGGCAAGCGGGCCATCTGAGCGAGCACAGTTGGAACGCCTCTTGAGAGTTGCAAAATGCATTGCACAACTTTCGGGGGATATCAGTGGCGACGACTGTTTCGTGGCGAGGAGAGGCAGCGAGATTCATGCCGCACGCGCCTGCAGCGGGCTGAACTTGCAATGATATATGATGCTGAAGTAACAATAAAACAAAACCACCTTTTTGAAAGCGGCGAACAATGTAGTTAGTTTTAATATAGGAGCTATGCTATCAATCTCGTTTTTCTAAAATGTGGCAATCTTCCTAAAGTAACGAATGCTAACCGCGACAGTCATCATGCCTTCCTTGCATGGGCAACAAAACCTTATTTAATTCACACTTGCCATGTTCACAAAAATTTTATGTGTAAAAGTAATTAACGAGTATACGCGAAGTGGGTTTATGCGGTACGGGACGCTTGAAGGTATGAGGTACAAATCGTGTTCAAAGTGTGATGTGTACTTCACGAATCCGCAGCTCCATCGTTACGGAACGGTTGTGTGCCCAATGTCTAATGGTCTTCGCTTCCGTATAACGCTCGCGTACCTCGGCATTTCGCCAAATGGGTTTGTCGCGCAACGTGTCATACGGAGCTTCGGGATGCGGGAGAATAATGAAGTCACGGACTTAGTAGCTGCCTCGTCTGGGAGGTGGGCGATGTCGTAGCCATATTCCAAGAGCCGAAAAGTTATCCGACGGTTGGATAACTGAGCTTCCATTGCCGTAAATCATTGTCACGTGTGTGACGTTCAATAGGGTGTCAAGCGAAGCGGGGTGACTGTGGACTGCAGCAAAGGAGTACTTGAATAGCCTTCCTCATGTGGCATTGTTCAATTGTACCATCAATCAATGTACAATCCATCCATTGTGCATCAAGGGACTACAATAGAACGATGTTTAACGACAGATGAAGGTGCACGTACGAATAACGAAATTTTGGGCGAGAGAGCGTGCCACGGAAATAATCATGATAAAAATGTGTCTGTGCGTTGCAGGTCGCTAGCGGAGTATGTAGCTGTATAAAAGAAAATCAACTTTTAAAGCAGGTTTCAGACCACATAGGTTCGGGAATTAGTACCATTTTTAAACTCACCCCATATTTAGAAAATCCTGGAACGACCACGAACTGGGGATACCCATCCCTAGTTGTTGCCATGGAACCGAAACACATAGTGGAAAAATGAGCAGGAACCCTGTAAAATTGCATGATGGCACGTAACTGTTCTCAGAAGCTGGAACACACGGGAGAAGAGAAAACATGATGAGAACATGAAGAGAAAACATGAAAGAGAAAACACGAAAGAGAAAACATGAAAGAGAAAACATGAAAGAGAGAATGTGCAGAGAGTTGTCGAATGCTCTTTGCGTTGAGTGAGACCCCCTGGGAAGTCGTCACCAAGCGGTACCAGCATACTGCTTAGCCATGCTTAGCGAACTCGACCGGCAATCGACAGGCGCATGGTTCCATTCCTGTCTGCGTTTTCGAATGTCACATTTCAAGTTTTCCGTAAATTACCTTTGGCAATGCGGCAGAGTATCGGCTGTCGCCATCTGGCACACCAGTCTTCATCGGGATACTTTTTCTTAATTAGCTGACTTTATACAATTCTGTAGGCTGCTGCCAAAGCATTTTGTAAAGATTCTGCATTGAATATACATACCATGCATAGCGCTGTGTACCAATGTCATCTATTCTACACTACCTCATTATAACGGTGATTTGCACAAATGGTATTAAATTGAGTTTAATTAAATGGTACCAAGGCAAGTGAAGTTTACCACGATGCATCAAACATAAATGTAGGGTTTTCTTGTAAGGAAGAACATTTTCGCCTCCCGCACATTTTAAGTTATATTTCGAATCATTTTTTCAGACCATGCTGACGAAAAGTGCCTTGCAAGTTCCTAGATCAGCTTCGTTGACACCGGGCGACACTCCGACTACGTTTGGACCAAAGATGAGCTTCACGGAACGAATGGCTAGAAGTAACTTGAACCAGTTGCTTAGCACCTTGACAGGAGCATTTCTCGGCACAATCCTCTTGGGCTTCTGTCTGGCAAACACGCATCATCCGAGCTACTTATTCAACTCAGCTGTTATCACAGTAATGGGCGCTGTTGTAGTCCTACTGGCTTCAGAACTCGTTATTGCGGTTCGTATACGGTTCTCATGATTCGTATTTGATTATTCGGGAGTCACAAGAACGCTACCGAGAAGCGTTAACTTATCTGGTGTTTTGTTGTTGAGTACGAGTCAAAACACGTCACCTTACATGTAATAAACGTAGAAACATATTTTTTCTACCTGTTTAGCCGATCGCTTGCACTGTTAGCACTGTGGTTACAATGTTGTCTTCTGTGTGCAGTACTTGTGGGGAGCGGTGGGTGCAGCGACTGCCGATGGATTGCGTAATGCCGACCTGGTGGTTTTCCTGTCCTTGCTTGCATTGTTCTCAACCGCTTCCTGGTGGGCATCTCTAGAGGAAGATCCCCCGCTTGCAATCAATGTCAGCTTCTCTGTTTTCACATTCCTCAGGCTGTACAGGATTTGGTCCACAAGGAAGGTATGTTCGTTTTTCGCTATGAGGGCGCTTTTGAACGCAAAGAAATGGAACTCTCATGGAATGTTCATGCTTCGTCTGTTACGGGTGTATTGAGTTGAGTTAATGAGTTGCGGTTAGCCAGTTAGGCTCCCTGGTCCCGCTGCTGGGGTTTATTATACATTCTAACCTAGTGACGGATAGGTGCCGTCTGATCAACTGGCACATTAAAAAAAAAAATGTGCCAGATGACTTCAAGGGCCACGCGGTGCCTGCGAAAGCAGCAGGTGCCCTGTGCCCCCTGAAACGACCGGTACGACATCCCTGCTGACGCCAGGAGCCACAGTGTCCCTGACGTATTGAAGGGTTACTTGTACCCACTAATACGCGAAACACATTGCGGCTGTCGAGTTCCCTACCAGAAAAATTACCTCCAGGCTTCGCAAAAAATGAAAAAGCAAGGAAGAAAATGCTCCAAGCACATCGAACATGAAACACCAAATTTTATGCCGAATGGAAAGCATACACGGTTCACTACTCCCAACACACACATATGGAGCACACATTGCACGGACACAACCCATCGGATGCACCAGACAGCCCTCCAAACGCCGAACACAATCCTCGAAACTTCGAACAGGCTGGCACTGCAAACCTCAAGGAAGGTCATCCTTAGTGACGAACACGACAGTTCCTCAAACGAAATGCCCGAGGATGAATTGTCCAAACAAGTGGTAACAGACACAATTCGATGTGAAAAACAGTTGCAATTTGGCACACGTATGTGTGACCGTTGAGACAGTCAACAACCTGTAAAGAAACCGAAGTGAATATCACGCTGGTATTTTTCCAACGTGAATGCTGGAGTAGTACACTATTTTGTAACTCACGTGCTCGCAATCGATACAGTCCCACGGTCACCTGTAACGAAAGAATACAATTAACCTCACTTGTAATGTACATCGTCGCTTCACCGATGCAGCCGATCCTCTCCTGCCGCCATTTGCAATGCGTCCACCGTCTGCAACAGAATGTACTTCGATTGTTAACCATGAGTAAAACGCAGGCGTCGTACGGTGCATAATGCAGCTAGGTACAGCTAGGTTGACTTATCTTAAGCAAACGATAGACGTGTACATAAAAACCAAGGTGTCATCCTTCTCAAAGGCGAAGTTGCAACGCAGACAGCAGCCAAGAAGAATGCCGGAAGCGGGAAAGAAAACACTGCTGGAGAACACGCCACGCGGTGCCATGTCACTCCTCACCGGCGGAGCGCGGAGCAACGTAGTACGCTCCAACGAAGGCACGCATATTCAGCCGGCACACGCATTATTCAACAAGCACACGAGTATAAGGTTCAGGAGGCACACATGTTATTCAGCGGGCACAAAGCCGTTTCATACCAACGTGACTGCTTTGTACCTGCTGAAATTTGGCGATGAGGATCGCTGTGCTTGCTATTTGACAACCGTTACGGCTCTTTCCAGGCGGTTACGGCTGTGTACCGGCTGCACTTTCTGAGGGAACTTTGTTAAGCGACACGTGTCCGTCACAGGATTTAGAGTGTATACAGTTCACTCCTCCCCGTTCTCATTCCCCCCTCACAACCATAAAATTATCCGCAGAATTCAGCCGGTACGGAGTCCATGTGGATTAGGCCCGGGAAGGAGAAAAAATGATTTGTGTAGGGGATTTGTACAGTCCGGTACAGTACAATAACTGGGGCAGACAACAATAGCATATAGCCAATAACTGGGTGCAGACAACAATCAGCTTCATCGCTCCTCCCACGTAGCACTCGCGTGTGGAATGCGTGTTGTCCTTTACCGTAGTTTCCCAAACCTTAATAGCGTTACCAAGCACTACAGGGAATTTTCTTGCAGTGTTTGTGGTTGCTCTTCGTTCACTACCTGCATCAGTTTGTCAACCGGCGTGTGTTCCGCATGTACGATTTGGCTGTCGCATTCATTACGTCTGAGGATGAAGTGCTGGCTACCGTAAAACGTTTCATAGAATCTGCACAAATAGCGGAATTTGTGCGTGAAGAAGCGGTCAACAACAAGCTACAGGTACGGCGTTTATGTTGTAACCAAATGTTGAACCACTTCGGGTACGACTTTGACTCGTGACATTGTTACAACATTTTGGGGCGATATGATTCATAATCTTTCGGGCGTAGGATATTACACTAGAAGTAATCAGTTGCATTTCCAGCGCTAGAGTAAACTAGCGAAAGTAAAATGGTTGTAAATTGTTGGAAGAACCTTGCATTCTGCTAATTGCTGGCAGGAGCGCCCGTAGGGAGGCGCTTCACGAGAACAACGCAGAGCTAAGGAGGTATCTCTCGCACATATGAGAGCATGTGCGGCCCAGAAGCAATACATAACAGTGGATTGCATGTTTTCCGTGGATTGCATGTTTCATTGATCGGAAGCCACACGATAAAGAAGCCATCACATCAGATAGCAGCAGCGTGATGCCAACCACCCCAAAAGAATATGCGATTGGCCTATGTTACCGTGAACACCTAGCGATGTACTAAAACTCGCTGCTGAAGAATGCGGTGTTTGAGGGTTAGGTATCGCCCTCACAATGGGTCCAACGATTTGTAGGAACCAATGATAGGCAAAGTATGATTTGATGCAACACTGTCTTACGAATCACAAGTAAAACGCTGGAATCCTCAGGACGACACTCTAGACTGCTGTGCGGTCTGCGACCCCCAAATACTGACTGTCCATTAACGTGTCTGAAGCGGACACTCCGTGTAGCATTGCACAGAGTGTATAATCAGTGAAAGAACCCAAACAACGAGAAAATGTGCACGCAATAGAGCCGCCGCTATTACTTGCGTATTTGTCTGTCTGTGAATATAACAAACAGCCCGGTTCGCGCTCATTTTGTTATTGATTTCGTTGTTATGATGCTGCCGTCGTTCCGTTGCAGCAGTGTCGTTTTTTCCTCACATCCATAAAACGAAATCCTTTTTAGGGTTGCAAGTGACCGCGAGCGGGACCGCAAAGCGGGAGAAAAGCAGTTTATGTTGGCCACAGAATTCAGCAGTTTCTTGTTTGTAAACCGAGCGCAGAAGTTATACACGAGAGGAACACTCTTAATATTTGAATCTGATAGAAAAATTGTGGTAAGAGAGCTCGGGGTGACGTCTGGTGGGAAATAATGCCCAATTCGTCAGGCGACTGCGATCTATGCGTCGGACACATGGGTGCCGTCTAATGTATTGCTTGATGAACGAAAGCGTGCTTGGCGAACGAAATACAATCTCGACAGGTCACGGTCACACGTCACAGTAAACTTCACCGCATACGCGACGTTAAGCATGGCCGCGCCCGTGATCGCCGGCCAAACCGTTTGTAAACAACGCGTTTCCTTCCTCTGTGCGCCTTATTGGACGTTTTTCGATCCCGTTAATTATTTTTATCCGATATTCTCGCAGCAAAAGGCACAGTTTCGTACTTCAGCGCTCTTGCTGCGGAGCGCTTCCAAAGATGTGATGACGACCCCGCTTTAAGATGCACTGGGCTACCATGTCGTTGAAAAAAGCACCGTATATTTTACGCTGGAAAACTATTCTCATCTCTTGACTTTATGCCAACGCGAATATGGCGGCAAGTGCTAACGATATGTAAACAAAGTCACACTACCTCAATATGACGTTGCCTATGACGTGTGACCACGACAAGATGGCGCTTTTCCGAAAAGCACCCGCTTGAGGGTAGTTACAAAGATGGCGGGTTTGTGTATCCCTTGCGGTAGCATACTTGTGGTATCTGTGAATGATTTGTTGCTGCTGATGGCTACGTAGCCGACATTTTTTTTTATTTGAGACAGTGTTACACGCATGCAATTTAGTTTCCCGCTGTACCTGACGAGCAATTGCAAAGTTGATGACATGGAGGAAGGAATGGGAGGAGGCGCGCTATCGCACCGAGAAGTGTAGCTGGCCGGGCAACTTGATGGGCTTGGTATCGCCAGAAGCGACCGCTAGAGGAGTCCCACGGCTCTCTTCTTACTTGCATGTGTTAAAGTACGTTCTGCCGGCAGTAACGACAGGCAATGACGGGGGGGGGGGGGGTTCACGACATCCAGGCCCTCCAGATCCACCCCTGGACGATAGTCCCCTTTGCCTGTACCTTCCGACGCCAGTGCCTAAAAATCGTAACCAATTTTCAAACAGCCCAGCTGACACCTCCTACCTTTCGCTACTATTTACGAAAAGCAGAAAGATAAACCAAAGCATATATGATTTCTTCACAACTAGGTTGCAGCTCACGCGAAGGATACTGAATTGTCTCGGTTGAGAGAATTAACAAATATAATATGATGCCTCGTTAATCCCGAACAAAATGACAACAGGGATTTCCGCGCCTCGGACCTATACTGGATCGCCTACTTATTTTATGCAGTTGTTGAAAGACATAATCGTGGTCCAGCAGCACTATCCGGAACTCGAGGGGTTTGCGCGGTCACGACAAGTGGCTCGCAAAATACTGAACTCGTCCCTGTCAGCGCTCGAAGACCTCGAGAAGTCTGGCCTCGTAGAACAACAGCACTTCGATAAACTGCATGCGGTAAGTAAAAACACATATCACTACGTGTATGTACCAAATGCCTAAGCTTGGCTCTACGGAAAATGGAGAACGAGACAAAAAGGAGCTTACTGGGAGAGGGAGCGATATTGTTCAATAGATGATATGATATTAATGATATCAATGATAATCTTAAACGGATCGTGCTAAGTGACACCGAATTACTTTGTGAGCGCAAACATTGCCTCACGAGGAGTACGGGTCGTTTGACTATATATATCGTAGCTAAAACCGCGCCGACAGGGAGCAAAAGGGGAAGTTTTGGGGGGTGCGGTGGGGTAAGAATTATGTTAGGAGCAGCATAACAAGTCCGGAGACGAGTTCAATTTCTCCTCGTTTTTTTTTTTTCCTTTCAAACAAACAAAGAAACAGGGAGCACAAGGAGGATAACGCTCATTCCATGTCTGGGGGCCACATGCTTTGGAAATGATTGGAGTAGATACTAGTCTGCTGGCATCAAGCGCTTTGCGGCATCAATAAGCTTCTGTCGGCGAACGCCGTGCGCTGCCGCGGCGCCCGGCCATTTCAGGTTTCGATTCATTTGTATAGCGAAATTCAGGGATGGATTTTTCACAGCACGCGCTCGTTTCAGGATTGTTGAATGATTGGCTTTCAACCCAATGAGCACTATCTGCAATTCTGTTACCTCGCTTTTGTCCAGCATTCCCCAGTTAGAAAATTCGCCGCATGACTCATCTATAAAAACGACATCCATGATGCTCACATCGGTTTTTACAAAACAAAAATAGAAACCATAAAAAGGCGCACCCTATAACGTAGTGTAGTTAACGATCACCTTTTCGCAGATACTCTAGTACGTAAATGTCTTATCTGCTATCAGTTTTTAACCTAAACACAAGGCGAGTTTGGATGCTCATTTCATGGCAACACGGCCAAGCGCTCGAAAATTGCTAGGTCAGCGCCCAAGCTGGATCACGCGGAGGCTGCCAATCGAACATGGCAGGCGGTGTTTTAGTAGCCGCCGGCACTAAAGCGAAGCGCACCGCTCCGAAAACATTGTCGCCACTGGCCTGTCGCCAAATTGGCCGCCTAATAATAGATGCGTAAATATTTGTTTCGTCATTGGTCTCCGAGAACTGGCGTCACTGTTCCTTCACCCGAATTGGGCGAGAGCCATTTGATTGAGGAGCGAGGATCCGGACTGCCGGTCGAACGGAGGGGAAAGAAAAACGACGTAGAGGCATGTCCATCCACACGTGTTCTCTCGGACTGCAACCGTTGTGCTCGCAGACGTTAGCGAGTTGTTTCGAGGGTTTTGAATGCTTCAGATTTAGATTGTGGCGAAATGGTAATGTGCAAACTAGGGATGTGTCAACCGAATGCGCGAATCCTCGAGTCCTAGGCAGGGATTACCAGCTCCGGTGGCGCAGCGGTAACGCGTGCGCTTGGAGACTGGGAGGTTCGCGGTTCGAATCCGCGGGCCGGCTGTGCCGTCTGGGGTTTTTCCTGGGTTTCCCTCAGATGTGTAATAGGCGTATGCCGGCACAGTTCCCCTGAAGTCGGCCCATGGACGCAGCTCTCCTCCCCCCGAGCGGATTCCGCTCGGTCTTCCACTTCACCCTTTCCTCTCCTCCTCTCCACCACCTTTCCCTTCCGGAGAAACATGCCGCCTAATTAGGCAGGCAGACCTCTCGGGTTCCTCCCAACGACACTTCTCCTCCCAACGACACTCCTCCTCCACTCCTCCTAGGCAGGGATTCCAGATTCGGGAATCCCAATCCCAGTGACCAAAATAGCGAATGGAATCTTTCGAATCCACAAAATAGGTTTGCTTGTTCCTTTTTCTAATTGGCGCCTCTGAAGTCCGCCGAGCCTCATTGGCCGATGAGTGTATTCTTGTTTGTTTGTTTACATTGCTCTGGACTCAAAAAGCGTTCCTGCAAGAACTGTCACATTACAAGTTTAAGTGCAATGTGGCTTTGCTTTTGATTGTTGGTTAGGTTGATGGAAATAATTCAGACTCGAGATTTTATGTATTTCTTGTAGTCGATCAAAAACATGTTAAATAAATTACGTTTAAGAACTATATTAGTGTATTTTATCCTGAAACTGAACTATTATTTAATTTGTTTTTTCATTAAAGAACGGTATCATATTCTGCTTCAGAACACTTTTCACTTGAAGCTTCTTTTCTGACTTTTTCAACACTTTTAAAGAAGGGATTGAAAAGATTCGTGGCTTGCAGAACCTTGCTTGCATTCGGATTCGATTCGGATCCGGAAAATTCTGGATTCGTCCCATCTCTAGTGAAAATGGAGTGGCACATCTAGCTAATCATCACAACACCGGAAAGACGAACATGACACGGAATCCTTGCACCTCCAATGAAAGCCGAAATCGTTCGTGACGAAGTCTGCACTCCTTTCGATGTCCCGCAAGTGAACGGTAAAACAACCTTGGCTACTTTTTGTTACCGAAGGAAATAACACAGGTTTATCGTGTGAAGTGTATTGGGTACAACGTTTACGAGCCACTCTGTACGTTACAGGCGTTTCACCGCCATCGCTTTTGTATTTATCTGCTTTTGGGAAAACACGTACGCTACTCTGCAGCAAGCGCGGAAGAAAAACAGACGAAGGCGGGGATGGGGGAAGGGGCATCCGCCGGAAGCTCTCATAGACGCAGTGGTCTAGGGAAAATGGCAGGCGCTCAAACCAAGTGATCTCCAGGAGTCCCTGAGAGCGGTCAAGATCAGCAGCGCGGGAAGAAAGTTAGGGTCAAGTGCGCTTGCGTAGACCCAACCTACCCCTTAGACCCAACCTACTTTTCATATCTCTCCCCGGGTTTTTCGTCTCTCTTCTCGTCCCCCTTCCCCCAGCCCCAGCTTCGTCTGTCTTTCTTCCGCACTTGCTGTAGAGTAGCGTACGTGTTGCCCAAAGCAGAGAAACAAAAATGCGATGGCGGCTGATAAATAAGGTTTATTTGTCCTCGCGAACTGTTTCGAAAAAAGTTACATACATACATATATTTTCACCTCTTCTAACAGGCTTCACTGGAGGTTTAGGTGCTTCGACACCGAAGAGCAGTTCAAGAGACAATTGTAGTTCGCACACCCAGTATGTACAGGTTTACTGTTTTCGAAAACAGTTGGGACAGGTATGTCGTTGTTACCGATCGCTGAGAAGCACTAAAAATAAAATGAAAAGAATTTGTTCATGATGCGTAGCTCTGAACGAAAGTCACTTTTATGAATAGGCAATCGATGTTGATTTCGTATTTGGACACCAAAGCACACGTGTCGAAAACGTTCGTAGATCACAGTGAATGAACGGCTGCGTCGTGTATGAGGAGCAACTAGCATACCACACACACCATTTGATTAGCGGCGTATCTGAAACGCACATGTTACGGCAACGCACTGCACTATGAAACGCCTCTAACGTATAGAATGACTCGTAAGTGTTCTACGCAATCCACTTCACGAGATAAACCTACATTACTTCCTTCGGTAACCAAAAGTAACCAAACTCCTTTTACCGTTCGCCTATTGGACATTGGAAGGGGTGCAGACTTTCTCACGAACGATTCCTGCGTCCTTTGTATGTGCAAGGATTCCCTGTCATGTTCGTCTTTCCGCTGTTGTGATGATTAGCTGCATGTGTCACTCCGTTTCACATTAGCTGTCTGGAGCATCTAAAGCAATCTAAATCTGAAGCATTCCAAGCCCTCGAAACTGCTAGCGTCTACGAGCACAACGCCTGTAGTCAGAGAACACGCGTGGCTTGACACGTCTCCTCAGTCAGCCCTCAGTGAATCTTCTAATAGATAATACAGTTGTCGACATAGTAGAGAATGCCAAAACTCTCGGCGTAACTTTTTCCTGTACACTTTGTAACGACGTACATTCCAAGGCATCGCGAATCCTTGGATTTCTTTATAGACATTGTACACACATGACCAAACAAGTCATCATGCTGCTTTACAACTCATTAATATGCTCACACTTTAACTATAACCATTTTAACATTAACTATTCATAACCTGTATCGATATAAACTTTTGTATTACTACCGTAGTGCTCATAAAAATCCTTAAATAATATCTTATCACTCTTTGAACTCAAAGAGCATAGTTACCTTGATAATGATCCTGTCACATTGTTTTTGGCATATCCCCCGCTGCAAAACCGGATACAGTGAACATAGCGTTGCATATGCATCTTGAACAAATCCTCTATTGATCCATTAACAGTGCCAAAGAAAGATGTTCATATTGCATGCATTTAGTTTACATACCACGGATTCTTTTCGTGGTGCTTAAGGGTATGGTCTCACTCCTCTCTTAAAATGAAGCAACTTTGTACCAGTTCTGTAGCTCTACTTTTCGTCTGTTGGTGATGAAACCGGCGCCATTCGGAAGCTATAATTCTTGGCTTTGGGGGACCAGGGGAGACCGTCTTCCGATTTTCGGTCAGGCATGCGGTTACGGCGTCATAAGGCCCTGAACAGCAAATATCTCCGATTATGTATGTCTATATGCTAATCTGGCGTAAAAGGAGAGCAGATAGCGGCGCATAATTTGTTGCATTATGTTGTTCTATGATACGTGGAGGGTGGACCGTCTCGCTCTTACTGGTATATGACGCCGATAATCGAGAAGAGCCTTCAGAAAAACATGAAAAAATGCATTTCTTTGGCCTCCTGTTTCGAGGTGTTCTAATGTCACAACACAAGACTAAAAGTGGCAGTGGATGTGCAATTATGCGCAAAAAAAAAGCTGCTGAAAATTTCAGCATGATTGGAAGCGCACAGCCCAGGTTACTACAGTTCGGAAGCCACACGCACGCATTCCAATACATTCCGACCAAACCGAAACTATACAAGATTTTCGGTAGCCACATCGTGGCGGAGCATGTAACTACCGTGTCATCAACTCCAGTATTCTGCGGAAGGTGGCGCTTGCGTCACATCTGTTCGTTACGTCACGTTGCTTACGTCCTGCTGTCTGCTGTGCTGCTGACTCATTCATCCCAAGCATTGGCGTTGAAGCTGTCGAGGGTCCGGCATTCCTCGCCGTGTTGACAGTCGTGTTGTGATTTGAACTATTGATATTGCGGTAGGCTGCACGTTCATAGTATCGTTGCTGCTGCCGCGTCGCACAAACTGGAAACGTACGGCAATGACACGGCCGTGCAAGAATCCTAGGAAACCGCGGAGTTGCGGTCGGAAATCAGTCCGTGAGCTCTGTCGGCAGCTGGCGAAGGAGAAACGGTAAGTTGCAACTTTGTACTAGTGCAGTGCGCATGTGCGCTGATGCGTTTGCGCTGACTTATTTGTTCTTCGTTCAGTCTGACAACTGCACCGTCACCTGCGGACAACCAGTGCGAAGCAACGCCCGTGTCAGACTGCCCATGTGTGTGGGTGTGGGTCTTACGTGCACGACGCGGGACAACACGCATAAAAATGAGCTGGGACACCAGACCTACGACGAGCATTACACGTGGATCCCTTGCGGCCACAGATCGGCAAGCACAGGACTCGCGAGATGATTTTGGATTTCACACGACGGACATCGAGGACATTCCGGATATCCCCGTGGAAACAGGTGCTCCAACGGCGTCCGAAGGAGATTGAATTCTCGGGCGGAGCATGATTTCCCCTGGTCACTTCATCGCCTTAGCGAAATGGATAAGCACGCGTGTCCGGGCCGTTTTGGAAAGCGTTTCACGTTTGAAAAGGAAAGGAAGGTTGGTTTGTGGTCCGAATTCATTTACAAATACCACGGTTGCAGTGAAGTCCCTTCCCGGAACCCACATATCTGGTGGCTGACGAAAAGAAGATTGGAGTCAACAATGCTGCTGTTCGGGCTGCTGGGTTCTGCAGCTTCGAGGAGTCTTTTTCAGTGCTAGGGGTGCCCAGAATGAACAAGGGTACCTTCCTGAGAAGAGAGGAGGCACTGGGAGAGGTAGGTAACACATTGTTGACGTCTCATTTTAATCGGCACTCTGCCAAAAGTAATCTGAGAAGGATGCACGGTGCCACGAGAGCACTGTTTGCCATTTTGGGTTGCTCATTCTTTGTTTTCTCTGTTTATATCTCATTCATCACTGGGAGGCAGTTTTCATGAAGTTCATCATCCTGGCTGGAAAGGAGGAAAACGAGCTTGCAGTGGCAGCTGGGGACGTTTGTAAAGATGGTATCACAGCCAACATTAAAGTGATCGTTGACGGAGGTTGGTCACACAGAAGCCACGGCCACAGATACTAAGCTTCTTCAGGTGTTGCTGTCATCATCGGAGCAAGAACCAAGAAAATCCTGCACTTAGGTTTGCGCAACAAGTTCTGCAGCTACTGTGAATACCACAAGGTAAGGGGAACTGCCATCCCATCACACAAGTGCTACAAGAACTGGGAGAAGGCTTCGACTGCCACGGAAGCAGGCATCATTGTTCAAGGCTTCCAGGTGAGTGAGCAAGTTCATGGGCTTCAGTACAGAACACTAGTCGGGGATGGAGATCTTTCGGTATACCATCAAGCGATGACACACTTACAGTATGGGTACCTAGTGCAGAAGAACGAGTGTGCAAACCATGTTGTGAGAAATTATACAAGCCGGCTATACAAGCTCCGTGAAGAAAACTCGGAAAACCAGAAGCTCCTGGCTGTTCCTCGTAAGAAACGCATTTCTAATGGTGCCCGAAAAGCAGTATCGCAATATGCGCAACAGCTTTCTAAGTTCCACGGCACAAGCAATGAGAGGGAAGTACTTCAACGACAGCTCACTAGACAACTTCGGGCATACCTCATCAATGGCCTGAAACATGTGTACGGCTTCCATGACGATTGCAAAGATTACTTCTGTGATGGAACGAAAGGCACCGAGATGTTCAGCACGTTGCCATACGTCTTTCAGACGAAGCAGACAAAGCTACTCTCTGCACCAAATATAATTGCTGACAAGGCAGGCCGCCTGATTACGAATGACACAAGCAACCTTGCTGAGATTGTGATGTCATTCGAGGCAAAAGTTTCTGGTGGTAAGCAGGTAAACATGAGTCAGAAGGGTTCATACCAACAGACATGCTACGGTGCAGCACTCATTTCCAGTATGGGCCGTCGTTGCAAGGCATTGCAGTCAGAGGCCTTACAGATAGGGCCCTTCTGCGTCAGTGAAGTAATTCATTGCAAAGAGAGAACAAGCCAAGAAAACGGCGACTGACAGGAAATGGCGGCTGGAGGAGGAGTTTGCCAGTGGCTTGAAGGCGAAGAAGAGGAATGTGGGTGACGCTACATCTAATGCACACTACGGGGAGCATTGCAAGCAACCAGATATGTCACCAATTCAGTATCAAGAAAAATCGTCAGCGCTGCTGTCAGGATTGCAGGTAGGATCCCGGGAGAGGGATGAAATTGAAGTTCGCACCAGAGGGCAGGCGCCAAACTTGGCATGGATGATAGAGCGCAAGAACCGACTATCATCTTCGAACTTCGGTAAAGTTTGCAAGAGGAGAAGGACCACGCTTAGCAGCAACCTTGTGAAGCAGCTTGTGTACCGTAGGCCGTTTTCTACAAGTGCTACAGAGTATGGGAAGCAGAATGAGGATGTTGTCATCAGATTGTATGAAGCAGAACCAAACTGCCATGTTCAGAAATGTGGCTTATTTGTCGATGTACAGTACGGGTTCCTGGCTGCATCTCCTGCAACTGTGCTCTCGTGGCAATTTCCGGCCTTTCCGGCAGACTCTTTGTCCCTGCTCTCTGAATGGAACAAATGGACTACGGAAACGCTGCATGCCTAACAACTTCTTTTTCTTCTTCTTCTTCTTTTTTTTTTAATACGTCGTCAAGGGTCGAGTAGTTGTGTCGTGTAGTGTAACGCCGAGTTGTTCTTCGGAACGTCGATGACCCATGTTCCAGGGCTTTTCTTGTGTCTTCTCCCACAAAAGTCTTCGAACACTTGGAATGCGTTATGCGAGCAGGAAATAGACCACCTTGCACGAGATTTCGGACCACTGTCCTGCTGCAATCGGTTCAGCATGGCACGCGACCAGAGGACAGATGACTGAGGGAAATAATGGGAAAGCGCGCGCATTCACATTTTTTCGGTTGTTGTACCACATGTCTAATTGTGAGAGCAAATCGTGGGAAGGGAAAGAGGGGAACGCACAATAAGGCTGTTATTCGAAACGTGTCTTTTGTGTGCTTCCTTGTTTGTCGTTCTCGCATTCTCGCAACGTGTCCCAGGCGTGACATGTTGGCTTTGGCTCATAATCGTTGTTGTGGACGGAACTAAAAATCGTAGAACCCTATTTTTGTGCGTGCCTAGTGAGCAATACGTGCATGTAGTGTACCTGTGGACCAAATCTAGCGGTACAAGGAACGACTGTACCGGTTCGCATGATTCGCAGGTCCTTAGGAGTCCTTCCTAATAAGGAAGATATTAGGATTCCCTTCCTAATGAACGACTGTAGCATTTCGTGCAGCACTATCTTCGGTACGCAAGCAGCCCTGGTCTCAAGGGAATGCATTATCAACATAATTATCGTAATGAACCTAATTATCGCCATAGGTTCGAGTCATATAGCAACTGAGCACCTCGCTGCGCATGCTGAGTCATCTTCAGTTACTACAAGTGTCACTGATATCCTGCGTGTCAGTTAAAGCCGCTAGGGGCTAATTCTCCTCCGTCTCCAAAGCACACGCTTCTTCGTCTTGTTCCTTGATCTTTTCTATTTTTTTGCTTCATTGTTTTCTAATCGAACGGAAGGAACCGGGTTATGCACCAACTTGTCTGCTCCCAGTCGCTTCGGTCGGCAGTGTTGAGCCCGCTACACTTAGGTAACTGAGTACCGCTATTTGCTACTCCTCTAACACGAAGGGCAATTACTAGCATCGCTACTTATTCCGAAATGTAGCGCGGTACCGCTACCGGAAGGAAATATATAGCGGCGCTACTGCCAAGCTGCCTTGTAAGATATTCTTTTTATGACGAACATGTAATCATGATGAGTAGAGCCCACATAACGCTTAGGCAATAAAATATTGTTTTATGCGGGAACAATAAGCACGAGAACTGTCGAAAACAGCTCTGAAATCTTTATTCTAGGCAGGATAAGTTGGCACAGAAATTAGAAAATGTCACTTGATCATGCCGGATTCTGAGACTTCAGACACTGATACCGCCTTGTCGAAGTGAAATGGCGTGGAATACGAGTTACGTCTTTTGTTTTGCCCACTAAAGCAGCGGGAAAGTAGCGGCAGCAGCATCGGACACGGTACAAAAAATTTTAACTACTGCAAAAAGTAGCGAAAACAGCTGCACTGCTAGTAGCGCCTCTACGCACAACATTGTCTCTCGACAGGGAAACGCGTCCAGCCACACGCACAAACACACAAAAGAAAAACCCGTCCCCGAATTACGCACGTGTGTGCCGTCATGTACCGCATATGACTAAATTCAGGCGTCTGCACCATGATAAACATTCGCATTATAGGCAAGGCGAAGGCATGCTACGTTGCAGGCGTTTTGCTACTAGAATTTTGCAGTACGACGGTAACTATCTTATTTCAAGACAGTTTATGAAAATCTAATTTCTCGAATTCAGCTTTGAACCTTGCAGAAGAAGCCTCTGTTTATCGCAAACTGAGTACAATCAACTTTTGTCATTTCACAAATCAATAACTCGAACTCGAATCGAGAAGTCGAATAGAAAGAAAAAGAAAAAAAAAAGTGTGACATTGTTTGCTCCTCTCGTGGCCCTTTTCCACGGCCGCTGGTCTACGTATAGGGACAGGTCAGATAGCGTAAAATCTCAGATTTCCCAATTTCCCTTCGTTTATGCGATTATCTTTGCATTACTGACGTCTATTCTTGTCATTTACGTGCGCAGTGTGGGCAGCCGCTTTCGTTTCTCGAAGGGGCAATTTCCTGCCTGCCTTTTCAACCACTGCCATCTCCGGCCGCTCCTGCCTGGCCTTTTCAACCATTTGCCATCTTACCAGTCCATTGTAATCACTTGCCTCGAATTTTTTATTATGCTCGCGTCACGGAAAATGTGTGATCAACGACATTCGTCTGTAGGGAATATAATAGGGAAGTTTGATTTCAATATTGGAACTTTTAAACTTGCCGAGTCAACATGTTCTCTTCTTCTTGTCACAAATAGAAAGCGCGTGTAGGGTTTTCGACGTCCCATGACAAAGTACATTTCCCGATTTGATGGTTATTGGCAAAAAAAAGAAAAAGAAGAAAAGAAACGATATTGAAAGACGCGTAAAAACTGCCGTTCGCCTTCAAATTATATCCAGCAGCCACACGAGGAAGGCACACTATGACCTCAATGCTGAACCAAGCAAACTAACAAGCAAAATAACAGGTATCTGGAACATCACTGAGAGAAAGAGACAAAAAGGACAATCAAGAGGACAAATCAATTGTTTTCGAGGTTCAACGTATTAGGCATTTGTCTCTCCCTTCTTCTTCTTCTTTTCTTTTTTATCAAAAGTTACTGTCCCGTTTTCTGATATTGAATGGAGTTTGTCGGACAGTTCCTTTTTTATGACAAGAAGAAAAGCAAAGGAAACAGAGAGAACAAGACATATCAAATCTTGATAAAATTTACCGTTTTTTGGGGCGGAGGGGAATTGATAAAATTACATGATGCATATGCTATGAGACTGCCTCAGTGTGAAGTATTCTGGTCTTTCGCATTTGCACGATGTCGAAAACATGCCGTAAAACGTTTCTTCCATATCCCAACGTCCTTGACTTTTGCGAGTGAACATGTACGCCTCCTTATATATGTGGCTTCCCAGCCAGTAGTTCTTCTTATGAAGCCACATAAACATGTTAGTTAGTTAATAACTTAATAAAAATATGGTATCCCTGTAACCATGTCAACTGTTTTAGGAAAACCGGTGCTACGGAACCTGTGTGACCAACGCCATTTATCCGTAGGAGAGCTTGGAACGAATTTTCGTTCCCTGATTTCTTGAATGGCACTCCAAAATTTGCCAAGTCCGCATAACGTTTTGTGCCATATTACATTTACGATCTATTAGAAAATCCATTCATTCCTTGCTGCAACGGTATTACACTAGAGATAAGAATAGTAAGAAACAACAAGAAGAGAAACGAGAACCCCGGATTCGCGATGTTATACATAACGGAATCAGGAAGGGGCTAGGTGGCTGTTTTCAAAATTACGGTTGCTACATGGCCGAAATTTCATGAAGCCGAACTATCAGAAGGCATAAGGAAAGGAATTCTAAGGTATTGTAAACTCAGAAAAGTCGAAACCGGAGAGAGAGTTCTGGTTATTTGTAAAAAGAAATGAAAAAAAAAGTGTGCAGCGAATGCCACCACCGAGGTGAATCTCGCAAAAATCTGATTGAGCGCTCCCAACAGACACTTTAGCGACACACGAGGAGCTGACGTGGCGTATCGTATCACAAAAAATGCAACAGTGCATTCAACACTGCAACACAGTGCAACAGTGCACTCAACACAGTGCAGCAGTGCAATTCACCTTCCTGAAGTTGTACAAGTTGATGCATAACTTTCCCATCAAGACAATTGCAGGGGGTGGCGATTTTAGTTCATAAGGTATGGAGTTCGGGGTCAACCCCGAGATGCTATGAGGTTGACCAAATAGACTGCGACACATTTTGGTGGAAGGTAGTATCCTTTCCTCCCTCCATCTCTCTCGCGTTTTTTTTTCTGCTGTTTTCGTCAAAAACAACTACGTTGCTGCTCAACGTCTTTAATGCCGCCCATAAAATCTACATATTAATAGGGAAAATAGGCGACATAAGACGGACGACAAACCTCTCTTTCCCAGGTAGACCAGTCGCCAGGTCATAAATAATGAATATGTAGCCTACTATTCAATTGTTGTTAATTTAATTGGGGGTTTATGTACACGAGACAACTGAGGTCATGAGCGACGCCACAGCAGCGTCCCGGTCTACTTAATTGTTTTACGCGTTGTGCACCACTCACACAGAGTGTTTCAGTAACAATGTCAAAAGCATAAAAGAAGGAAAGCGCGTCACGGAAAACGTGTGATCAACGACATTTGTTTGCAGGTAATATAATATGGAAACACGCCGAGTCAAAATGTCAATTTTCTCTCGTTTTTCACTTTCACGCGGCTTCATTGCACCACACGCATACTGACGCTGAACTTCGCGTTACACTAACATAACCGTCCTGTAATTTTTTGTCACAAGTAGAAAGCGCACGTAGGGTTGACCACACTTTATTACGAAGTAGATTCCCCGCTTAGAAGGTTATGGCTAAAACGTGAGACAGAAACAAGCGTGCAGACTGTCGTCCGCCTTCAAAGTGCATCAAGCTACGAAACAAGGATGACTCACTATCTCCTCGATAGTTCAGATGATGAAGGCAGCAACGTAACAAATAAAACAGCAGGTACCCGAAACAACTGTGAGAGACAACACCAAAAGGACGGGTAATCGTTTTCGAGCTACGACGTGTTACACATTTTTCTCAGTGATAAAGCAATGTATGTATGTATAATTTCACACTTATTGTTGTGTGTGTGTGTGTGTGTGTTTGTCAAGAGGCAAACCAGCCCAGTCACACACACAAACACATAAAAGAAAAACCCGTCCCCGAATTTCGCACGTGTGTCCCGCCATCTATGGCGTATGACTGAGTTCAGGTACCGTCTGCACCATAATAAAAATTCGTTATGTAGGCAAGGGGAGTTTGTCGGACTAATCCTTTTTCATGGCAAGAAGAAAAACAAAGGAAATAGAGATAACAAGAGATAGCAAATCGTGATAAAATTTACTTTTTTTTTTTAGAGGGAGGCGGAATTGATAAAATTAGATGAGGCATATGCTGTGAGACTGCCTCAGTGTGAAGTATTCTGGTCTTTCGCATTGCGCGTTCTCGAAAACCTTCCGTAAAACGTTCCTTCCATCTACTTCATGTAAAGTCCCCATCGAGCCCCTCCCAATTTCTCTTTTTATTTTCTTATTTCTGGCTACGTTACTGATCCATACGGCACACTTCTATACTGTATTCATTCAGGGATTGCAAATTCTATCCTTGGTTGGACCTCGACAGCAAGCACCTGACTAAGAATGGATTACATTTCGTATCATATATCACTATATATTACACTACCAGTATTGTTGCAGGAACAGGTATATCAATTCGTACGCATATAGCAACACACAGTCTTGTCTAAAGACTTATGCGCATGCTGTTGTACCTTCCGTACATTTTATTGCAATAACAGAGGTTATTGCAGTAACCCTTTCCAGCAGTGACAGAAAGATGTGTGTATGTGTGAGTGAGCATACGCGCCTGTGACCGGCCAATCGTTTTGCCCGTTCTTTTTTATGAAACAAGTGCAACACACAAACAAAGAGTCCCAGTAGCCACATTAGTTTTTGACGTGAATATGTCTTATAAATTTTCAACCACACGGTATGTTTTCTTGTAGCTTTCGGACTTCCCCATGAAACGGTTCATCTGTTTGGACCATCGCCTGGTAACCTTGATGGAGATAGAGCTCTCCGGAAGGTAGTTCTGTGCACATTGTCCAGCTGAGTTCAAAGGCTTTCCAAACCGTTGTCATGTTTGAGAAAATGAAAGAGAAAGACAGACACCGAGGGTAAAATGTGGGACAGGGGCGCTTGCACAGTGTCCTGGCTTATTGCGCCTGAACGCAGGAAATGACAAAAATGTGGTGGGACAGCCAAATAAATGTCGGCAATTATGTACAGCCATCAAGTCCGCGAAAGAGCCAGGGCATAAATATGCAGTCCGCTGTTTTACGCGTGTTTCACTAACAATGTCAAACCGATAAAAGAAATAGAAAAATCGCGTCACGGAAAATATATGGACAACGACATTCGTCTGTAGGGAATGTAACAAGGAAATTTGGTTTCAATATTTAAACTTCTAAACTTGCCGAATCAACGTGTTCTCCTCTTTTTGTCACAAACAGAAAGCGCGTGTAGGGTTTCCCACACTCCATTACAAGCGTGTAATGGGGTGTTGGTCTGGCGTGTAAAAACTGTCGTTCGCCTTCAAATTATATGAAGCAGCCACACGAGGAAGACTCACTGTTATCTGAATGCTGAAGCAAGCAAGGTAACAAGCAAAACAACAGGTATCTGAAACAACAGTGAGAATAGAAACGCCGCTCATAGCCCCACTTGCTTCGGGGCGCTAACACGTAATAAAAAAATCTAAAAAATATCAAGAGGACAGGTCACTTGTTTTCTAGCTTCGCTGTATTACGCATTTGTCTCTCTCTCTCATCTTTTCCTTTTTTTTTTCAAAAGTTACCGTCGCGCAATCTGATATTGAAAGGAGTATGTCGGACAAATCCTGTTTATAGCAAGAAGAAAAACAAAGGAAAGAGAGAGAAAACAAGCGATAGCAAATCGTGATTAAATTTACTTTTTTTTTAAATTGATAAAATTACATGAGGCATATGCTGTTATACTGCCTCAGTGTGAAGTATTCTAGTCTTTCGCGTTACAGGATCTCGAAAACCTTCCGTAAAACGTTCCTTCCATCTGCCAACGCCCTTGACTCTTGCCTTTGTTAAGGAATAATAGGCTCGTGGGGTAGCCCAAGTCCGAAGGGCTATTTTGGGAGTACAGATTCTCTAGCGAACCTGTTTAGAGAAAGCAGAGTTCCTGCTGGCCGCTAACCGACCAGATAAGGATGGTGGCGCCGCGTAGTAGCGACTGATTCAACGTGATGGGGAAGGGAAATAGTGGGACCGTAGCCTTAAAGGAACTGTAAAGTGAATTTCAACTCAGGGTTACCTTATGATTTTATGAAAGCCTAGGAAGACTACATCTCAGTTACAAAATATTTCTTTTTGAATCCCTTTTTTCTTTGAGTAATCGAATTTCAAAGATTGCTTTCGAGCGCAAAGCTCAGTACAACTTGAGCAACAACACTGGGTTGGCTCGTGTCGGCTACGGCTAGTCTCGCCTTTCTAAACCGCCTCCCGGTCTGTGGCGACATGACCTACTACTATACTAGAGACCTGGACATCCGCAATGCTCCCAGCACCGGGGTAGTAGTCCTGGCAATCGCCGCTTGGCTATGGGATTTGGCGCTAGCTCGCACTATTCGTCACCACGTGACTTGTCGAAACCGCGGCGATGGTAGGCTGTGTTGACAACGACAAAGCAGTATCCCTGCGTAGCAGTTGCAGACTAAAGGCGGTGGCAAGTGTGATTCCCTCTCCCCAATAATGGTATGTGGCGCTTGCAGCGGTCACTAACGTAACTAACCCGTGACCCGTCTCTACCATAGGGGATCGCCAGCTGTCCAGGTTTCTAGTATAGAGTAGGTCGTGTGTGGCGAAGCCGTAATGTTGGTTTGAGGTCCACGTCGTGTGATGTCGATTTTTTCCAAACTTGAATGCCCTCGAGCTTGCGAGAGTCCAGCAGTCACGCCCGCAAAACGTTTGTTCTTACGAGTGCACGCGGGAGACGCAGCATGACACGATATTATCCGCAGAATCGTCGGCGGAGAATGACTTACCGTCATTGCCGTCAACTGGCCGCCGTGGGAAACACTCTTCATGTGTAATGAAAATGTTGAGAACCTCGCAGCGGAAATATTGCTTGTGGCAGCGGAAATATGGAAATGTGCTTTCGGTTCAGGTGTCCTTGCGGCAAATGTGTGCCGATGCCGACGGCAGAAGAATGCCTTTGTTGCCGCGAAATGAGACGTTACTGAAGCAGCACAGCGGTTGCATTTCAAGAAATCTGTACTTCGAAATACTGTGGCTGAAGACTCAGTTGCTCCAGGTATCCTACTGCTACGTGAGAGAAAGTGAGAAGTACGCTGTTATCAGGAACAGCAAAGTGAACAAGTGAGTTCATTCATGTGTGCCTTCGATTTGTTATTAGTAAAGTTACATATCATAATTGTACATTGGTACATGCGGGAAGTTTGGGTACTTTGCCTACAAACAGGTTACCAGGTGGCTCAGGTGGCACTGCAGAAAAGTCCTCAAAACATGTACTGTACATACCATAAGGGAAAACTTTCCTTCTGAAGCATACAAAGGTTTTTGCCTTTTTGACGTGTAATGCAGTAGGTGCTGTCTGACCATGTGTATTTTATTCGCTTTAACTGAGATGAAGCTCTCACTTTTCTTTCAGGTGCTTGTAGGCAGCATTGAATGCCTCCCATCTTACTGGTACACTGGATGGCTTGGTCGTGAACACTGCTTGATCACAACAGTCTCTTTCATTCACAATAGATGTCTGCCATATTCCCTTCGGAAATTAACAGACAGACAGTAAAATACATTCTTCAGACATCAAAGCTTGTAATGTTGCTTTATTGATCACTGTGTTTATGAATGAGCATACAAGTGATCGCAGTAAACAAGCAAACAATGAAGGAGAACATCCCCATACTCTGTTCATATCAATTTGCAATAATGCAATGTATGTATTCTTTTTTTTTTCTTCTGTACAGTGCACAGGTGTTTGCCACAAACACGTTGCAGTCCAGAATCTCTAAGAGAACAAAGGCTATCACCTTACCTATAAAACATCTGGAGTTCATGACTTTATCAGTATAAGAAGGCCTCAGGTGGGGGTCATGCCAATGGCATCAACAGAGACTTCTCTTCAGAGCCTCCCTATCGTTGACAAACATTTTAGACCTTTTCTGTGCACATCCATCTTTGCAACCCTTTTGCAATTTCTTATTATAAATTTCTCATGTTTTCCCTCATACCAGTCCAATTGCAGTCATTGGCGTGGGCTCAGGCCTTTTGTAGAGCGCTACTATTTCACTCTAGCTCACATCTTTGCAAGTTGTCGGTGTTTCACTCAGGAGGTGATCTACATCCTCTGCGAAGATAAAATATGGTCACGGTTAAGTGTCTTCCCTATGCTCTTTATATCGAAACATGGTTCCTCATGGCTGCCATTGATGTTGTAAGTGTGCCGGGTCAAACCTAGACACATTATCTCGAAGCTTCTATACACTGTTTCCTGAATGACAGCTCATTTGTATACGTAAGCTCATACTTCTCCACATGCTAAGCAGAAGCTCTACATTTCCCTCAGAACTGGAACTGCACCTGTAACGGTGGTTACAAGTATGCTGCATCCACGGGTTTAGCTCTGCACATGCACGGGACTTCAAGCATGCGGGACTGCAGCTTCAAGCTTTTTCTTAATCCTCTGTTACACGATCCTCTTGTGCACTACATGGCCACTAACCTTTCCCGAGCATGGCAATAGCATATTGCAATTGTACAAGCTTGTTATTTTTACCTTTTATTACATGTACCTTTTATGTCATTGTTGCAGATAGAATTATTGTAACAGAAACTTCAACTATGCAACGCCTGTGTGCCTTGTTTTGTATTATTTTTTCGTGCCATCAATACTTTCTAACAAGAAGTTGGATTTCTTCCTCACTACCTTCTTCGTTCCCTTTCACTAATGTACATCAGTATAAATATCTGTGCCATGTGTGTCTGTATCATGCCTAATGAAGGACGGACTCTATTTGAAACCTTGTGTTTCAATAAGATTATTTCAGTGTTTCAGTCTCTTATGGCCGTGGGTTCTGATAATCCTACCTGTGTCGCGAAAAGGAGCCTGCAACCTTTCTAGTAGGTGTTGTAGATGAGGTCTGTTGAGGTGACTTTAATATTAATCGGCTCGAGTAACCAGGGAACCAGGTCAACAACAAGTACTACAAGGTGTCATTTATATCTGTGAAAACATAAGGCGCTATGAATTCACACCTTGGCTGCACTGGCCCCATTGAAAAGGATTGTGCCAGACAGCAAGACGTTCCCCGCAGCCATCTTGTTCACTTCTGGCTGACGTGTCCAAGATAAATTGTGTTTACTTGGGCACTCGGCTTGTGTGGTGAGAAGCGTGACGCGAACATCTGTGCAGCTCTGTGAGATGCACCGGAAGTTCTGAATTTGATGCACATTTGATGTACTTCTTGTGGTCTGGTGGAGCAGATGGCACAACACTGCAAAGTAGAAGAGCGTTTAGTATCTGCAAACTTGTATCAGCAGGCCATTCAAAACTGTTGTCTTCAGATTTCTAGAATGTCTCAACAGCTGGTTCCACCAGTGGTGCAGATATTGCCATACCATGCACCTGCAAGGAATGGATAAGTTAAAATGTTAAACACAACAAGAGCTTGACCCACCTGTGAGCATGAGGGTGTATGGACAACTGGATAAAGTTTGAGAGATGTTGACGGTAAATCATGCGTTTGCACGCTTTTGCTTCCGAGTTTCACATTCTTGTCAGTCACGATGGAAGCCTGCCTGTGTCGCTGAAATAAATGAAGAATACGGTCAGTTTCTATAGCGGATAATTTATTTGACACTTATATTCTCCTGCGAGAACTCGGGGCTCCCCAGGGGAAGGGGGATATTGCGTTTGGACATCACGCAGCGTAGGCATCACCAAAATCGATTTGAATTTGGAGTGAACCACATATATGTATTATTCCTGTGCATCGGTAAATACATACCTCGTGCGCACTGGTGTTCGCATCGTCAGACGTCGCAAGGAGAAACACTGGTGTCGGGATTGCGGTCCGTTTGAAAAGTTTTCGACAATCCGCTGCTACCATTTCGTACGACTCGCCAGAGAGATGGGTTGAGTAAATATGGCGTGGCTCACGAATGTCTTGATCAAAGGAAAGTTGGGTAGCAAGCGAGCTGGTGGTGACGACCCATGACTTGAAAACCCGAGACGAGGTAGAGACGCTAATAGACAAGCGCTTGCAACAACTTCCGTTTCCGCGCATTCCCCATTGGAATCTTGTGGTACACAACGTCGCTTGTCGAAAGAGCACACTTGGTGTATCCCCGATCGTTACAGTGGATACCTGGCATCGCTGTCAGGTGAAGTTCTGTTCAATTTCGGGAGGAAATGAACTTTTTTGCGTACACAAACCTCGCAAGGCCGTGCGATATGGTTGTGAGGATAGCAAACAGAGGGCACTCACCGGCGCTGACAGTATTTTGGGATACTGTTTCTTCGATATTTTGAAGAATTGTCGCAGTAAGTCTGGTGATTCTAAAAGTAGTGTTTATTAGAGATTAGTAGCCGGTCATAAGTTCATTGTGTATTACTTAGGTGTCACGTGACGGGATAACTCCCATCATGAGTTTTTTAGCTCTTGCGGGGCGCAACCTACTGTCCGATTAAATTTTTCTAGTTTATACTGTGTACTAATTAACGCGTTTTGAGTGCTTAGGCTCTATGTGTGGCATCACACAGGCAAACCCAACCAGGTCGCACACAGAAACGGGGGGGGGGGGGGTCAAATTTCACTTTACAGTTCCTTTAACCAATGCTATTTTGTACGGGAGCTGTGAGCCCGACATGTCGTTACTGAGACTTTTTTTTCTTCACGGCTCCCACCGCGACTTGAAGCCGCAAATAAGATATGCTTTATTCATTCCTCCGTTGTTTTTCTTTCTTCTCCGTTCGATCGGTCGTTCGGAACCTCGTTCCTCAATCAAACGACTCTCGCCCAATCAGCGCAAAGGAAGACTAACGCCAATTCTCAGAGACAAATGAGCATCAAAATATTTACACATATATTACACAGTCAATTAGGAATATTTAGAGCAACTATGTCAGTGGCGACAATGTTTTCGGGGCGGTGCGCGTTTAGTGTCGGCGGCTGGAAGGCGTCCCTTGTTTGAGAGCAGCTAAGTTGAATACATCTACGTATACGCGAGGGCAAGCCCGTGCGAAGTGGCAACTCTTTTGTGGACAGGACACGAAGACAATAAAACGGAGCCGTCGAGCGCGTTTGTGAGTGAAGGTGTTCCTCGATTTGCGTCGTACTCGTGCGGTGGTGCTTGCTTGCTAGACAGTAGCAGCAGACATTCGGATGGGACGCGATCGCTCCAACCCAGCAAGAAAGTACTTTACGTACTTTAGTACTTTAGTACTTGACATCACGACAGACAAGTCCGTTTGTAGCATGCGCTTCAAGAAAGGAGAAAGCCCATTTGAACAGACAGTAACCTACAGAAACCAGGAGCTACCAGTTTCACAGCTGGCTATTAATATTAATTAATTAAGGTTATTAATATTAAATACCATGTATGCGGAATAAACGAGTTTACATTTTCTAACATTGATTTTTTTGTTGTGGGGATGAATATCCCCACCAGAAGCGGAACCGGTTAAAAACCGCCATGAACCGTTATTTTTTTGCTCCGGAGCAGAACCGGTACCGGGTCGTTTATGATGTAACCGGAACGAAAACCGCAACGAAAAACGTTTCGGTTCGACACCCTGCTCGTTGCACTTAGTTTGGCGTGTTTAATGGTGATCATGCTGTTATTTTAATATTTCTATTCTTTTTATTATTGAAAATACACGCCAAATATTGAAATATGAAAATATTGAAAAGTTCGAACGCAGGGAAGAATCCTTATACTTTTATTCCTTTAAAGCACACTGTTCTGCACCGTTAGTTACATAAATCCTGGTTGTTCACTGGTGGTTCTGATATACAAAGAATTGAAGCGAATGAGTGATGTAAATATCTTACAGAATCATATATTGTTCCATATGTCAAGACCCAGTTCCCCTTCATTAATAACTCCCTACTATTACTACATGTAGTTTTTTTGTGCAGTTTTGTCAATAGCTCACATTATCATGCGAACTGAATTCGGCCCGACCACCCGAACACTAAAAGTGCAGTCGAAGACAAAAAAAAAAAGACCATCTTAGAATGTCTGGGCACTGCACCATCGAATACGATCGTAGCGCACATGTAGGGGGACGTTTGACATTCGACTCGTCTCTGTGGACGCCAAGTGACAAGCCAACGACACGCGTGACAATGTGAAGAAGCACTGCGTCCGCTCTCATATCGTTTCGTCGTTTGTACTGCGCTTTCTCCAGCAGCCTCGAACTCCACACGACATCAGTGCACGTCCCCAGGGGGAGTGGCCTGGAGGCAAGAGGTCGTACACCTCTCACCGCGACAACGTTTTGTAGAATGAAATTGCGTTGCAAAAAAACGTTGTCAAGCCGAAATGTTTAGGCGAATACTTTTTATACAACGCTTGACAAAATGAGCGTGGTTTTCACCCAGCTAGAGTACCCTTTCCATGATCCTTCAGGTTCATCCAACGGGTGGGATATATTTCTTACAACAAAGAAAAAGGAGGAAAGGTCAGCCAAACGGGACGTCGGCTTGCTATACTGCAAAGAAAAAAGAATAGAAAAGGACGAGGAAATAACAAACATTGAAGGGAGGATCAGGTAGATTAAAGACAAAGATGGCGGAAGAAGGGTGAGGTGGACTAAAGCAAATGAGTTCAAAAATACGAGATTAATGCATTGAGGGTGAGGGGTGAAGATGGGGCACTGAAGAATGAGATGGCACGACTTGAGTTCACAGGCTGCTCATGACACCTTTGTCGTTCAGGAACGTCAAAATTGCTTTGACCACAAACCGCTATGTGGGATGTCGTAGTCGGCCGAGAAAGGCTTCACTATTGTTACCAATTTCAGATGCTGATGACCAAAGTGCTTTCCCTGGACAAATTGTCAGGTGAAGTCCAGGTTAGGGATGTCACCACAAGCATTCTGTACAGCGTTCCGTGGTTTCCGGCTGGAAAGGTGAACAGCATACGAAAGGTAAACCTAGCGTGGACATCCCAATTGCATGTGCCTGGTACACGTAGTCAGAGAAACTGCCCTGCGTGTCAGAATTTCTTTTAACGTATGCCGATAAGAGAGCACGAATGTGAAATGAATTGTGAATAGCTGCCCGATAGTACGATACAACACTTTGAGGATAATGGCACAAGGGCACCGGACATGGACATTAACGAGCTCATTCATCCTGGCCCTCTCACATATCGCAACAAATCCAACCTTAAGTTCGATTGTAGATGGCACACGTAAGCTGCCCATCAGAGAAATTTCGGAGAATTCATGATTAAAGTGTCATTGAGGAGTGCACCATGGGATTTAGATACATTTCCATATTTCCAAATAACTTGAACAAGAACAGCATTTACATGCCGTAACTCGAACGTGTATGCGTACTAGTGCTGGAAGATGCCAGAGATGAGGAAGTTACTCGACATAAGGAACCCATTACCAGATAAGTTACAAGACAAAAAAGGTAACGCAGTTACTAACAAAGTTACATGTAATGTATTACTTATAAGTTACTTGCTAACGAATATAAACGTTCTAGTATTTGTGATTTCTTCACGAAATTCAGATCCTGATCTGAAAACGGGCAGTGTAAGACTTTTTGTGCAAACAGTTTTATTTACAAGGAACTACAGCAGTAAGTACTTGATGTCACGAAAGAAGTGTACCCTTACCCAGACGGAACAAAACTCCCCGTGGTGTTCTTGTGGTTATCCTTTCCCGGAAATTCGGATCTCCATGGGAGACAGACATTTTTCTGACGGACGTCCCCAGTTGTATAGTGGCGTTAAGCACAACAGCCACTTTTTTCTAATCCAGTTCTAGGAATTTCTAATCCACCACCACCCAATTCTAATCCAACACAAGCCAGTGTTGGATTAGAATGGATTAGAAGTGTTGGAAGTTCTAAGCCATCCGATTGGTGGCCCCACTTCGATTGACAGACCCCCTTTTTGACTCCGCCTCTTCATGCTGAATGGTTCAAGCTGCCATTGATGACCCCACTTTGATTGACAGGCCCCCTTTGGCTCTGCCCCTTCACGGTGATCCATCCAGTGTCTACTTGATTGGCTATTCTTCATTGCCACCCTATCAATTCACGTACTCATAGACACCTAAATGGTCTATTCTATTCATTTCTAAACCTAGTGGTTCGCTCTGGACATTCTATTCTATTAATTTCTAAGTTGACTCATGGGCCCCCCAAATTGCTCACCTCTCTATTGATCTGGGTACTCAATTTCTGAACCTAGTGATTTGCTCAGGATTCTATTGGCTGCCTATTATACATGCTCCATATACTGATTGGTGAATTCTACTCACAGGTTACTCCCTCATATGCTTTCAACTGCTTATTGGTTCATAATTTCAACCGCAACATAGACAACCGCTCGTGGGTCAATTCCATTCATTTCTGGGCCAGCGCACAGGCCTCCCAAATGCCATATTGGCTTGGGATGCTTTCTAGTTAAGGCGGTGCATCACCACCGACACTCTATGGGCATTACATTTCAACTCTCGTAGCGCCGCGAAAATTTGGTTGATCTCCGTGCAACTGCTTTTAAATGGAAGAGGATGCTTAGATTTAGTGCATGATAGAAGCAGATTTTGCGTTTTAGACTCAGAAATTTTTATATCGTCGTCGAAAGGTTTGGCAAAAGCTATATTTCGACATTCCGCTGGCTTACAAAATAGAGTCGCCCAAAATCGAAAATCTGGCTCGATCACGCACTAGAAAAACATATCAAGAACCAATACCAACAAAAAGATTTCATCTATGTTAAGCCATTGACTCGGCACACGAGTTTTTGTCAGGTATGGTCGTCCGTCGGGTACATCCCTTCAGAATGGGAAGCGCAGTGCTGCCATCTATCATCGAGTGTGTCGTCACAAGCAACAACAATTTGACCGCTGGAAATGATATACCGCTGCACGTGGCCGGAAGACGACGAGGCTGACGTTGACCATGACGCAGGAGCACGAGCACGGGCAGCGTAGCCCAGCCCCAAATTTTGTTTATTGTTTGTTCAACGATGCTCATTTTCTCGGGGAACAGTAGATGAAACTTATTTGTCTGGGAATTCCCAGTCGCAGCCACAGAAATGTGGAAGGATCATGCTTGTAAAAAAATAGTGGCGCTGGATAGGTCATACAGTGAAATCTTTTCTTTTACACGGGATGCCGGAAACCTGGCAGTGCTTTTAGCACTCATCCAGTAGGGTGTCAACGGGAAAGGGGGTCTATTGTTTCATGGGACAACTTTACAATAGTTATTTGAACAGCACTGGGTATCCCCTCGTCCCCTCGTGGTTAGGAGCGCGGATCAAGTACCCTAGACTCTAAGCATTCGGAATTTCGGGCGGCGGATGGAGCTTGTTGGGGCAGATTTCAGACACGTCCATATCGTTTAGTGTACAATAAGGTACAGCGGACAATTTGATGGGCAAGTTTGCAAATATGCTTCGGCTGAGAAAAGTTATTCAGGATCGAAGTTGAATCAGAATGGAAGCTGAAATGGAATCGGAGCACTTGGGACCCAGGTCGAAGTACGGTAAATAAATGTATAGAAATGTTGGCTCCCTCAGACTGGGAAATGAATATCAGCGTTACGACGTCATGAGCGAGCACTGGGATGGCAGAAGCGTCAAAAACCGGCGGCACGGGAAACCCACAGTGCCGTCTTCCTCACACCGTTGCACAATGAGGGCGTCAGGGCGGACACTGATGAACGTGAGCATATGATGCCAGTAATACTTTAGTGGTACCTCAGAAAGTTATACATGTGTAGTTGCTCGCACGATGAAACAAAGATTATAACACCTGGATGCTCACATGCGGATCAGTAGCTTCAAGGCGCTCGTAACCTATCACCCATTGAGTTGTGCACTTGCGGACATGGAAGTCCTTTCTGAACGCAGAAAAGGACTGCGCAGTGAACTAACACTGCAGTGCAAAATGTGCACACTAAAGGGTGTGGCTGACACTGAGGTTCCACCAAGCATTCGACAAGATCATATGGACGTGAACACCGCTGTAGTCTTGGGAGTCCTCTCTAGTGGAACGGCATATTGAGGCGATGATCAGTTATGTGCCGCACTAAGCATGCCGTGTATGGTGACCGGAACATTCGCGAAATATCAGGACCAACTGGTGGACGGTAGCAAGCGTACAGGACAGAGTCACGTACCGGAACTGAGGAAGTGCGGTCTGTGGAAGTGCGCGCATGTCTACTGGTACCAGATCCACGGCCAACTCCACGTATAACCAACCGGCACTACTGCATCTTCGTTGTAGGTACTGGACGACGCCTTTCGGAACGAGAAAAGGGTGGTGTACCTTGCGCGAATTTATAACGACTACCTCCTGCCAGAGCCTGTTGACCCTCGCTATCCTCGAAGCATGCAAATTAGGGCTCCCGATTACAGAAGGAAGTACGATAAGCCTTGTAATAAAGCCTTGTAATATATATATGTAGCCTTGTACGATAAGAATTGTAATCAGTGTACCGTGTACCTTTTGCTAATCGAGACAAGCTCATGTGATGTCGGCAGCCTCGACGAGGACGAGAAAGAAAGCTAGAGTGGATTTCTAGAAGTTCCTGCGCGGATAGGCAAGGTGACGCTCACAATGACAATTTGTTATGAAATGCTCTCATTCCGAGATCCACGAGCTGGAGTCATCTGCAACCGAATGGGACATCAAAGACCTAGTTCACGGCTTGCTGATCTGTACATGGGCGAAGTCTGGGGCCGTGGTTAGTGACGACCAGGATGAGCACAACAGACCCGAATTATATACTCGACCAAACTGGAAACCTCCATTCGCACTTTACATTCCAAGCAGCTGTATGGTCCGCGCACACACATTTTTCTCCTCTAACCTGCTTTTCTTCCCTTTTCTTCTTCTCTTTTGCCTTTCTCCTCCTCCTCCAATGATGTCCAACGATATGGGAAATGCTATATGCAGCCTCTTTGCAGTGTTATTTGATTTCCGTTGACTGTGCAAGTAAATGAAGCGTTTTGCACCACCACAACGTGGTCTGAAATTTGTAAGCCCAGGGTGACAGGAAATAAAGAAAACAGGTTACGGTTTCGTTTCGCAATTTACGAGTAATATCGGCAGCGTATAACATGTCGACACAAAGTTATTTCAACCGCATCCTATCCAACTTAGTTTTTTTGTGTTCCGAGAGATTTCATTTATTATATGCCCAAGCATTGCAGAAATCGCGCGAAAGGACTGGTGACTAACCATTCGCCCGACAACAGCACAGCACGGAACAGCAACAGATCAACGAAGAAGTTCAGGAGACAGCTGGACAGCCTGTGCGCATTCAAAAGCCGCGACACTAATTGTTCCGTCTGGCTGAGCGCGATATGCGTGTTTACAGTATTGGACTTGGCATGGGTGAGCACGAGCGGTCGTATGTTTGCACAAGATTTCGCTTGACCCATCGCGCGCCAAGAGAAAACAAAAATAACACAAAAAGAAGACGTTACACCAGCGGTACTGCATTTCCAAGCAAGCGCCAAAATGTTGTGAAGCGGTGACTGTGCAAACCATTTCGCTCGCTGCGCCATCCCTCGACTGTAGACGACGAAGTGCCGGCTATGATGCACCGCCTTAAGCCAGGACAACGCTTCGGAACGGTAGGGACATAGAAAAACATGGGAAATAGTTTTCAACATTTATTAAACACATCATGGCATTCTCAGAGAGATTGTAGTTCTCTCTGGGGCACTTCCAGGCACACTGGACATTTCCGCCCGCATCCATGGCGTTTTTCGCATAAGTACCATGTGGATCACCCAGGCGTTCGTCCTTCTCCGTCCACGGCCCATTCCCAGACCGCACGAGAGAACAGCATGTCACAGAAGTATCAGTTCTCTTCCTGCACATCTTCTGGAGCGAAAAAGAACATTATGAGCTTCACTATTTACATCATCCATTTACACATCCATTTAAACTTGCCATATTCACAGCTTCCGTAAGGGTAGGATTCGATGTTATTGCAGAGGTATTGCTTGTCGTCATATGCCATCAGACTTCTTTTGACATTTGTGATGGTGTACATGCACTGTTTCTCTCCAATTATTGACACTTGCTCATTCGATACGCTCGTGTGGTTGAATAAGGTATCACAGTATTTCTCATGGAGGAGGTGCTTGCGTATAATATTTTTCTTTACCCCTTTAGCTCCTGCAATTTGCTTTTCTCCAGCTAGTTTGATGGAGTACATTCTAGCTTTCAAGCATATTACTTCTTCGATAGGTACACTACCAGTTTCGCTTTTGAAAGCCCCAACTCTCTCATGATTCTTTTCACTGTACAGTGGATGATCCCTGTCGAAGGAAGACAAATCTAAGTGGTCGTCTGCGATCGCTCGTAACTGATCTTCGTAGTCCTTGCAGAATAGGCCGAGGATCAGAGAATCCATGTCAAAGTAACAGGTAATCACTGGACAAGTGAGCTTACTCGACAGGGTTTCGTATTAGAATGAGTACATGGTTAATTTACTCAGTTCCAAAATCGTAAACCCAATCTAGAGCAGGAAATCGCATCGCACTTTTCTTTTGCGCATTTCGTACATGACACAATCCGGGGACAAAATTTCCATCGTCACGCATTCCGCCAGACTCCCGAGGCGACTCGCCGTCTCCTCATCGAAGGCTACTCGAATGTCCCACATGTTAAAGCGTTTTTCCGAATACCGCATTATTTTAGAGTTTCTAGAAATTTTTTTCGAACGTCGTGCTCGAGGCAACGCGTCTGGCAACATTGTCCTCGATGTAGGGACGCAGGAATGGTGCATGGCGAACTTTTAGAATTCTGTGAATTTTCGTCACTCTCATACCCAATCTAGAATAGAGTGCGAGCAGCGCGTAATGAACTACGTACTCAACCTTGTCCTTGCACGTGAGCAGCAGCTTTTTGGTGTTAGCTGGCTGATATATTAATTCTTCAAGGAGCCCTCGCTGGAATGGCGAGAGCCAATCCTTCGGGACGACCATCTTCTCAGGAGCCAGGGGAAAGTACGGTGTCAGTGCGTGGATAGATTTTTGATACTCCAAGTCACATACATACACGTAGCCAACGTCTGAATCAATGGGGTCATGCATAAAATCCACAGAGCTAAAATCCTCGACCCATTCGAAATCACCGACCGGGAGGTGTTTTATCATACTGAATCTATAAAGATTGTTGCAATCTATGTATGATATGGTACACTTCCTCTTTATCAGGATCGTACTCACTGCACAGAGGGTTGTTGGCACGTAAATGACGTCTGCTCGCCTGACAGAGTCCGCCTCTAACACCCGATTCAATGGTTCTGTACATGTCCTCTTCGGTGATCAATTCCAATTTTGCCTGCATGTAATTTAGGGCGCATTGCCACGAATAGGATGCCAGAGAAACGCAATGAAACAATTCCAATCCGCGTGCACCGTAGCACAGGCGTCGGAATGCTGCATTATGTCTGCATGTAACAGGGCATCCGTTTTCAGGTACAATGCGTTATAATCCTGTATACTCGAGCACCCAAAATGTTCAAATACATGCAGAGTGTACTGGTAGTCTTCGTCACTTATGTCTTCCCCCACTTAGATCGTTTTGAAAGGCGGATTTTTCTGGTAGGGCCAATTCATCGTACACTGCGAAAGGACTAACATAGCTGTACGGGAACACACCTTTACGAAGCGAAATTTCGTAGTCGTCTCCAAATACCTGCTTAAGGCATTGGAACGCCTCTGCGCCCCCATGCATTTGACAGTTTCCACATGCTCCCCCAGTGACGAATTTAGGTACTGCATGGTATCCCTGAAGAGTAAGGTGCCAATTTCGAACGAACAAATTTTTCCATGGAGCTGACTACAATGAAGGGAGGTCGCTGCCACCCGAGAACGTGAAATTCACTATCAGCCCAGCCAAATCGTAAGACAAATTGTTGACCATTATCGGCAATTTTTATCTGGTAGTGCACGCGACATTGCAGGGGTTACACAATGTTGCGACATAATTAGTCGCGCCAGCGGTACAATGCTTCGAATGATCATGGTGCCGGACACGAGGTAGATCTTTCGTGAACTCCTGTTTACAGTATGTGCTGTGGGTAGCGGCACTGTGCTCTGCGTGTTGCTCATCACTCAGCACCATAGTGGCAGGGCAAGCATTCAAAGCGATCATCTCATCGCACATTTCCATGAGTGCCTTCACACACTGCTTTGCCGCGTCTTCCCCATAGTGTGTTCTAATGCGCATCACCTTTGAGTCGTGGGTGCTCACAAGCACAGCACAGCAGCTAGAGGTAATGTGACGTTGCATGCCAACACCACTATGTACGAGTACGCTCTCCGTGTCCAACGCAACGACGTAGTTGTACTCCTGCATGTACTCTATTTTAGTAAATTCTACAAATTTTTTTCCCGGCTCGCAAAATTCCAACAGGATTTCATTTACGTCCGTGCACACGAGTCGATGTTGCGGAATGCTCCTTTCCTCCTTAAAAGAGCGCGAGCACCGCTCGCATACGAAACGGTTACGTCTTTTTGTCAACAAACGCTCGAGAGACTTTATTTCAAAAAATGCTCATCAACTTCCAAAAGATGAATTTTTTCAAATTCCAGTTTTGCGGGTCGCGACACGTGCACTTCCTGATCGACATAGGCGTAAACGTACATGGATATCTCGTTTTGGACTTCAAATTCATCCAGATCAGAGAATGAAACAGGGAAGCGGCTAGGCCACTAGTTTTTTCCATCTGTTCCTTTCCAGTGGATGCAAGAAGGCGAGCGTATTGTACTTAAAGCACTCGCCCTCCTTACGTGTCGGTAAAGTGCCATTCGTTAGGATGTTCAGGATGTTCCTACGGTTAGTCAAATTGGGAGGAAGTACCCCATTGCACCCAATTTTTTTAGTCTTCACAGCAGAAATACACATTTGAACTTTTTGAACGTCAGTGGATGCAAAACCACTACCCTCGCGCTGGTAATTTTCAATGCGCCCGGTGGACTCCTGAATCATCTCCATCAAAGTATTTGCGATCGCTTCGTCACTGTGGACTTTGCGAGGAAGCGCCATAAAATGAGCCATGTGTGCGGTTATATCCCCTCGATTTTCTTTCATCATTAGAACGTCAGAACAAATGCAAAACCTAAAGGGTATTCTTAGCGCTCGCAAAATAGCAATTATATTGTGGAAGTGGTTCATTAAATATTGTCGCAAGTCCTCTACTCTCTGATCGTGAACAGATGCCAATAGCACAAACGCTTGGACGATACCTCGAAATGCGCTATCAGTTTGAAAGAAAGGCAGGAAGGAAGTCTCCACATAGGAATGTTATCGCTCGACGTGGGCATGCAATGTGGCAGGTGAAATGTCTGGAGAAGATTGTGAATTCTTTTCCAATGGCTCATCATCCCAGATATCATGAGGATCAAAAAAGCAGAACACTCATCTAGGCACTGAAAAAAAGAAATACCAAGAAAACGTGCACCACAGAGCGTGGATGAAAATTACTTAGTTTTGAAGCGAGCCCCGCACACTCCCGAAGCGATGCGAAGACATCTGCCTCTTTGCACATCCTCCCCAGTTATATAGTGGCGACCTCGCTGCATGCCCCAACAAGCACGGGTGCGAGGTGTCGTCACAGCCTAAAAATAACTTGATCTGCATGTTCAAGGTCGCAGCTTGCCCTTGGCTTCAGGAATGCTGCGTCCGCCTACACCATTGCCGCACCTGAGCGTAAAGTTCGCTCTCATCACATGTCATTCCGATATGCAAGTTGCTTCCATGAGCAGGTACACAACCATCCCTTTTTGTTCACAGTGGCTGTGGAATTTCAATAATACTACTTAAATGAAACAAATTGCAGTGAAATGCAAATTCATCTGAGACAGGAATTTCTACCCTCAGTGTTAAACCCTCAGATACCAGCATTTCTGCTCGAATAGCAAAATAGATATGACTTCCAAAATTAAACACATGCTAACAAACTACCATCACCTGCTATCAGATAATTCTTGCATAATGCTACATACACAGCCGCATTGTCCCCGCGTAAAGAACGCACAGGACAAGGGCACACAAATTCCTTTAAGCGAGCAGGCAAAAGGCTTAAGACCTCAGGAATAATCGCAGAGTCACCGCACATCGCTATGCGGCTAACACAAAACGACAAGAAGATATTAGCGAAGGGTAAAAATTGCAGCAAGAAAGACACTGGTGAACAAGTCTAGACATGCGACATCGAATGCGAAAACACTGGTGATCAGGGAAAAGGCCTAAGCGTGCTACAGAAAATCATAGAGCATACACAACTTCATTTTTCTATTTCGCGTAAACTAAACGCGGTCTGCTTGGAACACGACGCACAAATTTTCTTAGGCAGCAGAGAAATATAGGAATTTCTACTCTGTGCTCAGATACTAGCATTTTTGCTCAACAACCCATAATTACAAAATTAAGCACTGCTTACTTCATCAAGATATCGAACACCCAACAAAATCAAAGAAACAAACCCACTTTCCGTGATAGAACACTATTCAGCTTTACCAAGCGGTTTTCTTCTGCTGTGGCAGTGAAAAAAGAAAAGAGACGTGAAAAATTACACGCACTTTTGCTTGAATAGCTATAACTGCAAAAAAATAAATAACGAGGCACACGCTAATAAACTGTGACAAAGACACCCATTTCTGCTATCAGATAATTATTGCATATTGCTACATACACAGCCGCATTGCCATTGCGTAAAGAAAGCGCAGGACAAGGGTACACAAATCGAATTGGGAAAATCACTTCTACTCGCGCAACATAATACGATATACGCTTTTTTTTACGTGCGAAAATTGCAATAAGAAGGCACTGCTATGGAAGTGCAACAACCCTTATTTTTAAACCAACATTTCATGCCATACCACATAAATTTATCACTCGAGTCACATGAAAAGGCATACACTAAGTGGGGTCACAGCTGCACAAACACAACGCTCACTAACGTTTTTCCCACTCAAAACGCAGACACAACGAGTGACAGTGAAAAATAAGAAATTGCACGCACTTCTGCTCAAATAGCAAAGTGTCAAGCATGACAAAACACAGTTTCTACCACCAGAAAATTATTGAACAGAAAAATACAATATTCGCTGAAATTAAGCTTCTATGGCAAACACGCAACCTGAAGAACACACCCATTCACATCTGCTTTCTGAGTTTGTTATACAGGCGTGAGCGATTCGATAAGAATAAAGCATGGTGCTTGGAGAAAGCATATATCGTGTGTAGCTCACCCTACTCTATTGAAAATGCGATAAACTTTATTTTTCAAACAAAAATTATCACAGTCGGCATAATATACGGCAATATCGGCAATATCACTAAAAACAAACACAATGAACTTACTTGTCAAGTTGGGTCCCAGCTGCACAAACACGCACGCACACTCACACATTTTTAGTGCCTCACAACGAGCAAAAACCCAAATTCTATTCACAGACACATAAATTCATATTATTCCTCACGTGAATAATTATCCAACCATCGTCAAAACGGGGAACGCACATATGCGAATGCGAAGCATCCAAGAAGAAAAACAGCGTGCAATTATAATACAGAAGGGGATTCATTTCTTTGTACTTTTGTTTGCTCGCATATAAATATTTCACAAGAAATACTACAGAGTGTAAAAGGAGAACAGCGTTCGCTACACGCTGTAGCTTTTATCATTTTTAAACCAAACCAGTTTTCGTATGTTCATAAGCACACTACCATTCACTAAATAGGGGAGTCACTACTGATTCAAATAAGATAAAATGTCATTCCATCATCATTGGTTGCAAACTTCACGCAAGAATAAGCAACTGCTGCGCGCCGTATTTTTCTTATAAGAAACACCAAATAATCTCAATCTCGTCGTGTTAAACACCAACAGCAACGAAGGCTAGGCAATTTTGTATTTATTTTTGTCGTTTCCAGCAGCCCATTACTTTGTGGCAGTTATCAAAAATTAAAAATTTCTCATCTGCTGTTGTTAAAGTGATAAAAATAGTGTGCCCGCACGGGGAATCGATAACGGAGCGCGCGTCATTGCGTCAAGCATGTCCTAACCGCGTGAACGGGCCCGATGCGGCTAACGTTGGGACGCGTTTCGAGGGCACTGTTTTATCACAGCAGCAGATCAGAAATTTTTAATTTTTGATAACTGGCACAAAGTAATGAGCTGCTGGAAACGACAAAAATAAATACAAAATTGCCTAGCCTTCGTTGCTGTTGGTGTTTAACACGACGAGATTGAGATTATTTGGTGTTTCTTATAAGAACAATACGGCGCGCAGCAGTTGCTTATTCTTGCGTGAAGTTTTGCAATCAATGATGATGGAATGATATTTTATCTTATTTGAATCAGTAGTGACTCCCCTATTTAGTGAATGGTAGTGTGCTTATGAACATATGAAAATTGGTTTGGTTTAAAAATGATAAGCGCTACAGCGTGTAGCGAATGCTGTTCTCCTTTTACACTCTGTAGTATTTCTTATATTTATAATTTATATAATATATATATTTATAATTTATATAATATATATATTTATAATTTATATAATATATATATATTTATAATTTATAATATTTCTAAATATTTATATGCGAGCAAACAAAAGTACAAAGAAATGAATCCCCATCTGTATTATAATTGCTGCACGCTGTTTTTTTTCTTGGATGTATGGGCAACATGCATTCCTGAGATGCTGTGTTTCTTTTTTGCTTTGGGACGGTCGACTGGCGATATCGTATTACATCCGGCGGGAAGGCCACACAATGCGGCTGTGTATGTAGCATTATGCAAGAATTATCTGATAGCAGTTGATTGTAGTTTGTTATCATGTGTTTAATTCTTGAAGTCATATCTATTTTGCTATTCGAGCAGAAATGCTGGTATCTGAGGGTTTAACGCTGAGGGTAGAAATTCCTGTCTGAGATGAATCTGCATTTCATTGCAATTTGTTTCATTTAAGTAATATTATTAAAATTCCACAGCCACTGTGAACAAAAAGGGATGGTTGTGTACCTGCTCATGGAAGCAATTTGCATATAGGAATGACATGTGATAAGAGCGAACTTTGCGCTCAGGTGCGGCAATGGTGTACGCCGACAGAGCATTACGTGAAGCTGTTGTAATCGGAGACTGACTGACTGACGACTGTTCAGGATGAACGAAGCAGGTTTAATGAAAAAGGAATGAATGTGTGCGTGAGCGCATGCACTAGTGCGCCTGCTCCTTAAAAGGGGCGTCCGTTGTCGGCTTCTTCCAACACCCCCTCTCCACAATCAGCCCGTAACAACGCTCATACGGTCCCTGAGCCCCTCGAACCGTGGTTTCGAAAGAGGTTTGGTAAAGATGTTCGCGACCATGTCGCTGGTTTGACAGTACTGGAGTCTGACAACCTTTCTCTCAACTAAGTCTCTCAGGTTGTGGTGCCGTACGTCAATGTGCAAGGTTCGTGCGCTGCCGCCCTCACTGATCGAGAGCTTGACGCAGCCTCGGTTGTCTTCATACATACACGTCGGCTCGTCGTCCCTATAACCGAAGTCAGTTAGCAGCTGTCGAAGCCACAGCACTTCCTGTGAAGCGTGTGCGGCCGACACGTATTCTGCTTCACTGGATAAAAGAGCTACCGAAGTCTGTTTCTTGCTGGACCAAGACACAGGACTAGTCCCCAGCCTTACAAAGTACCCGCTGGTTGACTTCCTGTCGGTGACGTCTCCTGCCCAGTTTGTATCTTCGTAACAGACAAGCCTAGCTTTCGACTCCCCTGAGGGCCGCAACTTGTAATCGACGGTTTGCTTAAGGTATCAAAATACCTTCTTGACTGCAATCCAGTCACAATGACGTGGGTGGCTAACGCGCCGGCAAAGGTACCCCAGGGCGCAGGCTATGTCCGGGCGTGTTGTTGTGCTCATGTATAGCAGCTCTCCGACCGTTTGACGATAGTGGTCGTAATCTGGCAGCAGCTCATCACCCAAGAGATTCGGGTAGTCTGCAGTTATGGGAAAGGCGCTCCCCTTGGCGTCATCAAGCCGGTACTTTGCTAATAGTGTGGTGATTTTATTGCGCTGATGAAGGAGAAAGCAATCATCACGTGGCCTCTCGATTTCAATCCCTAGGTAATGACTGACGGAGCCAAGATCCTTCAATTCGAAGTGCTTGTTTAATCTTTGCCAGATGTCGGTAATGGCCGCATCAGCTGGGTGACAAATCAGCATGTCGTCCACATACAGGAGAACATACAAGAGCTTCCCGTCAATCCTTTGAGAATACAGGCAGGGGTCCACGTCACTGCGTTTGAATCCCGCCTTCAGAAACACCTAGTTGGCCTTTATGTTCCAGGCTCTAGCTGCCTGCTTCAGTCTGTACAGCGATTTTTTTAAATCTGCAAACTAGATCTCCTTGCCTGCTGTAATAAACCCTTCAGGTTGCTTCATATATATATGCTCCTCTATGTCACCGTTCAGGAATGCAGTCTTGACATCGAAATGTCGAAATTAGCCTTTCCGCTGCCGCTATGGTCAAGAGGACACGCAGTGTCGTCAGTTTCGCTACTGGGGCAAACGTAGCATCATAGTCTTCCCCGTATTTCTGAGAGAAGCCTTGAGCGACCAACCTCGCTTTGTACCGTTCCACGTTCCCCTGTTTATCCCGTTTAGTCGACCCACTTGCAGCCGAATGGATGCTTCCCTGATGGTAACGGCACGAGATCCCAGGTGTTGAGCTGATGCAGCGAGTCCATTTCCTCCTTCGCTGCTGCTAACCATTTCGCCTTTTCACAGTCCGGCAATTTCTGCATCTCCCTCCAGTTAGCTGGATCACTGTCAAGTTCAGTCTGCGTAGTGCTGTAGGCAAGGCGTACAGGCGGCACCCCTTTATTGGATCTCGTCGGCCTCCTGGGTATATCCACGGCGTGACCTTGGCCGGCAGGCACTTGGACAGCGGGATTCTCCCGTCTCTGATCACCACTGATAACAACTTCGACCGTCTCAACTCCATTTAGCAGTGTGCCAACACTTGGCGTTGCGTACGTTGTCGGACACACGTCCACCATAAAATCATTGTAAGGCCGCAAAAACTCGCAGGTTGACAGATCTGCGGTGGGTTCCTCGCATTTAAGGTCGCGTCGGTGTGCAGGTGCTAGCTGTGACCCGATTCTCGACAGAACCTTTCCATGACAGGGCCTTCATCAAAGACGACGCTCCGGGCTGTCTTAACCTTATTTGTGCCAGCTACCAGTATCCTGTATCCCTTCTGTGTATCACTGTAGCCGACCAGTGTTCCTTCAGTAGCATGGGCATCCCACTCCTACTCCTTTGGGACGTGCACGAAAGCCCTGCTCCCAAAGATCCTCAAATGACTCAGACTCGGCTTCCTACCATTCCATAACTCATATGGCGTCCTGTCTACTGCTCTACCTGGGACCTTGTCTGGGACCCTGTTCTGAAGGTAGCATGCCGTGAGAACAGCTTCACCCCAGTACGTCTTCGGCAAAGCCGCTCCGAAGAGCATACTTCTAGCACTTTCGCAGAGCGTGCGGTTCTTTCTTTCTGCGACGCCATTCTGTTGCGGACTGAATGGCACTGATGACTGAAGTACGATACTGGTTTGCCGGAGAATTTCCCGTGTCCGTCCCCGCGTGTACTCCGTACCGTTGTCAGCACGCAGGATCTTTGGATATCCACCAAATTTCTTAGAAACGTACGTCAGGTACTCCTCCACCTTCGCAGGTACTCCATCCTTAGACCTCAGCAAGTATACCAAGGTGTACCTAGTGAAGTCGTCTGTGAAGGTGATGAAATACTTGCTCTTGCTTGGTGTCATCACATACATTGGTCCGCAGACGTCCGTATGAACTAAGTCTAGGGTATGTTCTGACCTCGACGAAGTATGTTGAGGAAATGATGCACGCTTCATCTTTCCTTTTATGCAGCTGGCACACTGTAGCAGTTCCTTGCACTGCTTCACTACAATTCCATCCGATAAGCGTTGCTTTTGTAGCCTCTGTACTGCCGCTTGGTTGTGGTGTCCGAGGCGGTGATGCCATACATGAATGCAGTCATGGTGGCAGTGATGACTCGAACCTCTCGTAGCCCGGGCTGCTCCCGGATCGGCTATCACAAGCTTATAAAGGTCTTTGTGAGCCTCACCTCTAGCGAGTACACGGTCCTCTCTTGTAACGTCGCAGTGGTCCTCTCGAAAAGTCACAACGTTTCCCTGCTGAGTTATCTTGTTGACTGAAAGTAGGTTGCTCTCCAATGACGGAACGTAGAGAACACTCTGTACTCGTACTTTCTGAATCAGTGAATCATTAATTCTGTAGTACAGTATGCCGTCTCCCACACCTTGAGCAAAGACTTGTTGTCCTTTCGCTACAGTGATAACTTAAGACTTCTCCTTGTAGCTCTTCACAAAAAAACTCCCTGTCGCTGCACATATGGCTCGTCGCTCCATAGTCAATGTACCAGGGCCCCTGAGAGTCTCCCAGCAAGAAAGGCGGCTTCTGAAGAGGAGTGACTCGACGCAGCTTTCCTGACACGCTGTTTGGCGCCAACTCTGCGTGAGCTCTTCCTTTCTGCATTCCTGGCTGGGCAATCCCGTCCGAAGTGGCCAGGCTTTTTACAGTAGAAGCACTCCCCCGAATCAGCCGCACCCGAACGGATCACCCTTTCCTTGGCTTGTGAACGAAGTGCTGATTCACACTCGCTTGTGGCAGCTGTTAGCTCTCTTCCTCTCTTCCTCTCGTCTCTCTCTTCCTCTAGCTCTCTTCCTCTCATCCTCTTGTACTCGTCCATCAGCTTCCCCTTGACATATTCCAGCGTGAGGTCTTTTTCCGAGCGAGCATCTAGGGCCGTGACCAGGGCTTCATAGCTGTCTGGAAGTCCACTGAGAAGTAGTGCGGCAACTTGAAAGTCCGTCGGTTCTTGATCAATGCTCCTCAAGCGTCCAAAAGTTCAAATGTGTATTTCTGCTGTGAAAACTAAAACAAAATTGGGTGCAATGGAGTACTTTCCACCAATTTGGCTAATCGTAGGAACATCCTAACGAATGTCCCTTTACCGACACGTAAGGAGGGCGAGTGCTTTAAGTACAATACGCTCGCCCTCTTGCATCCACTGGAAAGGAACAGATGGAAAAAATATGAAATGTATGCATTCGCCAGGCACCATTCCCGCGTCCCTACATCGAGGACAATGTTGCCAGATGCGTTGCCTCGAGCACGACGTTCGAAAAAAAAAATCTATACACTCTCAAATAATGCGGTATTTGGAAGAATGCTTTTAAATAAATTTAACATGCGAGACATTCGAGTAGCCTTTGATGAGGAGACGGCGAGTCGCCTCGGGAGTCGGGCGGAATGCATGAGGATGGAAATTTCGTCCCCGAATTGTGTCATGTACGAAATGCGCAAAAGAAAAGTGTGATCCGATTTCCCGCTCCAGATTGTGTTTACAATTTTGGAACTGAGTAAATTAACCATGTACTTATTGTACTACGAAACCCTGTTGATTAAGCTCACTTGTCCAGTGATTACCTGTTGCTTTGACACAGATTACTGATCCTCGGCCTATTCTGCAAAGACTACGAAGATCAGTTACGAGCGATCACCGACGACCACTTAGATTTGTCTTCCTTCGACCGGGATCATCCACGGTACAGTGAAAAGAATCATGGGAGACTTGGGGCTTTCAAAAGCGAAACTGGTAGTGTACCTATCGAAGAACTAATACGCTTGAAAGCTAAAATGTACTCCATCAAACTAGCTGGAGAAAAGCAAATTGCAGGAGCTAAAGGAGTAAAGAAAAATATTGTACGCGACACCTCCTCCATGAGAAATACTGTGATACCTTATTCAACCACACGAGCATATCGAATGAGCAAGTGTCAATAGTTGGAAAGAAACAGTGCATGTACACCATCAGAAACGTCAAAAGAAGTCTGATGGCATATGACGACAAGCGATACCTCTGCAATGACATCGAATCCTACCCTTCCGGAAGCTGTGAATATGGTAAGTTTAAATGGATGATGTAAATAGTGAAGCTCATAATGTTCTTTTTTTTGCTCCAGAAGATGTGCAGGAAGAGAACTGATACTTCTGTGACATGTGTGACATGCTGTTCTCTCGTGCAGTCTGGGACTGGGCCGTGGACGGAGAAGGACAAACGCCTAGGTGATCTACATGGTACTTATGCGAAAAACGCCATGGATGTGGGCGGAAATGTCTAGCGTGCCTGGAAGTCCCCCAGAGAGAACTACAATCTCTCTGAGAATGCCATGATGTGTTTAAGAAACGTTGAAAACTATTTCCCGTGTTTTCTATGTCCCTACCGTTCCGAAGCGTTGTCCTGGCTTAACTAGAAAGCATCCCAAGCCAATATGCAATTTGGGGGCCTGTGAGCTGGCCCAGAAATGAATGGAATTGACCCACGAGCGGTTGTCTATGTTGCAGTTGAAGTTATGAACCAATAAGCAGTTGAAAGCATATGAGGGAGTAACCTGTGAGTGGAATTCACCAATCAGTATATGGAGCACGTACAATAGGCAGCCAATAGAATCCTGATCCAATCACTAGGTTCAGAAATTGAGTCCCTGGATCAATAGAGAGGTGAGCAATTTGGGGGGCCTATGGGTAGACTTAGAAATTAATCGAATAGAATGTCCTGAGCGAACCACTTGGTTTACAAATGAATAGAATAGACCATTTGAGTGTCTGAGTACGTGAATGGATAGGGTGACAATGAAGGATAGCCAATCAAGTAGACATTGGATGGATCACCATGAATGGGCAGAGCCAAAAAGGGGGCCTGTCAATCAAAGTGGGGTCATCAATGACAGCTTGAACCGTTCAGCATGAAGAGGCGGGGCCAAAAAGGGGGTCTGTTAATCGAAGTGGGACCACCAATCGGATGGCTTAGAACTGGCTTGTGTTGGATTAGAATTGAGTGGTGGGGGATTAGAAATTCCTAGAACTGGATTAGAAAAAGTGGCTGTTGTGCGTAACGGCGCTATACTGCTGTCCCCCACATCTCCAAGTGGCCACATGTTTGGACTTCCCACAAATATCCGTTGTTTGTCCTCACAGGATGCCGGGACGTTGCACGCACTTACCTGCGTACGTGCTCAGGGCTCTGCATTTTCTCATTATTATTGATACGACTTTATTGGGTTGCTGCGTAAGAACAGATTCTCACTAGGCCTGTAGGCATTTTTTTTTCGCCATTTCGTTTCAAGTTCAGCCACTGCATCTTTCTTTCGCTGTTGCTCGTTTTTGTTTGTTTCTGGTATTTTCATTACAGACAATGAGCACGAAGTTTTAAAAAGCAAAAATAAAGACGTACACATACAAGCTCTTAGAACCATGAAGATCAGTTAGAGAGGCAGTGGCATACCTTTCCAAAGCGAAAACAGACACTCTATATTGCTTGTCTCGCGAGGTTCCACAAATCCGAGAGTCCAGTTTGCCTGCGAGTCAAACTAAAGGGTGAGGTGCTTAAGTTGAATGCGATTGCTTACACCAACAACAGTGGAGTGAAGAACCACTTGGCATATTAACACACTATGATGTAACATCCGTCTTTCTTACTGCTTTTGGTGTGAGGCATTCAGTTGGTTTATTGTAAGTCGAACTCACGCCGCGATAATGCTCCATGTAACATCCCGTCAGGGATCCTATTCGGACAATTCATCAAACGGCCGTTACGAAAAATCTTCGGATGTACGGCGAGGGACGTCCATTCATGTAGCTCCCATAGATGTGCACCTGACATCCAGTTGAGGACATGAACGTTGGGACCTATTTCGGACGTCCGCAGGAGATAGTGTTCTGTCCGGGTGTGTGCTTCTTTAGTGGGGCAATTTGTGGTTTTAATCTCATTTATTACGGAATGATGACTGGGGGATTCATCGCCAGGGGCGATACTCTACCCATTGCTGGTGGTGATACAGCGAATGAAATAATGAGCCCCTTCACAATAAGGGTCGAAGTCCTATAGCGTCCAAAAAGCTAAAGAGAGCCTTGAGGGCAGAGCGTTGGTGCGCTGGATGTGGCCAGGGACCAACCAATTTTGTGTGAGAGAGGGGGCGAGATTCTAGCTCGGTAAGGGATCCGGAGAGTACGGTTCGGGAAGGTTGGTAGTGTGGACAATGCAGAAGAATGTGCTCTAGATCTTCAACAACACCGCAGTGCCCGCAGTGGGGAGAGTCAAATTGCCTCAAGTGGTAACGCCACTATGCTGTGAAAGCCACATCTTCTGCATACATTTTGTAGATCCGTGCCAATTTTTGGTCGTAGTACACGGTGCCGTAGCTGCAATTAGAAACATACTGCTCGTCGCTCGATGAACGCCATCTGAGCATTCTCACGTAGGACCCAAAACAAAATTGGTTTATTTATATATTGTAGGCTTGCATTGTATTGTATTGTAGGTACAGAACATCTGCCGTAGGAAGAGTTGTCAGCACAACGAATTGAATTACATAAACATACTGTGCATGAAAAAAAAACTGTTTCGGCATATACATGCGCGAAATTAAGGGCACACTATTCAACACGCACCCATTGAGAAGGTCACACAAGAAAGTAGAACGAGGAACTTAAATGGGTCTCCTGGTGACAACTAAATTGAGATACTTCAGCCTTTCAAAAGCTCATCGATTAATAGCAGCTCATTAAATGTGTAGCAGTTACTGCGCAAACACAGACAAGCGGAGTCAGACGCGCAATGCACGTACGACGGCGTGCACGTGGCTGTTGTTCATGAGAGAGGGAGGACGATGGAAGAAGCACGATATTTCTATACAAGAATTAACCTTAACTACCTTAAGAAACCTGGAACTTATCCCATGTTACTTTTATAAAGTTATCGAAAAACGGAACAAGTTAAGGTAAAAGTTACCGAAAAAAGTAGCGTAGCTACATTAACGAGTTAGTTGTAGCGAGTTTCCGTTGCACTGGAAAATACGGAATACAAACATGCGAGACAAAGGAGGGGGGACAATATGTGCACCAGGATTCGAACCTGAACACTCCTAGTTTCATGTCAGTGACGTTACTGTTTCCATTTATGTTTGTGACATCCCTAGATGGTGCTCTCCTCGGCAATATACCTAGCCTTGTTGGTAGTGTAGATAGCGGCCCTAGTAAAAGCGGAATAAGTTAGGCGCGGTTATTGACACCTCGGCCGACTTCTCTCGCGAGTTTTTTTTCAGCGCGCGGCGGTCGGCGCATCGGCGGCGGACTGCCCGTGCGCTTATAACATGCATATGCATGTAAACAGGACATGAAGATCCAAAACACAGCGCGAGAAGACACGACGGAGGAAGAGAGGACAGGACAGGCGCTGACTCCAACGAACAGTTTAATAACACAAAAACCAGTACGCAGGCGCACAGCCGCCAACCCAGTCACCCCACCTTGGTCCAAAAGCGCAGACGCTCAGACATACACAATCACTACCGCCTCGACAACATCCTCCTCTCCCCCGATAACAAAGACACAGAAGTTTGGCTCACACACCTACCGCCTCTATCCCCGATAAAAAACGCTTCAGATAACTCCCGCGCACCCTTATCTCTGCTCCTAGATAGCACAACTATCTGACTAAATAGCGGAGTACACTTACATTTGGTAACATGCATAGGCAAATGACGCGTGTCCGCACTAGACAAAGACCTTTCATGCTCTCGGGCCCTGTCGTTAACACACCGGCCGGTCTGGCCAATGTACACCCTATCGCATGTGAGCGGGATCTCATAAACTACCCCCACCGCACAGCGAACGTACTGGTGCTGATGGCTCTTGCCACAAGATACTTTAGGCTTACTACGATCAACTTTCGAACAAAGGCCCGAGAGCTTGCAAGGTGCCGAAAATACCATGTGTTTTGGATCTTCATGTATAGTCACCAACGTGCCCAACAGCGAGTCCTCATGTAAACAGGAGTCATACACAAAAGTACAAATTGAAATTTATTTATTATAGCCAATTATATTGCCAATGATTATGGCTATAGTGCTGGGAATTGTGCCAATTTTCAATCAGGTGAAGGAGAAAAACCGAGCCAAAAAACCTTCACGACCTGAAACAGAAGAAACAAAACACAAGACAGCACATGTAATAGAAAATACAGAAAAAGAATATAGTTACTTATTACAGGTACGATGCAACAGCATTGAAGAGGTATCACACAGAAAGATTCGAACACAATATTTTTATTAATTTTATTTATTATTTTTTATCAATATTTTTTATTAATGATAATCATACACACAAGTTTTTTGATGAATCATAATTAAACCCAAATAGCACATTTAATCAACGAAGGTATTCTTAATCAATATGATTACAATTAAAATTACATGTTTTATTATAAACATACAATATTTCTGTACGTCAGCACCATCGTTTTAGTAGTGGAGTTTTAATTTCAATTAAATCATACATATATAATACATAAAATTATACGTTCTGATAGATCTAAGTAATTTCGAGAACAATAGGGAAGGAGGAATATGCGGAGTTGCGGAATATATAAGGAGTTGAATATGCCTTATTCCAACATGACACAAATTTGAGTGGCCAGTTTCTTTTAAATGAATAGCATAGACGTAAGGAAGTAATTCGAATCAACACAACAGAATCAATAGCTAGCACTATATGAGAAACAAAACCGACGCATCCTACAACACGCAAACAACAGTTACATGTAGGAAAACAATAACGAAACATTGCTCTATCAGAACGTGAAACGGAGGTGACTTTTAATCAAAGAAGACATTCTTAATTAATGCGATAACAATCAAAATTTAAAGTTTTATTATAAAAAGTACACACGACCACACTCATTGCGACACTAACAATATGGGGTTTAATTTCAATTACAAGTTATGCATAACAGAAACCATGAAAGACGACTTGAACACCGAGGGACGATACGAACACAAGAGGAATTAAAATCTATATCAAAGGACACCACACCTAGTTGACGAAGTGAACCTTAATTCGATTACAATCAAAATTGTAGCATTATAAAAAGTCTGAGACGTCATCACCTTTATTGCAATACTAACATTTTCCTAACTATCATGTTTTTATTAAGCGTTGTAAATAATTTCGAGCACGACATGAAATCTAAGTTTTATAATGTCTTCTTTGAACATGACACAACTTTTAATAAATCAATTTCTTATTAAGTGAATAGCACAGATGTAAGGAAATAATGAAAATCAACACAACACGATCAACAGCTAGCACTAATAAAGAGCCGGACCTGCGCATTATCCAACGGGCAAACAACATATGCATACAGGAAAATATTGGCAAAACAATCTATCAAAACGAGAAACATTACAAAGTTCCAACTGTGACTAGCACAGACTTAACGCTGAAAAACAGCGGAACGCTCTAAGCGCCACATCCTCCAACACGTATACAACAGAGGAAAATAATCTGCCATTTGAACCATCATAAAATCATCATTGTGACTACAAATCTACAAACCTTACATTGATGGAGGTTTCCAACACACAGAAAATAGACATGGTACGATGAGAAAGGCTGTTTGCTTTTCACCCTTTTCCTCAAAGCCAGCCCAAGTAGCACAATATACTGAAAGTCGAGTGCAATAGGGGTGGGCGGTATGTGTCTTATCAATGTTCTTTAGCTTCACGAGTCTGTTCAAGGACTTCCACTTACCCGTCCACCCCTAATGCATTCGACTTTCAGTACATTGTGCTGCTTGGGAGGTGACCTTATCCCTCTATGTATACAACCAAAGCGAAGCAACTGCGCCTGTTTTGTCATTCCAAGGGGTGGATATATATTCCTTTTCCTTCTTTCAGCGAACAGGGTGCTCTCAAGGTCAGACACGCTAGGCGATATATTTTATTGTACAATTATCGCAAATAGATGTTGCATTATTCGATTCTGAGGAACACAACAAGAACTAGTTTTAGACGAGCATTTTCCAAGCACGCGATAAATCTTATGCTAACATTAGCGAAACAATACTCAATCAAAACTAGAAGCGTTGCAAATAGCGTACTTCAACTTTTTGTAATATCTTGCAAGAGAAAGTTGTACATAGATGAATCGCACAGAAACAACATATCTGAAATGCAACTCAGAAATATAAGGTGTTCCCAACTGAGAAATTATTTTTATTAATATCAATATAGTGAACAACTGAAACAAATAGAAGACATTTCAGGCAGTCATTTTTCTAAGCGAGCGATAACTATTTAAACGTTTCCGTACAGAGGAAATCAACGGACAGAACTAATACGTCATGCATACAGCCAACTCACAGAATATCAATCGAGTGAACACCTGAAACAAAGTAAAAACAATAATTCAGACAAATCATTTCTAAGCAAGCAGCGTGAATACACCACAGAATCGGCACAGAAGCTTGTCTTTTTCAATGAGACATCAGGCTCAACCAGTGGATTCAAACAATACAGCAAGAGATGGATGCCGACGACCCTAAACTCCACCCCGTACCAACGTCAAGTTAGGGGAGGGGGATTCTCGCGCGGCCTTGTACACAGAGTCATTCAAAACACACCTTTCTTCTTAGACATCAAATATTTTCAAATCAATTTCCATAATTTTCATGGCAACTCGGGCGAGATATTAATAACATTCTGAACCCGATAGCATGACAAATTTTTAAACAATAAAATGATCCCATATATGCTTTTAATTAAGTGTAGACGCACACTTGAAAACAGAAAAGACAATTGCTCTACATTGAAGAGATATTGCACTCGTTACCATAAGTCATGAGAAAATGTCATGAACAACTTCTTCGAAAAAGAAGAGCCTCAAAATGATTCCATTATCACTGCATTTCAGCACGTTCGAGACATGGTCGTATTCGGATATATGGTAGAAATTACACAATCGAAGGTGCAGAAATTTGTATGCCTAATCTACAATAATTATAAAAATATCTGCACATCAGCATCGGAAGAACCACTGGGATTGATGGTCGAGCTTTTGAGATCGGTTCGCAAAGAATTGACGTACTCAAGCCCATATGTAATTGCAATCATTGCAAAGGGCATTGCATTCATCAAGAAAGCAGTGAGATCAATTGATCATATACATACAGTCTATATCGCACGATTCATTATAGAATTGTTGAAATTACTATTCACATGGAGAGTCCATAAAAAATCTTACCACGTGATGCATTCCACCGCCGCGGCTACGCACTTATTTTCTTCTAGCAGTTCTTGCAACGACGGCGAATGAGCAGAAGTTGAGTATTGTTGTACAAGATCTGATGTATCATCCCTTATTGAAACTCAAGGAATATATCAACTGTGGTGGACCACCGAACGATTCTGATCTAATACTCTCTTGTACGCCATTCAAGAATCTTCATACAAACAAAGGAAACATCAATAAGAGATTGTACAAGTGCAAGTTACTGAAGCGATACAAATACGGCGACAACGTATCGATTGCATTAATCAACGCTGGATTCATGCGACCCATAATAAGACATCACTATAGGATGCATTCTCAATTCATCAATCAATACAACAAACGAGAACTTCAGAGTTTGGGATAGGACAACTGAAATTTATCAAAATAAACAAGTGTATACCTGAAATAATACATGTAATTTCTTTGTCATCACTATAACGAATTGAATGCATCGCAACGAAAACAGACTGATTGCGATTGCGTTTAGAATGGTTAGCTTGAGAGCAATGATTACTAAGGAAACGAATATTCCACACCATGTGCAAGAATTCTCATTTGGAATCAGAGCTGACAATCAAATAGGTTTTACCCGACTATTCTCTGTAGAAATTCAACATCCGAAATACAGAACAGACGGAGAAGGACCGGTCATTGAAATTTAGAGGCATGATACATAAATATTTGTTTACAAAAGAGGATCACTAATCTTTCGTGAATAACTTTTAATAGTTCGTGAATTAAATTGCACAGTGTGTATATTTCGAAACCAGCTGGAATAGCTCTCTTGTTCTCTTATTCTTGAGCAACGACAAATGTATAATTGAAAGAATGTGTATAACATCTTCTGACAACATATATGTTGACAACAAATGCTGCGATGCAAATGGGGGATTTTACAGACATGACGGAAGACGGAGTCTACAATTCTGATCACACAATACTCGTAACACTCTGCACACAAACGATTATGAGATAAGTTCTAACTGGCAATCAGGTTTTGGGAGAAGCGAATCAAGCAATTGCCATCAGAAATGTTGAACCAATATACAATGAGGATGAGCACCATGCACCATGTATGCACCCAGTGGAAGATATGTTATGTTAATTATAATAAGGAGATATTCCTTTTACAAACCTAATGATTATAAGCAGCACAGGTCACATATCAACGTAGATAATTTATCCAGTTCATAAAATGTACCTGAGGTTCCCCGAACACATACAGAAGAACTATCACCCCATTCATAGTGTCATAGCATACGGCACTACGAATGGAAAGGGCATAGTTTAATTCTATAGGTTTTCAGCTCATAATGAGGTAAAACGCAAGCTCCACACCAAAGATAATTTTCTTGTTTCCCTCCAAGCTGCCGTTGCGCCATTAAACTCGGAATCATCATCATCATCATTTTCAACAGTTTTGTTAGACATATATTAAAAAGTTGTACATATAGTAAGACATCCTATACAAGACATTCTATTGTGCATTGAATGCTAAAGTTTGAACGGGTGTTGCAATTGACGAAATGAGCTGTAGAAAGTGTAATTTCACACTATGCAAGCTTTAGCTCGCTCAGTTTGATACACGAATGTTTTAAGAAGACGTTCGCGATGACAGAGAAGTTAATGCAAGAGTTTGATATTTTCTACATTGTCTGTCATCGCGAAAGACTAATAAAAACCTTCGTGTGTCAAAGTCGGCAAGCTAAAGCTTGCGTATTGTGGAATTACAATTTCTACAACTCAGTTCATAAATTGCAAGACCCGTTCAATATTTCATTAAACACTTACTCATGTGTGGTAGTCTCCACTTTACATAGCTTCTCCTGGAAGTGATCCAATAAATGTTAACATTTAATGCACAATCAAATGCCTTTTATTGGATGTCTGACTATATGTACAACTTTTTAATCTATATCTTGAAGAAAATTGTAAGAAAGTGTGTTCAATTTTGACTTCGAAAATGTAAACAAGAAAATGATCTTTGGTGTGCAGTTTGCGTTTTATCTCAATATGAGCTAAAAACCTAAAAAATACAGCATGCCCTTTCCATTTGTAGTGCCCGTATGGTGACACTACGGTGATTATGAATACGGCGGTAGTTTTTCAGTATGTCTTCGGGGCACCTCAGGTACGTTTTGTGAATTGAATAAATGATCTACGTTAATGTGTGACCTGCGCTGCTTATACTGATTAAGTTTGCAAAAGGAATATATCTTTATAATAATTAATGTTACATATCTTCCATTGCTGCTGTGCTGCTGTGCTTATGCATGACTCATTCTATATTGGTTAAACATTTCTGATGACAATTGTGTGAATCGGTTCTCCCAAAATGTATACGACATACGACAGGGATCGACGCAAATGAATGTGTGTACGAGTGAGCAAAAATATAAGAGTGAAAGGAGGATGAGTTAAAGAGAGTGACTGCTTTGTCCTTTCAGATGGCGCACCCTGAAAGTCGCTGAGAAGGCGTGTTAGCTTAGCTCAGTTGGTAGAGTCCTGAACTGGTAATCCAGAAGATGTGGGTTCGAGTCCCACAGCTGGCTAACCTTTTCAGTGACTTTCATCCTTCATTGTTGATTTCTTAGGCAATTTGAGGCTTTGTATGTATTTGTCCCTTCTATGTTGTTCCAGCCTCAGAACATCAGTTCTGTCTTGTTCAACAGTTGCCGCTTGCGTCGATCCCTGTCGTATGAATGTCTGTATGAGTGAGCAAAAATGTAAGAGTGAAAGGAGGATCAGTCAGAGGGAGTGACTGGTCTGTCCCTTTAGATGACGCACCCTGGAAGTCGCTGAGAAGGTGTTTTAGCTTAGCTCAATTGGTAGAGCCCTGGACTGGTAATCCAGAAGATATGGGTTCGAGTCTTACAGCTGGCGTGCCTTTTCAGTGACTTTCATCTTTCATCGTAGATGTATCATGCCTCTAAATTTCGATGACCGATGCTTCTCCGTCAATTCTATCCTTCCGATGTTGAATTTGTACAGAGTGTAGTCGGGTAAAACCTGTTTGATTGTCAGCTCTGATTCCATATGATAATTCTTGCGCAAGTGTGGAATATTCGCTTCCTTAGCAATTATTGCTCTCAAACTAACCATTGTAAATACAATCGCACTCAATCTGTTTTCGTTGCGATGCATAATATTCATTATAGTGATGACAAAGAAGTCACATGTATTATTTCAGTTATAGATATGTTTATTTTTATAAATGACAATTGTCCTATCCGAAACTCTGAAGTTTTCGTTTGTGGTCTAGATTGATGAATTGATAATGCATCATATAGTGATGTCTTATTATGGGTCGCTTGAATCCAGCGTTGAATAATGCAATCGATACGTTGTCGCCGTATTTGTATCGCTGCAGTAAATTGCACTTAGCTGCCACGAACTTGCGCATTTTTTTTTATTGATGTTTCCTTTTTTGTATGAGGATTCTTTAATAGTGTAGAAGAGAGTATTGAACAAAATGTTGTGCAGGAGCCGTAAGACGGTAGAAGCAAACAGGGACGCAGACTCGCAGTCGAGGGGATCAGGCTCGTTTAATGAGACAGGCCAAGAACGAAAGTGAGCCGAGAATAGAAAAACGAGACGGCATGTCTCGAGATCCGCGAGCACAAAACTAAAACGGCAAGTGCTGCCCCCTGGCAACGACACATTGCAACAAAATATGACCAACACTCCCCCTCAATGAGTCGTCGCTACCTTCAGCTCACACGCAAGAGTTCATGTAGGCCAAGACGTTCACAATGATGATGAGTTTTCTTGCCTGTTAGAGCCTTTGTCATGATGTCCGCGCCTTATGCCTCTCGAAGTCGCCATTGGAGAGTTTTCTGTGCAAACCCATTAGCCTGCTCAAATACTCCTTCATCGGTTCTTCGCGCTTCTTCCTCACGTTGACGAAGTCCCGTAGAAGTTGCAGGATATGTAGTAGACCATACTTCGTATGGATCTCCCGCAGAATATCCCATGCGGCTTTGGCGGAGGTACAGGCCCCGATATCGTCCATGTAACTGTCCTCAACCACGAGGAAGAGGAATGTGAGGGCCTTGTTGTTGGTCCTCCTTTCGTCGGTAGTCATCTGAGCGTCTATGTAGCCGGGGTCCACTGCCTCCCAACAGCTCTTCTGCACCAGCGCTGCTTTTGCTCTAATCGCCCAAGCGTGATAGTTTTCCGAAGTCAGTTTCGGTATCCTGAGAGCGCTATCGTCTGAGAGCGCCATGTCTCTCCGCCGCTCTCCTTGTCCCAACTTCTCACTTGCTTCTCCGCAAAGATGCGCTTGGTCAGTGACAGTCGTCGTCGAGTCACAGTCCTAGGTGTCCTGGGCCCATAACCTGTTGTGCAGGAGCTGTAAGACGGTAGAAGCAAACAGGGACGCAGACTCGGAGTCGAGGGGATCAGGCTCGTTTAATGAGACAGGCCAAGAACGAAAGTGAGCCGAGAATAGAAAAACGAGATGGCGTGTCTCGAGATCCGCGAGCACAAAACTAAAACGGCAAGTGCTGCCCCCTGGCAACGACACATTGCAACAAAATATGACCAACACAAAAATCGTCCGATGGCCCACCGCAATTGATATGTTCGTTGAGTTTCAATAATTGATCATACAGCAGACCTTGTACAACAATATTGAACTTGTGCTCATTCGCCATCATTGTAAGAACTGGTAGAAGAAAATAAGTACGTAGGAGTGGTTGTGGAACACATCACGTAATAAGATTTTTGATGTACTTTCCATGTCAATTGTCAGATTTCAACAAATTCGTAATGAATCATGCTATATAGACCGCTTGTATATGATCATTTGATCTCACTGCCTTCTTGATGAATTCAATGCCCTTTGCAATGATTACAAGTACATCTGGTCTTGAGTACTCCAGTTCTAAGTACTCCAGTACTCCAGAGTTCTTCTTTAGGGGATCTCAATAACTCCGCAATGAATCCCAGTGGTCAGTGGCGCAGATATTTTTATAGCTATTGCAGACTCGGCGTACAAATTCTTGCACCTTCAATTCTGTAATTTCTACCATATCTCCGAGTGGGACCATGTCTAGGACGTACTGAAATACAATGACAATGGAATCATTTCGAGGCTCTTCTTTTTCGAAGCATTTTTTGTCACATCTTCCCATGACTTCCAGTGCAAAATCTGTGCATATTCAAGTGTGCGTCTACGCTTAATTACAAGCATATCTGTGCTCATTTTATTGTTTTAAAATATTTCATGCTATCGGGCTTAGAATGTTACTAATATCCCGCATGAGAATTATGGAACTTGATTTACAAATAATATTTGTGGTGTAAGAAAAAGACGTGTGCGTTCAATGACTGTGTGTTCAATGACTGTGTGTTCAATGACTGTGTACAAGACCGCGCGAGAATCCTCCCCTCCCTATCCTGACATGGGTGTGCGGTGGAGATTATGGTCGTCGGCTTCCATCTCTCGCTTTATTGTTTGAATCGACTGGCTGATCCTGACTGTTCATTGTAAAAGGCAGATTTCTGTACAGACTCTGTGGGGTATTCACTCTGCTTGCTTATAAATGATTTGTCTGAATTAATTATTTTTATACTTTCTCTCAGGTGATCACTCGATTGATATTCTGTGAGTTGGGAATTACGTATGCATGATGCATTAGTTGTGTCTGTTGATTTCCTCTATAGGAAAACTTTTAAATAAAAGAATGACTGCCTGAAATAATTGTCTTGTATTTGTATTTGTGTATTTGTTTTGTTTGGTGGTTGTTTCATTAATAACAACAATTTCTGAGTTGGGAAAGCCTCATATTCCTGAGTTGCATTTTAGATATGTTGTTTCTGTGTGATTCATCTATGTAGAACCGGATGCCTCTGGTATTGATGTCTGTTCTTACTTTTTGCTGGGTATTCATTGTTTTGATAGAAATCTTGTGTTCAGAATCGAATAATGCCAACATCTATTTGCGATAATTGCACAATAAAATAGATCGCCTAGCTTTTCTGGGCTTGAGAGCATCTAGTTTGCTGAAAGAAGGAAAATGAGGCCAGTTTCACCCGAGTTCAGGCAGGGACGTCCCATCAACCTTCTCAATTTTCATTTTTGTTGTATTTAGAAGTCCACTGTGCACGATGATCAACAGTGGTAAAATGAATAATTTCTACCGAACAGTTTTTGTGCAGAAAAAATCGAGAAAATCCGGCAAAGATTTCAAGCGTTTCAGTTTTGCTGTGTTTGCACGCGTTTATCTCCCGAGTTTTAAAAGACATGGTAGTGAAATTTTTTTATGACTTAGTATGCCTACGAGCCAGCAGTGCGAGCGCAAATTCTGGCGCGCTGGTGCAACGCTTTGTGCTATAAAAATGGCGAACATAAACTCTCGCGCAGTTTTGTTCCAGCTTCGACGTGTGATTTCTCTTGCTGTAGATGTCCCTCATTACCATACTTGGTGTCAGTTCACTTAGCTTTTAATGATATTTCATTTGATATATCTATCATGTGTATACCCCCTACAGGTATTTGCTGAAACCGGCAAATGTTCAGGCATATTAAAAAAAAAAAAAACAAGTATTTTGCGCATCGATTTCTCGAAAAGGCCCGTTTTGATTTCGTTTATATTTTTCCAGGAAATGGCGCGATGTTACAACTATCATACGACGTAGAAAATATACTTGAAAAGGCGTACACTGGCGACCAACGCGGCCCTATTCTGCGTGCGTACGTGTCGGAGCCTGGCTGGCGGTAGCGCGGGATGGCGGGCCTCCTGCCGATGCGTCCTTTGTTTGGCCAATACTGTCTGGCGTTAGCCTTACGTGAGATATTCGTCGACAAACTTTTGGCGTCCTGCTGAAGAAAGAATCCACCCTTAGGAGTTCGTTAGTTCCCACAAAACATCTGAAGGAAATCATACGTTGCCGGAAAGCAGTACTTCGACAGTAGGTCAAGGCAGGCAAATCCTCTCTGCTGCAAGCTACGTAAACGGTGATACGCATACTAAACTATACAAATATATATTGAGTTAGGATTTGCTTTTTTCAGAGTTCTCGCAAGCTCCTACGAAACTTGGGTTACTTCATTTTACGATATTTTTAAGTTATGCAGAGGGCTTTCAGCACAAAACGCGTGTTCTGTGCTGAAGTTGCAGCAGTACATTTCCTCTCAGAGATAAGAAAGTGGGCGTGTCATGATATTCGTCATAATTAGCAACGTTCAGAGCAAACCTATGCGGGAGAAAATTACTAATCCACCTTCCAAGACGCACATAATGTGCTTCGATTTCGCTGAAAACTGCACAGTAGCTCCACTTTTAGAAATAAACTTCACCGGATAGCACGCTCGTAGCCAAACGTCATCTCGAATGATATCGTTATCAGCACTGATTTGTTGAAAACCGGAGGCGTATCTTTTTGTTGTGACACTTATGCTGTTCATAATTGTCACAAAAAAGGCGTACGCCCCCCGTTTTCAACAAATCAGGGCAAATCAACAAATCAGGGCATTTGAGATGACGTTTGACTAGGAGCGTTCTATGCGGTGAAGTTCATTTTTAAGAGTGTAGGACTAGCGAAATACAAGCGTGTCACTGGGGAAACATACATTTTCATATTCACATGCGTGGTAACAGCTGGCACAGGAATGTATAGTTTTGGTGTGATGAGCGAGGACTTGTGTCACGATTCAGCACCTTCACTGTTAGCTTCCATCGATATTGACGAGTGGCTGGACGAGAATATTTCTTTTGCAGCTAATGATTTACGTGTGATTTACAGGAACAGGCCACGACAAAATTGCGTGTGACAGGATAGGTGAAATAATCATGCACTATGCCAAGAGCCCTAGCTTGCGTTCACCCGAGGAAGACGCCATCCTACCGTCACAACATATGATGACGTGTTTGCCGAAACACCTAAAGCGCGTCCATTTACTCCATCTACGCACGGTGGATGTGGCTTCTCTTAGGTTGCACAAGAAAAGGGAATGGTTAAATTTATACCGCATCAAAGTGGTATACAAGGTTCGCATGCATGGCAAAGCAGGACATTGGTAAGTGGAGGCCGAGAAACGTTTATAGCTCGTACCGTGAACAGTGAATGCAGAAAAGTGACGCTTTCATAGACACTAAGTGAAATCATTTGTCGCTCTTATTGGAAAATACTGCTTCTGCTTTAACTGCCTGTTAAATAACCGGCATACCACTTTTGATTACACAAAGTTGTCCCTTTTCTTGTAAGACATCGACAGATATCCGCCATCCCGCAGTACCGCCAGCCGGGTTGCGACACGTACGCACGCGTTGCAGGGCCTTGTTTTATCGCGCTAATCGCCGGTGCACGCCTTTTGAAGCAGAATTTTCTGACATCAGGTGTCGCGCCATGTCCTGGCAAAATATAAATGAAATCGAAAGGGGCCTTTTCGAGAAACCGACGCGCAAAAGCCTCGTTTTTCCGAAGTATGCTTAAACATTTGCCTGTTGCAGCAGATACCTGTAGGAAGCATACGCCCGATAGATATATGAAATGAAAGAGCATTAAAAACTTAGTGAACTGATACCAAATATGGTAATGACGGACATACACAGCCAGATCAATCACACGTCCAAGTTGGAAAAAAACTGCGAGAGGGCGCATGTTCACCATTTTTATAGCACAAAGCATTGTACCTGCACGCACTGCTGGCCTGTAAGCATACTAAAGCATAAAAAATTACTACAATATCTTTGAAAACTCGGGAGAGATATGCGTGCAAACACTGCAAAACTGAAATACTCGGATTCAGGACCAGATTTTCTGGATTTTTCTGCACGAAACCTATTCGGTAGAAATTATTCATTTTATCACTGTTGATCATCATGTAAGATGGACCTTTAAATATAAAAACAAAATGAAAATCCAGGAGGTCAGTTGGACCTCCCTGCCTGAACTGACGTGAAACTGGTCAGGAGTGACAAACCCCTTGGAGTGACAAAACAGTCGCAGTTGCTTCGCTTCGGCTGTATAGATAGAGCGATAAGGTCTCCCAGCTTAGAGGACAAGGGTGAAAAACTGAGAGCCTCTCTCATTGTACCATGTCTATTTTCTCTGTGTTGGATACCTTCATCAATGTAAGCTTTGTAGCGTCCGTTAGAATGAAAATTGTATAATGTTCGATTAGATTAAGTCACGATGATGATTTGATGATGGTTCAAATGTCAGATTATTTTCTTCTGTTGTTTACGTGTTGAATAATGCGGCGCTCAGAGTGTTCCTCTGTGCTTCAGCGTTAAGTCTGGCTAGTCACAGTTGCAAGGTATTAAATTTGTAATGTTTTGTATTTTCATGCATGCATCTGTTGTTTGTGTGTTAGATGATGCGCAAGTTTGGCTCTCTATTAGTGCTAGCTCATGATAATGTTGTGTTGTGTCATTATTTCCTTACATCTGTGCTATGCACTTAATAAGATACTGATTAATTAAAAGCTGTGTCGTGTTGGATCAAAACATATGTAACGTACATCCTATGTTGTGCTCAGAATTCCTTAGAGCGGTTAATAACAAACATGGTAGTGAGGAAATTATTAGTGTTGCAATAACGGTGATCACGTCTCACTTTTTGATAATGAGACAATTTTGATTGTAATCGTAATGACTAAGATTGTCTTCTTCAACTAGATGTTGTGTCCTTTGATATAGATTTTAATTCCTCGTGTGTTCCTGTGGTGTTTCGTGGTCTCCGTTGTGCACACTTAATTACACTCTTAAAAATGAACTTCGCCACATAGCACGTTCCTAGCCAACCATCATCCCGAATGACAACGTTCTCAACAAATCTAGGGCGAGAACATTGTCATTCGGGATGATGGTTGGCTAGGAGCGTGCTACGTGGTGAAGTTCATTTCTAATAGTGTACTTACATCTATCACAACTTGTAATTGAAATTAACACCCGCTATTGTTAGTGTTAGTGATGGTGGTCACGTCTCTGGACTATTTATATGAAAGCTTGAAATTTTGATTGTTATCATACTGATTAAGAATGTCTTCTTTGACTAAAAGTCACGTCCGTTTCTCCTTATGATAGAGCAATGTTTCACTATTATTTCCCTACATGTAACTCTTGTTCGCGTGTTGGACGAGTCGGTTTCGTTTCTCATACAGCGCAAGCTATTGATTTGTGCTGTGTTGGAATAAGGCATATTCAACTTAGCTTCCCTATTGTCCTCGCAATTGCTTACATCCATCAGGACTTGTAATTTACTCGAAATTAAAACTCCACTAACGCATTGACGGTGCTGACCTATAGGAATATTCGACATTTTATATTTAAACTTGTAATTTTTAATGTAAGTATATTTATTAAGAATATCTTCTTTGAATAAATGTGCTATTCCATTTTACGAGGGACGTTCTCAGTCAACCCTGGACCTTTCATTTTTCACAAAAGTAAAATAAATTTACAGACGAGAAATTAGTTTTATTTTTCAACATAATCTCCAGCTGGCACTAATGCACTTCACGCAGCGCATGCAATGCAGCGTTTCACGAGGGCTTCGATGCCACCAACGTAGGAATCCTTACTGGGGCGTAGCAGCTATGATCGGACCGCATTCTTGACCTCGTCGTCGCAGCTGAAGTGCCGGCCCCCAAGGAAGCCTTCACGGCCGGAATAGATGAAAATCGCTGTGGGCGAGGTCTGGACTGTAAGAGGGATGTGACAGGGACTCCCAGCCAAGTTACTGTAAGGTGCGTGTCGTGAGATGCGCGGTATGCGGGCGTGCAGTGTCTTGTAGGAGGAGGACTCCTTTGTTGATGAGGCCCGGCCGCTTTTGCTTCAGCGCCTTATGCACATCACTGAGAACCTGGCAGTAATATGCACTATTGATGCTGGTGCCACTGGGTAGAAAATCAACATGAGCAACGCCAGCCTTGTCCCAGAAAACCGTGGCCATGACCTTACCCGCAGACGGGGTGCTTCGAAACTCCTTGGGAGCTGGCGAGCCTGGGTGGTTCCACTGTTTTGAGGCGCGTTTAGACTCAGGAGTGAAATGGTGCACCCACGTTTCCTCACACGTGATGATCTAATGAAGCAACGGCTCTCCTTCAGTGTCGAAACGGTACATTAGCTCTTGGGAGATTTCCAGTCTTCTCTGGCGTTCAAACACGGAGAGCTGCCTCGAGACCCAACGGGCACTAACTTTCCAAAACTGGAGGTGTTCATGAATTATAGTGTTCAACGTTCTCACAGAAAGGTCCGTCTTTCGAGCTAGTTCGAGGCATGTTATCAGGCACGCCTTCAGGATCAGGCACTCCACAAGTTAGATGTTCTCAGGAACTCTGACACTGGGCTCTGAGCTGCCCCAGCCGGGATACTCCTGCACTGATGTACGGCCGTCTCGGAACCCTTTGCACAACTGAAACGCTTTGTTGCGGCTAAGTGTATCGTGGTCATTCTGAGCCTGATGTCTGCTGTGAATTTCAGAGGACTCTACGCAGTAGTGAATAGATTAACCCTGCAGCCAGGAAATGACGTCAAACAGGAAATGACGTCATCAAGGACGTATGACGTCACTCCAGGCCGCAGCCGCTCCGCCCTCATATCAGTGAGGTCAGTGGATAAGATAGTTAATCAGTGACGTCACATAGTTAATCTTAGTGATATGATATCAATGATAAGATTAAGTAACAATAATGACGTCATGGTGAAACACACTAGGAATCGAACTTGGGTCCTTTAGGTTGTCAGACGAGCGTCTTAAGCCACTGGGCCACGGGCTCTTCATGTTTACTTTCGTCGCTAATCAGGATAGAATTGTGTGGGGTGGAGAGGTTGTTTGATTTCTTTTACGCCAGGTGGCGTCATGGGGAGTTGAGTTCGTTCATCTAGAGATGGCAGCACTTCCAGCAAATTTACCGCCGTTCAACAGATGGCGCTACCTGCGCCCCCAAATTTTAAATTTCGCGCCCCATTTGACTTCGCTCTTGGTTTAAAAGAACTCCTCACGATCATGTTGTTTTCATTTTAGAAAAAGAAAAACAATGGCGAGCCAGTTCTATGTCAACTTACTGTCAAACGCCTCGAGTGATGTATTTCCTAGTAACACAATGAGCAAGTTCAGAGTTAAACTAGCTCAGCCAGTGCAATTAGATGGAAAGTGGGAGGTTGCTCTGGCGGAGGTGAATATCCCATTTGCAATTAATAATGTCACAGATATCGTTAATGGTATATCGGAGACTAGCCTCTTCGGTGGCGTAACCACGACAGAGCAAGTTAAGTTTCTTGCGGGAGAAACCATTATTGTACCTTTTCGTCAACTTCTAACGAAACACTTCAAAAACCAAGCCAAAATAATACGAGTCAGTGGTCATTATGAAATACAACTTCCACTAAATACTGGTCTGGAATTAAGTTCAACTCTCTCTGCTAAGCTTGGCCTTCCTGAAAAGATTATCGGTTCTTCGGAATTGGATGAAGGCCAGCCAGTAAAAGTATTGAAATATCAGGTGGACACTGAAGAGAAAGTCACCCTAATCACGTATCGCTCACGTACAACCAAATACGAAGTTCCAGAAGGGTATTATGAGTCAGGGAAGGACCTCGCCGATGCGATAAATCACGCATATCGAGCAAACTTACACCTACCAGAAGATGCTCGTCTCATATTTTACAATCCCTATAATGGAGTTTGTCAACTGGAACGTCGCAATGAGGGTTACGTTACATTTCACCCATATTTAGCTCTGATGCTTGGATTTGGAAAACGAACAACCTTCTCCAGTTTCACAGTTGCTCAGCGTGATGTCTGCCTCTTCCCAGCGCAAAATTACATTTTCGTTTACAGCGATATCATCGAAAGTGAAGCTGTAGGTGATATAACCGCACCCCTTCTTCGACTTCTCCCATTTAGACTGCAGAGTCGGAATGAGGTTATGTCCTACTCTTTCACAAATCTTTACTATAAATATGTGACTGTCAAGGAGCTGACTAGCATTCAAATCGAACTGGCAAACGAGATAGGTGATTTCATTCCCTTCATTGCTGGTTCTGGTCGTGTGGGAGTAACATTACATTTTCGAAAATGCATATAACTCAGACACCCTGTTGTATATCGCATTTCGGCAGCGGTAAACGAGATCAACCATTGCCACATTACTCAGCTCCTCTTTATCAAGTTGGATCTGGCTTTTTTTCTGAGTTGGTGCAGCGGTTTATACCTATACTGACTAAACAAGTAGCGCCCTATGTAGGTCGGAAACTTCTTGACACAGGACGTCACATAGCGGAGGAAGTGAAACAGGGAACAACGTTTGGAGAGGCACTAAGGAAAGGGGTTGGTCGCACCATCCATTCAACTCGTGACGAGTTGCTGCATAGACTCAGAGGGAAGGGTAGGAAACGTAATAAAAGCAAGGGCAACAGAATTGATCGATCAGTAAAACCAACGAAGAAACGAAGAAAGGTTGACTTTTTCACCTGAGGAAAAAAGATGTCTACCATCGCCTTAGTACATAAAAATTCTTGCTTCTGCACAACGAATCAGTTGGACCTGTTTTCTGTTCCACCGACAAACTTTTCTCTGGAGAAGTCAGAATATGTGGAGTTTTTCCCCATTTCTGCACCTACCTCGAGCGGTGTGATTGAATATAATGTTCCAGGTCTCGGTGGCGGCTTCTTTGATCTCCAGTCGAGTTTCTTACACATTCAATGTAGAGTTGTGCGTAAAAATGGAGACGCAGCATTGACTACAACTGGCAGTACAGTGACAAATGACAACGTTATTCCTGTACAAGCATTTGCATCTTCTCTCTTTCATCATGTCCACATTTATCTTAATTCGACTCTGGTATCTAATTTCGAACATTATGCCTATCGTTCTTACTTGGACATTGTTACAAATGCAAACAATGTTACTCAAACTCACACCTTGTCTGCAATGCTTTACGAACCAGATCCAGTGGGAGAATCTGAAAATTTTGCTATCCCCAACGAAGCAAAAGGACTTTTCGCACGCTATAAACGCACCAAAGGATCTACTCTCTGTGATCTTTATTCTCCTATCTTTAGCGACATCTGTCAGCAAGAAAAATTTGTCCTTAATAACACCGATATTCGAGTGGTGTTGAGACAATGTACTGACGAATTTAGACTCCTCTCTGGTCCCAGCGAGACTGAAAAGCATACAATAGAGTTTTCTCGAATTGTGCTCTACCTCCGACGTGTGCAGGTTTCTCCAAGCGTACTCGTTGGCATTGAAAGAAGACTTCAAACGACACCCGCCACATACCTTCTTCGAGGTTTAGAGATTAAGTATAGGACAATCGCTCCAAACCAATCTCAGGTGATATTTGATGATCTCTATAGTGAACGAGTTCCTTCTAAGTTGACCGTATTGATGGTCAAGAGTGAAGCATATCAGGGTCATAGAGAACGGAACCCTTTTAAGCTTGAAAATTTTAAACTCAAAAGAGCAGTGCTCGACGTTGGCGGTCAACACTACACCGACGACTTCGACTTTCAACGAGACATCTATGCAAAGGGATACATGAATTTGCTTCACAAACTTAAGAGCAAGGATATACCTCTAGCTCCGGCTGCATATGCAAAAGAGACATTTATGCTTTATTATCACCTCACACCGGATGTGGAACTGCAGTCACTAAGTCCAGTGCTTCAAGCTAATGTTCGTCTCACATTGACATTTGCTGCTAACCTTACAGAAGCTGTCACGGTGCTCTTTGTTTCCGAGACACCTCGTGTTCTGGAAATAAACAAAGACAGACGCGTTAAATTCGTATAAACGAATCAAAATGGAAGAATGGGAATTTTATGCAGCTTTTGCTCGGAACCATTGCACAAGGACATGCTTTCGTGGAACTTTCGCTCGCGATGAAATTGCATTGCAAAAAGCTGGACCGGGTCTTTATGTGGTGAATACAGCTCCAAGATCTTCCCCGGGAGAACACTGGACTCTATTCCATATCTCTAACGATAGGAGCATTTCTTATTTCGATAGCTACGGAATGCGACCACTATACAAGGAGTTCTACAAATTCATACACCCAGCATCTTCATTTCACTACAACAGGAAACGACTTCAGGGATACGGCTCAGCCACATGTGGACTTTATTGTCTCTATGTAGGTAGTCTTCTCTGCTGTGGGTTTCTACTTGAAGAGTGTACTCGGAGGTTCTCACACACCAACTTTAAACTCAATGATAGGTTGATAGCAATACTTGTGCGTAAACAGATACCACGAAAAACAGATAACATGTCATGTTGTAGTGTACTCTAAAAGTGAATAAATTTGTTTTTGAAAAGAAAAGATCCTTTATTTAGTCATCTTAGCAAGAAAAGTAGGATACATTACATCAGACAGCTCACAAAAATGGCGAAAGTATTATACAGTCACAATTTCATCATCACTTTGAAAACAAGAGAACTGAAACAAGCTGTTTTGCAAAGTACATACTCCACTTTTTTTTGCAAACACTTTGAAAAAGTTTCATTATTTAAGGAAGTGACAACTCTCTCATTCACATAAAAAACTTAGGAAAAAAGGGGCACTGAATAAGTCAAATGAAGATATGTACAATCAACACTCCTTTAGTGTTAACACTTGTTAGAAAAAAACACAAGAATAAAGAAAGGGTAACATCTATATTGATGGTAATTGGCTTTTCCATCATTTACCATCCTGTTGCTTCCATCTTTGTTTACACCTTGTCCGATGCATACATATGATTAGGTGTGAAAACCAAAAGGGAACGTTTCAATTCCATCTGCACAAATGTAACGCTTTGTATCCAAAGGGTTGAGAGCAATCTTTGTCACTGAGACACTTTTGTTTACATTGTCTTTGCGCACGATCAGGTTCTGTTTAATAGAGTGTATTCTGCCATACTCAAGAGCGTCGGTGTACAGGGAATAAAGAAGCTTCTGTGCTTCAGAATGTTTCACACCTTTCGCACGGTTGTACTGCTTTTTGCTACTCAGTTCGAGAGCGTACAGTTTTGGTTTTAGACAACAGAAACCGAGAATGTGATCACAAGGCATCTCGTTTTTAAACATTCCCAGTACCATCTTATTTTTCGCGGAATATAACGGATGATCGGGGTCATAGCTAGAGTTATCCAGATGCTTGTCAGCTAGTTCGAGAAGCGCTTTCTCTTCACTCAACTTTATGATGAAGGAATCTGTGTCCATATACAACAGTCTAGTATCTGGAGCTACACGAAGAAGGTGGTTGTGGTAAAAATCAAACATCTTCAGCTTGGACAGTTCCAGTATCGCGAATCCTAGGTACAGTGGCTGTCTCATGCGGAGCACAGATTGAGAGAATTGGAAGAGGATAACATGAGAGCTCAGCGGTCGGAACTCCTTTAGGTTTGGTTTGCGTAGGAGTCTGAGCACTTGTTCGTCGGTTACTGTGAGACGACAGTTTACAAACTTTCTAACCTGCATACACGAACGTCCGTACACGCTATTAATTGCAATCTTAGCTTGGGAGCTTTCGAAGGCATTCGTAGCTCGTTTTCGAAGATCGTGATTGAAGTCCACATAGGATCGGAGAAAGGGCTTTTGATTGAACTTTAGAACCCTGTGAACTTTGGTGAGACGCAAGCCCAAATGCATATACAACTGCAGATTGCGATAGTGTAGAAAATATCTCTCTTTGTCGAATAATGTCAACAGTAATTTTGCATCGGTAGCTTTCTCAGGAAGGTGAAACTTCTTCATCAATTCCTTTTGATACTCTGACAGCAGATCATAGGGAACTGACATTTTCTCGGGGGCAACTGGCAGATCTCTGTGACGTTGGTGGATTTCTTTGTCATATGCTAGATCTACCTCGAGGAAGTAACCCATAGGTGCGTCATCTGGGAGGTGTGTTATATCCAAGTTCGTGATTTCATCCTCTGTGAGCCACTCGAAACCTCCGTAAGGTAGTGGTTCTCTCATTACTGAACCGTAAAGCCCATTAACGTCTATGTAGTGGATCAAGCTACTTGGGCTTTTGGGGTCAAACTGCTCTGTTCCTGGTACATTTGCAGTCGCTTTCCTCAGCGAACACTGTGTAATACCTCCTCGTATGCCATTTTCAATCAGCAGGTACGCGTCAGGGTCGTGAATCAACTCTAGCTCTACCTTACTCATTTTTAGAGCGCAAGACATGCTTAATCCGGGCAGAGACACAAAGTGAAAAGGTTCGATCTTGTGAAAGTCAAGTGTCCACTTACGAAAGCCCTGAAACACGTCTGCTAAAAGCAGTGCGTCTGTGAGTAAATATAGGTCTGAATACTCTCCCAGATTACGGAGTTGAAATTTTTCAAAGACCCTCTGTGCATGACAATAATCTTCTTCACTTACTTCTGTCCCATTCAAAGTGTTGAAGAATAGATCCCGAGGAGGTAGAGAAAGCTCATTGTAGGCTTCGAAAGTGGTGACAAAATTGTAACAAAACACTCCTTTGCGAACAACTAGTTGAAAGTGTTCTTCGTTTGGAAAAAATTGACGAAGACAACGAAAGTTGTCTTCACCTTTCTCACGTAGATTTTTCACTAATGTTTCGAGACTTGCATTCAAGAAGTTTAAACTATCTAGGAATCGATAAGAGCCAACGTCTATAGCCTTGAATTTTTGGGAGCTACTGGCAATCACCTTTATGTCTACTTTCTTAAGCAAATGCAAGTGAGACAAAAGAAAACTCAAGTCATAGTTGGCATTGTGTGCAATGATTGGAATCTTAGGAGGCACTCTCAGTTTCAAGTTACAGGTGTTACACAAAGTTTGTCGAAATTTTCCACTTACATGGTCATGGTCACGAACTTTTTGCTTCTTTGCAAAAGATTCCTGGCAAACGTTGCAGTGACTTGCTGTGGCATGCTGCTGCTCGTTTTCTGCGGTCATTTCTAGAGGGGCAATTGTACGTATCCATTCCAAAATGTCGTCATGGAGTCTGTGCAGTAGCTCCATAAAGACAGTGACACAATTAGGTCCACGATACAGATGCTTTTGGAGGACATATGAGTCGGATGCGCGTATCACTAACAGACAAAATGAAGAGGGGATGTGATCTTCATACACATTTCCTGAATCCAGACACGGTGACAGCACACTTTCAAAGTCATACACACAGTAGAAGGGAACTTCTGACATGAGATGTTCCCCTGCAAATGCTAATGTCTCTCCCTTCTTTGGGTAAATGGTCTTGGCTACTTTCTGTTGCTTACACATACTTAAATGACACTTCAGACTTCCCTCTGAGCAGAAGCCCATTGTACATCTTTTACAATGAAATTGTCCACGTGGAACAAACAATCCATTAAAATTTGCGATGAGCACAAAATGAGAGTCAACTAGTAACAAGTCCACATGTTTCTGACGCTCCTCATCAACAACTTTGATGGGGTAAATGTAGTTTTCTTCCTTTTCGTACGCGTACACATTAATGCTAATTTCATTACGTTTCTCAAATATCTCTACATCTTTTGGGAAAGCTACGGGAAATGTATCAGGAAATACATACTGTGTTATGTATGGTCTGTAGGAAGATGCCCTCCGCCTGTGATGCGAGGCAGGATGTAGTCCAGCAATCACGGAGAAGACAAAACACATGTTCTCTTCATCTTCATGTAGTCCGTAATCCACATTCAACAGGGAACGATACTTTCGTTTCAATTCACTCGGTAACTCAAATTGGGAACATCCAATTAGTTGAGGAGCCAAACGTCCAATGTTTAGAATACAAGCAAGAATGCGAAAGAGAAAAAAACCGGAGCCTTGAATTTCTAAGTTTTCTAATGTTTGTGCTATCTCACTACTCGTCTGTGCAATCGAAGGCAGTACATCTCCCTCTGACCAAACAGTTCTCACTTTAGAAGGTACAAAATGAATCTCAAGTCGTAACTCCTCATCGGGCGTATGTCGCCCAAGTTCTACTTTAAGAAATGTGAAGTAGCGCAGTGGGAATCCAAAGTGTCGCAATACATTAGCAAGATAGTGTTCATACTCATGAAAAAACGTTGTCACTTCATGCCCCGCCTCGTCTCTGTCATGTAGATGCAACTCGAAGCGTTTCGTGTAGTTCCGTAGTGTGCAGAGAGTCTCACAAAATGGTATGCAGGGTGTCTGGAGTTCGTGAACGTTTGCCAGATGAATTTGGAGTCCCTCTATTGATGCATAGTACTGACGTTCGTGTTGAGGACATAAGTGACAGGTCACCATGATGTGGAGAGAAGTGTCTCAGGATGGGAGCTGCCGATATGTCGATGTATCATCACTTTTTCTTCCCATGAGTGAATAGAATGTCGGGCGAAGCAACTCTCTTGCCATCTTTGAATCTCTCCTTTTTCTCAATTTTAAGATTTGGCAGTTGTCTCATCTCCTCTAGATCATCCTCTGTCAAACGCTTAAAGCGACTAGGAAGGTAGAACTTTACACGTTTGTCATTCTCCATCAACACTTCTACATAGACCGCTTCGCCGTACACCGTGTCAATCTTTCGCAAATCCAAGACCTCCAGCTTTTCATTCTTCGGTAGGGTACTCATTTTCTGAATATCTCCATCTCCAGGTTTCTTGAGTTTATCGAGCTTATCCAAAATAGATGTCATACCTTTCTCTTGTGGTGACTTCTCACTCTGGCTCACTTATTCTTTTCTACACACAGAGTGAAGCTGAAAATAAGAATAAATATAAGCACACTTTCCCACATATCGGAGCGAAAGGAAAAAAGTGTAACGTACCCTTCCTCCTGTGAGGATCTGTGCGAAGAATCGTCATGGAGGGCAGTCTTATATAGCGCTTTGCGAACAGTGCATGCATAGACATGTTTGACTTTGTTGGTTACCTTCTCTGACGTAACCAATCACGTGCTCATCACATGTCTAGACAAGTTTGAACAGGAAAAAGTAAGAAAAAAAAACGTCTAGAACAGACTTGTTCCGAAAAAAAGATACAGTCACAGACTCATATTGCATGTTTGCACAAACTGAAAGTGCTAGAACTTGAGAATTCTACACTGACTTGCTGCACAAGATATACAGATATGAGTTTCTCAGCTCCCATATCCAACATTGACAAACTAAAGGAGTGCATAAAGGTTAAGTGTTGTTTGCCATTTATCGTTTTCATAAAAAACACACATGCTTGAAGAAAAAAAGAGTAAAAGTCTTATGTAATGTGCTATTTATACCAGTCTTCATTTACTTGGAAGAGATGACTGAGGTTAGACCTTATAGGTTTATCACTCCTGTCTCAATGACTATATCTGGACAAAGTCAAAGTGGAAAGACGACACTCGTTACACGTTTGATCAAGCATAGAGCCACTGTCTTCGATAAACCTTTCGATCGTATACTATACATATACTTGTACAAGCAACCTATTTTTGACGATTTTCCCGAGGTAACTTTCAGTCAAGATATTCCCACTAACCTGGAGGATGTTAGAAATTCTTTAATCATATTTGACGATTGCTTGGCTGACAAGAAAAGGCTAAAAGAAATCTGTAACTTCTATGTAGCTGGATGCCACCATCTCAACTGTTCGGCCATCTTCATTACTCAATATTTATTTGTTAATGATCCTCTGTATAGATGTATTCAGTTCAATAGCAGTGCTCTAATTCTATGTCGTTCTGCTCGAACTGTGGATCAATTACAAATACTTTCACGACAATTGTTTGGACGGAACAAAAGCGACTTATTGACAAGCATATATAAGGATGCTTGTAAGAAACCGTATTCATACATCGTAATTGACTTGTCTCAAAATTGTTCAGACCACTATCGAGTGTGGACGAACATATTTCCCGACGATCATCGCCAAATAGTATATAAAACATGAAACGTGTAAAGAAGAATATTCATTTTCTTCACTTGCTCGCAGAAACTACGTCACCCGAGCAACGTTATTATCTTTTGGAGCATGCTACAAAGGATCAGTTGAATACGGTCAGAGAAATTTGTATGAACCTTTGTGAAGGAAACGTCACAGTAACTCCGAGAGTAAGAAAGCAATTAAAACCTTACGCAGCATCAATTCGCATTTTGGCAAAACGAGACGCAACGGGGGTCAAGAAAGCTAAAAAGGTCTTGCAACAATCAGGTGGTTTTCTGCAGTTTCTATTGCCACCTTTGTTGGGTCTCATCTCCTCATTGGGTGGAAGAGCGATTGCAAAAGCAATCGGAGTATAATCGATGCAGAAATACGAACTTGTACCTTACCGAGAAGATCACATCCCAAATATATTGAAGAAAGATGAACCGGATGACATCAAGGCAAAAGAGATAATTCAGTATCTTCACTCTTTGCTACATTCAAGTAGAGCTGCAAAACAACATACAAGCGAAACACTTCCTGGATCGCGAGAAGAAGGAACACAGACCGAGGAGGGGGAGAAAAGTGACACAATTGTTGGTTTTATGAGTAGTGGTTATAAGGTCAGAGCAAACCAACTTCTGCAACTTCTACAACCAACAATCTCCTGGAATGCGCAAACCTTCGAAGTAATCGTTGACGGTCAAACGTTGGAGAATAGTAATATAATCGATCTCGTTTATTATCTTGTCTCAAGAGCGAGAAATGTTCCAACTCCTCCTTACTTCGATCGCATCTTGCCGCTATTGGTCAAACTGAATCTACCAACACTTATTGTGCATCCAAATCGTTTAAAAAAACACAGAGTAACGGGAGCATCGAGCAGTCGAGCATCGCCTGTTACAAGTGAAGCAAGCACACCTGAAGGTGCCTCGCCAGCAATCACACGTGCTGCAAAGCGTGCCCGCCGAAACCTAACATGGACCCCATATTGAAGCCTGTGCAGGAGGAACAGAAAGACTATTTTCAAGATGAAACCATATTGTCGCACTTCCCTCCAAGGCATCATAAAAAGGTATTAGCAATACTCAAACTGATAACAACTGTTCTAGCTTACGACGAGTACGGAAGAGTTATATGTCACGGGAAGGTAGTGCCACACTCGTCCATTGTCGAATTGCTGAAGTATGAACTTCACAACAGACAACCTTCCTGGATGAGAGGAGACGTGTCAGCTACAATAAATGCCTATCTATCCCTTGACGCTCTTCGAGTTCGCAGCAGAAGAAAGCACTAATGGCCGCCTATTACGACCCAGAACATGCCGGCAGTTTTGGTGGAGTGCAGAGACTCGCTCAAGCCATCGGTGAAAAGAAGGGCAGAGTTGCTAAATATCTGGAGACAAGTGATGTTTACAGCTTACATAAGGAGTACAAGCGACCCAAGACCTTTCGGAAAATAATTGCACTCGGAAAGCAGGAAATGTTCCAAATCGACCTAAAGGACATGCAGTCTCTAAAAGGGCAAAATGATGGTTTTCGCTATTTGTTCTTCTGTATAGATGCTTTTTCCCGGCTCCTCGCTGTTGTACCCATTCGCAATAAAAAATCTCCTGAGATTCTTCGAGCACTTAAAGTTGCATTTAAGAGGATCGGTACTCCCCGGCTGATACATAGTGATCGAGGAACAGAGTTTACGAACAAGGTAGTGCGAGAGTTCTTGAAAAGAAAAGGCATAACGTTATATCATTCTATGTCTATTTATAAATGTGCGATAGTTGAGAGATGTCAGCGAAGTATTGTGTCTACACTTTACCGTATCTTTACCTATCAGGGTCATAAACGTTATGTGAAGATTCTACCTCAAGTAATCAAAGCGTACAACAATCGAGTGCACAGGACTCTCTCTGCGAGACCTGTGGATGTAACCAAAGAAAACGAGCACATTTTCCGAGAAAGACTTTATCCCACCCCAACTGAACCCCCAAAGAAGCCAGTTTACAATCTTGGTAATCTCGTTAGAATTGCCAAATATAGACACCAGTTAACAAAGAGATATTTACAGTCATTTACGAAAGAGATTTTTTCGGTGAGAGCAATCAAAATAGGTTATCCTAATACATACCTACTGCGTGACCTTAACAATGAAGATATCATTGGTAGTTTCTACGAGAGTGAAATGGTAAGAGTGAGAGAAGTACCGAAAGTAGAAAAGATTATAAAAAGACGAGTTAGAAATGGAAAGCTCCAGTATTTAGTTAGATTCAGTGGAACTGCGGACAAGCAGTGGATAGCAGAAAATTACCTCGGTTGAAAAAAAAAAGACCAGTACAGCATGGTCCGACGTTGAAACCCAGCCTGGCGATTCATGGTCCACAGACGACGAAACAGAGCAATCGGAAAAAGGAGAAGATGAATGCGGTAAATGGAATAGGAGGTCCCACATATTTCAACTCCATCTGCCATGTAATGAGAAACATACCTCTTGGAAGCAGCTATCAAATTGTGGGTTAACAACGGTCAAGAGGACGCCATTAGCGGAAGCTTTTCAAATTGTGACGAACATTGTGCTGTTTCGAGCTCTACCGAATAATCCTCCAAATCAAGTCATTTGGGAAACTGCAAAGGAAATGTATTCCATGCTTCATACAGACGATTCGTTTTTAACAAGTTCATCATTCGTTTTACTAACCGAATGGTCACGGCAAATGAGTGAGCTATTTGACTATTCGACTCGTTTCGATGCCATGCAACTTGCTACAAAGAGTCTGTGTTTTATCGACACTGCCATAAAGCATGGATTCCATTCAACTGCCAAGTACATAACTTTATTTACTCTGGACCTTTTGAAAAATCGACTTGTTTGTGAATAAGAAAAATGTATCGTCAATAAGAAATAAATTCATCCTCAGTACTAAGACCTTCTCACTTCATCATAAAAGAGCGAAATGGATAGGGTGTGTTTTCTATTTTGTCTTCTGTGTCACATATTCTTTCTCGTCATAGTAACTTTTGAGTTAACGAAGTCATCATCTTCACTTCGACAAGGTAACTGTAGCAAAGAAGTTGAGCTGGAAGAATACGTTTATGCCCATACGTGTCCTCCTAATGCATCACTGCTGGCGTTACGACTTTGGGACAAGACTGGTCTTCCAACACGCTATGGAGTTACTCTCACACACAATGAAACACAACAGCTACAGATGTGCTTGAGATTGGTGAATGTCAGTCATAGCTTTTACGATCAGGAATGTGTAGAAGTATGTTGTTTGTGTGAGGATCGGGAGCTAAAAGTTCACCGCTGCCCACAAAATGTATACACACTCGGTCGAACACATGGCCAACATCATTCTGGATATGGAATTACGCTGTCGAAGAGGGCTGTTATATTGTTGTTAAAGTATCTCAATAAAAAGATTTAATCGGAGAATCACTAGTTTATTTTATTTTGTTCTTAAGTGAGTAGAAATATGTACATAATAATCAAGCACTCTTTGAAGACATTACTATTTCGTTTCAACTTGTTTTTTTTTTGTTTTAGTTCTTAACATGTGTCGCTATCATTCCATGCTCGCCTCTCTTCGGAAAAGTGATGAAAAGCAGACGACGCTGGATCTCTTCCTTTGCGAAAGCAGATTTCGAAAGTGCTACCCACGCTCTACTTTGCAAAGGAAAAAAAAAAGGGTTAACGAAGAGTTTGCGGACCGTGAGTAACGAGGATGTTGACTGCAACGATGTAACACGAAGCCATATGCATGGAGCGATCACGTGGAAGGAAAAGATGTAACACGATGTCGAATGCGCAAAAGTTGTCAAGCGGAACGAAGTGAGATTAGGCTAGCGATGAGTTTGCGGAAAGAGGTGATTAGTGTCTATGACGTCTACAAGGCACGCTGTTGTCACGTGGAAGTTGTCAATAAAAGTATGGGAAAGAAAACCTTGACATAAAGATGGCTGAAACATTCAACAGAACTCTAGCACAGCGTCGAATCCAGAGAGGGGGGGTCATGTGGTCTGCCTGTCAAATCCGTATGTTTTCGCCGTCACTGCGAGCCCCTCTCTGGTGAGACTGAGCTGGTGAGACTGAGCAGGTCAGACAGTTGATGTACGAGTGGACTCTGTCGTCTTCGAGCGTAATCATCTGAGGCTGCTGTATGCGAGTTCATTGTAACATTCACGGAAATGCAGTACGAACGGTTCATGATTGTCTCCGTCACTTCCCCATACCGTCTGGCTCACTGTAGAAACTTCAGCGACTCGTCGGCATCATGTGTAGAGCGACTTTGCTCCTCATCGGAGCGAGACAGCCTTTCTAAGACTCTCTCATGCAACGGGAAAGTTGTCCTACATCTTCATCAGTCAAGACTTGAGTGTGATGACCTCCTTTTGTCGGAAAAATCTCCGCAAAGAGACCAGTGATCTGTTGGACTTTCTGTTCGCTTTGGATATCACCAACACAAAATCAACATTGCCTCATCGTCGTCCTCACACGGTATGTGGATCGACTTAATTTAAATGTCGATTCGATGCTGTGTTAGGTTGACTGTGTCATGTAACGTCAATAGAAGGAATATTTATCCCTACAGCGAGACATGTGTGTAATTGTCTTACAATATGCCCGTTACTTACTTTGCATAACACAGTGAATTAGAGTATGAAAATCCAAATGTCAAGGAAGCTCAACTGTTTTGTAAACTAGAGTAGCACTATGCTTTGCTCATTCTTTGAAATGACTATAGACTTGAAAGATAACTGTGGTCTAACTGTTATAATAAAAATAAGTCATGAAAAAGCGAATGAATTTGTTCTTTTTTTATACTCGTTATTTTTTACTGTTTCGTTAGGGATGGAGAAAAATTTACAATAATGTTTTCTCCCACATTTTGCTTGCTCTCTCATGCTTACAGTAACGAGGAGGGGCTCTCCTCGTGTTATTGTTAATTGCAAATGGAATATTCATCTCAGTCAGAGCAACCTGCCACTTTCGATCTAATTGCACTGAGTGAGCGAGTTTCATTCTAAACTTGCTCCTTGTGTTACTAAGAAATACATCATTCGAGCCGTTTGACAGGAAACTGACGTAGAAGTGCTTCGTAATTTTTTTTTGAACGAAATCGCTCCTTGTGTTACTAGGAAATACATCACTCGAGGCGTTTGACAGTAAGTTGACATAGAACTGGCTCGCCATTGTTTTTCTTTTTCTAAAATGAAAACAACATGATCGTGAGGAGTTCTTTTAAACCAAGAGCGAAGTCAAATGGGGCGCGAAATTTAAAATTTGGGGGCGCAGGTAGCGCCATCTGTTGAACGGCGGTAAATTTGCTGGAAGTGCTGCCATCTCTAGATGAACGAACTCAACTCCCCATGACGCCACCTGGCGTAAAAGAAATCAAACAACCTCTCCACCCCACACAATTCTATCCTGATTAGCGACGAAAGTAAACATGAAGAGCCCGTGGCCCAGTGGCTTAAGGCGCTCGTCTGACAACCTAAAGGACCCAAGTTCGATTCCTAGTGTGTTTCACCATGACGTCATTATTGTTACTTAATCTTATCATTGATATCATATCACTAAGATTAACTATGTGACGTCACTGATTAACTATCTTATCCACTGACCTCACTGATATGAGGGCGGAGCGGCTGCGGCCTGGAGTGACGTCATACGTCCTTGATGACGTCATTTCCTGTTTGACGTCATTTCCTGGCTGCAGGGTTAATCTATTCACTACTCTACGCCTTCATTCACGAGAAACTTCATGACAATTCGCTGTTCGATGTGCGCGCTTACCTCGTTGTGGGCCACCTTGTCCAGCACATGTCTTTTGTTTTGCACAAACTTCATGCATTGAATGAAAAAGAAGTAGTAGAGCATTTTGTATACTCAGGAGGCAGAAAGTACCGGTTTGACTTGAACACCCCTCATAATTCTGATTAATTGAAAACTTGTGTGTAAGATTATTATTAATAAAAATTGTCGTTTCGTTTTCGTTTCTTTGCTTCGGTGTGATACCTCTGTCTTCACTGCTATTGCGTCGTATCTGTAATAAGTAAGTGTATTCTTTATATGTATTTTCTATTAAGTGTACGATCTTGCGTTTTGTTTCTTCTGTTTGAGGTCGTGAAGGTTTTTTGGCTCGATTTTTCTCCTTGGCGTCACGATTGGCACAATTCTCAGCACTATTGGCATAACAATTGGCAATATAATTGGCTTTAAGAAGTATATTTCAAGTTATACTTTTGTGTATGACTCATCTTTGCATGTATGTGCATGTTATAAGTGCACGGGCCGCACGCTGGAAAAACTTCGCGAGTGTAGTCGGGCCAGGGGACAATAAACTGGCCTATGAATGATCTCGTTTTTCCTACGGCGCTTATCCATACTACTCTTGTTGCTCAATTTACAAATTAACTTCTTTGTGGATGATGTATCACTCAATGTAATTGTTAACGGCAGCAGTGTTAAGGTGAAACTTAAATCCTACATGCGGTTCATGCTGGCGACAGTAGCACATATTACGGTTCCTTTTGGTAGGCATATTCCGTGCATAAGCAACATCTACTTTACTTTCAGACACTATCTTGGAAATATCCGAAGGGGAAACAAATGGTTACTTCTGGTGAGCCACACAGAGCAGTGGTCATAGTCATCTCCGGCATCCTTCGGGTAGGGCTTCAAATATTTCTACTTTCGCCAGGCATTGTTAGACGGAACATATTACAATGAAGTGCACGCGCTGAAATAGCACCGACCCCGTGGAATCTGTTGTTGATGTGTCCACCTGCTGATTCCAAGGTTACGGATTCGAACCAGACCGAGGTCGCCAGCAACATGGTGGCAGGACACGACGCCTCCGCGTTAAACACGGTGTACTGTGTGCTGACATTCCTATGCACATTAACGAATCCTGTGGTGGCCAAAATTAATACCCCTCTGTAATCACTCATGATGATTGTAGTACAATTGTTGTGCGACGTAAAGCCGCAAATTACAAACAAAAACAGTACCTGACCGCTTCTTTGAGCTAGGTTACTATTCGCCTTGTCATAGTACACTATATTCTGGGGCCGGATCCAAGCTTCTCTTATTAAGCGTTAATTCAGATGATGCAACTTCGTCGGTTGCGCTCCATTGAAGTTGCAGAGAATAGGCTGCTTTCACACGGTGAGCAACTCGCCTGGCGCATCGTAGTATTGAACGAGCTGGTGATATAGACAGTGAGCATGTAGCACGAGAGTGTGAACAGCGAATACTTGACAGATCGCAATGACGTATTCAGTGGCGCATTCTCGTGAAATGCTTTACTTCAACCTCGTGGGAGCATATATGTTACTAGCCCCGCGTCGACCGGGATGCAGAATTTACGTCACAGAAGTGACGCCACGACAGCCAGCCATTGCGATTGGACGTCTTCAGAGGAATAGCCAAATGATGGAAAGTTGCGCCAAAAGATTGCGAGAAGAAGGGATGGAGGGAAGGGAAGATGGATCCAGCAGCTGTTGCAATCGGGTTGCGCAACCCGTTCACACGGCGCGACCTAGTTGAACGTTGCAATTTACTTTACTGAATTGAACTCCGAAATTTCTTGAGTGAACCTGACGTTTAATTATCGGTGTAATCAGTGCACAAATCGACACGGGTCCACGCTGGGTAAAACACACGTGAGACTGAAGTGCCAAGACAAACATGATTTAGTCTACCTTGACACCTAGTTACACGACGGTGACCTGGACAGACCAACACGGTCTCGGCTTAGTCTCGCAGAGTGCGGTGACCTCCTTTTTTCAGCGGTGAGTTCTTGCTTCGTTGGGTTGCATAGTGTACACAGAGGGACGACACCAACACACGAGCAGCTAAGTTTACTGATCTGGTAGTAGTTTTAGTCAGAGTTCGAGGAAACTCGTTACAAGTAACTTGTTACTGTAACTAAGTTCGTTTTTTTTGATAACTTGTAACTTAACTCGGTACTTTCGCGCCATGGTAAGTTTCAGAGGAACTCGTTTCTTTTTCAGGTAACTTTGCCAAAGTAACTTAAGTTAAATTCCAAGTTACTGTTAAGTAGCTTTTCAGTCACGTCCACATATTTTCAATCAATGAGAGTATTTTATTCAGGAAGTAAGAACCGCTGCCATTGAAACGAAGATGAAAAATATGCGCCCACAGCGCGTAAGATGCAAAGCGTTCGAGTAGACCTCTACCGGAGAAACGTCATCATGACATTGGTAGACAGACTGAAACCGAAACAAATCGGAAGGAGAGGGCTGGGTTCCACGAACGGGCACTTGTTCGCCGCCTCCCATTGAAAGAAAAGAAGAACTGAGGGTCGCGTCGCTCTAAGGGACCATATCGTAATCTCCTCAAGACTCTGGCTTTCGGTCGCGACCTTGTTCACCTCTAGCTTCGAGCGTAGTTCTGTTCTACCAAATTTGTGGCGCTGTCAAACATTATGACGTCATTTGTTTACAAACGGGGAGATGTGTATTGTTCGACACAAACGAGAACGATCTAAGCGTGTTGTACTCCAACGCAGGCAACTCAATGTCTAAGTCAACTGCTCACGCGCGCCGCTCCTGCGTAATGCTATTTTGTGTCCGAAGTAACTTGGAAGTAACTCGTTCTTTCTTTAAATAACTCTGTAATTGCGAGTTACATTTCAGGTTGAAGAACTTCGTTATTAACTCAGTTACATTTTCCACACGGCAACTTAACTTGTAACGAGTTCATTTTGAGGGGTAACTTCTCAATCTATGGTTTTAGTAAACTTTGCTAGTCTGAGCCGTGTGTTTGTGTCATCCGTCGGTGTGTCCAGACTCTGGCTCTTACATAACCACCAGGTAGCCTGCATATACGGTATCTTCTCAGTTGCTTCTCTGGGCGTCGGTGAATCCCATTTTGTTCAATGGGGGCTTGAGTCATCACTACTGTGCGGGTGAGTCGGTGGGCACCTCCACGGAACGCGTCTCCACGGCGAGGCAGCGGTTGGAATCGCTGGGACGGCTCCAGAACCTCAGTGGGCGATGTCGTAGGGACATGGATAACTTGACTAACAGATTTCCTGGTGCTCCTTGCTCCACTTTTTCCCGTTTATGTGTTCTCCAAGGTCTCGGCCTTGCTCGTGACCCAGAATGACCGGTCGCTAGGCGCAACCCTGTGTATTTTGAAGACACCTGGGCAACGACGGTCTCATCCAATGTTTGTCGTGGAGGTTTCCATAGATGAAATAAACTGCGATACTAGCAGCATGCATGACCTTCACAGCGGAAATAAGTTCCTCGTGGTCATCTTGCGGAGGGTTGTCAATTCCGAGCCATCGTTTCAGCCTCGTACTTTAGGGATATTTTCTGTCAATCCCGGGATCCCGGAACGGGATTTCGTAATTACGGTGATTCAGATGGTGCTCCCGAGGCCATTTACCTCAAGTGACAATATCGGTGTGTTGTTCACTTGAGCGCTTTGCCAATTCTACCTTTTCCTGAAGGAAAACGCTCGAAAATGCGCAGATTAAAGCTATTGGTAAAGGAATGAGGCGAAATTGTTGCATTTTTATAGTGATAGAAGTAAAGTGGACATTCTGGAGTGGCGGAATAGTGTCTGAAGTAGACGTGTGCGCCGCAGCCGCTGATGTTGAAAAATCGGTGCGGCTTTATAAGCTGCCCAATTCGAATTGTTCTCCATAAAAAAGCTCTCCTGTACCTGATCTTTTTGTTTGTTTGTTTTTTCTTGCATCTCAGGATGCATGTCCCAGGCTTCATTTGTCGCGTTTTTGGCAGCAGGAAATAGGAAGTTCATCACTGATATGCTGTTTATGGTTATTTGGGGTTATATTGGGGTTATATTGGTTATATCACCAACAACATCAAATAAGCAATGATGGTGTAGTGGGCAGTTTCGCCGCTGAGATTCCGAACGCGAGAAATGACGCGACCTTCGCCTTATCTGGGTTGGAAAGCGGCCTGTCTGGCCATCAGATTAGCGCTTACACCAGTCAGCTGCTCCATCGCTCCAAAGCATTGGTGCTCTCACGTGGATGGCCTGTCTCTTTCTGCGCCCGAAAAGTGCGTGTAGTGCGTTTTGTATGTACCGGCGACAAGCATTCTGTCAGAGAAGGTGTTTTAAATCGGGGACTTATAATGCTCGCGAAGCGTGCCAGTCTCATGACCAGAATTCAGGGACACCTGCACTGATGGAGGTTCAGCCTGATAGCAGAAGAACATGTAAGAAAGCCTACTTGAAAGAGAAGTATGAGGCGAAGAGGAAGGAAGATGGAAAGAGGCGTGGGCAGACGAAAAGAGGAATTTGTACATGAGATATCGCGCGAGGACCTCGGCTATCAGCACCAATTTCCCAAAGCAGAATGAAAACGTGATGAATCAGCTCTGATCACTTTTGCCAAGCTTTTCTTTGCTGTACTGCTCCTCAGAATTATGGGCTGCTACTCGTAGCGTATGGAACGGGGTGAGTGGCACTCGTAAGGCTGGTTCTGATCCATTTTTTTTTCTCTGTCGGGAATGGGGATGCCGTCGACGATGAGAAATGTTTGTCCTGGGGCGACTTCTGAGGTAACTGTACCGGCGTATGTGTGACAGCTTCTGAGAAAACTTCAGAAATGATCCTACATTATGAAACGAATTTGTTACTCGCACCTTGTTACTCCGTGATCACTGTATCATACACTTCAGTTTGTTTTTGGCCTGATCATGAGGACATGTCACTGCTTAATTCCAAATTTTGCGTGTTACAGTCTCTGCCGGCACCATCAAGAAGGTTTGTCGGTTACCAACATCATCCCCTAGAAAAATGAAGATAAACACACAAATAAGCGGAATAGTGCTTATTTTCAGAATATCTAGAGGTGGCAACAGAGTCATGTTCGACACAAAAAGTGATTGGTCAACCAACACCTCCTAGATAGCGTCGGGCCTGCACGCTTACGTCGCCTATGGAGGCCTGTCCAGCCCTGCGACCTGCTTCGCACTTTCTTCTAGTTTGTTCTTTCATTTACTTCATAGAAGCATCCACAATAGTAAGAGCAGGCCTTCGAGTGTGGCGCAGACCTTCTAGTTATCTTTGAGTATCTTTGGTAAACCCTGCTCAAATAAGTCCGAGAAACCGAGAAAAAGGAAGAAAAGTGCAATCGCAAGCTGTAGTGATAAGATGGTAGTGACCAACGGACGTCATATCAAAGTTTCCTTTCCTCGCAACAAGAGTAGAGTCGCGCAAACGTCCGTCATGTTTCTCGCAGATAATCGTCATTCTTCTGGATTTTTTACGGGCGTCTGATTCGCTTTATTGTGAAATAGGGTGAACATGATAGACAATTTTACAAAACCGTTCACATAACGTGGCTTGCGTGAATGAATCAGTGGATAAGATTCTGAGTCTTACACAACTGCAAATTGGCGCCTACAAGCATCATACAAACGTCTGCTAACACTGCTTTAATGTGCTTGCTATTGATAACGTGAAATAAGAGACATCAACTAGCCAGCAACGACAGTCCTCGCAGTCCCATATGAAGACACTTTGTAATATGCGAGAAACGGTAAAGAAAAACCCTGTAAACCCTGCACCTGCACCTGCTGAATCCACAGGTTCCGTGGGACGTGCATTACTTGATATGACAGTTTGATTAAAATGCATGGGAAGCCGTGTGAGTGCGAACCAGAGCACATTCTTAAGGATGAACAAACAAACTTTAAAAAGAGAAACAAGAATTTCGAATCCGCGCGCCTTGCTGTTGTAAAGATGGCGGTCAAAGATGCTCTCTGCTGCTCTGCACCTTGGCATTCTGCAAAGCGGGGACTTCCTGTAACGATGCTGTAGGTTCGGATGCAATGGAAATTGGTATCCCTTTCACATACTAGTCATGTTATGCCATAGTGCCTAATAAAAGCCATCGAGGAAGAAAATTTTGACGCTCTTGGGGCAAGCAGCAACGACGATAACCGTTGTCAAGTGGAGGCTTTTTCAGAGCCTTTGAAAAAAAGAAATCTAACCGTCACGCACCTCCCGCCGTAATCTGGACGGGAGGTCCAACGTCTCTATGACACTTACCACAGGTCAACAGGTCCCCGTCAGCCCTGCCAAACGACAACGGGTAGGGAGCCCTTCCTCTGCTGATCCCGACAATCCACAGACCGTGAATGTTCCCAATAACACCATGGACACTTCGGTACCGCCAGATCCTCAGCAGACAGATGAGATGAACGATGGCAACCTTGCCACTTCTCTTCATGACCCGTTCACCACTGTCACCTACAGGAAGAACTGAGCCGGCGGTATTCCCATACTGTTTCGACCAGCAACTAGTGACTACTCCTTCTGGAAGGTGAATCCTAATGAGGTCGCTAGTGAGATACGCCTGCTAGCCCAACAACAGGTTACGCACCACCGTTTCCACCGAGATGGTTCTCTCTTCGTCTCCGTACGGTCCGAAGCAGCTGCCCGCAACCTTTTGTCAGCTAAGTGCTTAGCTGGGATTCCGGTGATACCATCAATACCCCAATCGTACGCCAGAAATATGAGCAAGATATATGATTTTCCAAGAGAGTATTCGAACGACGACCACGTGCTCTACCTCAAAGACGCAGGGGTTTTACCTGTACGGCGACAGGTTCGGCATTCCATGCCAGAAGATGGCAGTGATGTGTTTACCCCGTTACGGAGCGTTATCCTGACTTTTGAACCTACAATCCGACTTCCCCACCGAATTGCCCTTAGGTTTCACACCTTCACAGTCCAAGAGTACATAGAAGGCCCCATACAGTGTTATAACTGCCAACGATTTGGCCATATTGCACGAAATTGCCGAGGTTCTACACGATGGTAGTGCCACACTCCCGTCTCGTACAAATGCACAAGAATTTCCTGCACTAACCCCTCGATCTACACCAGGTGAACGAGGGTCGCTGAACACAGTCGCGGCTAAGCCTATCACAAGCAGCCACCCACTGCCTCCTCGTCCATCAAGGCAGATTACAAACACTTACGCCAGTGTGACGGAACCAGCAGGCACGAGGAGACAGTTACCCTCATCAGCTTCTGAAGATATGCCTTCTCTGGGACTCTTCTCAGCGGTACTCGCTGCCGTTAAGGCAATTGTCTCTGCTTTTCGTGGTGCGTCGCAACTGCCCGAGGTTCAAGCGCTTCTGGCACTGGAGGCATTATCTTCGCATCAGCATGACGGCACTGTATAGAAAGGTCATGACAATGCAGTGGAATCCTCGAAGCCTGCGTAACAAGCTCCCTGATTTTAAATTACATCTACAACAGTACAAGTTCCCTTTCATAGCTATATGCTAACACGACATGGATTCTACACATCGCCGTTAATCGATACACAATCTATCGATCTCATCAATCCCCTGACAGCAGAACAGCGCTATACGTTTGTAATGACCTCGTTGCTGCACCCATCGGGTCAATTTGTCATCCCTCTTATGATTACGTCACCTGCAGGATCCGTATTGGCCCCATGCTGTTAACGGTCGACAGTCTATATCCGTCCCGCGGTACAGGTCCCGTGGAGTGACCTCGAACGCTTACTTGGAAGCCCCGGCGCTTGTGCTGGGTGACTTCAATGCACATAACTCGGCCTGGGGAAGCCGAAGGACGGACGGTAGGGGAAGGAGGTTGTTGGAGGCAATGGAGAATAATAACATGTGCCTGCTGAACAACCGCGAGCCCACTTACATGCGATCCCCAACATCACTCGATGTATTGGACATCCCGTGGCGCTCAACCGACATAATTCGCCACTTGTCGTGCACTGCGAACGTCGACATGGGCGTTGGCCGAGGTAGCGATCATTTTCCTCTATATATTTCGCACGACAGACTGCCCCTCTCAGCCACTACTGGACTGATTTCTTTCACAAACTGGAGACTTTTTCGTGCGGGCCTCAGAACATCTGTCCACACCGGTATGTCCCCAGAGGCTCTCTCTCAAGCAATTACCCGTGGTATTCAGGACGCGGTGGTCATGTTACCTAATGTCAAGCTACCTAGTGTAGCTTTTTTCCCAGTACTCTGGGTCCAATGTTGGATCAAATAAAGTCATTTTTATTATTATTATTATTTATTATTATTGTGTCTAAAAGGGTAACAGGCCATGTCGGTCATTCCCCAGCAATTAACCACTTTAGAGCATTACGTCGCCGAGCAGAAAGAACGGCTCGTCGGACAGGGCAACTTACGGACATTGTGGAATACCGCCGGATGAAAGCTAAAGTAACACGAGAACTTAAGAACGAGGACAGGAAGCGTTGGCGTAAGTTTTGCCACCACCTTTCACCGTTTGATCCGGCCACGAATATCTGGCGGACAATCCGATCCCTGAAGGAGGCGCCCCTCAAAAGAATCCTCTCGCGGCCTTGGCTATCGTTAAGAGTGTAGACGAAAACACGCTAGCGACGGACTTCTGTGTGGTACTAACAACTCCGGCGGCTGCCTCGACCACGCCACTACACCGCAGTTTTGTCCACAGTTTGACGGCTGAACTTCACCAAGACTGGTCCCGTCCCCCGGAAGTTATGGACCGCGACTTCACACTAATCGAGCTAAAGGCAGCGTTGGAGCTTGTGAACGCCGGCTCGTCCCCTGGACCCGATAAAATAACCTATGCCGCCCTACGAAACCTTGACGGACGGTCACTCCAAGCTCTCTTTCATGTGTATAATACGTCTTGGCAACAAGGATTTTTACCACATACATGGAAGGAGGCATTGGTTGTTCCCATCCTGAAACCAGGCAAGCCCCCAAATGCCCTATCCTCCTTTCGCCCTGAGAGCCTGACAAGCTGTGTGGGGAAACTGATGGACAGAATGGTTTTTGGACAGAATGGAAAATTCGATACCGCCTTGAAAGCGACTTCTATCGAGTAGCGCAGAGGACACGCCAGACTCTCACTGGTTTCATAAGTAAGGACATTATACCGCCGGAAGTCCCCTGGTCTCTACCGGTACCGCCCACTTTTGTACGCCTCCCAAACCTTCTGGAAAGAAGAGATCAGGTCCCCCCTCAAGTCCTCCGAGCCAATTTTCATGCTCTGGTAGACAAGAAGTTTTCTACGTTTACGGCAGCATATACCGATGGCGCATCCCCAAACAACAAGTCCGCCTCAGCATTCGTCATACCATTCGAAGGCGTAGTGCACGGAAGACGCCTTTCACATCCAACCTCCTCCACACAACACATCGCTGATTTTACACCCCGGAAATGGGCAGTCTTTACAGACTCCAAATCTGCACTTCAAGCAATTGAAAATTCTGGCATACGAGGCCCATCCGCACCCCTAGTCACAGATGTGTTAATGGCTTACCACACTATCTACGCAGCAGGCCACAGGCTAGTTCTCCAGTGGGTTCCGGCTCATTGTGGTGTCGTGGGGAACGAGCAGGCCGACAGCGCCGCAGAAGCAGCACTCTCGTATCGGAAACGGACCAGTATTGTTATGCAGGAAGGAGACCGCCGTTCAATTCTGCGACGCCTAGTGACACCGCTGGCTTCCCGCCAACGGACAACCGACATTCTTCCCCCTCTATGGTGAGCAGAGTTGATCCAACGCTCGCTTTCCGCATGTCACGAAACACCTCTCGTCAAGATGCTGCATTAATCCACCGAATGCGCCTCGATGTGGCCTTTACAGCTCAGTGGCGTTACCGCTTGAGACAAGTCGACTCTTCCACCTGCTGTCACTGTGGTGCTCTTGAGGATCTGGAGCATATTCTTCTTCATTGCCCTCACTACCAACCTTCCCGAACCACACTCTCCGTGTCTCTTCGTCAGCTGGACTATCGCCCCTTCTCCCTATCGAAATTGCTTGGTCCCTGGCCCAATCCAGCCCAGCAACGCTCTGCGGTCAAAGCTCTTCTGAACACTATCGGACTTCGATCGTTATTGTGAAGGGGCTGGTTATTTTATTCCCCACATTCCCACCAGCAATGAGGTAGAGTATCGCCTGTGGCGATGAAACTCCCCACTCTCCAAGGTCAAAATAAAGTTGTTGTTGTTGACGCTCTTGCCTTGCCGTAATCTCAAAACTCTCTTCACAAAACGAAGAAAGGTACGACCCTCACATCGAACTAGGGAACATGAAAGCTAGAATCGACATCTGCACCACTGAACCAACAGCCCAGAACGTGCCACGTGACCAAACGCAGGCAGGCAGCGTTTGAGCGACAAACTTTGCCTGCCTGCGTACTGCTGATGCGGCCCAAGGAGGCCGAAACAGCTGTCCAGTACTGGCATGGCGACGTTTGACTTACAAGCATATCATATACGTGCAGCCAGTGGTGACTTAGCTCACCCTGACGGGAGGAATCACGTGTTACGTGACCTTCTGACGCCATCCGCTCAAACGTTGCATGGGGTAACTTCGCCAATAATCCCGGCGGTTACCGTGGTACAGAGAGCTTCCCAATGAAGACTACTGAGGGATGCACGCATGCTTTCTGTGGTCCCAGAGCAAGAGGGTTAGCACGCCCCTCTCTCTCTCCTGTGCCACTATCATCTCTCCCCTCCCTTTTTCACCCTCCCCTCTTCTCCCTCCCCTGGGTGCACCGAGCGGCCACTTCATAGCAGGCTGACCGCACCTTCCCCCTACATCACCCCCACTTCTCAAACGTTCCCTGCTTGCGTACTGCTGATGAGGCCCAAAAAGGGTGAAACAGCTCTGCAGTACTGGCATGGCGACGTTTGACTTACAAACTTATGCTATACGTGCAGACAATGAGCTCCGGCTATTTTTTTCTCTAGTATATATAGTATATATATATATATATAGGTTGAGGTAAAAGGACTATCCAACGGCTACGATGTTTTACAGAAGTTGCAAAAAAAAAGACGCGGAAACAGATTTTAGGGAAGTTACAAACACTAGTTTATTACATAGGGAGACGTTAACAAGTAAAATGGGCAAGGGGTCGACGTTTCGACAGTGGCACTGTCTTCGTCAGGACAAAAGATGCGTAGGCGGTTACACATTAGTTAAATAGGTTTGGTACGTGACGTCATAATCGGTACGAGCACGCCACAGGCGTTTGTCAGTGACAAACGCCTCACTGACAAACGCCTGTGGCGTGGGCACGAGGGCACGTGGCAGGGATGGGCACGACTTTTGTGGCATGATGCGCTCACGCGAATTCCCACAAAGAGCCGTACACCTCCCGTTATGAACAAATTGGGACGGAGAAAAGGATAACATCCAGAATTGTAATTCTGCCGGACGATGTCGATGAGATATGCCATGAGTGCTCGCAAAGCGGAGTTTGGTGTACGCTGCGAACGGGATCGTGGCAACGCTCTATTAACCACCCAGAAACGGAATAAAATGCGCCCTGCGCTGTGACTGTTCTTTATTAAACATAAAACGGTCACAAATGAGCGGGTCAAAGTAACAGGCCAATTTAAGGAAAGCCACTTCCCCAAGAACACTCGCGATCCTCAGGACGTCCTCAAAGTGTCATGGCGTCCTCGTCCGTGATGGGATGTTTGGAGGAGATCCAGAGAGTGTCATCATGGGATCTTCCAGTGATATTCATCTGCGTACGTCCTACGGCTGTCAGCCGGAGGACTTATATAGGAAAATTAAATTAGTTTAATACTGCGTGGTGCATTTCAGTGCCTCCACCCATTAATTAATGTTCCGGTTTTTGTCATAACCAAATTGAACCGAACCAGCAAGTGATCATGTATAAACTACAAAAAATACTACAAAGAGAAAATACAAAAAGTACAGCGGTACAAATACAAATTGAATGATTTCAATGGATGCTCCATGCACTGGGTTCAGTGTGCAATAAAATATAGCTTGCTAGGTCTTTCATTGTGGTCTTGTTGCCATGAACATCCGAGCAAGGTCCCTGACGGGATGCTACACGGAGCATTTCCGTGGAAGATAAAGAAAAGTGATGGCATATTACAGAGCGTTATTGGCTTTCGATTGATGTTTTAAATCAACTAAGTAGGAAACACGGATGTTACCTTGGCTGTAGCCTAATACTCCAAGGAATCCGTCACTGTAGTGTTGCTTATACATAAATTTGAATTAAACTTGGGTACCTCACCCTTCGTTTTGACTGAGATGCTAGGAGGACTCTCGCACATGCGGGAGTTCTCAAGACAAGCAATATATAGTATATGTTTTATCTGCTAAAAGAAATGCCACTGCCGCATACTTCTTTCAAAGTAGGGCTGCCTTAGACATAGTGACACAGGACCTTTTATATTTTTGCTTTTTTATAGCGCGGCACCCATTCCCCGTTATCCAAAAGAATCGAAGAGGATAAACGGAGAATGACAAGCTGGTGGCCGAGGTTGAACAACAGAAAAAAAAGAGAGTTGGTTTCTACTGTAACCGACTGCTCACTTCTAAAATAGATAAATAAAAGAAGATTCCCTATAGCTACACGCAGAACAACAAGATCCCATAGTGCTCCTGAGACTATCCCATTTTTGTCCCAACATGTTGTCCCTACGATCATCTCTGGAGTCTCATTCTACCACTTTTCTAACAAATTGAGGATCCTGTGGGGATATTCCCAGGATGTCATTTCTGTCCCAAAGTGACATCCTCAGGATGAGTGAGGGATGTCAACGTGTTCTTGGGGTTGAAAGCCATGTCTTTCAAGGAAAGTAAGCTGTAGTGTTTAGAGGAGGAAAGAAAACGATTAAAAACGATTATGTAAAAGAAAACGAGTAAACGTCTCCTAGGAAAACGTTTATATACGTATGCGTGCCGCTGTACGTTTATGCGAACGAAAGCGTTTAAACGTATCCTGGAAAAACGTTTAAATACGTATACGTGCAGTTGAACGTGTATCTAGCAGAACACGTTTAAACGTATTTTAAGAAAACGTTTAATCTGTGAAGCGTGTTCCAAAACGCGTTTCTTAAGAAAACGTTTTGACGTTTAAATGTTTAACATAGAGCTCTAGTTGAAATAACATCAGGAAAATCTGTGGTGATCGCGATCGCGATCACGGCAGTAATCTGTACTTCGTGATTCCTGTATTGCGATAACGACGCCGCGCCTCTGCTGGCACTCCTGAGAATTACAATGTGATTGCGATCCGGCTGTTTGCCCTGAGCGCGATTATTGCGTGATTGCGCTCATCACCGCGATCATGTTATTCTGCAAAAGCGCAAAGTATACCCGTACGAAAAGCACTGAATGACCAGAACCAGGCCTGAATCCGGGAGCATTCTGGCGACGTTCAGGCGCAATCAGGGGATTCCGGTACACGTCCGACCGGACACCGGGTAACACCCTCCGGAATCAGGTTGGATATATACCGGAATATTCCGATTATACCTGAATCACACCTGAACAAAACCGGACAAAAGTGTCTGGTTGGCCGCGTAACATCGAAACATATATGTTTCAAGCTCGGAAATATTTGTTTATGTTGTGTGTCAACCAACAGCGCATCGACGTTTCGACACTACGTTTCGAAATATAAGAATACTCCTAAGTCCTAATAATCCTAAGAATCACATGTTTCATGCGAGTGATCATGAAAATCCTGTAAAAATTTGCTGACCTCCGTTCATGAAAAGGGGGGGGGGGACGTTGTGCCCCGGCCACCTCCGACAGGTTGAGAACTCTCCGCCTATGCTTGTGCCTATAACAGAGTATTAATAAATGCTCAACGCAAGCCCTAACTGACAAGGGCCGCGAAATGTCGGAACATTTGCGCAAAACGGACGAGCAAGCAATCTGTAGCACCTGATCGAACCACTCAGCATTTCAGATAGATTAATGGTGACGGGACGTTGTGGGGAACCGAAAAAAAGAAAAAAAAATGTCAAAAATTAGTATCTTGCTCGTTGTTCTGAATTATTAGAGGGCGTATTTTCACGCAACTTCTTATTCCGACGGCAACGATCCCGGAAGAAATGGTACCAGCTGCCAAGGGAGAAAAAATGGTCTTGTTCCAGCCAATGACGGCATAACAAGGGATAAGCGGCATTACATTAAACATGATGTGAGCTAACCATTCCTGCGTATATAGGCAACCAAGCGTCACCTTTTTCTGACGCGTTTGCTGCTTTCTCAACGCATTTGTCATTTGCAGAGTTCACACGGGCGCATGGCGGCAACCGTGAAGAATGGAAAGCGGCAACCCCTGTTCTTGTGAAGTCGCTTGGAAAAAAACTGAGTGAATTGCGCGAACGACAGTAGGAGGATAATAAAGTCGTTGAGTAACGCCAGTACGTTGTGTTTCGTTCCTCTGTAATCTGTATGCATTGCCTTTATGGTGGACTTACTGTGTGAAGTATAATGCGCGCGCGTAAAGCGCATTCGCGCCAGTTTTTCGTCGCGTATAGATTCAGTGATCATTCAGGATCGTATATGGCTACAATCCGTTTTTATTCAGGCCATTCAGTAGTGATTCAGGATTCTATCTGGATGTAGTCCGATTTTATTCAGTGATCGTTCAGGATCCTATCCGGCGCATGTCTGGAAATATTCACGCCCTGTACGCGATCACTCCGGTTGTGTTCAGGTTTGGTTCAGTAATTCGTTGCAGAACTGGATTGATTCCTGATGCCCCATTCCTGAGTCCTGACTAACTCCTGGTTGACATTCCCACCCAATTTTGGATTCAGACCGGAATCAGGCCTGATTCAGATAACCTGATTCGTTCTGGATTCCGGAATTCCGTACGGGTAGGCGCGCACTTTCTGGGCGCGTTCGCAACGCCGTGTGCTCAGTCCCATTCTGATTTGTTTTATGTTATGGTTGATGCTCTGCTTCACTGCTGTCTACCCTCAACATGCCGCTGCCCATAAAGTTCAAATATAAGAGGCGATATTTGCATAACGCTGGTCTTTGGATGCTTTCTCAACTGTGCTATCATGCTCTGACGTCTCGTATCTCGTCTTCGCCGATCACTGTGTCGTTGTGAACCTGTTGCCGGGTGACCAGGCCAAATGTCTCTTCTCACGATGAATTTTGCAATGTGGCATGTGGTCGTGTGTCGTTTTCTCCTTGCCGCACTTTGCTTCGGCATGTAGACATACTGGTGACGCGAGGGCCAATGGCCACGACAGTTACGAAATCTGTCATAATCGGTAGCCTACATTGTGCTTCTAATACCAATTATTTATTCAGCTGCGTCGGCTCTGGCTTCATGCCCTTTTGATCCCTTCACGCTTTCCCCCACGAGGATGACTTTTTCCACTGTAGTCGGGAGAAGTGAGGATTGTCACGCCCTTTGTATGGCACCGGCCACCGAAAAAAGGCGTTCGACGCCACCAGCAGTGGCCGGTACGCCAAAGCAGACCACCGACAACCCAGCTTATGATATCGACTGGTCTCGTGTGACATCTTGCTCGTCATAGTCCTCCGCAAGATGCTCATCAAGTTCAGACGTCTGCCGAACTTCATGAACGTGGTATCAAGGACACCGTGGATGCCGAGGGCTGTGGAAAGATCCACCAGCGTGCTATGACCGTGCTCGAAATTTCCCACTGCTCTTCTCTTTCCAACCTTTCGCGTGTTAGAGTGAAAACACATCATAAATGTTTTCTCGCCGTCACTAGAGCTGCCGATATATTTGAAGTGGTCCTGCAGCCAATCGGGGACAGCGAAGTCACCCATGGTGTGGAGCTCGTCAAGGCGATCAGACATGATTCTTCGCTGCAGCAGTGGCGCAACACCTGTTGCCTGCACAACCAGTGCCCAAACGACCCACATCCGGGCTCGAACAGCTTTTTATTGCCATTGCGATCTTTGATTTGCCTATTTTTTGCCCTAAAGCACAATCACAAAAGGAAATTCACGCCTGCCTTTTCCTGTGTGCCTCATTCCCTGCCTTTGCTGTGTGCAAGGTGCCATGTGCCAACAGCGCAACTACATGGTGATCGCGTGAGTGCGATAATGCCTAGATATCACACGAACAGCCTTTGCCTGATATCGTGATCGCACTCATGCTATCACCCTCATCATGATCGCTGCATGCGCGATCAACTCATTTGTTCGACGTGCTGATTGCGATAAACAGTGGCGCGAGATGAGTGCGATCCAGTATCGCGCTCATCCCAAGCAGCAAAATGTACTGAAAGTCGAGTGCAATAGGGGTGGACGGTATGTGTCTTATCAATGTTCTTTAGTGTCAAGAGTCTGTTCAAGGCCTTCCACCTACCCGTCCACCTCTATTGCACTCCACTTTAAGTACATTGTGCTGCTTGGGATGGTGCACAGCGACAACGCGCCATATCAGCCTGAGCGTGAGCGTGGGTCGGCTTCAGCCTCACGCTTGTATTATCAGATGATCGTGATCGTGAGTTCTTTCGGGCCGAAATGCCGGCCTCTGGCTTGATGTCCTATCGTTTTCTTACATTTGCATATTTTTATTTATTTATTTATTCAGAGAGCTCTGCAGCGCCGTGAGGCATTACAGCCGAGGTTTGAGGTAGTACAATGGTGATGCTACTTGCATCATTCTCAGCATATCAAACACACAATATTGCACAAAAAAAAGAGAAAAGGAAAAACAAGAAAGAGTAACAACAAAAACTAAGAATCAATGCGTAAGACACCCAATCTTAACCATAAATAATGAGTTATTGGCAGCATTAACAGCTTCTTGGGGCAGATAATTCCATTCTGGGATGGTGGAACAAAAGGAGGATTGCCTTAAAACACTCGTTGAAAAACGCAATGGTTCAATTTTTTTAGAGTGATCCGTCCTGGACGATGCATACACAGGTGGTAGAAGAAATTCATCCTTATTTAGACCAGTGTTTCCGCTATGAATATCGTACAGCAATTTCAACCGATTATATCGCCTTCTATTCTTTAAATTGTCCCACCCTAAGTCGGCAGTAGGTTCATGAGAGCGGATAAGAAAAGAATAATTACCCGACACGAACCTCGCTGCCATATTCTGTACTCCCTGAATCCTTTTCTGTAAATATTCCTGCTGGGGATCCCACACCACCGAAGCATACTCTAATATGGGGAGAACGTATGATTTGAAAACAGTTTCCTTTAAATTACGCGGCGCCCGCTTAAGGTTGCGTCTAAGGAAAAACAAACTACGACTTGCCCTGGACACAACCTGATTAATGTGACCCTCCCAATATTTACTATAGTTTCAGAAAAAGACACGCTGAATCAGTGGACAGTGCTTTAACGCATCGTCATCGTCGTTAAAGGGATGGCTTATCGTTCTCATTGTCTTTTTGTCTCATTGTCTCATGTTGTTTTCTTCAGCAAAACAATGCGTTAACGGGTCCTGTTGAAGTTCTTGGACAACGACCTTACTTTTACTTTACTTCTCTGATATTCCTTTGTGTGTTCTGGTTTTCTTGCATAACAGACGTCTATTCATTGCTGATGTACTTGTATGGCGGAAGGTACAATAAATATTGCTACCGTCTCGGTGTCTGTGATGGAGAAAATAACCTCACAGAGAGCGCCACAGTCTCACGTTGGAGTGTCGGTTCTGTCTCCGCCGAGGAAAGAATCCGTCGCTCTGAGCGCGCGCTCTGCCCACAGTGTCGACTTGGCTTCGAATCAAAATAGACAAGTCAGGTTGCTCGCCGAGTTGTGCGGTTGTCCTGCGTTGCGCGATGACTTGCTCGGTTGAGCGTTGAGCTGTCTTTTCCTGTGTTTTCCTCATCCGTGTGTGTGTCTTTTCCACGGTCCTCGCACTCAATACAATCATGCAAAGTACGCATAGTAAAGCGGAAGAAAATAACCAAAGAATTTATAAATGTTAAGGGAAAAGCCTCAGGCAGAACAGTAGAAAATAAATACTCAAGTTTGTCATATGGGTTGTTCTTCCGCTACACTGCGTGGAAAATATTCTTTGTTCTTTCCGTGATTCCAGCTGTGGCAATCAGCGGCGTACAGATGCGAACAGATGGGGATAGCACAGCAGCAAGGAGGGGGTTTGTATGCGTCATGGGCCAAAAGAACGTTACATTAATTATGCTACACGAACAGTTCCCCGTACACAGGCAGTTCTTTGCTGTATCCCATGAAAGTAGTTGCTTCCGTTACCTTTACAATAGCTAAACAGATAAGCGATAATAATAATAATAATAATAATAATTTTATTTTTGTTATGGTACCCAAAAACAACCACTAGGGTCTACTAATTGGTGCACCACACAAGGTTATACATGTGAACAAAGACAGTAAAATATACAAAAAGCCAACAAGGTTAACGATGAAACAAACGAAGTTAAACAGAAACAATGGCACTAATACTAGTAAGAAAATCACGAGGAGGAGTGAAAATGTGGATGTCATGATGTTGTAAGGCGGAGTTAAACATTAGTTGTAAACGATTGATTGGATGAAGCTTTGCAAAAGAGTGAGGATAGAAAAGAAGATGAGACCTCAGAGAACGTGAGGGCACTCGAAAGTTGATGCACGATAGTAGTTCGGGGCAGGCGATGACAGAATGTATGAGCTTATGCAAGAAATGACAGTCACGAATCGTTCTGCGATGAGATAGTGTGGGGATGGAGAGTTTGTTCAGTATATGATCGTAGTTATAGTAAGTGCTGCAGCCAAGGTGACGAAGATGAAAAACAAAGATCAAGCGTCGCTGAACGTTTTCTATGTCAGCGGACTGAGTGATACTGAGACAGTTCCAGGCCACCGATGCAAATTCAAGAAGAGGGACTACGGTGGAGAAGAATAGGCGATGGAAACAAGATGGATCCTGAAAGTTTTTGGTGATCCGCAAGATGATGCCGAGTTTACGCATCGCAGAGTTGCACAGCTGAGTTACATGCGTGTGAAAAGTTAAAGGGCTGTCAAGATGAAGACCCAAGTCTTTAATGGACGATTCACGTCTAATATGAACAGAGTCGAGAGAGTAAGTATAATGACATGGATGCTGCTTTCGACTGAAAGAGATGACGGCTGTCTTAGAAATGTTCAGGTTAAGCAAATTGTTTGAGCACCAACGATTGATCCGTGAAATGTCATCTTGCATAGCGGTACAGTCGTGAATCTTATCAATGACTCGAAATAACTTAATGTCATCAGCATATTGCAGGACGTGGCAGTTAAGTACACAGGTTGGCAAATCGTTAACAAACATGTTAAACAGTAATGACCCAAGGGTAGATCCCTGGGGCACACCAGATGTCATGTAGTAAGGATGAGAATATGCATCTTTGTACCGAACAATGTTGTACCGGCCGCAGAGATAGGAAGAAAACCATTTGCAGAGTGAAAGTGAGATACCATATAGTGACAACTTTGTATTCAACAATTCATGATTAATAGTATCAAAGGCCTTAGACAGATCAAAATACACAGAATCAACCTGCTTATGGTTTTCAATGTGCAAGCTAAGATAGTTAATATAAGTCACAAGATTAGTTTCCACGGACCTGCCAGTAGTGAAACCATGTTGTGAATCAGACAGAAACGAATGAAAGTAAAAAGACAGATGTCGGAACACCACCTTCTCAAATATCTTAGAAAAACAAGATAGCAAGGATATGGGCCTGTAATTGCACACCTCAGCTGGCGCACCACCTTTATGGATGGGAACAACAATGGCTTTTTTCCAGCATGAAGGGAAAGTAGATGTGTTTAACGACTTGTTAAACAGAGCCGCAAGTATAGGGGTAAGCACTGGCTCACATCCTTTTACAATGAAATTGGGAATGCGGTCAAAGCCGGCTGAAGTGCTTGATTTCAGCTCCGAGATGGCACGTTTAACATCAGATTCTTCTATTTGAAAGTGAGCAAGGCTGAGATTTGGAGCAGAAACAGATGACGCAAAGCATCTGTTCGTTGTTGTGACTGGTGTGAAAACTGAAGAGAAAAATCCGGCGAACGTTTCAGCTACAACAGAGGGTTCCGTGAGAAGGCATCCGCCCTGCTTGAGCGTGTAGAGTTTGATGGAGGGGAGACTCGGTCTTTTACGTACTTCCAAAACGATTTTGGGTTTGTGAGTAATGACGACTGAACGAAACTTTCATAATTACGGCTGTCACGCTTAAAGATGCGTTTAATATGTTTACGTGTCTCTTTAAATTTTTCATACCAGTCATGCCGTCCAGTAGACTTGTACTTCCTATGGTAATGAAGTTTACGTCTCATAAGCGATTCAGCTCGCGCGAAAACCAGACAGCGTAACTGTTCGACCGGGGACTTGTTATTGGAACAAAACGGTTAATACTACTGAGGACAATGTCGGAGAATTGCATAACAGCTTCGTCAACATTATCAATGCGGAGTGTCGCAGACCAGTCTCGGATGATAAAAAGTTGTACAGCCCAAGATAATCACCACGCTTGTAATCGTATCTCGGAAGCATGTCATTTCTACTTTGATAACAAGACCCATGGGCGTCGAATGAAACAACAAATGGCGGGTGAAACTTATCGGGATGAACAAGGGGATGGTGAACAAGCTGAATACTGTCAACAGCAAGACCAGAAAGAACCAAGTCAAGTGTATTATCAGATACATTACGTAATGTGTTGGGTTGAATAAGGCCGTAGTAATTGATAAAGTTCAGTAAGTAGTTTGCCTTTGTTCTAGCTAGTCCAGAAGATCGCGACATGTCCAGTGAGTTCCAATCTACACCAGGAACGTTGAAGTCCCCATATAATTGGAAGGGAGAGTTCAATACATTGGTGTTCGACTCAAGCGCTTCAAAAAACTTCACGAAATATGCTAGATCACACTGAGGTGGAAAGTAACAGTTACCGATCAGGAGTGAGTTGTTAGGACCTAGAGATAACTCAACCCAGATAGCTTCATGGCCGTGAGCAAGGTCAAACCGTTGATGGGCGATAAGCGAAGTATGAACTGCAATAAGTACGCCACCCCCAAAAAGCATACCAGAAGTATTATATTCACGATCACAGCGAAAGACATTGTACTCGCAAGGAAAGTAATCCTGAACAACATGTGAATCGTTAAACCAGGTTTCAGTGAGACAAATAATGTCATAGTGGCAGGACATAAGATTAAGTGAAAACTCGTCAGATTTTGTTCGCAAACCACGGACATTTTGGTAAAACACGGAGAGTGGTCTCGCCATGCTAGGCCATGGAATAGTTACGTACCTAGCGGTTGAGAAGACGAACTGGCATCAGTGCTAGGAATTCTGCCCATGAAGGCACGAAACAGGCAGCCCTCTGGCCAAACATCATCAGAGTTAATCTTAGAAAAACCATCGGGATCCGTCACAACACAGAAAGAAGCATATGAGTCACGTCTAGTTGTTAGCTTTACACAGCGGAGAGAGCCACTCAAAAGAACGCCTTCAACAGCAACGCAGACATCGTTCGTACTAGTGTCCGGGTGTAGGCGGGTTACGAAGAGCGCTCTTTCAACAGGAGGCCTGGTAGCAAGCTTCAGCGACGAGGACTAAGCAGAGCCCACGGAGATGGGAGGACGGCGTCTTCTACGGTTCACTACGGTGGTGAAACCGCCGTCGGTGTCAGGGCTGCAGGAGACGAACCAATATTGCTGAATTCAGAAGCATTGGGCACGCGCGACTGTGAGCCACTTGCGGGCAAAGCAGGAGATGCAGGCAAGGTGTTTTCATGAAGGACCACGCCAGGAGCACTGGAAGGGTCGACACAGACACGGGGTGCAGTAAATAGCCGGTTGGGTGCAGATTTCACATGTAAAGCCGAGGCGTAGCTAGGCGCCGTAGAACGGGTCGATTGTAAGCAGTCAAGCCGTTGCAAAAATTTGGCCTTCAACTTGGCGGGTTCAATGCGAAGAAAGCTGGCGTTTTTATCCATAGTTTGAAGCAAGCGCAACAACTGAGATTTTTCATCTTTAAGCTCAAATTTCAGCGGCAAGGGAGTCAATCTTTTGGAGCAGAGGGGCAATGAACTGGTCCCAATCGGTGTGGCAGCAAGGGTTATCATCGGTGTTACGTCCGGAAGCCGAAGAACAGCTGTCATTGATCACAGTGGATTCTGCAGAACTTCCCCGTTTGGTGCAAGACTTACATTTGTAGACGCAGACGTCATTAACCCAGAGAAGGTCGTACTCCACAGGGGCGATGTTCAGGCATTTGCAGTGGAAGCGTTTACCACACGGGCCAGAACAAACCAGTTTCTGCTGCCGACCGGCGAAGGGCTGTGCACAAACGGCACATGTGCCTGATGCGGGAGCCATGGGAGCACACGACCACCTTCCTCGGTGGGCAGAAGTGGAAAAGTGGATGTAAAAGTGGATGTAAGTATGAACGTCTGCACCAGTGTCTCGTCGACGGGGGAAAAAAAAAGAAAGCTGCAAGACCACTGATGCGAACGAGTTGGTTTGGATAAAACGTGCATAGAGTGTGTCCCAGAAAACGTGTAATTAAATTATAATAAAAGAACTACGCAACCTAGAACCATGCAGTCGACCGTATTTGTTCTTAGTAGGTTTTTGCCACCTCCTGATGTGAATGTCGTTTATCGCAAGTTTAATTATGTCAATATTTGGGAACTGAACTCGGAAATTTGCCACGCAAAGATGACTTTTTTACCCCACCAGTATGAAGAGCGTGCCGAATTCACTCAAATTCATGATAGTTGACAGTGATATTCACGATCTATCCCATCGGGAAAAATAGCTGAACATCATGCTTTTCCGAGCAGCGGACCATAACGCGCGGCAACTATTTTCAGCGCAATCGCTCTGAGTTCGACGAAACGAGGTTCCTAACCCAACCCACAGAGTGAAAGTAGAAAAAGTGACAGTTTCTGAAATTGAGAGAGGGAAAGCATGATCCCAGGGAAAGCGATAAGCCGTGTCTGTGTTATCTCTTTTTTCGATGCCGGTGTGGGCTGGGTTTCCAACCTCCTTTCGTCGGACTGACAACAACCGCGCGCTATCCTCTCGGAGCTACGTAAAGCATGATGTTCGCCTATTTTTTTTCCGATGGGATAGATTGTGAATATCACTGTCAGTTGTCAGGTTGAGTAAATTAGACACGCTCTACACATTGGTGCGGTAAACAGTGACCTTTACTTGGCAAATTTTAGACTTCAGTTCGCCAAATTTACATAGTTATGCATACGTTGCACCACATTCACATCAGGAGGTGGCGAAAACATAGTAAGAACAAACGCCTTTGAGGGCATGATTCTAAATGGTGTACATAACGAACCCTGAGACTGGGGAAAACACACACTAAACGGGAAACCTTAAGATTTGTACGTCTGGGAATGTTATTAGCAGTATTTCTGTTTCCTACACGGAGCAGTTGAAAATGTTTATTTCCCTTTTTCTCCCTCCCTTTCCCCTTTGATGTATATACCTGTGTGGGATCGAATAAACTTTCATCTGCGTTTGGGGAGACTCCTGTTTAGTGTGTGTTTTTTCCCAGTCTCAAGGGTTCGTTATGAAGATCAATTATAACCAGCTCGCCTGCTTTCTCGCCGCTCTTTACGTTTCGTGCCCCTATGCAGGCTTCACCCCACAAAGTTTTCCCTCTTTGCTGTTTTCTTCTGGTTCCTTCGAAAAGGATTTGGAATTGATTGCCATGGACAGCCTATGCAGACTTGGCCGCACTCTGACCCTCTTGGAAGCGGAATATCGCCTAATTATTTTGCTACGGAAAATGATTTTGCCCCAACATTTTGTGGTTCGATCTCTGCCGATACCCTGCCTTTGCTTCGGAAAACGAATCTCCTCTGGGGCCATCGAAATGCAGTCAGTGGCCAACTGCGGTTTCTTCAGCCGTTAACTTCGACATTGTGGACATTGGTGTGTGGTGAAAGATTCACCCAGGATATCCGTTATAATTCATGGATCACCTTTAAAGAGGCTCAGGTTGCAAGGACGTTTTGGACTACCAAGAAATTGAGCACCAGCGGCTTCCAAGGCAACTATGTGCCCGCCTGTGAACCCCTCAAATCTCCCACTTCCAGATCATGTACAGGTATGTTGTCAAAAGGACCAAAATTTTGTCTAAATGTAAAACCCTCATGGCTTGACATCGCTGCGAGTATTTTCGTGATCTCTTCATGTTTACTTATCCGGCCCAATCTTTAACCTTCGTTAAGCAAGCTTTGTACCGCGTGACAAATCTGATAGATACTTCTATTAAACATAGCTCATGTCACTTCAGGCTTGTGAAGAGCGTACGTTCTTTCATGAATGTCAACGATCTTGCCTTAGTTCAAACTGACAAATCGTCTCGTTTCGCGGTCCTAAAGTCTAGTGATTTCTGCAAGAAGTAGTGTGACGTCTTCGACAGTTTCTTTAAACCTTTTCATGGTTCCGTGGACAATTTAAGAAAATACTTGTTGTCCGTTTTTCGTGATCAAGAGGCCAGCCCGTTAGTAAATTCTCTAAAACTCCCGTTGAAGTCTACGTTGTCAGTCAAATTCTTGCTCAAGGATCATAAGCCGGAGATGCCTTTAAGAGTCGTTGTAAATGAAAACCAAACTTTGCAAAAAGTCGTTTCGGGCTCTCTGCAGAATGGCTTATCACAGATTCCTCTTGAAAGCCCATTGCGTTATTTTATGGGCGTTTATTTATATTTATTTTTATATTACGTTATTTTATGTTACCAGGAGTTCGTGACTTTCTTGCATGCGTTCCAGAACAATGTTGGCATGAATGTTTCTAATTTCATGAGGATCCTGGGCTTGTATTTGAGATCCTTGGTTGTCTTGGTTGATGGAACGCTATTTACGCAGAACGATGGTGTATGTATTGGGTCTGCCGTTGCGCCTCAGCTGTCCGAAATTTATCTGCTTTCTTTGAATTTGAGTGTTGCTTCCCTCATCAATGGTTTACCTCAAGGCACGCAGGCGTTAAACGTTTTGTAGATGACCTAATTATCATTGCCACTGATCAGAATACCTTGTCTTTCTTCTTTCTTCGTAGATATTGTGAAAAGTGCCGCCCCCGAATTGCGTTTCACTATAGGTCCCATCTGAGAATTTTCTTCACTTTTTAGATACACGAATTTATACATCAACCACCCTTTGTTGGCAATATGGTAAACAGCCCTCAAAGCCTCCGTTAGCTTCTGACAGTTGCCATTCAAAAAATGTAAAATCAGGCCTTGTTCGGTGCCTTTTCTCCAGCACTCTAAAAAAATCTTGTTGCCATCATGTGTCCCCTCTTTGAGCAACCAAATACAGCGGCTGGAAGGTGCAGGTTATAGATATACTTGTTTCCCAAGCAACCTTCTCCGAAGCCTATTCGAACTTTCTCACCCGTCACGCGACCTCCGTACCGTTGAGCCTAGATCTACCCGCGCCGTCATACCTTTTTTCCATACCTTCTCTCACAACTTGAAAGCTGATGATGGTGATGATTGGGAGTTTAGTGGCGCAACGACAACAAAGATCATAATGCGCCAAAACTCGGAGCCCAACGAAGGAACGTGTCCCACACGCTAACACTGTCTCTGCACTATACCAGGACTGCCGTTTTCTAAAGGAAGAAGTACTGCCCAAGGTTGACCCTTGCCGCCAAAGAAGGTGAAAGGAGGAAGAAGTGGGCGGGAGGAGAGAGAGAGAAAAAAGAAAACAAATGAAAAGAGAGATGGGGACTAGCTGAATAGTCCTGGCCGGGCCTTCAAGGACCACCCGTCTATGGGAAGCAGGGGCCAAAACAGTGTGTTGTTTTCCCGGAGGGGCCCCAAAGGGTCCAAACCGACCTCCAGGTCCACTCAACTTCCAGGATCCCCCTTTCCCCAGACACGGGAAAGCCACGCACAGCTATACCTGGGGGTCTTCCTCCTGCGGCGACCCAACCGTGAGTGCAGGAGGGGGCTATTGCGGCTACTGCCGGGCGATGGGGGCGCCAAGTTCCCGACGCCGGGAACTTGAAAGCGCTCGCAAATAAATTTAATGTGAAAGTGGCCTTTTCAAACTTTTTTTTTTCACTTCTCAACCGTCACCATGTAGAAAACACAAGTTGCCGTTTCTTCCCTGTCAAAAGGCGGTTGTCTATGAAGTTATCATGGCCTGAGGGTTTCGCTATGTGGGTCAAACTTCAAGGTGCGTAAATGACCGCTTAAGGGAGCATGCAGCCAACGTAAAGAAAGCTGATCCCCATTTTTAAATTCGTCGAACATCTCCAGGAATGCAACAACTGCGAGTCGGGCTGGAAGGAGGCCAGGGTTGTGGTCAAAGAGGCGGACATAATGAAACGTGTTCTACGGAAAAGCTTAGAGATTTGTACGAGCAGAAAGTGTTTCTATCCCATTTTCTCCCTCCCTTTCCCTTTTGATGTATATACCTGTGTAGGATGGAATAAACTTTCATCTGTGTGTGAGACTCCTCTTTAGTGTGTGTTTTTCCCCAGTCTCGCCTGGGACAGCTATTACAGGGCAAGTGGGGTTTGGAGTCTTGGCGATCCTATTCCTAACATACGCGGAAGTCTTTGACATGAAGATTGCGTGTTACCTTGTGCTGTTTATTCTCGTTCGTCCCTGTGCCCTCCTTCAGTCTCAAAGAATGTCATCATCATTATTATCACCAGCTCGCTTGGATCCTGCAGCTAAAGTTCCATCCTGCGTATAGACCCTAATTTTTCAACACTTTTAGTGACTGTGCATTATCGCAGATCCGCTTCTTTTACCCGTCTTTGTGATTTCGGGTTTCTCTTAAACTGTAACATGAACCACGGCATGCAGGATACTATTTCTTTATCTATTCGAGCGAGCCCCTCGTTAAAATACTATTGGACGTGTCATTGGACTTGTTGCCTAGAATTGAGTGAGAAAGAAATTGTTCCTGAAATACTCATATTTTCTTTGCTGCTCTCTGTTATTGTTTCAATAACGCTGTTAAATATTGCTGTGGCTGCTGGCACATGCATCCATTGCATTTGCACGTCCTCATGCCTTGTGGAACTCGAAATAAATTAAAAATAAGCAGTGTATACAATATCCCAACATATATGGTGCGCCCAAGTGTAGAGTCACCTTTGTGACATTGTGAGAAACATCGTTGAGGATTCTACGGTATACGTGATGTGATTTCAAGCGCTTGTTATCGCGTTCGTGTCTTAGTTTTGCGGTTTGCCTCAAATCAAGCGTCTTATTTTAGTTTGAGAAAACTGTAATGACCCATATGTTTTGAATGCAGGCGCCTTTGGCTATGCACTCGATCCTTTTACCATAGAATTTCCATCCTCTCGATCTTTTATGTGGCTGTTATGAAGCGTTTTGTGTAACTGTTGTGTAAGGCGGAATTAATTAAATTAATGCAATTAGTTAATTGTTATTTTAATAAAGTAACTGCTGTGGTGGCTGGGATGGGAATACGTTAGATTAATATAATGCATGTAATAGTTATGTGTAAGTTAATTAGGTAATAAACTGAAAAAAGAAAAGTCGGCACCATAGGTTCCACGTCCGAAACCTTGTTGACCTTTTCAAGGCAGAGAACACCTCCCAATTTTTCGTTCAGTTGGGTTCCTCCTGAGCTCCAAAACATTTTGCGTTCAAATTTGACGCAAGCCATGTTTCTAACGGAATATTGTTCTTGTACTCCCGAGTTGAAGGGCCCCTAGTGTAGAGTACGCTCTATTCTATTCTATCTGTAGCAGCAGCAGAATTTTCGCATTAGGCCGGAACCATTCACATGTTTCCGATGGAACGCTAGAATGTCTACCTTTGGATAGTTTTCTGCACGATTTTTACAATAGATGCCGCTGAATCCCCATTTTGCTTCTGCTGTGTCATTGTTTTGAAGGCGGCCAGTTACGTTGCGTTTGACAACGTTTGTTTATACCTCTAAAAGGAAGGAAAAGAACTGAGAGATTGTGGAATTCTATAGTCTTCTTAGTAGTTTCCATCTCCATTGATCAGATCGAAGGAAGAGGCCGCGGCTTCAAGAGCAGTGTATTGGCGAATGCCGATTCGGTGCAGCACTACAAGGCCGAGGCCTCATTCACAAATTTCATGGCTGCACCTGGATGCCTGGGTGTATTGGGTTTCCTCAACAGGAGTCCATCTGTGTGCGACGTCACCTGCGAAACCGACATTGAGGTGAACTTTCTACGAAAGTTATGCGTGAACTACGACCTCATATCAGTTCTTCTCATTCCAGGCTTGCGTGATTCCAATGAGAACACTCGATGCAATCGTTCTGCGAGATAGCTCAACGCCATGCATCATGTACCGCATGTGGTTGTCAGTTGCTGTCCGCATCGCACGCACTGTTCTGGAGCGCATCGAAGAGTACGCGGTATGTTCCTCCGTTGCAAAATATTTCAAGAGCAGTCGTACGCCATTTCTTGATCAGATTACGATGGTCAGTACTACAGTGAACTGCTGAACGTACACAGATAACAAAGATGTCCGTACGTCTCCCATTGACATACGGCGTTTAAAGGGACGGTCGCACCCGTTCCAGTCGATTTCGAAAGTATAGTGCCATTTTATTCGTTCTGGACCACTGGAAAATTCCAGGCGAAGGACTCGTGTAGCATGACTGTTATTCGATGGAATACACCACAACAGCAGACCTTCCGCCGGAGAGTATTCCTGAATTCCATCCCTGAAAACGTCACTTTGTAAGAAGAAATGACTGCGCGACCTCGAGGAAACGAATACCGCGCCCGTGTGGGCGTCTCAAAGAGATAAATGGAGTCTGGGGCGTCTTCCCTCCTCTGAGAGTCGCCCTCTCACTCTCCGCTTCGGGAATGACGCCACGCCGCAGGAGCCACTGCGGCCGCAGAAACAGCGCCGGTATTTAAAATCACTTGATGTAATACCTAAGCACTTTTCGAACAAAGTACTGTGGTCGAGCCATCGGTGGGCCCGACGGGAATGCGTTAGCATTAAAATTTGAAAACCCTTTGGGAACTCCACTTCACAACGCTACACAACCTTCAACGACCCTTCACAAACGCTATACTACTATTCGCAGGGCCCTACACACCGCTAACGTAAGACAGCATTCGCAGCCAAACGAGCTTTCCGGGCTCACTTCGATTCAGTTGGGCGGCGCTGTTCGCAGCCTTCTGTCGCCGCGGCTGCCTCACACTGATTTCCTAACCCATGGCGCACCCACACAGACACGTCTGAGCCTGTCAATCGCCACAGCTGCACCAGCTTCTGCACTGTGCCAGCGCCGTGGTCGCGCCGCACTCTGCTTCCCTCTCAAGTCACCGCGCATGCGCACCGCTCCGTGGCTACAGACCACGCCGGAATTCTTGCGTAACCAGGACTATAATGCAACACGCATTCAAATTAGCCGTGCAGATTGTCGGCCCATGACGAACATAGTCGTACCAGTCCCATAGGTGGGTTTCCGGATGCGACCTCTTTTTAAAAAACAGATACTCCAAGCCATTTCATCTCGCATAATTCATTGCGCTTTCATCCATACCATCCATTACCGAGACATGTAATTCCTCTCATTACAAGGAAATAAAGTATAGCGCTAGAACTGGCTCATAGAGTAACATTGCTGTACTGATATGGCTACGTTGCTATGTGCCTATAAATCTTGTTTCAATAATCGCAGGCGTGGGAAGACGAATCCCTTACTCGCTACGTGGACAATGGCGTCATGCCCTTCCTGGGCGAAGCCACCTTCCTACGTCTTGATGAGCGTGTCGAGTGCATGATCCTGATCCAGGGAAGGCTAACAGTCAAGAAGGGACGCCGAATTTTACTCGGTCCGAGCCACGTGCCAGGAGACATACGTGAATTCTACTTAACGGTAAGGTAGTCCTAGTCCCTACCTGGCGCATCACGAAAAAAAACTTCTAAAAGTAATGGCGACTGTATAGCAATTGTATATGTTTCGAAACTTGAATGCTTCAGTACGTAATAACTGTGTAGTACATTCAGTGTATTTTGGAAGATACAAAGCAGATCGTTCTCCGATCAAAGCTGACACGGCTCGCGGGCTGTTGTTCTTCCTATACAAGAAGGCCGTCCTCGTGGGTGTACATTTGGTGCATTCCAGAACACAGCGTAGACCACGCGTCCGTTTAAATCGCATGGATATGGCATTCTGCACACAACGGCGACAACCAAGAGGAGAACAGAGGACGCAGATCTTGCCGCAAGGTGCAACTACTTAGACCAGGGCCTTCAAACACGCGGCAGGCAGCTACTTGTGACGTGCGGGCAGCTATTATGTTGCTCGATTGGCCTTGACCACCCAACAGAAGGAAGCTGCCTTCTGAAAACACTTCAATAAATAATTAGGCATGAAACCAGATTTTCAGGTATTGATTTTACCTCTGCCCGTCGCTGCCCCTGCTTAGGCTAGGAAGCCCATACATAACGGGACGGGAGACATCATCAGAACTAGCCTGAGTGGCAGAATGGGTATACAGCAGCCTGTTTGTTCATTTAACGGGGTCTATGTAGACGGGGAATGCAACGACCCCCCCGGTTGGTAATGAAACGTGGTTACTCGGCTAACTTTATTGAGAACACACGGATGCAAATGATAAGTGAAAAGCGAAACAAAGACCGAAGCTCCAACCGAGGGATAACTGTCCTACACGTCAAGAGTATCTCCGAATCTATCTACCTTTAGCCATAAGAACCACTTTTAAACCCCGCGTCAGGCTCCACGACTTGCTTTCCAAGCCCAAAGACCCTATACCGCCTGAATCCCAAAGTGGCGTCATTTACCGGCTTGCTGTCTGGACTGCAACACAACGTACACGCGGATAAAGGAACACGGACGCGACGTGTCTACGGCTGCGAACGCGACAAGGTCGAAGACTGAGCTGGATGAGGATCGCTGGGAAACAGGTCACACGTTCGACCTCGAAAATGCAGAGACAATGCCCCGGGAACAAAGATGGGGACCTCGAAAGTTCCTGGAACCATGGTACACGAGGCGTGAGAAAACAACATGCAATGTAAACGGCGGCTCTCTCTCGGACGTCTAAACGGACCTCGTTAAATAGAGAAAAGGTTGTTGTATCCCCATTCTGCCACTCAGGCTTTTTCTGATGATGTCTCTCGTATGGGAGACGAAACGTCAATTGAATTTATTACTTTCGTTAAGTGATGATGTCGATTAAGTCGATGTGTGTGTTTTTGTTATCTCTACTCCCGGCTTTTGGAACATATTTGCAGCACATACATATATGAGCACTTCTTTGTGGCTCGTGAACCAGACAAGTTAGGGTTACAGCAATCTCGTGTTCGCTTTCACTTTGAGAACTAACACTGTAACTAATGTGATGATTTTGATGGGTTCATCTTGACTCTCACAATAGAAGCTTTAGAAGAAGCCTTTGCGGGAAGATCTGCGGGAAATTGGAACGGAATACAGAAATGGGCAGTGAAGAAACTAGAGACGGGGCAGTGACGTACACGCGACACTTCGGCGCTATATGAAAGTTGCAGACCGGGATTATTTTTCCAAAGTTAAGGAATGTCAACAAAACACTGCGTAAATAGGACATAATATGAGTGCTCGTGAAGGTTATCAGTCTTTTGTGAAGAAGTACATACTTTTATCGAATCGTTTTGTATTTTCAGTACGCGAATTGGCAGTTTAGATTTTTCGTTAATATGTTGTACCTACACTATCCGGCTCCACAATAAGTACACCTGTTTTTATGTTGCTTGTGTTTTTGGTTGTTTTATGGTAATTTCAATTATGCCTTCATTGTGCGGCTCTCAAATATGTGGTCTAATGTCGACGCAGCACGCGACTCGATTCGAGTTTGAGACCCAGATTTTGGCCAAACTGCTCATGAGATGTCCCCGTTCTTACTAAGGTTTCAGGTTAGCATTTCATGCACCACGTGACATTACACGGCCTGGGACAAAAGTTTACGGATCACCGGGGCGTCGCATTTCTCCATTAGAGCGACACCCTAGTAGCGAACTCTGAGAGATAGACAAAATAGCCAGACACCCGTTTCTTATTCGATATGTTCCTGATAGCCAGCAGGGGAGCCGCTCTGATGAAGAAATACGCAGTGTGCCATAAACCTTTGTCCCAAGCTGTCAATACCATTATCTGTATTTGTCCATCCATTTGGGAGTTGTGATATACGACATCTATTAGTGCGAAATGCATAAACTGAGAACTATGGCAAGGTTGTTATCACAAATGCATATTCTACATGACGATATATAAAGAAAACATGGTGCCGTTTATCACTTCACATTCACTTGGATTAACGAGAACGCACCACATCTTTGGTTTTCTCCTCAACCTTTGGGAACATAAGGAAGGGTACCTGCTGTATGTGCTCTTGTCTTTCGTACATAATTGAAAATGAGTCACCCTAAGATACCTGCAAAATGGTTTTTCGTTCTTCAGTTGCACGGTCTTTGGGAGACGCGGCTCATAAGCACAGAACCAACTTCAGAGAAACCTACCGGAGTAGTATATTTGAAAGTTATTTGAGGATGGGAACATGACACGTTTTGTTTTTTTTTGTTTTTTGTTTTTTCGCTTCTTGTGGCATTTTTACGTATCGCACTAACGTCCCCAAATTTGTACTTTTGCACAGAAGAAAGTAAAAAAAAAAGAAACACTCACTCAGGAGGGCGACAGCGGGCCGAAAAATTATTGTGAATGGCTTCACAAGGCAGCGGAGCTTCATAAGGCTCACCAAAAGAGTTAGCTGATCCACTACACCGGGCACAATGCCTAATTTTTCGCTCATTTGATGTGCAAAGCGACATCTGTGGATATATGTCGCAGACATTTTGTTGTGGTGTTCATATGTCGAGTTAGTTATGAAGTTCTAGCATCATAACTCCATACTCAATCCTCGACAGGACGACAAGAGGACGAGACCGCTTCCTGTGCTGCTGCTGTTGTCGCAGACACGCCTTCAGCTTCCCGGCGAGTTGGACTGGTACCACCAAAGCGGCGAAGTCTTTCGCAAGGTCCTCCGTCGAACTGCTCTGTACAGCGAGAACATGACACCTTTTCCGCGGGGATCACTGCCGGAAAGTGCCGTGTTGCCATCATCGCCGGCGTAGTGTGTGACTATGATGAGGAAGCCATCGTTGTATAAGGAGCGTTAACCGAGGATAGCCTTGTTGTACCTACGAGTGCTGTCCTCACAATTACTGCACATTGTTCTCTGCAGAAAGTGAAATACCTAATCAAGTTCATGGATTTGGGCATTGCATTCTTGAAAAAAAAAAACAAAAAAAAACTCTATACTTTTTCTCTATAACGTGGTCAGTAGGAGTGAACTCCTATTGTGACGCAATAAAATTTCCAAGTTCTTCTATTGCTGTTTCTCTAGTTAATCGCACACATCCCTTATCAAGATATCAGACCGAACAGACCACGAAGTGGCAACAAATTGTCTGAATGTCGCGCGACGTTTCTTCCTTGTTTTTGTTTTGTTGTGTTCGTCGTGATACTGTATCCAGCTTTGGAAGATAAGAGCTCAACCAGCTACTAAAGGAAGGCAACGCAAGACGTTTCTAAACTGATACTCAAAGATCGGGCCCCAAACCTCTCGGACGACTGGCGATTTGTATCATAGGTTGATGTAGTCATATAAAGAGCATCTGCAAGACCATAAAACTATGTGAGCTGAATGTCCAGCCACATATCTCTAGTTATAGCGTTTCTGGCTGTATAGCTGTCAGCGCTGTATAAGTTACTTAAACCAACATGTAGTTCTCCTTCGGTTAACTTTGCTTCAGGATTACTTTAGGCGTTGTCCGTTTAAATGGGGCATATATCTCAACGTATTGTACAACAGAAGCGACACGGATGGAGTAGACGGAATAGAGCACTCACTACCAACTGGGAAACATGATTTTTATATATATATTCGAACTTACTCCCCCATCCTGAACCTTGTTTCCTTGTCAGTAAAGTCTCAGTTGTTAGTGAGTTCGTCTGCTCCGTCCGTGTCGCGTTTTCTTTCCACTCTGTTCCATTCTTCAATATTATCAAAAAGCCGAAGAAGTTCCTACTAGACGTTCATAATTTAGACAATGAACTAGATAACAGGTGTTACAGTGTTCGTGTACGAATATGCCGCGTCTGGTTAATCACTCATCATGAGCATCACTGCCCATTTCGTGGCACGAGTGGTTTTTCTTTGTCACAAAATAAAATGATTTAGATGTCTCAAGCCTGACAAACAAGACGGTCGTTGTTTGGTTTTGTTCTTCGAACGTTTGGCCCACTGCAGTTCTGCTAACAAAGGTTATGGGCCCAGGACTGACTACAAGCACACGCAACCTCAACGCCTACTAAAAGGTTTTTAGGGTTGATATCTTCCCGCCAGTGACGTCACAAGGGGGGGGTGCGGGGGGTGCGGTCCGCACCGGGTTAAACGACGGAAGGGGTGACGCGCCGCACTGATACTGCCGCTTCCTCCCGTCCTCTGTGGCACGATAACGTCAAGAACAACATAAGGAGCCTTCTGTGAGACACTTTTTTTTCTAAGTGTGGTGTAATATGTTAGCGGTAATATGTAATATGTATATGCGGAAAGGTATCCGCTAATGGGGGCAAGAGGTGGGGTAGGGGGTGACGCAAAGAGCTCCTGCACTGGGTGACGCGTACCCTAGGGACGCCACTGCTTCCCGCAGCAAGGTGAGTGACGTGCATCGTGGAAGTCCGCTCAACGCCCTCGTAATTCGATTGGAGCAACTACCCTACCTGAAGGTGCAGGGTGATGATTTATCGCAAGACGAAAGACGTCTGGAGAGCCATAGAAAGTTCTCCTCCAGCAGCCGAAGCCGAAAGAGCAACCTGGGAGAAGAACGGATGGGATGCGCTCAATGCCATCGCACAGACAGCTCAGAGGAGCTACGTCATTAACCAAGCGACTGCAAAAGTGTGCCTGGGACAAGTTGGAACAAGTGAGCAGGGGCAGAGCCTTAGAAAAAAAAAGGATAAACCTGAAGTGCGAGCTCAATGCTGTCAAATGGAAAAAACGGGCGAAAGTGCGACGGCTTACATGCTAGGAGTAGAGTACCTCGGTGAACAGCTGCGATCTCTCGGGGATGCCTTGGATGAAGCAGAATTAGAGGCAATTGCGATTCAAGGACTTCCAAAAGCTTATTACGGGGTGGCCCGCAGCTCCGATATTTGCGCTATGGGTGACGTTAATCTAGACAAGGTGAGGTACGCGCTCATAAGGGAAAAAGAAAGAATCAAATAGCATAGTGTTATTGAAGAAGCGGCATTTCCCATATATATTCCCCCCCCCCCTCGGCATGCAAGTCCAACAACTACTTTATTTTGAGATGTAGAGCGGGGAGGTTCATCGCCACAGGCAATACTCTACCCCATTGCTGGTGGGGATGTGGGGAATATAATAAGGAGCCCCTTCGCAATAACAATCGAAGTCCGATGGTGTCCAGAAATGTCAAAAGAGCGTTGAGCGCAGACTGTTGCTGGGCTGGATTGGGCCAGGGACCAAGCCATTTCGATAGGGAGAAGGGGCGAGAGTTCAGCTGAGTAATGGACTCGGAGAGTGCGGTTCGGGAAGGTTGGTAGTGGGGGCAATGAAGAAGAATGTGCTCCAGATCCCCAAAAGCACCACAGTTGCAGCAGGTGGGAGAGTCAACTTGTCTCAAGCGGTAATGCCACTGAGCTCTAAAGGCCACATCGAGTCGCATTCGCTGGATTAATGTAGCATCTTGACGAGATGTGTTTTGTGGCGTGCGGAAAGCGAGCGTTGGATCAACTCTGCTCAACATAGATGAGGGGAGAATGTCGGTTGTCCATTGGCGGGAAGCCAGGGGTGTCACGAGGCGTCGCAGAATGGAACGGCGGTATCCTCTCATCAGAACAATACTGGTCCGTTTCCGATACGAGAGTGCTGCTTCTGCGGCGCTGTCTGCCTGCTCGTTCCCCACGACACCACAATGGGCCGGAACCCACTGGAGAACTAGCCTGTGGCCCGCTGCGTATACAGTGTGGTAACCCATTAACACATCTGTGACTAGGGGTGCGGATGGGCCTCGTATGCCAGAATAGCTTTGAAGTGCAGATTTGGAGTCTGTGAAGACTGCCCATCCCCGTGGGGTAAAATCAGCGATGTGCTGTAGAAAAAAAAAAGGATGACATAGAGTTCCGCGGCTGTTGAGGAGGTTGGATGTGAGAGGCGCCGTCCTTGCACTACGCCTTCGGATGGTATGACGAATGCTGAGGCGGACTTGTTGTTTCGGGATGCGCCATCTGGATATGCTGCCGTAAACGTAGAAAACTTCTCGTCTACCAGAGCATGAAAATGTTCTCGGAGGACTTGAGGGGGGACCTGATCTCTTCTTTCCAGAAGGTTCGGAAGGCTTACGAAAGTCGGCGGTACCGGCAGAGACCAAGGGGCTTCCGGCGGTATAATGTCCTTAGCTATGAAGCCAGTGAGAGCCTGGCGTTTCCTCTGGGCTACTTGATAGAAGTCGCTTTCAGGGCGCTATCGAATTTTCCTGAGGAGCGGGTGATGGGGAATGTGAGCACGCAAACGTAGGAAAGGCCGAGCCGTTTCAGGTTCACGTAGAACCTCAACCGGGAGTTCACCAGCTTCAGCCAGGACTTGCCGTGTTTCAGCCATTCTTGGAACTCCGAGGCAACGTGGAAGACTTCGAGCAAACAGGGACCGAAGGGTATTTAATGATGTTGTGGATGTCCTGTGCAGAATAGAAAGGCTGTAAAGCACAGTCGCCCTCACAAATGGCGCGTGAACGGCGAGCAGGGAACGCTGATCACAGCCCCACCCTGAGCCCGAAAGATGTTGAATTGCGGGGAGCCATTGCTGCACTTTAGTTTCAAGGTGTTTAATGTGGCGAGCCCAGCGCAAGTCCGTGTCGATTACCACGCCAAGGAAGCGGTGGAAGCGAAACGGCTCAATGTTCTTGGCGCCAACCCAAAGAGGGAAATTGGTCATAGCTTTGCCCGTGAAAGGGAGCTCGACGCAGTTTTCAGCTGAAAGGTCCATCCCAAGGTGCGTGAGGTACGTCTGTACATTATTTAAAGCGAGCTGCAGGCGGCGCTGTATGGCTGGGCGAGATTTTCCCACTGTCCAAAGGGCGACGTCATCTGCATACACGGAAAACGAGACTTTGCGAGGAATTACTGATTGTAGGCCAGCCATTAAAGAGTGTCGGACTGAGAATACAAGTTCAAATGTACAAACGATCAACACGAAAAGTGGTGACGACAAGGGACGCTTCAAATGCTATCGACATGGTAAGTCCGGTCATATTGCAAGACATTGTTGGTGTTCGAATTGTACCGGAACACGTTCTCAAGCTACAAAGAACGAGAGACGTGAGGGCAAAGTTTTTCCGAAGGATGGCAAGCAGCGCCACCAGGCAAGTTTTGTTAGACACAGTGATCTTGTTGACGGAGAACGCAAGGATGCGCATGAGTATTTTGCCTTCGAAGGTATTTGCACCACTCGTGGCAAGTCGAGCAACCGGTCGATCAATCGACTCTGGTGCAAGTAGTCATATGACCGATTACAGGCATATTATGATGAATCACACGGAGCAGACAGATAGGCATATGTTACGCTAGCAGATGGAACCAGTATCACATCGAAAGGAAGAGGAACACTTTTATTCCGCACAACAGATGAAGCACCAGATCGGAAGTTGGTAGGAAAGGACATTCTACATGTAGCGGGCATGGTACCCAACCTTATATCTGTTTCCAAGCTCACAGACGCCGGTATGGGGGTAATAGTTTCTGGGGATGACTGCAAGGTTTTCTCCGGAGAGCACCTCTAATGTGGAGACTGAAAGAAGGTGACATTTACAACCTGCGTGCAGAAGTTTCGACTGTTCTCGAAAACGCTAACATTGTCCAACCCGAGAAGATACTCATATGGCATCGACGCATGACACACGTCAATTTCGAAACACTCCAAAGCATGTCAAATCAGCCAGTCAGGGGGTTTCCACGACTTGGCATTGGGTACTCTGAAGCGTGCGGCAAATGCCTACAGGGCACGCAACCATGATTGCCATTTTAGAGGATATATGAGACACCACGGAACGCATTACTAGAGGTCATTCACGCCGATTTGTGTGGACCTTTCCCAACGACCCCTTTTGGAGGTAGTATCACTGTCAGCCGAAATGGTGCGAAAAGTGGATAAACGTGGCGCAAAGGCGGGTCTTGTCACGTCGTTTAGACCATAAGGGCTATAAACATACCTTTCAAATCGTATAAATACGTGTCATGTTCCATCGGTATACCTTGCGCAATGTCTGTAGGTATAAAAGCAGTATTATATTCCACGTTTATAACTTCAGAGTTATTTTTCTATAGCACTGCATTCCGCGAGACCTCGTTGGCAACCTGCTCCACCAGGGAAGGTATAATGCGTAATAATGGTATAACTTGTTTGTGGTTGCCTAAGATGGCCGCTTGCGCTGTTTTGCTGTAGTTTTGCGTTGATACAACGCAAGAATACTACGATTTAGTGCTGTGCTTCAAGTGACGTCATGCGTCGGATGCAAGTTATAAGTAGAATACACCATGCGTCTTCATGCGTTAGCGGCTATAGTCACAAATTTGTGTTGGTTTGCCACCTACGCCATTTTAATACAAAATGCGGCAGTGTTGTCGTAGAAGTGTTGTGAACTACGACGTCCAAACAGAACGAGTTATTGTTAGGTGCTTAAGGGGTCGAAGTTTCGTACATTAAAAGAGATTTATTTCCAGTGCTCTATAAAATGTATATCCTTTTAGCGAATGACAGTTACATTTTAGCGGCCGTTAGGCTCAGCAGAGTGTATCGCTTTAAACTAGCATTCGGGACATTCCCTCTTTAAGCCTAACGAAGAGTTATTTTGGCAGTGTTTATTTGCGGCGCGGATTTTTCGCGGGTACATTTTTAACAGTGAATTTTTGAATGTTTCGGCGTAATAAATGTTTGAAGTAGATTCGTTGACTTGGCACAGTGTGCATGGGATGTGTAGAATGATGGAGAAATTAATACTGTACCTAATTTACAGCCTTCAAAAAAACTTCAGGCTTCCACACATGTGCGTGCTGCAAATTTCTACTGCTGGAACATGATTTTCCGGAACACATAAAATTGCCATCATACAATCAGACATTACGGATAGCAACAAAACAAAAAAAACAGATTCCAAATCGCAAAATTCCGCTAACAACCACTGGTCAGCATTGTTTCCCAAAACTCAAGGTCTTCCCATGCAATACACACATATCGACTTAACCGGTTTTCGAACGCAACCTCCGTAGCTACCTGACCCAAATAAGCTGAGCCTTTGGAGCATTCTTCAACCATTTACCTTTTTGTTCCCACTTTTCCTGTCTTTAACATTTCGAAGCCAGCCTCTGTTCCCGTTCGTGTCAGTCATATGCGATATGCTGCACGGTACGATACACGGTACACGGTACATAAAAATAGCGAATTTAACTACACTGTACACGAGTTTGAGTAATCCCCAACCTTGAAATTAAGGTTCTCGGAACAAGGAAAATAAAGGAGAATGCTCCATCGCTTCGTAGGATGACATGTCGTGTTTTAAAACAATACATCACGATTTAACCGCTCAAATTCACGGGTTTTCGATGTCTCTCCAAGCCGTTTTGGCGAACGAAAGCCACATTTTAGCGGCCGGTAGACTTAGCAGGACGGACGCTGGTTATAGTTTATTATTAGGTGAGTCTTATTCCCCTGTCCCACGCCAAACTGAATGTCAATCCCAGCGAAATTTACTCTCAGTGAGTAACATTCGTGTCGTGTCACACGGCGAAATCAAATGGCAATACATGCGAATGATATAATGAAATGCGAATGAGTTCGGGGAACTCATTCGCATTTCCCTCTCGCACCGACAGCGTACCCTCGCAGTAGAGAGCCATCAAAAGCAATAGCGAGAAACCGTTCCAAGAAATGAAAGACGAATGAAAAGTTTTATTCCAATATTTTATCGCGAAATTGACTTTTGACAACGAATGAAGGCTAGACACTGTTCTGGGGAGAACTGCCCTCGTTCCCAGTCGCCACGTTGCCAAGTGCGGTGGAGATTGGCCCCTTAGTTGTCTTTGCTTGCTTTGGTACTTAGCCAGTTTGGTGTTTTTATTATTATTCTTATTCTTCTACTGAATTATTCTTTGAAATAGTCTAATGTTTTCGTTAATTTCGAGCAAAAGAAACAAAAATTTAAGTAATGTACCTGTAATGTACTTGTGTTTTCACCTGATGTCCCGAAAGGTTTTCCACCTGAAACAGTTATCTCGCACCTTTCACTTCCAACCAACTGTGTACGGTGAGCGTAAGCTTGCTTTCATGTAGCCAAATTACTGATCATGACCGGTTAAGCCGGGATAAAAAAAAAGTAACGGTTCCTATCCCCGTAAATGTTCCGACCGCTGTCTGATTTTCTTTGTTTTTTTTTTTTTTTTTGAGCGAAGGGGGGGGGGTTCCAACTCTGCAACGACCACGAGGGTACAATACAGTAAAATATCAGGTAAATAAGAAAAGTGTTTATTACTTGTCTTGTATTTTCAGATCAGTGTCTTCAGATGTTCAGTCCTCATGTCCTAATGATCGACACTGACATCATTTTCGAATGGCATTCTGTTCCGTCGTGTAGCTCGATGTAACACAAACGAAGGGCATACGGTGCGATTGTCATTCGATTAGAATGTCATTCGGTTTGTCGTGTGACAGGTGTATTGGTTTCACGCACGCAACTGTGCATTTTATAGTCAGGTAACATTTATGTACAGTAGTTTATTTTCACGCCATACTTGTTATGGTGCTGTCCGTCCAGCCTCCCGTACAATTGTTCACCACAGAAACGCCAAAGGCGGATAATTACTCGCAACCTACACTGGCCTACCCTAACCTAACCTAGCAAAAACTTCCCTGGCCTAACCTAACTTGACGTTGAGATAACAAAGGGTATACGCCTCCGAGCAGAGTCACTGGTCACGAGTACGTTAACCTTACAAACATATCGTTAAACGCGTTTCTCCATCTGAAGGGCCGGTGACAAATTTTATGACACGTAAAATCATGATTGCCAGAAACATAAGGGAAAAATAAAAGTACGAAAGAGAAAAAGGGCGCATTTACGTAGCCAGGAATTTCCATTTCGCATGTAGGAAAGCGCTTGTGCATTTCATCTTACATTTCTCCTTTCGGTTTTATGTGTAACACTATCTCACATGATTCTGATTTCGTTTGTTACTATCCATATTACCTTAACGCTAACCTAAAATATTATTGTTGCAAGAGCACAGCCTTCTATGTACGTATACACATCATCTTAATCTAAACTCAAACTTATAAAACTGGAATCAACCTGAATTATCCTCGGCTTTGATATATTTCTCTTATGGGCAATCTCCCTACTCTTTACCGTGTGGCATTTGTTGTTATGGGCCGAGGGTGGTGATGATGGAATTGTTTGCCGTGCTCGGCCGCCAGGAATACAGGCCTATCTCTATACCCAAAATGACAGCAACCCAAAAGGTGTCTATGGAATAATGCAAGAAATAAATAATAGGCAGTGCCTTTTAAATTACCGCAATTGTTTCGGTGAATCACCTCATCCCATCGTCATTCATGTAGTAGTTGTTGCTGTCAATTAAGGGGATAATGACAACAAATGAAAAAATGAAATAAAGGTAATTTGAAAATGAACCCTAGTGGCGTTTATTTCCAATAGCACCCCATTCGTGTGTTTTCCCCCCTGTTCTGGACATCATACACTCAGCTTCAGAGCTACACGTGTGTTGGTACCAATCGTATCGAAAGAGATCGCGGGTATTGTTACTGCTGTGGCCTTGTGGCTTTGTTGCCCTCTGTCCAGTCCTCTGTGCCAGTCCTCTGTGTTCTGTGCATGTTGGAGAAAGAAGGGCGGGCGGACGGATAAAAAGCATGCTGGTTTGGAGTCTTGGCGTATTACCTACTTTACATAATTGTCACGAGGGCAAACAACCGTCGCGTTTTAAAGGTGAAGAACGCGGTGGTCTCTCTCAACGTCAACCTTCCAACATTGAAACATTTTCTGGGAGAATTATAATGGCAAATCCGCGAGACAAGGAACGACGAAGGACACACACAGGGCACGCAGCATCTCAAACACGCCCCGAAGCCGGATATGAGATCTCCCTCTGCACATACACGAGAACGCTAACTTAACTATTGTGCCCTTTTACAGTTTTTAAATACCGACCCAGAAGAATAAGAGGGGAGAATGGGCCTCGCTTCTCAGGGGACTTCTTGTGATCAATGGGGTATCCGTGCCAATCTGCCAGAGCTGGCCTTCCACAAGCGAGCGCCAGTGCAGGTCAAGCATACAGTCAAGTTATGCCGATGTTTTGGCATGGATATTCTTACCCTCCAAGCGCCAAAGCATGGAAACCAAATTGAAAGTTTTTTTTTTACTTTTTTAGACTGCAATGCTGACAACATCTTGGTATGAAAACTTGCCTTATTTATTTTTGGTTAAGGGGAGCTGAACGCCTCTAGGTTAATAGTGTTGAGAATCTGTGTAACAGTTGTAGTCACAAAATGGTGCAGATGCAGGCTTGCTGGTGGATAAACTCCATAATGTAGAGGCCCAGTCTGTGCACACAAAGGGCCGATGTTTCCACACGTGTTTGTGCTGTACAACAACGAATCTGACCTAAATTATTTTGCCGTTCTCGTCGACCTTCTATTTCTTTCACTCCAATTGTCGTTCTATCGACCCGCATGTAAAAGTGTGTTAGTGGGATTAGGGTAACTTCAAACGTACAAGTGACTCATACGCACCGAGGAACAGACGTCAGGATTGCGCCTTAACGTCTTATCTTCTGTACCTTCTTCCTTCGTGTGTGTATGTCACTTGTTGCGTTTACGTTTGTTACTAGGACACACCAGCTAGCTCTGCATTTACTGTTTGCATATAGCGTATGTGCGGATGAATTAGAGGGTGATATATCAATTCATATGGGATTTCCTTGGTGGAATATTGACAGCGACGTTCTGTGAGGGGAAACGCAGGATAAAAGTTGAAACCACCAAATTCCAAATAAAAGATAGTTAGTTTTGTTCGTTCTCATATATACGACTATGGATGCGCGGATTTTGATATCGTTTATCATAAACTGCCGTTTACCTACATCATCATTACATATTTCTTGTTGTTCTTGTTGCCGTTTAATAAAACTGACAGCTTCTGATCTTTTTCTGTAGCTGCTGCTTGAGTTGAGCAAATTGTTCCGTTCAACGAGAGCTCATCGCACAAGCGCAGAGGGTTTTTTTTATCCCTTTTTGAGGGATTGATTTTGAGGGATTTGAAGATCTTTTGGTGATCGCACAGGAAAACGGCACGGGTGACGGGCAGATAGCGATGCGAACTTTTCCTTTTTACCTTTTCCCATTTTGGGAACATTGAATATTCCATATATTCTATTTCAGACGACCTGTGCGTCCTCGCCCTGGAATTAATTTCAGGGAGGTGCAAGGAGCGGAACAAAATACGCTTCCTTTGCAAGTAGGTATTCTTAAAGAAAAAATCTTTTCAGGGACAAGAGCTGACTCTTTGCCCCATAACCAAGCTAATCCATATAAACATCATTCAAAGGGCAATTTTAAAGCTCGAAGTGACAAGGGCTCCGGCAAAGTGCATTAATTTTGTAAATGTATTTATGTACCCCTGTAAATAAATATTTTCGCGTTTGGTTCACAAAGCCACGCAAGTTATTTTAGGCACAGACATGACGCACTTTATTCCTTGCGTCTTTCTAAAATCTTAATTTTAAGCGGCTTTAATGCTCCTGGTCTTGATTTCGACAACGACGAGAGGATCGGATACTGCCGCATCTCAATTCGCTTGGCCAACGCACTGCTTGACTTCGCTTGATTTCATCAATTTCTACAGTTCAATCATGTTCGCAACAAGAACGCTAATACGCTTGATCTGTGTTTCCCAAACTTCTATGCACTGGTTGAGCTAGCTCGCTCCCCCATCCTCCCCGTCGATGACTATCATCCACCTCTACTTATTACATTACCACGACTTCGTATTCTACCCCTGCGTCCAGCTTCCCATAGACTGGCTCTACATCAAGGTGATTAAAATAGGGCTTTACCACCACTGTAATGGTGTAGATTTCGCACCTGTCTTGAATTGTACCGATCTCAACGCTGCGCTGACTCTGTTCACTGCTATCGTTACTGAGGGTATCGCCCAGTTTATACCCACCTACCGGGCCTCTCGTCGCAAATTCCCTCCCTACTTCTCTAAACAGACCCGTCACTACCTCAGTAGGGAAAAAATAGAATCACACACGATTCAAATACCTTACACACTAACTCACACAAAAACTCACACGATGTTTCGCTCCCTTTTTAAGAAATCTGCTGAAATTGACCACCAGTCTTACCTCGATAATATTCAGGCTGATATGCATGAAAACCCACATAAGCTCTGGAACTTGTCAAAGCAAGACCAACGTAATTCAGGAGCAACTATTTCACTGCACAATGGGGACATGATACACTCGAATCCGTCAACTGTTGCAAATATATTCACATCGCACTTTGCATCTGTATACAACACTACCACCACAACCTCTGTTGCTAACCCCAATTGCTCAGGCTCTGTTGACGGTCTGTCCATATTTGGGGTAGCTGTGAGCGATGTCCATCATGCCATCCGCAAGCTTAAACCGTCCACTACTCCGGGCCCTGATGCTATACCTGCTGTCCTTCTCAAGGCATATTGTGATATCCTTGCACCTGTGCTCACGTTTATTTTTAACCTATCCCTACAGTGCAATATTTTTCCTAGTCACTGGAAAACTTCCCTTGTAGTCCCAGTTCATAGGTCATGCAGCAGGCTCTTTTCGACCAACTACAGACCCATTAGTATTTTATGTGCCACCTCTAAAGTGTTTGAACACATTAGTTAAAGCATTTAGCATAATTCTTCAAACAGAAATTGGCAGAATGTCAACATCGGTTTATGGCAGGTAGATCAACAATCACAAATGTGGTGTCATTTATGTCAGTCGTTGCACCAATCATCAACACTCGTGGTCAAGTCGATGTTTTCTTTTTCGACGAGACCCCAGAGACCACATAACAGATTGCGAAGTTTGCAAAAAACAGCCCTAAGGCTATCGCGGAACACAAATTCTTTTTCACGGGCAGGGAAGAGGGAAACTTCTTTATCAGGAGGCTAGGTTTATCCGGGAAGAAGGGGATAGTTGCGTTAGTAAAGCGTCTATTGATTATCTATTGATCAGCACTCGAAACAACAGGTAGGTGGGCAGAGGTTGAAGAACATGTGGCGCAACGCGCTCTCGTTGGTTGTTCCCTTGGGGGTGAGAGAGCTGACTGCTTTGGCTTGCTCAGAAAAAAAAAAATTAGTTGGTTGCTGTTTAGTGCCGGTCCTCGTCGTTTTTATTCTCCGTCCTTGTCCTACCCAGCACTGGGGGTTTCTAATTCTTTTAAATTGAAATATAATTTGAACCTTCAGTATGGTACATATTTTACACCCTAAGGGTTAGTTTGTTATACCGTTGCCATACCGTGTTCCTGGGATTCAGTTTATACCTCGAGGTATTTAAGTTATGCCGTGTGAATGGTATACATTTTGCACCTAAGGATACCTTAGCTATACCCTGTTTCTTAGATTAAATTTATACCTTGAGGTATTAAAGTTATACCTCATGTATGGTGTATACTTTGCACCCCATGGTCTGAACTGTCACACATTGCTGGAGGGATAAATTACTATACCTCAACTGGTGGTATAATTTTATCCGTTTTGGGGAGGAGCCACAGGACAAGCCATTTATACCTTTAAAGCTATAAATCTGCCTGACAGTGTAGGTACCTGATGGTGGCAGTTGACGACTGTAGCCGGAAAATCACACCGTATTTTCGTCAGTATAAGGACGAAGCCGTGGAGACAATGACGGATTTCATAACGAGAGCGGCAACTCAAACAGGACTACGCGTTAAGCGAATTCAAACCGACAATGGAAGGGAGACTGTGAATGACCGTCTGGATGACTACCTGAATTGACGTAGTATCATACACGAGAGGACAGCCCCATTTTCTCCAGCTCAAAACGGTGTAGCAGAGAGGATGAACAGAACTCTGGTTGAAACTGCAAGGAGACCACCCCTCGAGGCTGCTGTTCCAGACGAATTTTGAGCAGCGGCCTACGTCAGGAATCGCTCCAGTAGCAAAGCTGTTAACGGCGGCATCCCAGAAATTTTTTTTTACGAAACGAAAGCAAAGCGTATCTTACTTCAAGGTATTTGGATGCGTGGCTTATACTTGGGTGCCTCCAAGAAACAGAACTAAGTTGACTCCTAGACGTCAACCCGCCATTTTCGTTGGCTACTGCGACGATTGAAAGGCCTATAGATTTTACGACCCTAAACTGAACCAATTTTTACTTTAGCCGAGACGCGAAGTTTCAAAAGGATCATTCATTCATTCAAAAGGATCAAAGGGTCAAAAGACATGGTTGCGAACTGTTGAAATATCCGCGAGATGACCCGCTTCTCACGCAAATTACTTACTGAACTCAGGCGGATTGAGAAGACTTTGTTTTCCGAGATGAAGAGTAACATTTAGCGGATGAAACTGAAAGCCCAAAAGCATCAGTAGTTGAAACACGGAGATATACACGGGAAAGGAAGATCACCCAAAGAATACAAATAGACCCATCGAAACAGAGCTACTGTAAATTGGTCGAAGAGGATCTTCAAGAACATTGTAGTTATGACGAAGCTATTGGCTCATCGGAGAGACGAGAATGGGAGCAGGTAATGGAAGACGAACTTTCTTCATTGCATAAAACGAGCACTTGGACCCTTGTGAAGAGAGAACCGGGTATGAAAGTAGTGAAGTCCAACTGGGTTTTTCGCATAAGAACAGGTCCCACAGGAACAGTTGTAAAATATAAAGCACGCGTCGTGGCAGTGGGCAGCTCACAAGTTCGAAGGATCGACTACTTTGAGACGTTCTCTTCAGTTGTGAAATTAACCAGCTTGCGCCTACTTCTCGCACTCGCAACTGAAGAGGGCACGATCATGCGACAGCTGGATGTGAAAACCGCCTAAAAAGTGGTGTACATGGAACAACCCTCTAGAAATCACGAAAATGAGATGGTTTGCAAGTTGAACAAATGAATCTTTGGACTGAAACAGCCAGGAAGAACCTGGTATAAGACGTTGGACGGAAGTCTTCTTCAACAAGGCTATAAACGGATGGAGTCGGACAGGTGTGTGTACCTTCTCCGATCAGGAAGATTAAAAAGGAAACGCAGGAGAACAAAGAGATACTAAACGTACCGTACCAAAGTCTTATTTGCCATCATATGTACTTGGTTCAGGGAACTAGACGTAACATTACTTTTGCAACGAATTTCTTGAGCCAATTCAATAACTCTTTTTCGGAAGTGCATTGCAACTTGGCTAAGCGGATTCTGCGATACCTGAAAGGAACACGAGACGCTGGCCTTACCAACACAGTTCGTGCAGACAACGTGATCGGGTACTCGAACGCTAGCTGGAACGAGCAAAGTGGAGGAAAATCTAGAAGCGGTTATGTGCTTGTTTTCTCGGGGGGATCCATTAGCTGGAGGTCGTGTGAACAGGAACTCGTCGCCTTGTCAACATGTGAAGCAGAGTATGTAGCTCCTGTGGAAACCATGCGAGAAGGAAAATGGCTCAAGATGTTTTTACATGAACTCGGTCTCGGAAAGTACACCTCCGGTGGACCAAAGCTCAACTGTGATAATCAGTCGGCTATCAAACTCATGGAAAACCCAGATCATAATGAGCGGTCAAAACATATTGCCTTGAAGTGTCTCTACGCAAGCAAACGAAGTAGAGAACAAGGAATTCTTGGTTCGGTATATCTCGTCGGACAAGATGATCGCAGACTCACTAACTAAGGACCGGTTTCACCAACGCTGTTTAACAGTTAAACCGAGATCAAGGGTCCTTAAACTAGAGGTTAACCATGAACCCTGTTTCACGAACGCCGGTTAGCCGAATCTCCCGTTAGGTTGACGGATTTCTTGATTGCTCGTCAACGGCCGGTTACCCCGTGAGTTAAATATGGTGGCGTTGGTATAGTGGTATTGCAGCGGAAGATTTCGTGGCGGATTTGTGTTTCAGAAGAGAAATTGGTCTCGTAATGAGCATCATTTCGCAGGGATGTGTCGCAGATGTTGTGAATAAAGTACGTGGACTATCAGCAGCATCTCGGACCCTTGTACCCCATACGTTATCATACGTTATTATACGATCATACGTTAGTGTACCTGTCCTTTCAAGCATTACTTGCTATTTTTGCCCGTAAATCGCTTCATTTCAGTCAAACAGTATGTTGACAGCTTTCTTGGGTGTTAGGTGAATGTAAAACTACTGCACCTCGTTACGAAGATATACTTGTATGCGTGCGTGTGTTACCGTCTGCGATTATAAGCAGAACATAGTTTGCGCTGACACAAAAGAAAACTTATTGGAAAACGTATTTCCACATAAGCAACGCGCGTAAAGAAAAGTAGTTTTACATGGTAGGGTATTCATTAAAATATTTTAATTATTATGATCATCTTCAGTATAAATATGTGTCGTCTGCTACAGACAGAAGGTAATCATTTCTGATGCAAAGCCATGGAGTACTTGGACGAGGATCTGGAAGATCTACACCTGAGTTTTCAAGTTCAGCCGTCACGATATTATCCTAGGGACACCACGGACCCTTTTGTAGCCCTAAATGACAAGCAGTTTCATGAGAGATTTCGGCTAATAAAACATACAATGTATGATCTCCTCCTGGTAATTGAGAAGCACCTCAAGTTTACATCAGACAGGAACTCCTCAGTACCACCAATACGCCAGCTCCTAATCTGCCTCCGTTTCTATGCTAGTGGAACTTTTCAAATAGTTACAGGCGACACGTCTGGCATAAGCAAGTCTACAGTCTGCCGTATAATCAAACGGGTATCACATGTTCTTGCCTCGCTGTCACCTCTCTACACAAAATTCCCATCAACGCTTTCCTTCTTACTTTACATTAAACATATTCCCCCCCCCCCCCATCAACGCAAGATGAAAAGCAAAGGACAATGCTCGGGTTCTACGACATTGCAGGCTTTCCTGGAGTCATTGGAGCAATTGACTGTACACACGTAGCAATACAGTCACCAGGTGGTAACATAGCAGAGCTGTTCAGAAACAGAAAGGGGGGTACTTTTCAATTAATGTACAGTGTGTATGTGACGCTGACTTGCGGATCACCGACATTGTTGCTAGGTGGCCTGGTGCTACCCATGATGCTACAATTTTTGACAGCTCGAGAATTCGAGCCCACCTCGAGACAAATTTAGGAGGCCATTTGCTCGGGGATGCAGGATATCCTTGCAGGCACTATCTGCTTACACCCTCAGCAGCACCTAAGTCTGCTGCAGAAAAGAGATATCAGAATAAGCATGTTGCAACAAGAAACACTGTAGGAAGACTCTTTGGTGTGTGGAAAAGGAGGTTTCCCGTGTTGAAGATGGGGCTACGTTTGAAGATTGACACTGCTCTGGTGGTGATTGTTGCAACAGCGGTGTTGCATAACATTGCTCAACAAAATGACAATTGCATGCCTGACATATGTGAATCAGTTGTCGAGCATGAATCAGTTGATGTTGTGTGGAACGGTCCTTTAGAGCCAGGAGCCACAAGCGCTAGAGCCTAAATAATTCAAACTTTGCAAGGAGCCGTGAGGATCTCCAGCATGGGCTACATGAATGGTGATAAGCAGGACACATGAAGGACGCATAAGATGCAGGCTAGCTGGTTGTATATGATGGAAGAGGTATACACACAGGACAACATACTCTCAAACAAAACAGTTGTTTATTTCAAATAAGGTCACCGTAGGCAAAGGAACCTCAGCAGAGTACAGTGGGTTGACACAGGGGGCACATTTACACAATTTCCTTTGCTCCTAATCTCTATAAACTCCTACAAGGGCTTTCTGTCCTAGGTCAGCCCTAGAATTTGGCATTCCTGAAGATGCTTTGTGAGCTCAGAACCGGTAATACTGGAGTCGAGAATTTGGTTATAATCTGATAATTTTTGGAGTGGGCAAAAAGGCTCTTGTGGAAGCTCACAGAGATAAGCCGCAGAGGGAATTGTGTCAGTGAGCCCTTCATGTTCCCTCACTCACTCTCCTGAAGTTTCTTGTCCTAAAGTATTCAATTTGATTTTGCAGCAATAAATGCATAGTCGTAGAGGGTACAGCCATTTTTCAGGGTTACGTGTTCCCATACTCATACATTTAGTTGTCTTCGTTTTATTTCCAAGTCCAGCTGAGCTGACTCAAGGAGTAAAGTCTTGTACTTTGTGTCCATCTGTGCATGAATCAATTTTTCATTAGCTATGGATTCCTCGAGCTTTGCTACGTCCAACCTCTTCTGGTTTAGTGTAGTTTTTTTATTTTGCCAGTTTTCTGTACCATAATGCAGATCTCTGTGCTGGCTGCATCACAGAGCGTCGAGGTGGCGCAGGCCTCCTACGTGACGAGGTGCCGTGCATTTGCCTGCTTGTCCCTGGGGAACTTGGTAGACATGGTGCTCCTGCTGCAGCGGCTAGACTTCCAGAATGAGATATTTCTGTGGTGGCCTGTCCTGTTGAAGTTGAGGTGTCTTGTGCATGTGTGTCGTCATTCCACAGACCTTCAGCACTGAGACATGCCTCAGAATCAATCCGACGCTCCTGTAATATCAAAAGAAGAATGCAGACTTTGCGTCAAGATCTATGATGTAGATGCGGGCTAGCTGGCGGACAAACTAAACGATAGGCAATGATAAGATTGGTTTGCCTATTAATGCATTGCATCAAGAACGCCGTTTTGATCATATGAGGTCCAATGGAGGAACAGGAAGGAAGAACAGTAAGAAGAGCCAATGTTTGTTCTTTGCCTTGTATAAATGTCTTGTACAGGTCCCGACAAAAGTTTACGGAACACTGGAGTGGTGTATCTAGTCATCTGAGCGACACGGTTCCTACAAACAGGAGCAGACAGACTTACACACAGGTGACCAGGTACTCGACGCACCACTCAGTAAGTGTGTCCACTCCCATTCGCCGCTAGAGTGTTGCTGAAATCAAGAAATGCGTCACTCTAGTGTTCCGTAAACTTTGTCGGGATCTGTACATCTCATAATATTTAAACCCCTGAGACTAGGGAAGTATGAAAACAAATGACAAGGGCAAAGTGTCCAAGTTGAGACTGTCGATATGTGTGTGTTTCGTGCCTTCCTAATATGTGGATTTTCATATTACGAGTGTCATCAATATCATTATGAGTAGTTCATATTATATCACATTATGACAACACCCCCACCGAAAAAAAATAACTTTAGTCGTTGACCATTGCATAAGCCACATCCCGCCCTTTCACCCTTCGTATGTAAAGGACACTAATGATCTTCTCTGTATAAGACTGATTCCATTAAAAACAGCAACACTGACCTTAGTAACGCTATTCTAGCTGCGATGGATGTTGTCTCACTGTACACTAATATTCCACGTTTAGATGGCCTGAAATACGTTGAGAGGATTCTTCAATTATATCAATCCGATATTCTTGAAACTGCGGCCATAATTTCCTTTTTAGAACTTACAAATCCACGGGGTCGCAATGGGTTCACGTGTGTCTCCAAATTATGCAGAACTTTTTATGGGGTCTTTTGAAAAACAGCGTTGGAATCTTTCGGCGTACGCCCTTTGGTTTATTACAGATATATATATATATATATATATATATATATATATCTTGAAAAGTTGTATCGGAGGACTACGTAATTATAGTTGAAATAAATGGGAGACAGAAGACGAAAGTAGGGGAAGTAACAAAAAAGGGGTTTATTAAAACTTAAAAATCATAAAAGTTAGGGAGGATGTCTACGTTACGGCGGAAGCTCCGCCTTCTTCGGGACAAAAGAGCTAAATGTGGCCACGAGGCTGATAAGGGGCTTGAAAATGACGTTGTCGGTTGGGGGAAATTCCCGCCACCTGGCGGTTGTCAATTGGGGAAATTCCAGAGCGTTTTCGTGTCAGGTCCAGGAGTGGGGTCATCGTCCTTGTGGGTCAGTGGGGATTTTGATCTGGCTGAAACGAGAAAAGGCAACAGGTCTTATCTAGGTTGTTAGACTTCTTATTGTTGACAGCATGCCAGGAGGAAACAACTGCAGAAATATCTCAGCAAGCTAAAACTATCCGCGATACTGTGACCCTTACGGACGCGCATGAGTCAGAATTGGCACAGTTCACTAGGAACTTGGAAGAAACTGTGAATAACACCAAACGTAAAAAAATGACAAGGGACCAGATAGATCCTGAGCTTATGTATAAATATAACGCGAATCTCGCAGGTAGTAGTAACATAATTACTCCCTCGTTAGATTCCCAAGGTGAAACCGAACACTGTGACAATCAAAATCCTAACGCTCATGACAACACAACCAATACGTCACCTCAAAATGTTGTTAATTTGTCGTCCCACCCCCTCAGCGATTCTGAACTATCACTTCTTAGCCGTGGGCTTTCATTCTGCCCAAATAATAACAAGGTAGACGAATACCAACTCCATCTCGATTTAGATAAGTTTGCCCGACGTATGCGTCTGGAAGAGCATTTTCATGATAAGCCTGATACAACACCCAAACCTTTCAAGCCACCGTGTGAATTTACGCCAGAGCCCAATCGCGAAAAAGCTCTTGATATATATATAAAAGCAGTTCAAAAAATATAATTACTTCATATAATCCCTCTTCCCGCAAAACCAAACCAAATTTGAGTCAAGCCGAGCAAAGTAGTCTGTCGCATCTTAAAAAATCGAAAAACCTAATAATCAAAAGGGCAGATAAAGGTGGTGCAATTGTCGTAATGAATATGCAGGATTATATCGATGAGGGACTGCGACAATTGGCTTGTGCCACGTTTTACAAAACTTTAGACACTGATCCCACGGAACAGATTGTTTCAGATATCACAAAACAACTAAAGGCATTAAAGGCCGCGAAGAAGATCGATTCGGCGGTATATGAATACCTTCTTCCCCGTAACTCAAAGCCAGGTAGATTCTACATGCTCCCAAAGATTCATAAACCGGGGAACCCCGGACGTCCAATCGTCTCCTGCAATGGGACAGCCACTGATAAACTCTCTAGTTTCGTAGATCATCTTCTTAAGGACATACCCCCGCGACTACCATCGTACATCAAGGACACCAACCACTTCCTGCAAATACTAAATCAATGTCAGCCACCCCCATCTAGTCTCCTAGTTACGTTAGATGTTTCTTCCCTGTATACCAATATTCCCCACGATGATGGCATAGCTGCAGCCGAGGCGGCTTTTTCAAAGTACTCTGATTCTTCTTGTGATCCATCTGTCGTATCTACTCTACTAGAACTGATCCTAAAGAACAACAACTTTGAATTGAACGATGGCCACTATTTACAAGTCAACGGCACCGCTATGGGCACTAAAATGGCACCAAACTATGCAAATCTATTCATGGGTTGACTAGAAGAAGCATTCTTGAGCACGCGTGAGAACAAACCCACTTTATACAAGCGCTATCTTGATGACATATTTATGATCTGGCCACATTCCGAAGACAGCCTATTGGAATTTATACGCGATCTCAATGAGTTCCATACTTCTATTAACTTCACTCACACCTACTCTGCCGTCACTGTTAGCTTTCTTGATGTTCAAATTAAGCTAACCAATGGAGTTTTAACGTCTGATCTGTTCCGTAAACCCACAGACTCTCAGCAGTACTTGTCATTCCATAGTTGTCATCCTCGCCACACGAAACTGGCCATTCCCTATAGTCAAGCCCTTCGGTATAGGAGAATCTGCTCGAATGACGACGATCTGGACAGAAATTTAGAACAGCTGCAACAAACCTTTGTCGGTCGTCAGTATCCACCCGATCTAGTTCAAGATACTCTCAACAGAGCTCGCAAGGCAAACCAGCTAAGCTTACTGGAGAAAAGACAAAACAAATCAGAAAGTAATGCCGTGAACTTAACTGTAACATTAGCCGGAAATATCCCAAACATTAACAACATACTTAGCCGCCACCACAGTATCCTTCTCCAGTCAGAACGCACGAAAAACATATTTCCTAATCCACCACGTGTGGCTTACAGACGTACACGTAACTTGCAAGAGAGCTTGGTCCGCTCTAAAGTAGGCGAACCCACTAGCCATCCGGCGTGCTGTCATCCATGTAATGGCAGGAGATGCCAGATTTGCAAGTTAATGCAGACCGCACAAACGGTCAGAAGTACGAATTCCAACTTTACCGTCAAGATCAACGCAGACGTAGACTGTAACTCATGCAACGTTATCTATCTATTCCAATGCAACACATGCCGGGCCCAATACGTGGGTCAGACAAAAACTTCTTTCCGAATTAGATTCAACAATCACCGATCGGATGTTACCAAGAAACCTAATCTTCCAGTCTCACGCCATTTCAAACAACCAGAACATTCAATCAACGAAGCCTCAGTTTTTATTCTCCAGTCGAACTTTACCTCCGACCGCTCCCGGGAACAACGGGAATCTTACCTAATTTACAAATTCCGATCGGCCATTAACGAGGACCCTGGCATGCTGTCAACAATAAGAAGTCTAACAACCTAGATAAGACCCTGGTGCCTTTTCTCGTTTCAGCCAGATCAAAATCCCCACTGACCCACAAGGACGATGACCCCACTCCTGGACCTGACACGAAAACGCTCTCGAATTTCCCCAATTGACAACCGCCAGGTGGCGGGAATTTCCCCCAACCGACCACGTCATTCTCAAGCCGCTTATCAGCCTCGTGGCCACATTTAGCTCTTTTGTCCCGAAGAAGCGGAGCTTCCGCCGTAACGTAGACATCCTCCCTAACTTTTATGATTTTTAAGTTTTAATAAACCCCTTTTTTGTTACTTCCCCTACTTTCGTCTTCTGTCTCCCATTTATTCATTCATTCATACATATTCATTGTTTGGTCTGGTGATGAAGCATCCTTGAAACTGTTTTTAACCACTTTAATTCTCTACATAACTCTATTAAATTTTCGTGTCAATTTTCGCACCAATCCGTTAATTTTCTTGATATTAAGAGAAACACAGAAATATACCGACTTAACGCCAAAAATCAACAATTTACTGCAGACGTTTCGTCTCCCATTCGGGAGGCATCATCAATGCCAAAGGCAGCAATGAGAGAGTGACACATTGTTGATTTGTTGTATTAGGTCGGTGTATTTGTGTGCTTTTTCTTAATATGTGTTCCCCGGCTTTTCCAATTTCCTTGATGTTACGGTGTTCCTGAAAGCTGGGAAACTGATTACAGATCTCTATAAGAAACCCACAGACAGGCGGCAATACCTACATTTCAAAAGCCACCCCCCCCCCCCATACACACACACACAAGGAAAACATTCCTCACGGCCAGCACTTGCGACTAAAACGAATCTGCTCTGATCATGACGATTTCTCCAGACACGCTCGCGAGATGTCCACCGATTTTTTTTTAAACGGGGCTACCCACAGTCGCTAATTTCCGACGCTCTTGAAAAGGCTAAAGAGAGGGACACAAATTCCCTTCTTAGACCAGCCGCAAAGCTCCAACATTGTTTTTGCTACTCAGTATTCCCAAGCCCTCAGCAACTGCAAATCAATTATAAATCGCCATATTAATATTCTGCACACAGATAGTAAATTAAAAGAAGTGTTCCATCACGCACCTTCTGTGACGTTTCGGCGTCAGTGCAACATACGTAACTTGCTTGTTTGTCCTAATGTACAGAAACAACCTCCAGGATGTGGCCCTTGCAGCAGAATTAGATGCCAAACTTGAAAATTTGATTTTTCGTCCACATCAGTTCATAGCTATGCCGGCAATTTTAATCTGAAAGTAAGACCATCTTTGAACTGTAATACTTTTAATATATGTTATATGATCTTCTGTGAGAAATGTGGAATTCAGTACGTCAGCGAACCTTCCAATTCTATGCGAGAAATATTTTATGGGCACAAGAGAGATATAATTCATAAACGTCCTACCCCTGTATCTGCACACTTCAGTCTTCCCAATCATGACTTTAACGCAGATCTAAAAATTAGTGTTTTAGAGTCCGGTTTCGCGAATGACTCTAAACACAAAAATTGAGAGTCATTCCTGATTGCTTAATTTAACTGTTACCACATCGTGCTAGTAATGTCTATAGAGGCCCACTTTACCAGATAATGGAGAAGGATACACATAATGCTCCTCTAGTTAATGCGACCGTGTCTTCTACCTAATCCGTTTTCTCACACCTGTGCCTCAGCTGTAGCAGTTGCACGAAATGATCTGTCTCACTTTGAATTGTATTAAACAACGTTAACCCAGCATCCTTTCTTTCTTTCTTTTTTTTTCAATTATGCTGAAACTACTCTGCTTGTTCTGTGTTGGTGTTTTGTAAGTTTAGTCGTTTCATGATTTGTTCACAGACACAGGATTGTGTAATTAAGTTTTTCCCACTAACCGTGTCTGCTGTGCCACTAGTTCTACTTACATATGGACATACAGAGAAAGCAGTGAAGTAGTGTTCAATGTATACTGTGGGAGCAATGACATAATTATATCGACACGCTCCTATACACTGGGAGCACTAGACACTGGGAGCAGTACGTAGTTAGCAGTGAGATACCTAGCCAGACGCTGGGAGCAATCACGTAACTCTAGCTACAGCTTGCTCTACACTGAGAGCACTAGACACTGGGAACAGCACGTAGTTAGCAATGACATACCTAGCCAGACGCTGTTAGCAGGACGCTGGGAGCACTAGACGCTGGGAGTAGTGCGAGCTGGCAATGCGCTCCAGACGTTGCTCTGCACTGGGAGCACTAGACGCTGGGAACAGTACGTATTTAGTAGTGACCTAACTAGCCAGACCCTATTAGCAGTACGCTGAGAGCAAGATAGCCCAGACCAACCTCGCGCCGGCCTTGCCCAGGCTCTTGTAAGTGATTGATCACCAAACATATATAACGGTTTTACATTTTTATTTTAAACAATTTGATTATGCATCACCTGCAACACGCAAGATATTGCAATTACTACACAATGACAAATACGTAAGGATGCATCACATCTATGAGACGCATCTGCAACACAATGCGGCACGCAAACTGTCACATAAGGATATTTGTACGAACACAAGTCACACATACATTATTAAAAACATTTACTCGAAGGCACACAATGTATGCATCGTCACACACGCAACCACAGTGTATAGAGTAATAATGGACCGACCTTTAGTGGTGAAGAGCTCTGAACTGCTGTGATTCATGCATCAATGTAGACCTGTGAACGACTGTGCTTCATACATCCATGTAGTCCTCCGAGATGCTGTGGCCCTTGCATGCATGCGCTCCTCTGAATTTGATATACCGCACAATCCAGATGACATCACTGAAAAGAACTTAGACTGTAACAAGATTTGAAGACAACAGTAGGACGCACTACTTTGGCAAGAGTTCTGAGGAGAACACCTTGGCAACAATCTTGACGAAAAGCATACCACGTTGTGGTTGCTGAAAAAAAAAACTTCGCTGAAGTATCCCTCTTGCAAAACAAGTTTTTGGGTCAATTATCTTGACTCATGTATCTCTTTCTGTTGTGACTGGTGCAACAAACAGCTTTTCTTTTCTCGCATAGCATTATCTTCAGCGAAGATCTGGCGACTTTTTGTTGTTTTCTCTAAGCTGTGTGTAACATCTGACGAGGAAAAGAAGCTCTTTCAGGGTGACTATCTCGAATCGCTTCTCTCGAGATTTTCCCCGGCTTAGAAAACAAGTGGCAAATCAGTTGCATATAAAAGTAGTTTGTGCAACTGGATGTTTGCCAGAAAGAAAGAAAATGGCGAGCCAGTCTTATGTAAATCTGCTATCGAGCACTTTCACTAATGACTTTCCCAATAACGCGATGAGCAAGTTTCGTGTTAAGCTCTCTCAGCCCTGAAGTCTAGATGGTATGTGGGAAGTCGCCCTGAAAGGGTAAATATTCCTCTTGCAATTAAGAACGCCACAGCCCACATAACACAGTGACATCTGGTGGATGTTCAAGGGACATCTTTCTGGGACCTGTGGGGGATGCAAGGGATATTGCAGCATTACCGAGGGACATGCTGAGGATATTCCGGTGTCCCCTAAATGACGTCCTGCCGATGTTCCAGAGGACATCCCACAGATCGTAGCTTGGACATGTCTGGGTCATGTTTGGGATCATGTGCTTTCTGTGGTGTATATAGAGCACACAGCATAACATTGTACAGTGAGAGCTATGAAGCTGACTGAAAATAAATTTGCAAAGTACCAGTGGTCGGCATAACCACTCTTAGGTTGCTGAACTGCAGTGACTAACTTCAGGATGTTAAAAGTGCTCCAAGTTGGAACACTCTTAAAGTTTGTCACCCTGTGCTTCAGCTACCTCAAAAGTAGTTATGCCCACTACTGGTATTTTGCAAATTTATTTTCACAATACTGCATCCTCAGATTATGTGTCTGTAATTAAAGTTGAAGCAACTGAAGACTGCGAAACCAAACATTCAACATCATCTTCTACAGATCATTTTATCTGCATCACGCTGTTGGCAATGCACAGTTTTCTTTTCCTTTTTGCTAGCAGTCATGAGAATTGTAGTGCGCATTAATTAGCATGGTGCAAATAAAATGCTTTTTGGAAGAGGATGTCAGGCCCCAAGTAGAAACAGCACCACCTAAGTAGACAGACGTTTTTGGGTCTCATTTATTTATTGTTTTTTGCAAATTTGGGGAGGAGGTAAAAATTGGGCCAATAACTTAACGTGGAAAAGTTGTGCAAATTCAGGTGGGAAAATTATCAGCAGACTAAATTAAAAAAGAAATCGGGCTATATTCTAGAATTAACTTTGATCACACTGGTTACCCGGAGTTTTACAAGTATGCAGAGGTATGCAAGTATGCATAAGTACAGGTTAGTCGCATATTTTGCGAAATATTAGTACACATTGTTGCCTCGTGGTGCCCAGTTTACGTGCGATTTAGCAGGTAGGAATAGCGTTAAATGCCAAACACGCGAACCTCCATTCGGGTGCAGAGTTGGAGGAAATTAGTGTTAAACCTTAAAACTCAGGGTCTAAGCATAAGGCTAGGTTGCAGACAGTGTGACACACACAGGATGAACTTACAGAAAATTGCTTCACTGCATCGGATGTCGCAAAACTTGTTTTTGCCTTTCTCACCTTTCCAGCTAAAGGCGAACGCTACTTCATCTGACATAAGTGCTCTCAGAAGTCCCTGTATGGCATCCCTGATTTTCGTGCCACCAAACTGCTGGAGTTTCCTTATCTTGAAAAGGACAGAACATGTGGTAGAACCCTGATATGAAAATGCAGTACAGTCGAACCTTGTTACAAAGAGCAGCGTTAGTACAAATTATCGGTCACTGTGAGTTTCCTGTTGGATATGGTTGGTCACTCTTCATTTTTATTGGGAATCCGTTTTTATAACAAAATAGCTTCCATGCTTGGCAAATGAACAATCGGATATTGCAAGGTAATTTGTGGTTCCCGTGAGACTTCACTATAACGATGTTCAACTGTAAACTCATCAGTTTTGTCATCTCTTCTCCCTGTGCCAGGGACAGGTCGAAGTCAAGAAATATGTTCAACTCTTCATGTGGCTGGAGGGTGCTGGGATCCTCAGGGTCGGTTGCATGTGGTCGACGTTCGACGGCGGACATAAGAGTATTGAGTTGCGAACTGTGATCCTCTAGGATGAGCCTCACAGCATGCAAGAGCCGCTCCATTTCGTTCTCAAATGCTGTAACAATAGCAAACAGTGTGAATCGTTAAGGTGAAAATGACACATGCAACCTTGGTTCTTAATTGTTATTAAAGTCTAAAAGCGATAAAACCCCAGTGCAGGGGACACGGACAGGCACAACACAGACGAAGCACTGAACTGACAAACACCTTTAATGGCAGAGACACCGCTTATGTACACCAAACTGCACACAACCGACCCCTAGAGGTAGCCAAGGCCATCATGCTATCCGTGTCCCCAGCACTGGGGTTTTACCGCTTTTAGAATGTACCACGAACAGCCCGGTTTTGATCGCTTTGTATTGAAGATCACAAGTCTTGAGGAATCTGCAACAAACGTGCAGAGGGGAAGCCTGAGACCAGAAAAAGCATCTCATATTGACACAGCAGGCACACAGGCAATATGCATTAACTGGAAAGGGGGATGCAGATGGGAAAAGCAAACGTTCTAGGACAACACTCTACGCTCTAACTCACTGACCCCTGCTCTTAAGAAAGGACACATTTTTCATGTAGCAGACACAATCCAACACAGACAAATAATAATGGCAATAAAAATAAAAATGTAACTCCGGTAGTGTGCATGTAAACAGGAAACAAAATGGCCAAGAAACATCTTAGTTTCATGGGGTATCATATTCAGGGTGTTTCAGTTAAATCCCCGGGCTAAATAATTCGCAAACAGGGGCACCAATCGAAGAACTTACTTTTTTACGAGTATCGTTCCGATACCGCCTACAAGTGTGAATGATTGGGAGACGCTCATTATTTAAATAAAAATTCAAATGTGTCTCGTGGAAAACATAAGTTCTAATGCAGGGCGATGTCAGCATTAAAATGGGTGCTACACCTATTGAGACCTTCAGTGAACACATTTTAGAAAATGTGCCACCAGAGCGGGTCATTTGCTGCAGTAATTAACTGGTTTCGGTTTACATATTTGTTGTAGCGGCTCTTCGCGGTGAAACGCGAAAGGACAATCTTCCACTCCCTTATCCACCAATGAATTACATGTTCTTGAGCTCGCTTCGCAACGAGGACTGAAGAAAAGATGCTGAAGATAAGGTAACAGCCTCAGAGAGGCTTCACACTCCTTGGGATGCTCGTACGCTGACTAATACGCGCACGTTTTGACTGATAGCGACACGCCTCATGAGGAGATAAGGCACTTTTATCACCACGTAATAATCATCCGGGTCGAGTGTGATCCCAGATATTATGTTGCAAATGTTAATACTATAGCACGGGACCAAGGGCCAAAGGCTGTTTTTGTGTTAAGGGAAGTGTTAGTAAACGTACACAGGTTCCTTTGTAGCTACCTTATGCCTCACTTTCATTACTAATAAATTATTCATTTGTTGGTAAATTACTATTAAATTACGTAAATAAGACTTCTTTTTTTCTGTGGGCACGACATATGTCGTGGTTATGGCAATGGCCCCCAACAGCATGGTACGCGCTGTCCTCGTACCACGTTCTTAATCGTACATGAAATAGCGTCCTACAGATGGGGGGTGTACCACTTAAATGTTCCAGAGCACATCCACAACGCACCCCTCTCCCTGTGAAACAAAACTACGCAACAGAATAACAGACTTTAACACATGATATAAAGAAAGAAGCTGTGCCATACGGGACAGGAATTTCACGGAGAAGAGCTTTGAATTGCGCGGCGAGAGTGCAAGCTATGTGATATCAAGGTGACTTGTATATCGACCGCGCGACCATACCAGATAAAGGACGCAGATCAATCAGAAAAGCGGGGTGGGAGAGTGGCGAATTCTCTCTGGGCCGTTAGTTTTTCTTCAGCACTCCCCGTTGCAAAACAAGCTCAAGAACACACGTAATTCATTGGTGGATAAAGGAATGGAAGACCGTTCTTTTGCGCTTGGACGCGACCAGCTGCGACGAAAAAATATGTAAACCAAAAACGGTTAATTACCGTAACAAGTGAACCGCTCTGGTGGCAGATTTTTATCTAAAAGGTGTCCACCGAAGGTCCCAATAATTGTAATGCCCATATTAATCGCGCCGCCGCCCTGCTTTAGGAGTTATGTTTTTCACGAAACTCATTTGAATTTTTATTTAAATAATGGGCACCTCCCAGTCATTCACATGGTGTGCAGCTTGTATGCAGTATCGGAAAGATACCCTCTCCGAAAGAAGCCTTTCGATTGGTGCACTTGTTTTCGAAATTTCGATTTGAGGGAAATTTGTGTTCTCTTTCGCTGCCAAAACGCGTGGCTGTCGTCAAAAGCCATCAGTATGGTCGGCCACGGGCGTCTATCACCTGCGATTGCCGCAACGTGATTTGGGTGATAGAAAGTTCGTGCTGGTGCCGATTTTTTTTCTTTCTTTCATGCCCTGGGACGAAATTTGGGCAACATGAGAAGTTAAATTACTTCGCTATAGCCGATAACGTATTAAATCTCGCGTTTTTTGGTTCGTTATAGAAGTAGTACTCCCACAGAAACAAAGCACAGACAGCCAAGCTTCGCGTTTTCTTCATTATAACCAATAATTCGTTATATCCGTGTTCGTTGTAACAAGGTTCAACTGTAATCCAAACACAAAGTTCTGGTCCCCTTAAGTTCGAATTAACTAGAATGCACTGTACTGGTGAGCAGAAATTGCCCTGTCATCTTCACACAATCGTGAGATGAACAAAGATCATGGTTAAATGAAGCATACATGCTGTACCAGTACCACGGGCCAAAGTCATACCTCCTGTTAATGCTGGGCTACTTCTAGAAGTAGATGAAGCAGACGACGACTGACCAATGTTCCGCTGCAGTGGGCTGTCCACAGTCGCACTATTGGCGTCTAAAATATGAAAAAAATCGCATGCTGTCAGGAGGCTAATTCAACTGAGCCTCAGATATCTCAGTCCAAACGGGAAGCTGCCTCGCAGCCTGCAACCACACACGAGAACGTGTATTGCTGCAGTAAACAGACCAGAAAGAAGATGACCATTGAGTAGAGGTGTGCAAATAGTAATATTTTCAAGCACAAATAGTAAACAAATATATAAAAAGAAAACCTCCTGTGAATATTGAATCGAATATCACAGCCCTGCAAAACTGCTAACTGCGGCCTTAATACTGAATAGCCTTATCCAGGAACTTTGCATGGACATTACAAATATAGTACCATTGCTTGCCAAACGAGCAGGCACATGTCTTTGTACAGTGGTGTACTTCATGTACATTCTTCTTGCATTTGTCACGTGGTTATAAAACATGTACTTCAAAAAACTTCAGCAATGAAATAGCCTGAGGCATTCATGAACCAGATTTTCTTGACTGCACCTTTATGGTAATTTAGGTCAGAAAAATATTTTTCAGGTATTCGCTAATAATTCGTATTCGATTCGAAAGCTATTCACATTCCATTCTAACTGGACATTATTCATTCGTATTCGTTTCGAAATAAAATAAGCACTATCCTACCTTTTATGCAACATCTGTTTGACTCAAGTGCCAGAAACATAGCCTCCGCAATAGCATTTAGCATTCTCGTTGTGGAGCGCTCTGGTCAGCCTTTAATGATGCACATGTATCGTGTCTTCCTGCTGTTGCGGTCTACTTTTCTGCGCTGTTCGTTATCACAGACATGTGCCGACTCCAGTGACTTGCCACCATAACTGCATGCACTTCAACTGTTGACGATGGCCACCAGTGGACTAAAATCACAATTAATTGTGCTCCAAATTGCCATCACACCGGAATAAATTTCTTACGATAAACGTCTTGAGTACTTCCTCCATGGCATAACTAAACAACACTTCGATGCTGCGCTCTTGAAACGGGCTCACAGACTTGATCTAAAATAAATAAATGAAGTTTTTGTCTTGATATGTTTTGTTCACATGGGCTTAGGCAGCATATAAAAAGTATCTCCACACTTCTGGTCCAAACACCATCCTAAGCATTGGTCCCTTCACCACGTAAGCAAAATGTTAGGCACTCAAAATTGCAGCTTTCGTATTTGGTGCTGCTCTTCCGTAACGAGCTTTTAACTTTCTCAACTGGAAACATGACAGGGTTTGGAGATGGTGAAGCCATGTCTCTTGAAGTTATTTCAGGAGCCATCAGAGAAGATGGAAAATAAGCCGCATGGCCAGTTGGGTTGTCAGTGACAGGAGGAGCTGGAATACGAGGAAGGAGAACCTAGCACCTGATCGTTGGCTCAACAGTTTTCCAGCTGATGCAGCATACATTCGTTTAGTGACGTGCATGCTCACCATGTAAAGGTATTGAACGACCTGAGTGGCACCCCTCACTGAGACTTCCCGTTTGCGACCACTGCACAGGATCCCCAAGACAATCTGCAGAATAGAAACATATCATGGAGTGAATTTTTCTTGCAAAGGGCCAGGGAGTCGAACTGAACTCCAACAAGTATTTACTCACATGTTGCACCCCAATTTTGATGCCTGAATATTGTTGTTTTTTTTTTGGTATAATTATCGCAACAAAATTTCCCTGCAATCGTGAATACCAGTGTGAGAATGTGGAAAGTGTGTCCAGATTGTAAAACAGGAAAAGAAGGAGGGGGGGCACGAGGAGGAGATGGCAGAAAGCTGCATCATCTCAATATGGAAATTCACGGTTAATCGAAAGATGTCCGGGGAAAGAGCAAAATCTTTGCTAAGCCCCTACTTTGCATGTCTGTTTGTCAGCCCGTAGCGCACATACGGTGATGGCAGTGATTACGTGGTTGACATACCCTGTGGCTGGGGATCCACTTGAAGCGATTTCTGTTCAGTGAAGTGTACGAAACGTGGGCTATCGAATATCTTGGCCCCGCAAAGTGTACGTAGCGTACGTGCTACGGATAGTGGGTCATAATTGTCATTCGTTGTTGACGGCGGCAGTGCATATTGCTTCGTCTTTGCGACATCGCAAGTTTTGCTTATCTCCTATCTGTTGTTGCAGGTGAGCTATTACTCTGTATTATTTGCACTTCTGCCGCCGTCCACAGCGCTACGTTTCCTCTTGGTACGCTTTTGTACTTGGTACAGGTACTTGGTAGTTTTTTGTACTTAAAATGTCCACTAAGGACTTTTCTAAATTTGCCGAAGAACTAAGGCGTGACATGAAAAACTGTTTCAAAGAGATGCAAGACACGTTAGTACGGGATCATCGTAAGGAAATTCGAGACATGAAAGCGTCAATGGAGCACATGAGTGACTGCTTCGATGAAATGTCAACTAAGTTCGAAGAGATCCTTGACGAGCAGCAGCGTCTGAAGAGCGATAACAGTGAACTTCGCAATGAAAATAACTGTTTAAAAGAACGTCTCAGAGCAATGGAGATCAGAGCCATCGAATGTGAACAGTACATGCGAAATCGTAATCTCGAAATTAAGGGTGTACCTCCTGACGCACAGGTTGACATCAAAAAGGTTCTGACACAAATTGGAAATGCTATCGGGGAACCGATCACAGACAACGACATTGATATATATCATCCGGTACCCATCGCTAATAAGCTGGGTAAGAACATAATTGTACAGTTTAAGTGCCGGCAAAAACGAAATGTTGTGCTGGAAAAAGCAAAAAAATGCCGATTATCCACTTCGGATCTTGGCCTCTCTACGAGCACCCCTATTTTTATAAATGAGCATCTTTGCCCAAATCTGAAAAAGGTCCTAGGTGTTGCGATCGCTAAAAGAAAAGAATCAAAGATAGCTCACGCGTGGGCGCGCAACGGTAGAGTTTTTGTACGTAAACAAGATGACAGCACTTCGATATCTGTGCACCTCGAGGAAGACGTTGTAAAGATATCCGGTTAGTTTTATTGATGATATTTTGGCAGTTGCTTTCGCCTTCTGAATGTATTTCTTGCCAGAAGATATTGTCAAACCTGTGAACACTCATTCTTTTGTGCATATCAACTTTCAGTCCGCTCGAAATAAGTGTGATGAACTTGGTCTTTTTTTCCACTGCTTCAACTTTGCTTTTGATATAATTGTTTTCTGAGACATGGTATCAGGATGAGGACGATAGGCTTACGCTGCCAGGTTACCAGCAGTTCTTTATAGATAGACATGGCAAACGTGGTGGCGAACTGTCCCTTTATGCCATTGAAAATATTTCATGTGAGCTGTTATCTGATTTCACATTCATGTGTAGTGACGCGGAAATGTTGGCTATTAAATGTGGTAATCAAGTTCACGCAGTGGTATACAGACCACCTTCAGGCGATGTTTACGCCTTTTTGTCCACTATCGAGAAACGTTTTAGATTCACAGCTGAAAACAAATATCTCATCAATCTCGGTGGTGATTTCAACATTAATATTCTTACGTTCTAGTTAAATTCTTAAATTCTAAGTAAAGTTCTAGTAAACACTTTTGGCCTCTCCAATGTCATTTCATCACCCACACGTGTCACAGAAAACTCTGCTTCCTTAATAGATTTGTTTATTACCATTGTCCATACTGACAATGTTAAGACAGGCATTGTAACTAGCAAAATTAGTGACCACTTGCCAATATTTATGTTTGTGGATACGTACTCTCGTTGTACTAAACGTGTTTCATTCCTGAGCCTTCGTCATATAAATGTAGTGGGGCTCGAAAATTTCCGTAAGGATGTGTGATCGCATTCGACCAACTGGAGTTCGGTGTTCAGTCACGACAATGCGAATGAGGCGTATAACGACCTCTTCGTAAAGGTCAAACACCTGTATGATGTGCATTTCCCTGTCAAAAACATAAGGAGTAGTTGCCATGTGCGGAAGCCCTGGGTAACAACACGACTGATTTGCATGATTCACGAGAGAAATAGGCTTTATAAATGCTTTATTCGCTCTAGAGAGCCTGGCGCCTTAAAAGAATTTAAATGTTATAGAAATGTCGTGAATAAGGCCTTGAAACATTCCAAAGCAGCTAATTACCACGGTCTCTTTGAGAGATCAGGCAATAATTCTGCAAGCACGTGGAGAACTTTGAATAGTGTTTTACGTCCAAACATCCCCAGACTTAGTACCATGATTATAAACAGTGAGCAAGTAAATGGTACATCTATCTGTACTCGTTTTAACCAGTACTTAGTATATGTTGGGCTCAGAAATGGGTCGGTATGTAATACCGCAGATGCCTGCACGCATATTCGTAAAAGAATTACGGACTCAATTTTTCTTTTTCCAACTTCTGCAGAAGAGGCCGGTTCATCGTTCCTTCAATTAAAAAGCAGTACGGCTCGTGACTGTGAGGATTTACAAGTCAAACTAATTAAACATGTTATTGACTTATTAGCTCCTTTTTTGACACACATTTTCAACTTGTCTTTTGCAACCGGGGTTTTCCCTTCTATGATGAAAGTGGCTAAGGTGATACTACTAAGTAAAGGTGGAGATCCCAATGCATTTGGAAATTACAGGCCAATATCTTTATTGCCCATATTTTCGAAAGGCTTTGAACGTATCATTCACAAGAGATTGTCGGCTTTCTTTGAGAAATATGATGTCATTACTGACCGTCAGTTTGGGTTTCGTAAGTCACGTTCAATTGAGACCGCACTTTTATGTCAAAAAGAACAAATCATTCGCAACATCGAAAATAGGCAATTCACCTTAGCAGTCTACATCGACCTCACAAAGGCGTTTGACCTTCTTGACCACTCAGTATTACTAAACAAACTAGAGAAGTACGGAATTCGTGGCAATGCACTTTTACTTCTCTCTTCGTATTTAACTTCACGTGAGCGCTATATCTCAATAGAGGGATATTGATCCGATAAACTGAATATAATGACCGGTGTTCCGCAGGGCAGCATCTTAGGGCCCTTGCTCTTTAACCTGTACATTAACGACATTGTTAATGTGACGTCCGATGCTACGTTTTTTTATTTATGCAGATGATACTGCCATATTTTTCGCTGGTGCCACAGTTGAGGCAGTAACTCGGATGGCAAACACCGCCCTTCAGGCAATAAGTCACTGGGCAGAAATTAACCATTTACTTATAAATACTAACAAAACGAAAGCTGTACTGTATAAGCCAAAAAACAAAGTAGTAAATAACTTAGTTGATGTGTATCTGGGCCATGATCAGATTGAAATTGTAAAGGTCGTTAAGACCCTTGGTGTATATTTTTCCGAAGACCTATCCTGGGAGTGCCACATATCCCATGTAAAGGTCAAAATATCAAGGTCGATAGGACTCTTGAACCGTCTGCGTTATGTCTTGCCTTCGAGGGTGAAATTACTTATGTACAATTCACTAATTTCTTCGGTCTTGCGCTATTGCCTTTTAGTCTGGGGCACAGGAACGCAGAGAGACATAACTAGTTTACTGACCCTACAGAAACGGGCAGTGCGTATAATAGCCGATGTACCTTACGATGCACACACACAGCCTTTGTTTACCACTTTCAAGATAATGAAGATAACCAGTATGTACAACGATCATATGTTTAAGTCTTTTCTAGTTGCCACAAGACAAAATAATAATTATATGTTATCCGTGTTTGCGTTACGACACTTGTCATAACGTACTCGTCACTGTGACAAATGGACAATACGCTTTGTAAGTGAGTTTCTGCGCAGAAGAGGAGAGGGAGAGAGTGGAGTGATGCGCGCGGTGATGTGGGGAGCTCCTATTGGTGGAGAAGCCCATTGCACCACGTGCGAGCAGCGAAAAAAGTAAACAAGACGGATTGGTCCCTTTCACGCTGTCAGTTTGTCGTCTTTTACGTCTTTTTTAAGCGACAAAATGGTAAATACGTGTTGTGGATTTCGTGTTGTGATAAATACGTGCTATGGACAATTGGATGAAGTATCTGTCTTCCCTGTTCCAAAAGACAAACGGGAACGTCGGCGGTAGGAGAAGGCACTCGACCGTCGCGACTGGCAAGATACAGCTACCAGAGTTGTTTGTAGTCGTTACTTTGACGCCACAGTACCGACGCACCATCTTCAGGACTTTTAAAAGTAACGAGTTACTTTCTATATACTTTGAAGTTGCATTTCGGGGCCGAACATCTGTCCTGTCTGATAGCGTTTGGATAGTTTACCCCCATACCGTTCAGGACCTCACATCGCTTCCTGCGTGCCACCAAACCGCCCAAACCCGAGGCACAGTATGCTACCCGTTCCCAAGAGGGACATGGATATCCCGCTTGTTTCGGTCGTTGAAGCATTTGTACACACATGATGCATTGCTGCGACAAAAGGGAATATTTGGCTTGACATCCGGGTGACGAACAGAGTAGTGCTTTCAGTGTAACTTGGAAAATGCGTAGAAAAACATTCAAGTTCGATTTATAAATACGGCCTTTTTAAAAACACACTTAAATACACTCCTCATTTCTAGTAGTATGGTATTGTTGGGGCGGCGTTTCTATACCGTTGCGGTACGTCAGTTTTTGACACGTACTTGATGGCAGCAAACCGCAATGTAGCGTGCTGTATGAGTACACGTCTCATTTCTGTTCGAGCATTCACACAAAGCACACTGGATCCGTCCATAGGTTGACAGCGTAACCCTGACGCTGTATGAACGATCTCTGAATGAAGCACGCGCGTTCGAACTAATACAGACGTCCAGGAATTCACGCTTAAGCGCGTTTCCTACGGTCAACATTCTTTTCACGTTTGTTCATACAGCCAAAATCATCACAGAAAAAAAAAAAAAAAACACTTTTCATGTCGATATCAGAGCCGTATTCGTTGTTTTACAGCTCACCTTCGGCTAGACGCTGCATTGTTTACCTTTTAGGGGCGAGCACATGTTTCGTCCAGCCAATCAGAGGCGTCCTTGAAACGTCACTCCTGCGTCATGCGCGGTGTCCCCGCGCGCTTACAGAGCGTGTACCCAGGTTTAGGACCAACTACGGCCATCAGTCCCTGTCTTATACCCTTCCGTACGGTTTGGATAGTTTTCATACCCAGAAGGTATATATCAATGACCTCTCCTTTTCTTCCTTAAGATCGTTGTTTATTTAATTTGATATTTCGGGATAGGAGCTCAATTTCTTGTTATTTTATACACAATGTAGTATTGTGTATATTGTGTATATTGTGCTGTGTTGTGCATATTGTATTGTGTAGTATTGTGCAGTATTGTACATACCGAACTGCACACATTGTAGTATTTTGTCATGGTTGTGCTAGTTTTAAAGGTTATGTTTAAAGATTAGGTAGTTTAAAGGTTAGTTTTAAAATAGCGTTCCATATTTCACACTACATAGATGGTTTTGTTCATTTGATTGATGCCGTCGCGACGATTATATTAAAGAGGTAATGCCCTTGTCAAGCAGACTCGTGCTGCTTTTTGGCTCCCCCCTGATTGTATTCTTTATGTGGAAGTTGCAATAAAGCAACGTTTATCGGTATCGTTAATGCAGGAAGATGCCGGTAAAGAAAATTTCAATGGAAAGCTGGCACTGGCTGAAAAGGTTAGGTAGGAGCGGGGTATGGTCCCGCAACCTTGCCAGTGTGATGCTCTACCAATAGGTGGATGTCGTTTTCGCCGGCAGTGACGTAACAAGCCAGTTCATCGCACGTGACTCAATACTTCCGGTTCGAGATTTGGCAATAAGCATGTATCGCGCCTGTGTTCATCTCGTTCCCTTGTCTCACTATGGTCAGATGTTCTGCATACGGATGCCCTAATTCGTCTGTCAAGCAGTGTTGCGGATTTGAATCCATGGATTTGATTTAAATCCGGATTTAAATCCACCGGAGGGCTGGCGGATTTGATTTGCGCAAAAAAATATGGGCAGGATTTGGATTTGGATTGAATCGCATTTTCCACTAATGATTTGGATTTGGATTCAATCGCATTTTCCACCAATGATTTGGATTTGGATTCAATCGCATTTTCCACCAATGATTTCGATTTGGATTCAATCGCCCCTTTTTCAGCGGATTTGTGCGTGGATTTCGCCAAGCTCCCTCACAAGATGCATGGATTTGAAATTGAGCGAAGCGCCGTTTCGCATTCTACGCGAATTGATGTGACCTGGTCTGAAATCTGCACACGCATTAGCGGCGTCCTTTCCCCAGAGCGACAGGAGTAGCCGTTTTGTTCCAATCACTTCCCCTCACCGCACCGAGGGAACACCAGGTGCAGTTCTTTGAACGCAGTTAACGTTATTCTGTCGATTGGACGGCACCTTTCCCGTGGACCTCTAGCTGAGTCTTCAAGCAGGACCCGTTTCAAGCTTGCCAAATCATGTCGCGAAATTCTTGGTCTTCGCCATCATGTTCAACGCATATAGGTAGACGCATTCACGAAAGAACAAAGTAAAAACGAACAATAAATATATCACATCCTATCATTTCGTGATTTCAGGAAGGCAAGCCTTTCCTACTCCCACGGCCAATCATGGCAAGATGTGCCACTCTTCCTCGCATTCCCTTTTTTTTTCCTTGATTACAACAGTCTGTACTGCGCGAGGAAAATTTTTACAAGGCCCCGAAACGTCAGCATTAAAATATACCCATGGGCTACATGTTTAGTATACGTATTCGTAACATGTCCCACGACTTATTAACGATCCATTTAATTGTGACCCCCAGGGTATAGTAACCAACGACCTGTGGTCTTTTGAGTACTGATGGTAGAAATCGACGCAGGCGTGTGTTTTCGGGCGTAGCTGAGCCTAGGCCCGCGATAGGAATTCCTTCACTCATGCGTGTTCGCCAGGTGGTAAATGACGAGGAGGTTCCTGGCCCAAATTCCGCTTTTGGGAAGGTGTACCATACCTACCAACTCCACACTGTTCATGCCCTGTGAAGCCCGAGTCAACAGCAACACGATACATGATGATGGAGATGGGGGTTGTGCACCGCCCGTCCCAGAGTTAGCCAGTCATCTACGATTCAATACAGTTTTATCAGTATCACTTTTTCTATTTTGGTGTAACACAAAAATTTAAGGGCACTTAACGAATAGACCTCTACCCGAGAAACGTCATCGTGACGTTGGTAGACAGACTGAAACCGAAACAAATCGGAAGGGGAGGGCTGGGTTCCACGAATGGGCACTTGTTCGCTGCCTCCTATTGAAAGAAAAGTAGGACCGAAGGTCGCGTCCCTTTCAGAGACCATCGTAATCCCCTGAAGACCGTGGCTTCCGGGCGCGACGTTGTTCGCCTATAGCTTCGAGCGTAGTTCAACTCTACCAAATTGGTGGCGCTGTCGAAAACTATGACGTCATTTGTTTACAAACAAGGAGAGGTCTATTACGTGTTGGCAATGCAACAGAAAGTGCGGCTGATTTTCGATAAAGTTTTACTATTTTCTTTCTAGACGCCTTCAACTCAACTCCCATCATTCATTCATTACATGTATTTTCGTTGGGCTTCCCTTTGCGTCCCTCTTCCGTTGGTATTGCGTAGTTCCGCGCAGCGGAGTGGTCAGCTGTCGGCTACGCGCCGGCGAGGAGAGCCTTCTGAGCCAACGGGGAATTAAATGACGGAGGACGAGTTTGTTTCGTTAGGAGGAATCTAATGCTATCACACTGCAGGCCGACGCAGCTCTGGGCTCGGGCAATGCTCGGGACTGCCTAGCTCTGGGGGAAGTACTTATGCCCTCCAAAACGCGGCCGGTATTAGCTTCTAGCTGGTCGCGCGTGAAATACAACATCCACATTCAACCGAAAATGGCTGCGCGTCTTCAACCTTTAAGAGGGAGCACGCTCGGCATGCCCGTTGCCCGCACGGGGCGTGCGAACGCTAGAGGTGACACAGTGAGGTCGCCTTCTGTCCACTCTTGGGTAGTTCCATTTTAAATCGACAAGGGTGGGAAATTGACAATCATTAATTTCAATGAAAAAAATATATGTTAGATAGCATCTCGATTGATGACAAATGCAACAATTTCGAGCTCCATCCGATGAACCGTTTCCGATATGGAGAGGCGGAAGGTTGCGGCGGCGAATTGGCGAATTGTTGGTTCGAATTTATTCCCAACTTTGACCTCACAGCAACGCGCTTCTTGTTTTACCACATCGTTCAAATTTGGCTGATAAAAACTATGGATTCAAGACAGCACGCGAAAAAGGTCCCGTGACTCCTACTTTAAAGGGGCGCTACGAAAAAATTCCCGAACACACTTCCGGCAAAAAATGTACGATTTCGAACTTTTATTGTTCATGAGCGGGTACACCCATTCCCTGGAAGGTAGATTCACTAGAACCGCTAGCTCATTCTCTATCGAATGGTATAGATATCATTTATATAGGTCCTGTGGTAGAGCGAGCAGACGGCTGTAAGCAGAAACAACTCGCCAAATTGCTCCCCCCCAATCGCTCCCCCCAAAATGTCAGTTTTTACATTGAATTTCCCTCTCCCCCACTACGCGCTCCGACAAAGAAACCGCGCCCCCCAAACCGAGCGTCTGGATCTGCTACTGACACAGGCTGATACGTCGTGACTGGTGCCTGATAGTCTGGTACACGCCGAGCAGGCGTAACCGAAAATGTCTTTCTAAACTCAAAAATTTTACTAAAATATGAATAAAATTTCGGCCAGCGGATTGATAGGTTGGCTCTTTATATCCTCGTCAGTCAGACGAAATTTATTTCTCTTTGTGCCACGTCACGCTGTTATTTAAGCGTTGTTTAGTGAATACGTGCAGTATTAGTAATTTGTAGACACGGTTATAGGTCTAGTAATGCTACTGCACGAATTTTGGCTCCCGGATTTGTCAAAAGATTCGATAAATCCGGATTTAAAAGCGGATTTGATTTAGGTCCGGAAAAACAAATCGGGATTTAAAAGGATTTGATTTAACGTGTCAAAATTAAATCCGGACTTGATTTGGATTTGATTTACTACCTTCAGAAAAAATGCGGATTTGATTTAAATCCGATTTGAGCTGCCAAATCCGCTACACTGCTGTCAAGTGACATAAAATGCTTGGGGTTCCATGGGAGAAAGCAAGACGAATGCGATGGGCTGTAGCCATAAACCGAAAAAAAAAAAGCTGGCGGCCGTCTGTGGATGCCTTGTGTAGGCGCGCGTATCTGTGAAATGCACTTCGTGACAAGTAGGTTTTTCTCAATTTTTGAAGCACTTTAAATCGGAGCGCATTGCGTGTGATGCATGCAAGTAAAGTGTGAAACCTTCCGTTATTATGCAGGGATGCGAAGGGATGATCCGTCGCGTGTGAATTACGTGCCATCAGTGTTCCGACACGATAGAGAGTCCGAGACCCGGGCTGAACAAAAAGCTAAGCTATAAGTTTAATGGTAACTTTTTTATCTGTTCTGTGTAGTACACTTTATGAAGTGTCATGTCTTGTTGTACAGTTATGAACGCCACATGCGCATAATCCGTAAGCGAGAAGCTGGAACTGCTCAGCAGCATCCCGGGCTCGATGGGGAAGACGAAGTAGCGATTCTGCGCACTGATTATGGCAATACTGCATGTACCGACGATACCAGTATCGACGATCACATGAGCGACATCGCATTGACTCAGGCGAAAGGTTTAGGCCTTCAACCTGTTTAACGACAGCGAAGTTTCCACCTGTTTGATCGCGAGTTTCCTTCTCTTTCTTTTTTCTGTCATCAGCTGTCCAGAGAGGTAGGGCAATGCACTCGCCTTGTGTGCAAGTTGTTCCTCCATGCAAGAAGAGAACGAGGTACTGCGGGGGACAGTCAGTACTCTACAGGAGAGAAATTGAATGCACAGCTTGATGTAGAGCACATGAATGATGATTAAGCATTGTTCTACACAGGTACGTGCCACTTATGCAAGACAGGTGTAGCACAGTAAAAAGAAATCTCCGTCTGCAACTTTTCAGGTCTATCGAAACCGGTCTTCTTTGTTATACATACCACCGTCTCACCTTTAATTCGTGACAGCTCAAAATGCCTGACACACTCTCAGGAAGGGAGTTGCCTCAGGAAAGAAGCCGCCGATATTTCGAACAGAGACTGTTCTTCTTCTAGGCACCGTCCTCATCATTGTAATGGTATTTAAAGGGTTAGGTGTGACTTGTTTAAAGGTTCAATTAAAGGCGAATTGTGGGTCAACAGCCCGGAGGAAAGAAAGGTTCCGTACGGGCTTCTGCGGCCGGAGTGAATGGCTGCTTTGTTAGAGTGTGGATGGGATTATGTGAACGTTGTGATCTAGGCTACAGACCGGTTACAGAAAAATGGAAGGTTCACGAACACGTGGGCGAAACGGGACAACAGGCAAGAATTGGCAAGCATAGCGAAAGATAAGGAGGTTATTGGTTACGTGGGGAAAATTCCAAAACGAGCAAAGTTTTTGTAATACAAAGTTGTGGCATGCAATAAAGAAAGTAGAAAGCAGTGGCCATGCAGAACAAAACGGATGATAATGGAGGTAGAAGGGAAAAGCATATTTTATTTGTGAAGTGTTTCTAGGGTGCCTTGTGATTTGTTGATACCGGACGGGTGAAGAGCGTTGAACTTGTATATGAGATAAGACTCCCTATCACGTCTGTGACGTGCGGATCTAAACCCGGTTTCTAGAATATATAGTTTAATGTCGTCAAAATTGTGACCAGGAACGTTGAAGTGTTCGGCGACTGTTTTGGGGAGTTTGTTGGTCGTGTCGGTTTTGTGTCCGGTAAGGCGGCTGTTCATTTGTTGGCTGGTTTCACCAATGTATTGCATAGAGCAGTCGCCGCATTCAATGCTGTATATGACATTGGAGCTTGTGCATGTGAATTAACGGGGTTAACGGGGTAGGTGTAATTGCTCGCAGTGCTTTTGATGGAGTTAGCGTGTTGAACGTGATTGCATGTTTTGCAGCGCGGGAGGTTGCAGGGTCGTGTTCCCGTGTACAGGGTGCTCGTTTTGCTGATTGTGGCATTGACCAAGGAGTCTGCCAGGTTTTTTGCGCGTCGGTATGGTCACCTGTATGGGATTTGTGAATATATTGCTAAGTCGGTCACTGCTTTGGAGGAGGGGCTCGTGCTTCCGTAGAATGGCTTTGATGTTTGGAAGTGCGTTGGAATATCTTGTGATGAAGCTTATTTGGCACGCGTCAGGATTTTTTCGGTTTTCCAGAACCTCGTCTCGATCGAGTGTGAGCGCCTTGCGACGGAATTCGGTTAGGAGGGAGTCTGGATAGTCCCTTTTGGCAAGTGTACTGCAGAGTTCGTCAAGCTTCTCAGCGTAATCTGTGTCGTTTGAACAAATCCTGCGTAGTCTTACACTCTGCCCATTAGGAATTCCAACCTTACAGTGACGCGGGTGGTGACTCTTGAAGTGAAGGTATTGTTGTTTGTCAGTTGGCTTTTTGTACAGGGTTGTGATGATGTTGCCGTTGTCTAGTGATATTGTGGTGTCGAGGAAGTTAATGAAGTGAGTTGACTGTTGTGATGTGAACTTTATGTTGCTATGCGCGGTGTTCAGTAGATTTATGAACTTTTGAGATTGATGTTCCCCGTGTTCCCATATTATCAGTATATCATCGATGTATCGAAGGTACACCGTGGGAGGGCGCGGAGGACTTTGTTTTCTAAGAACCCCATGAAGATATTTGCGTATGTGGGTGCAACAGGTGTGCCCATACTTGTACCGTGTACTTGTAGGTAGCATTCGCCATTGAACTCGAAGTAGTTCAGTTTAAGGACCAAGTCCATTAGATCGAGCATGGTTTCCGTGTCTTTTCTGGTGTTTGTTGTAGAAAGGGTATTGCAGATGGCTGTGATTCCGTCGTTGTGTGGGATGTTAGTATACAGTGATGTCACATCCAGCGTGGCTAGTATTGTGTCCCTACCAAATGTACGAGTGCTGTTTATATCTCTGATTATTCTGAGGAGGTGGCGTGTGTCTTGTACATGCGATGGCAGTGTTGTCGGAATATAGTTTAAATAGTGGTCCAGGAATTTCGAGAGTCTTTCTGTTGGTGTGTTGTTATTAGATACAATTGGCCTGCCGGGGATGTCAGCCGTATAGAGGTCGTTGGCGTGTACCTTGTGGATTTTGGGCAGTAAATAGAAACGACCTGCGCCTGTGTTTGATGGGGTGAGATATCTGAGGTCATCACGTGTGATGAGCTTTCGTTCGTGGAGGTCCTGTATGGTATGGGTTATTAGCGCCGTGTACTCCTCTGTTGGGTCATGGTCCAGTTTGAGGTAGTGTTGCGTATTGTAGAGTTGCCTATGAGCTTCAGAAATATATTTATCTGTGGGCCAGATGACGATACTCCCACCCTTATCTGCGGGCTTGATAATGATATCATCTCTGTCAGCTAGCGCCTTTATGATGTCACGCTGTGTTTTAGTGAGGTTGTGACCACGCGAGCTTTGGGAAATACCGCGAAGGACGTCGTTGCTTACTTGTTTAATGTACAGGTCTAATGCGGGTTCTCGGCCGTGATTTGGTGTCCAGGTTGATGGTAGTCGGAGGTCGTTGTTGTTTTCTTGTGTTGTATGAGCGAAGAATTATCTAAGGTGAAGCCGTCTCGCAAAGTCTGATATGTCTTTGTGGATTTCGTATTCGTTAACAGAATTGAGTGTAGGGCAGAATGTTAACCCCCTAGAGAGGACTTGTAGTTCGTCGCTGGTTAGTGAGCGGGATATATCTATTGCGGTGCTTGCGTCAGCGTTTTCTCGGGGTGGCTCAGCGATGTTGCGGAGAGTTGTGGTTGTGGTGCTGGAAATGATTTGTTCTGCTGCTGCGTGTGTCGTGTTAGTGGGTCCGGTATCCGTGTCGTTGTTCGAATTAAGTTTTCCGAGTTTTGAGTGTTCCTTGTTAGCTAGCTCGCGGTTGAGTTGTTGAATGTGTAGTTCGAGAGTGTTTGCCTCCGCGTCGGTGAGACTGATATTGTTCATATGGGCCTGGATCGTAGCAAGTTGCGCGTGGCACTGTTTCTTTAATATTTCTAGAAACGGACCCACAAACGGACCCACGAAACCCACAATTCGCATGAACCTTTAAACACGTCACACCTAACCCTTTAAATACCATGCCAATGATGAGGACGGTGCCCAGAAGAAGAACAGTATCTGTTCGAAATATCGGCGGCTTCTGTCCTGAGGCAACTCCCTTCCGTTTACTGAACACTGCCCATAGCAACATAAAGTTCACATCACAACAGTCAACTCACTTAATTAACTTCCTCGACACCAAAATATCACTTGACAACGGCAACCTCATCACAACCCTGTACAAAAAGCCAACTGACATCACTGTATACTAACATTCCACACAACGACGGAATCACAGCCCTCTGCAATACGCTTTCTACAACAAACACCAGAAAAGACACGGAAACCCTACTCGCTCTAATGGACTTGGTCCTTAAGCTGAACTACTTCGAGTTCAATGGCGAATACTACCTACAAGTACACGGTACAAGAATGGGCACACCTGTTGCACCCACATACGCAAATATTTTCATGGGGTTCTTAGAAAACAAAGTCCTCCGCGTCCTCTCATTAAAACCCACTGTGTACCTTCGATACATCGATGATATACTGATAATATCGGAACACAGGGAACATGAATTTCAAAAGTTCATAAATCTACTGAACACCGCACATAGCAACATAAAGTTCACATCACAACAGTCAACTCACTTCATTAACTTCCTCGACACCACAATATCACTAGACAACGGCAACATCATCACAACCCTGTACAAAAAGCCAACTGACAAACAACAATACCTTCACTTCAAGAGTCACCACCCGCGTCACTGTAAGGTTGGAATTCCTAATGGGCAGAGTGTAAGATTATGCAGAATTTGTTCAAACGACACAGATTACGCTGAGAAGCTTGACGAACTCTGCAGTACACTTGCCCAAAGGGACTATCCAGACTCCCTCCTAACCGAATTCCGTCGCAAGGCACTCACACTCGATCGAGACGAGGTTCTGGAAAACCGAAAAAATCCTGACGCGTGCCAAATAGGCTTCATCACAAGATACTCCAACGCACTTCCAAACATCAAAGCCATTCTACAGAAGCACGAGCCCCTCCTCCAAAGCAGTGACCGACTTAGCAATATATTCACAAATCCCATACAGGTGACCCATACCGACACGCAAAAAACCTGGCAGACTCCTTGGTCAATGCCAAAATCAGCAAAACGAGCACCCCGTACACGGGAACGCGACCCTGCAACCTCCCGCGCTGCAAAACATGCAAGCACGTTCAACACGCTAACTCCATCAAAAGCACTGCGAGCAATTACACCCACCCCGTTAATCACGCATTCACATGCACAAGCTCCAATGTCATATACTGCATTGAATGCGGCGACTGCTCTATGCAATACATTGTTGAAACCGGCCAACAAATGAACAACCGCCTTACCGGACACAGAACCGACACGTCCAACGAACTCCCCAAAGCAGTCGCCGAACACTTTAACGTTCCTGGTCACAATTTTGACAACATTAAACTATGTATTCTAGAAACCGGGTTTAGATCCACACGTCACAGACGTGATAGGGAGTCTTATCTCATATACAAGTTCAACGCTCTTCACCCGTCCGGTATCAACAAATCACAAGGCACCCTAGAAACACTTCACAAATAAAATATGCTTTTCCCTTCTACCTCCATTATCATCTGTTGTGTTCTGCATGGCCACTGCTTTGTACTTTCTTTATTGCATGCCACAACTTTGTATTACAAAAACTTTGCTCGTTTTGGAATTTTCCCCACGTAACCAATAACCTCCTTATCTTTCGCTATGCTTGCCAATTCTTGCCTGTTGTCCCGTTTCGTCCACGTGTTCGTGAACCTTCCATTTTTCTGTAACCGGTCTGTAGCCTAGATCACAACGTTCACATAATCCCCTCCACACTCTAACAAAGCAGCCATTCACTCCGGCCGTAGAAGCCCGTACGGAACCTTTCTTCCCTCCGGGCTGTTAACCCACAATTCGCATGAACCTTTAAACACGTCACACCTAACCCTTTAAATACCATGCCAATGATGAGGACGGTGCCCAGAAGAAGAACAGTCTCTGTTCGAAATATCGTCGGCTTCTGTCCTGAGGCAACTCCCTGCCTACATCTCCACCGGTTCGCTGGATTTTGACACACTCTCAGCAGCTTCTTTTATTTCTTATAAAGCTCCGTAAGGGACGCTATTCAAAGACCTCGCGTTCAGGTTTGGAGTATCCGAGCACACTGCTAGCAGTATGTTTAAATGTTGGCCCAGAACAGTGGCTTCCCTCTCTCAACGGCTCATTGTTTTTCCAGTCCGGTCAGCACAATTGCTAGGAACAGAATTAACGCGTCCACTCCCGTCAGTGTCCAAGAGTGAAGTGAATCCTTGCGCCCTCTGCAGGCTTTGCTCATTGGTCGTGACGTCAGCCTATTGTCTCAGGGCTACACTGTTTTTTTTTTTCACTAATGCTCAACTGGACAAGGTCCACCTGAAACAATAGAGTCGCGGTATGCCGTCATCACTAATGCATGCACCTGCACGTTTCAAGAATGCGCACGCTGTAGACAGGGGACCTGTTACTTATTGAATCACTATCCCGAGGTTATTTCTTTTATTCTTCTATAAGGATTGCATAGGAAACTACTGCAGAAAAGCACCATGCATGAAAGCTGATCATAGGAATTAATCATTTCTATCCCAAAGTCTTACTAAATGAGACTCGCAAAAGAACAAATCTCCTAATACCATCAATGGCTAAATACGACTCCCCGTCCGTTTGTATAATATATATATAAATCTTATATATTATATATATATATATATATATATATATAGTCCGTTCCATCCGAGAACCAGGCCAATAACTGAATAATGACGCTTTGTTCCTCCTGAATAAAGCCATACACCTTTCCCCCTTGCGGTTACTCTCTGAACTAATTGAATCGCAAAAATATTAAGAATCATTCTAGCACTACTCCCTTTCAGGGCAGCACTATCGACAAGACAAGAATGTTTCTTTTCAAAAAGAGAACTACATGTGGATGGAAAGCATCCCAGTAAACAATATATGTCTCAGAAACGTCCACACGATATCCCACTTGGGATTTTGGGATATCCCAGGGACTAGGCTGAATAGCCCGTTGACGTCTCTGGGACAGACAGAGGACCCGTATTTCTTCCACATTTGCTGATCCAGGGAAGGTTCCAGGAATGTCTGTCAGGGATATTTGGACATATAGAGGACATATACAGGACGTATTATTATTATTGTATTTTGTAGCTTTTTTGCAATTTTTACTTATTCTACGGAAAATACTACCGTGCAACAGAGAACATCGTACCAACGAACTCTTGTTTATTGAACACAAACCAAGTACAGTGATGTTACATGCACTGTAAGAAACGCTCTTTCTAATAGTACAAAATATGATATTACAACATAAATAGGCTAATTATTAACAATATAGGGTGACACGGATAAGACGCATAATAAGACAATAATGGTCATAATAATAATAATCACGTGATTGCTACGCCACTTCGCAACCGTCATCCCTGAAAGATAATCAATAACATAGTTAATCTATTATCTATAGTTATCTATTGGGATAGCCGCTCAAACACTGCCATAAATAGGCGTAAAGAACAGACACTCTGCAAAAAGTGGGAACAAATGCAAGACAGTGACTTACCGCAGCTTCTCTTGCAGTGTAGATGGTTACATGCGGAAGCAGCCTAATCACTGGCAGACTCAAGCGACGTCTTCCGGTTTATGCCTGGCTCTTCAGTGTTGTAGAGACACCAGTAACTTTACACATGTGTGAGGCTATCCATGGTTGTGTGTGGACACTGTAAAACAGTCATTTTTTATTAATCTAGAGTCACATCGCGTCCATGTGACATTTAAGAAAGATAAGCGGTCATGCAAAAAACAAGGAACTTTGAAAAACAGTGCAGTCGAACGTCAAAACATAACTGCTATCCTTTATATGAAAGACAACTGTAGCTGAGCCAAGTTTATCTACTAGCAGGCTGCGCATAGTTAATAGAATTTGCTTCAACATTGCTTTCATCATTCCCAATCAAATCCTGAATCAAAGAGATGTGAAGAATTGCACTTGCACTTTGTAGCTGTACACACACAATCTCACACAGTTCCGCCGTTCGCATGAGTTCGTCAGTGATACGCACCGGACTCTGCAGGTAAAGCAAACTACAGCTGTTTACTCAGATACAAAGCTGTCATTGCTCCACACATCTACAACATGTGATTGTTGAAAAAAAAACGCACAAATCTTAAGCGAGGCAAAAGGAAGAACGAACTCACCTTAACTGCAAAGCCGGAGAACAAAGGAACGCTAGCTCTCGCACACCACGGCAATCGTTGTTATGCACAACGTAGTTGTTCGACGTACTGGCCAATACTGCCTCAATGCTCCCGAGATTCCAGTACAAAATACGCATGATGCTGAGGTTCCAAAGACCCTTCCGTGTAACATGTCATATCCTACCGAACCGCTACGACGACGCGCCTCGCCCAGGCGCCCACAGCTCCCCATAGAGCCCATAGTTTGAGATAATTCAGGCAACACTGGACATACGACCAATGAAAATGCGTCGTGATGCCTAGCAGCCAACCAATCGGCAACCTCTCAGTTTGGCTCGGCTTTCGGCCGGCCCTGGCTGCCATTGACTTCTACTGGTTTTCATACCTGGCGCCCGTTATTACAAAATAACTAAGACATTTTTGATAGGTGAAATACATATTTATTGATGCAGCGTATAAACTCAAATGCTTGACTCATATATTCACCGTGCGTACAGGACGTTTCGTTCCTTGAATAGACAGCAACCAAACCAAGTTCGAACTTGCAAAGCACACATACAGTCTACTTCTGGAGGCGAGCGAAGTCCACGAGTGCGTGCGTTTCACAGATGAGCGTCTTCTTCTCATTCTGGCGATGCACCGTAGGCCACACAGTCACGGGAAATACTTTTGTCGTTACGAGCACTCTCTTCTTAGTCACTGGATTTGAAAATGCGACAGCGCTCGAAAGTGTTCCTCAGGCGTCAGCTCACCAAGCATTCCAGTTCCGACCCGGCAAGAATGTCCGTAGGTTGACACTTTATCGGAGATCAGTACATGGCCAGAGTCACTATAGCTCACGAACAAACCCGCGCGTACACTTCCTCTTTGGTCGTTGTGGTCAACCGACATCGGCGAGCCACGGAGACGCAGCGACCTTGCTTGGAGCTGCCCGCCTGGCCGACTGCCCGCGAAAAGTCAGCTGTCAGATATTTCGAAACTTTATCAACCAATCCCGGAGCGCGCATCCTCCTTTGGCCAATGGGCATCCGTCATGATGCCTGACGATGTAATACCACGTGACTGTGACGTGATTTTATTTTTCTACTGCCGCAAATGCGGGGAGCTGTGGAGGCCTGCCTCGCCTATTTGAAACGGCGGTTGGGGAATGTCGATGGCGATGAGGCAGACGTCGTTACGCTTCGGCTCGCGCTTGTTGGGAACTTCATTCTTGTTATATCCCTCAACATACGTGACCGATCATTATAATTCCCGTGGAAAAGGTAAAATATGTTTTTTTCTCTCTCTCTCTTTTGTTTATTGGCTGTGGTGCGATACGTGATGAGTCGTTACAAATATGATTAGAAAAGGTATGGATATGAAGGTATAAAATCAATATTGTTATTATAAGGAAAGAGTGAGAAATTGCCACGTCTGAGAATGCTGGAAATGACTGTTATCGACACAATAAATCATTGTAAGGTAAAGAAATGTCATTGTTGTGATATTCGTAGGATATCCACAGAATATTCACTGGGGGATATTTGTGACGTCTCATGGTGGATATACAGCGGACGTTGTGAGGATACGCGTGATATCTGTGACGTGTGAGACCAATTTGGGAGGTCTGTGGGATATTGATGGTTTGCTGGGATGACAGAACAGGTCAGGGCATGTCAGCGTATGTTTGTCAGACAACAGGGGGGGGGGGAAGCGAAGAGAAACTCTTGAACAAAGCAGAAAACCACCATCAAACTATTTCTAAACACACACACACACTCCTCTCATTCGAAGAACAGTGCTTATCATAAATCCGTCCTGGAAAATGCGCACCATCGACCATTTTTCTATTGCTACACTTTTTTCCAGTAACGGTCAATGCATTGCTACAGACTGCATGACGTCTTCACATCTTGTCTGAAGAAGACAGCAGCAAAGACAAAGACTCATATTATTTATTGAATCGCAAGATTATTTCCTTTGTCCGTCTCTTACTGATATTCATTCTTACATTAAAATTTAAAAAAGCACCATGCATGAACGATGATCTTAGCAATTTTCACTGTAAAGGCTTATCATGGTCATTAGAATCACAACAGCAGTAAACTACCACTGCTCTTAGAAATAATTTGAACACTCAACATCATCACTAGGCTTATGTAATACATGGCGCTCAACCTTTTCTATATTCGTTGCCTAAGGCTACACCTGCGAGCAAAAAGGCGCGAAAGCCTGGGGGCAAACTTCCATTCGCGCTCGACGGAGGACTAGACAGAACGCCGTTACGAGAACATGATTGCACTCTTACTATGTTAATGATTATTGCATTGCAGTTTAGAAAGTCCGTACTACGCTCAACTATGATTTAGGAGCCTCAAAATTCTACTTTCTATGGAAACTATAATTGCCCTATTACTTCGATCACTATTAATCAAGCGCTCCTATTTTTTCTCTCTTTCCATTTGAGCCTTGTCATGCAGTGAAGCAGTCTCACATCCAAAATAATTTATTTACACTGAGGGTGGCGTGCTAGGAATTTCTGTCCTGCGCTCAGATGCAAGCATTTCTGCACAAATACCTATAACAGCTGACTTCCTCAACACACCGTGCTCCTAATGACATCTAACAAACAAAAAACATACACACCCTCTTCTCACGAATTCAGCTGTACCATGCGGCTTTCTTCTGCATAAAATCAGTGAAAAAGGGAATGGGCAACAAAAAACTGTGCGCACTTGTGCTTGAATTGCAATGATTTCGAAAAACGAAGCATGCGCTAATAAACTCCACACTCCAGAGTCTCCACACACCGCTACGAAACTCAACGGCTAACACAAGATAACAACAAGATACTAGCGGCGAGTAAAATTGTAACAAGAAAGACACTTCTAAACAAGCTCCAACATGCCATGATGACTTCACAATCCAGGAAAAAAGCACACACGCGCGCGCACACACACAGGCAGCAACTGAGGAATGCACAAGGAGAGATAATTTATAGGAATTTCTCCTCCACGCTCAGATACCAGTGTTTCTGCACAAATACTTATAACTGCAAACAGCTTACTCCAACAACATATCAAGCAAAGTGAATACTGACGCTCAACAATATCTAACGAAAAAAAATTCTCATGTACTCAGCTATATGCCCAGCGGCTTTCTTCTGCTCTACCTGGATGCTGACTGTTTCCCCTCATCTACATTCTGACTAAAAACAGTGAAAGAAAAAGTTGTGAAAAATTACACGCACTTGCGCTCCGATAGCTGTAACTGCAAGAAACAGTAGAGCACGTGAATCAACTAAGAGAAACGCACTCACTTCTGCCATCTGAAAATTATTGCATAATGCGATACACACAGCTACGTTGTCCCTGGGTAAAGAAAGCACAGGACAAAGGTATACACAAATTACCTTACGCGATCAGGAAAAAACACTTGTACTCGGGCGGCATATAATACGATATATGCCGATTTTTTACGGGCGGAAAGTGCAAGCCACTGCTGAGCTATTACACACACACACGCACGCACGCACGCACACAGGACAACGCATACAACACACGATGGGGAAAAGGCTTAACACGGAGCGCTCAGGAATAATCGTAGCGTTACCGCACATCGCCACGAAGCTCAGAGGCTAACACAAGACGACAACAACAAGATATTAGCGAAAGGTAAAAATTGTAGCAAGAAAGACACTACTGAACAACTCTAGACATGCGACATTGCATACAAAATACTGCTCATCGAGGAAAAGGCCTAAGCCTGTAACAGAACATCATAGAGCATACACAACTTTATTTTTCTATTTCGCGTAAACCAAACGCGGTTTGCTATTTCCTGCTCGGAAAACGATGTACCAATTATCTTAGGGAGCAGAGAAATATAGGAATTTTTACTCCATGCTCAGATACCAGCATTTCTGCTCAAAAACCCATAACTGCAAAATTAAGCACTGCTTCCTTCATCAACATCCCGAGCACCCAACAAAATCAAGCAAACAACCCCACTTTCACTAATAGAACACTATTCAGCTTTTACCAGGAGGCTTTCTTCTGCGTAAAAGTAGAGGAAATAAGAAAAGGCCAGTGAAAAATTACATGCACTTTTGCTCGCATAGCTATAAGAGAAAAAAAATAAAATAACGAGGCACACGCTAATAAACTGTGACAAAGACACCCATTTCTGCTATCAGATAATTATTGCATAATGCTAAATACACAATTGCATTGTCCCTGCGTGAAGAAAACACAGAAAAAGGACACACAATTTATCTTAAGCGAGCAGGGAAAGTTACTTCTTTTCGGACAGCTTAATACTATAAAGTGTGAATTTTTGCAAAGAAAACAAAGCTTCAACAGCGCTACGAATGTGACAGACACATACTAACAAACAAACAAACACTCCTATTCATTTCTACTGATAGAATTGGAGCTAAAGGCGTGAACCGCACTACAAGAACAAAGCACACTGCTTCAGGAAAGCGTATCAAATGCACCGCAACAGGAGCCGTGTCGGGCACCCATAAAATAGCCTGCCCAAAACAGACTTCACCAGGTTCGCGAGGCAATTCCATTAAAAACGCTCGGTATATCCTACAGATAGCAACACAAACGCGAGTACTCTTATTTTTTAAACCACTATTTCACGCAATAGTACATAAATGTACCACGCATGTCACACGAAAAGGCAAACACATAGCACTTACTTGTCAAGTGGGGTCCCTGGTTCAGAAAAGCGCGCGCAGCAAACAGCAACAGAGCTGACATTGTAGTACCCTCGCGATAAATCTTTTATTCCAGCGACAGCAGAATGTATTCAAAAATGCTTCGGGTGTGTAAGGTGGCCCCAAGGAGTGTTGATGGGAGCGCACTGCTCTCCTCAAGAACACACGCGGTCCTCAGGATGTCCTCAAAGTGTCATCACGTCCTCGTCCGTGATAGGATAAACGGAGGAGGTCCACAGGCTGTCATCATAGGAGCTTCCAGTGATTGTCATTTGCGTACATCCTGCGGTCGTCAACCGGAGGACAAGCACAGGAGAAGTAAATTATTTTAATACTGCGTTGTGCATTTTAATACCTGCTAGCCAGTAATCAACTTCCTGATTTATTTCTCATTACCCAATACAATCAAAGGAGGAGTGCTCATGCAAAAATTAAAAAAACTGAACAAAAATATAAAATAAAAAGAGATATAGGGGCTCAAATACTGATCGTTGGATTTTAAAGGAATCCGTCTATGTGCAGCGTCTGACGTGCACTAAAATACAGTTTGTTAGACCTTTCACTGCGGTCTTGTTGCATGAGTGTCCGCAAAGGGTCCCTGGCAGGAGGTTGCGTGGAGCATTTTATTTCCGAAGAGACAAAAAATAATAGCGTTTCACTCCTCAAGCTTCACTTACGATGCACGCATCAAACCAAAGCAGTAAGAAACATGGACACTACCTTGATAGCGATTTAATACTCCAAGGAATTTCTCACTTCATTGTTGGTTATGTGCGAAATCAAGTTAAACTTAGATACCTCACCCTTTGTTTTGACTGAGATGCGAAGAGGACTCCCGAATCTGCTGAAGTTCGGAAGACAAGCAATAACTTGTATCTGTTCTGTCTTGGAAAGGAAATGCTGCTGCATCATATACCTTTCTAAGTGCTTTTGCAGGTTTTAGTGACCTAGGGACCTTTTATATATATGTTTTTTTTTTGCCTTTTGAACTGTGACACTCATTGTTTGTGATGAGAAATACGCTGAACGAAATACAGATGAGAAACCATGAATGGTAGCTGGTGACTGAGGTTGAAAATATATAAAAAAACACACACAGGCTGACTGGGTGCTGCAAATGTGACCTCACTTCCCAAAATAAATAATTCACTAAGGTATATGCTTGCTCCCAGAACTGTACTAGCCGCGTCATTTGGTAGCTCCCATGGGAGGTCCTGAGGATATGACGGGGAGTCTCACTTTGTCACATTTCTAACAAATTGAGGACCTGGTAGGGAAGTCCTGGGGATGTTATCCCTGTCCGCTGATGACTTTCCTCGGACGTACCCAGGAGGTCATTGTGTTCTTGGGGGTTGGGTACATAAACTTGCAGCCAGCGATGGTGGAATGATTATTTTATTTTATTTTGAGTTATTAGCGGCTCACCTATTTAGTGAAGGCCTATGAACACATGTTAAGTGGTTTGGCTTAAAAATGATGAGAGCTACAGTGTGTAGTGAGTGATGTTCACATTTACCCGTTCCACTCTATAGTAATTTTGCAAAATGTTTGGGTGCAAGGAAATAAAAGCAAAAAGAAGTGAATTCCCTACTGTACCATAACTGCTGCCCAAAAGCGCGGCACCATTTTCTCTTGGATGTATAGCGAACATGCATTCCTTTCTTTTTTTTGGTTCGCGCCGGCCGAGTGGCGATATCCTATTACATCCGGAACGAAGACCCATAGTGTATGGGGCCGGTTGGTACATATCCCTTGGCCAGGCGACAACAGAAGGAACGAGACAGCGACGACGCAGCTTTCAACCGTTTACTGACGCTGAAAACAAGCGAAACATAGATTCTAACCGACACTCCCCCCACATGACGTTATGTCACAGATAACACTTGATGCCAAACACCGATATCACCAAACCAACAAGCTTTCCTTATCACTTCTTCTTGCTTCTTTGTAAACGCCGCGGTGGAGGCACTAACACAATCTCTACCTTGTTTATGATGAGTTGCGTTTCCACGATCTGCCTGAGATACACATCCTTTGACCTAAACTTTATCTCAGTGGCTTCAAAATCCGCGTTTAGCGGAGCACGTAATGGTTTGCGGTTGCGAACCGGATTTTGAAGCCGGATTATGTACTGTTGCGTGAAATAGTGGGTTACAAAAATAAGGGTAGTCGCGTTTGCATTGCTATCTGTAGGATAGGCCGAGCATTTTTAATGGAATTGCCTCACGAACCTGGTGAAGTCTTTGTTTGGGCAGGCTATTTTATGAGTGCCCGACGCCGGTCCTGTTGCGGTGCATTTGATATGCTTTCTTGATGCAGTGTGCTTTGTTCTCCCGATTGAAAAAATCACCAGAATTATTCTGGTGCTTCCTGATGTTCCTGGCGTTATCACCAGACCCTTTTGACGTTTGTAATGTGCACATCAAAAATGTCTGGCGTGACACCAGGGTGATTCTGGAGCTGTCGAGTTCTCCTGATGTCAACACCAGAGTGGCCTACTACGACACCAGAATGATTCTGGTGCCTTCTAGAATGCTTGATGTGCGCACTAGGCAGACGTAGTGTTTTAATGTGACCGTTAGAGCGGTCTGGTGTGGTTCACAGACACCAGACCTACAGGCGCCAGAGTACGAGCACTACGCGTTGTTACCATGAAAACTGCTATTTACAATGATCATGAGTTCCTTAGCGCAACTTCTTTTCCAAAGGAATGATAATTCGCATCGCAAATAATTCCTTCAAGTGTCGAAATTGACACGCTTTGCGGCTTTCACTCGAGTTTGCAAACGAAACATTACGCTCTCATTGTCACATATGACAGCGACAGCGCCATGGGCATTAGTGCCTGTCTTGAACTCAACGAGCTGGCCGTGGTGGTTGAGGTAGGGTTCCGTCCTTGTTTTCAACATAAAAACTGCGCACGAATGTGAACAACTTTGAATATGTATTTCTGAAGTTCTGCATTATATGTCGTAGTTTGCTTTCCAACCTGTGCACAAGTGGAAGTATGAGAAAATACAAGAGATGCATTCGGGGCAGATGTGACGACTGGTGCGTTTCCTCCGGCATCATGTGAACTGATTATTCATGGGATACGGACTACAAGAAGAGAGGAAGAAAAATGACTCAAGAGTTGAAGTATACTTTTCTAAATTATAACTCTGCCGCATGTGATGCATTCGCACTTGCAGAAGAAATAACATTGCTCCTTTTTGTACTTTTATATTGCGGTGTGCATACTTCTCCTAAATGTGTATCATCAATGGTAGCAGTAATATAGACAGTTTTATTACACGTGCTTGTCTGTTCCTATTGCTGATTCGCAGTATACTATATGCAAACAACTAACAGCTGGGACACTTTTGCAGCAGAAAGAATCTTGTTGTATTGTTGAGTGGTTTGATGAGTCGCTAACATTAATGAGTACATCCTAAGCAGCTTTACTACCGGAATGACGAGCAGACCGTGTTGGTTGAATTCATGCATGCATGGCAGGATCCCTTTGTGGTGTTTTATGATGCTCGATTATTGAACATTATGCTGTTTCACGCATTCGATCCCTTGAGGTACTTGGCTCCTAGCGCCCTCACGAGGCTCAGAAAGCTGTGCATAGTTGTGAACGCTTAGAGAAAAACAAACAGGCCGCGCTTGCACTGTCCTGCTTTCTCTCTCTCTCTCTCTCTCACACACACACACACACACGTCCACAGCTATGCACAGCTTTTAGTGCATTGTCAGGTTCCTGACGGACCAAGTAACGCATGAGACATCATAATGTTCAACAGGGGAGCGCACAGAACACCAGGGATCCTGTGTGCAACATCACAGCACACACGTCAGAGAACAGATACTAGGAACACCAGGGAATTCTGATGCTAACATCAAAGAAGAAAGCACCAGGAATGTCCCAAATCACAACCACCAAAACATCAGAAGGGTTCTAGTGCTTTTTTAAATAGGGCTTGTATTGTGATTCACGCCTTTAGCTCCAATTCTATCAGTAGAAACGAATAGGAGTGTTTGTTTGTTAGTACGTGTTTCACATTCGTAGCGCTGTTCAAGCTTTGTTTTCTTTGCAAAAATTCAGACTTTATAGTATTAAGCTGTCCGAAAAGAAGTGACTTTCCCTGCTCGCTTAAGATAAATTGTGTGTCCTTCTTCTGTGTTTTCTTCACGCAGGGACAATGCAATTGTGTATTTGGCATTGCGCAATAATTATCTGATAGCAGAAATGGGTGTCTTTGTCACAGTTTATTAGCGTGTGCTTCGTTATTTTATTTTTTTCTCTTTTAGCTATGCGAGCAAAAGTGCGTGTAGTTTTTCCCTGGCCTTTTCTTATTTTCTCTACTTTTACGCAGAAGAAAGCCTCCTGGTAAAAGCTGAATAGTTCTATTAGTGGAAGTGGGGTTGTTTGTTTGATTTTGTTGAGTGCTCGATATGTTGATGAAGTAAGCAGTGCTTAATTTTGCAGTTATGGGTTTTTGAGCGGAAATGCTGGTATCTGAGCATGGAGTAGAAATTTCTATATTTCTCTGCTCCCTAAGAAAATTTGTACATCGTTTTCCGAGCAGGTCATAGCAAACCGCGTTTAGTTTACGCGAAATAGAAAAATGAATTTGTGTATGCTCCGTGATGTTCTGTCGCAGGCTTAGGCCTTTTCCCCAATGATCAGTATTTTGCATGCGATGTCGCATGTCTAGACATGTTCAGTAGTGTCTTTCTTGCTGCAATTTTTACCATTCGCTAATATCTTGTTGTTGTCGTCTTGTGTTAGCCGTTGAGCTCCGTAGCGATGTGCGGTAATGCTACGATTATTCCTGAGCGCTCCATGTTAAGCCTTTTCCCCGTCGTGTGCTCTACGCGTTGTCCTGTGTGAGTGTGTGTGTAATTGCTCAGCAGTGGCGCAATTTCCACCCGTAAAAAATTCGGCATCTATCGTATTATGTGCTGCCCGAGTAGAAGTGAGTTTCCCTGATCACGTAAGGTAATTTGTGAATACCTTTGTCCTGTGCTTTCTTTACCCAGGGACAACGTAGCTGTGTGTATCGCATTATGCAATAATTTTCAGATGGCAGAAGTGAGTGCGTTTCTCTTAGTTGATTCACATGCTCTACTGTTTCTTCCAGTTACAGCTATTGGAGTGCAAGCATGTGTAATTTTTCACGACTCTTTCCTCTTTCACTGTTTTTACTCAGAATGTAGATGAGGGGAAACCGTCAGCATCCATGTAGAGCAGAAGAAAGGTGCTTGCCATATAGCTGAGTACATGAGAATTGATTTTTTTTGTTTTTTTGTTTTTTGTTAGATGTTGTTGAATGTCACTTTGCTTGATATGTTGATGGAGTAAGCTGTTTGCAGTTATAAGTATTTGTGCAGAAACGCTGGTATCTGAGCGTGGAGGAGAAACTCCTTGGCATGTTGGGACTTGTTTAGGAGTGAGTGTCTTTCTTGCTACAGTTTTATCCGCCGCTAGTATCTTGTTGTTAACTTGTGTTAGCCGTTGAGTTTCGTAGCGGTATGTTGCATTATGCAATAATTACCTGATAGTAGAAATAGGTGTCTTTTGCTTAGATTATTAGCGTATGCTTCGTTTTTGCAGTCATTGCATATCAAGCACAAGTGCGCACAATTTTTTGTTGCCCATTCCCTTTTTCACCGATTTTATGCAGAAGAAAGCCGCATGGTACAGCTGAGTTCGTGAGAAGAGGGTTTGTATGTTTTTTGTTTGTTAGATGTCATTAGGAGCACGGTGTGTTGAGGAAGTCAGCTGTTATAGGTATTTGTGCAGAAATGCTTGCATCTGAGCGCGGGACAGAAATTCCTAGCACGCCACCCTCAGTGTAAATTAATTATTCTGGATGTGAGACTGCTTCACTTCATGACAAGGCTGAAATGGGAAGAGAGAAAAAATTGGAGCGCTTGATTAATAGTGATCCAAGTAACAGGGCAATTATAGTTTCCATAGAAAGTAAAATTTTAAGGCTCCTAAATTATAGTTCAGCGTAGTACGGACTTTTTGTGATAGTCTTTCTAAACTGCAATGCAATCTTTAATATAGTAGGAGTGCAATCATGTTCTCGTAACGGCGTTCTCTCTAGTCCTCCGTCGAGCGCGAATGGAACTATGCCCCCAGGCTTTCGCGCCTTTTTGCTAGCAGGTGTAGCCTGAGGCAACGAATATAGAAAAGGTTGAGCGCCATGTATTACATAAGCCTAGTGATGATGTTGATTGTTCAAATTATTTCTAAGAGCAGTGGTAGTTTACTGCTGTTGTGATTCTAATGACCATGATAAGCTTTTACAGTGAAAATCGCTAAGATCAGCGTTCATGCACGGTGCTTTTTTAAATTTTAATGTAAGAATGAATATCAGTAAGAGACGGACAAAGGAAATAATCTTGCGATTCAATAAATAATAGGAGTCTTTGTCTTTGCTGCTGTCTTCTTCAGACAAGATGTGAAGACGTCATGCAGTCTGTAGCAATGCATTGACCGTTACTGGAAAAAAGTGTAGCAATAGAAAAATAGTCTATGGTGTGCATTTTCCTGGACGGATTTATGGTGAGCACTTTTCTTCGAATAAGACGAGTGTGTGTGTGTTTAGAAATAGTTTGATGGTGGTTTTCTGCTCTTCGCTTTTCCCCCCCCTTGTTGTCCGACAAACGTGCGCTGACATGCCCAGACCTGTTCTGTCATCCTTTCATTCCACATGTAGTTTGTTTCTTTTTGAAAAGAAACATTCTTGTTTTGTCGATAGTGCTGCCCTGAATAGGAGTCAGTGCTAGAATGACTCCTAATATTTTTGAGATTCAATTAGTTCAGAGAGTAACCGCAAGGGAACAGGTGTATAGCTTTATTCAGAAGGAACAAAGTGTCATTATTCAGTTATCTGCCTGGCTCTCGGATGGAACGGACATGTCTCGATTAGCCCGTCGTATTTAGCCATTGATGGTGTTAGGATATTTTGTTCTTTTGCGAGTCTCATTTAGTAAGACTTTGGGATTGCTTCATTCCTACGATCAGCTTTCACGCATGGTGCTTTTCTGCAATAGTTTCCTATGCAATCGTTATAGAAGAAGAATAAAGGAAATAATCTTGGGATAGTAATTCAATAAGTAACGGGTCCCCTGTCTACAGCGTGCGCGTCCTTGAACCGTGCAGGTGCATGCATGGGTGGTGACGTCATACCGCGACTCTATTGTTTCAGGTGGACGTCCAGGTGGTTGTGGTGGAGGTGGTTGTCCAGTTGAGCATTAGTGAAAAAAAACAGTGCAGCCCTGACACAATAGGCTGACGTCACGACCAATGAGCAAGCCCTGCAGAGGGCGCAAGGATTCACTTTTTTCTTGGACACTGACTGGAGTGGACGCATTAATTCTGTTCCTAGCAATTGTGTTGACCGTAAGTAGAAAAGCGTAGCTTTGGTGGGATTCTGTTTGCCTCTGACGGAGTACGAATGTGTGTTTCATCACTGGTGAATGGTGGATTTTGTGTCGAGCTGATTTACAATGAGGGAATGCGGTGTACGTGAAAAATGATGGTGAGTGTCTTTTTCACTCTGTTCAAGTGTTCTTCTGTGTTTGCTTTCCTCTGTTCCCCAGCGCTCGTGCGATTTTTCCTTGTGTAACAGCACTCCTGACATGCCCCGACATGCATGCTTTCCTTTCTTGGCGCTCTGTATTTTTTTCTTTTTTGACAAGAAAGATTCTTGTTGATCATTCTTGTCTTCACGATGACGCTAGTGCTGCCGCACCCTTGATCTGAATGGGAATAGTGCTAGGACGATTCTTAATAATTTTCGCAATTAAATTAGTTCAGAAAGTAACCGCAAGAGGGACAGATGCGTGACTTTATAGGGGATTAAAAAGCATTACGATTCAGTTCTCTGCCTGGCTGTCAGATGGAGCTGGCGCATCGTTCTGCGCTCCCCGTGACTGATGTGTTGTGTAACTAATTCTGTCGCACGAGATAACTTTGTCCCCCCTTTTTTATGACTTTCATGCCCGTGCATGTCGGGCGCTGGTTGCTGTTGTCGAGGCATCCCCGCCATTTTCTATCTTTTCTTCTGCCTTGGGAACGGGAGAAGCGCTGGAGTGATTCTTAATCAGCTTGTCATGAAATTAGTAGAGAAAGTAACCGCTAGGGGGCTGCTGATGCGTGACTTTGTAGAGGAGAAAAAAGCATTATGATTCAGTTCTGTGCCTGGCTGTTGGATGGAGCAGTCCCATCATTCTGCGCTCCCCGTGACTGCTCTTGTGGTGGGCTCATTTGTTGTGTAACTAATTCGTTTTGTTGTTAGCTATTGATGGTCAGCATATTTACTCTTGCTCTCGCAGCCTCTGTATTATGAGTGTTTTTCTCCTCGCATGTCTAGAGCTGTTCTAACCTGCCCAGACATGTCATGATGACGTCACAGCTGACATCACAGGATGTCCGGAGCTGGTGGTCATAGCTGCGATGCTTTGCAACCTGCCTCTGTGCTCTGTCGCCCAGCGATGGTCAGCGGCGGTTCCAGGCCGCTTTCTTCAAGATGGCGTTGTTGATCTTCAACTAAACTCCTTCTCTCCATTCTATTTCTATCTATTTTTTTCTTTTGATGACCACGAGTATCCGGAAACGCACATCTTGGTCTGGATACGAGTTAGACGCTCCCCAATTAGTGTGGCGACTCCCTGGAGGGTGCTGATTAGTGTGGGGGTCCCAATTAGCTCTAATTAATTAATTAATCCTTTTTAGATCAAGGTGTGCGTTTCCTGATAGTCGTGGTCATTCATTACTACTGCTGATGTGGTCATTCTGATGAACCGCAAGCAGTGACAAGCTGGCTTCACTCTTGCTGTATGCACCACCCTATGACTGTTGCACACAACTAAACAGTCTCAGAGTGGTACGGATCTTCCCAGATTTCGTCAACAGATCTTTTACTTCTGCTTCCCCTTCAACTATTGCAGGCCAATAATAAACGACTTGCGTGTGTACGAAATTTGGTTCACCTTTGGTAGTCTGACATGTCACTCTATAACAACGTTAGTTAACAAGGGTGTGCAAACACCAAAATTCTCGAATACAAGTGCTAAAAATAAACTCAAATCCATTCTCTGAATAACGAATTGACCGTCAGGGCCCGTGAAAACGTTTGCCGCAGCTTAACATTGAATTGTCAGATCCAGGAATTTACATGGACACTAAAAGTGTCGTAATGGTACATACGAGAGCGGCAGAGATATGACATAAATGGGTTGCAGGTTGCAAATAGGTTGCAAATAGGTTGGTATTGCAGGATGTCTGGGACATTTTCCGATCTGAATCGGAAATCGTGCTAGGGAAGTACTAAATGGGACATTTTCTCGAAATTCCACACAAATTTTAGCAGGAATGATGGCACCCCATTCTCTGAAATTTTGGAATATTTAAAATTCACAAATACGAATAACAATCAAATATCAACAACATTTGGAATATTTTTTTTAAAATTCATAATATTTGCACACCTTTATGAATTAGCTATGCAAGAGCATCTCTATGATCGAATTGGATCTCTGCAAAGCTCACGCACACCATCAAGGATTTGTTCCGTCTTCCCTGTCTGAAATGCACCTTCCACATGCCAGTGGTGTTGTGGGCTGCGGAGTACAAGGGTTCGTGGTCGATAGACAAAGCACACGCAAGGTGTCAGTGTTTTATCAAAGGCTGCGCAAAATCACGGAATCGTTATGTGTGCGTTGTCTACAGACACCAGACAGTACGTTGCGGACGTGCGTAAAGAGCCTATAAGGGGGATAACGCGGGGTGTCATATCTGAGATAAAGATGAGTAGGAACACCTGCATCTGATGATCTTAGCTGTGGCTTTTGGAACCCATGAAATAACAGTTGTGGGCTGACAACTGATCCAGATTGAATAAGCTGTTTTCATTCAATCTGGTCAGAGTCTGACTAGAGCGTATGAGCCCCCCCCACCAAGTTGCGATACAAAATGGGTTCCTCTAAGTCGTCCAACGAAAGCCAACACTTCGTTTGCATGCCAGAAGTTGGGAACCACTGCCATATACCATAACCTTGGCATTTTCCGCATGTGCTGCTGCAAACTTTTGCAAATGTGGGCCATGTCTGCGTGAAGCTCATATGAACTTCATGATATGATATCATCATGATATGATATGATGATTAGTGTTTACTAATCTAGGTTAAGAAATGCTGTTATGTCAGGGGTGCAGGCAATATGGGTTCCGCATCAGTCTCCGAGTCGCTGGCGCTCATGAGTCGTCGTCGCTTCTTTCGCACTCGACAGTGGTCGATATCCGATTGCAAGTCACACGTGTTTTCGGCATCGAGAAGTTTCCGTCTTGCTTCTTTGTATGTACCTAACGGAGATTAATGTACATCGATGAGTGGAAGAGCAAAACAGTGCATCCACGGTCAGCATATCCTTAATTGAAACCATGCCAAACTGCCTTTTTTTCTTTCCTGTACTCGTACAACCAATATCCAGGCTAAATAAGGAAAATACAGAGGCTTCGTAACAGGCAAAGACACAACACCGAAGCAGGAACTTACGAAATCTGCCGATTACAATGCATGGCACCCGCTTCCAGTTTGACTATGGAACCTGTCCCCTGATGATCAAAGAGCGCAGTCCGCTGGGATTTTTCTGAGGTGTCCACCAGAAGAAGTTACCATCGACCCAGCATGCATGAGCAACAGCCACACCATTGTCCTCCGCTGGAAATTTTGTAATTACAAAATCTAGTTCATCTGCATGAATCATAAGCACATAAGAGTAGTAGTTACTGGACACAGACTGTCCGCAACGCTACAAGGCTTCTGGACACGTTTAATTAGCAATTAGAGCTAATTGGGACCCCCCACATTAATCAGGACCCACCAGGGAGTCATCACACTAATTGGGGAGCATCTAGGACGTGTCCAGACCACCCTGTGCGTTGCGGACAATCTGTGTCCATAAAAATAAAAAAATAGGTAGAAAATAAAATTAAAAAATGGAAATAGAGTGGAGAGAAACAATTTATTCGAAAATCAACGATGCCGCGGCGAAGAACCCGCTCCGCAACACCCGAGTGACCAGCGCCCGTCATGTTGCTCGTTGACGACTGGTAGTTGCAGAGATCGACGACAGGTGGCCACTTAGTTGCAAGGCATCACACCAGATGGCGCCACTATCATAGCTCTAGACGAGAAAGACAGACAACAAGATACTAGCGACAGGTAAAAATGGCAGCACTGCTGAACAAGGCTAGGCATGCGAGAGAAAGGGTCTAACCGCTACTGCTAAAACAGCACGGAGAAAACAGTACACATCGGGGAAAAAGGCTTACGGGGACGATCGCTTAGGCCTGACCACAACACTACGCAGCTAACACAAGGCGGGAACCACAGATCGCTAAAGATGCGTCAACAGGCTTGCTCACCGCAAAACAAAACTAAACATACGAGGAAAAAGGCTTACGGGGGGACGATCGCTTAGGCCTAACCTCAACACTACGCAGCTAACACAAGGCGGGAACCACACATCGCTAAACATGCGTCAACAGGCTTGGACACCGCAAAACAAGTCTAAACATGCGAGAAAAGGCTTAGCACGAGCGCGGTCACCGCTAAACACGGCAAACATACGAGAAAAGGAGCGCGCCAAATCACTCACCTTTTCCCCCGCGGCAACTTCCAGGCAGAAACTGAGCCAGCGCGGAGAACATACGTCTGCTCTCTACGAGAGCCAGCCAGAAAATGAGCGAGCGCGCGGAGCGCACGTCCGTCTTCCGCGACGCTCCGAGAGAAACTGAGTGAGGCGACGCGCGCGCGCCCTCTGCTCCACCCGTCCGCGCATGCGCGCGCGCGCGCTCCTAGCGCCCCCTGCGCCGGCCGCGGGTGTTTTCGGTTTCGGCTCCCTGCTGCGCGCGCGCGCGCGCTCCTAGCGGCGACGGGTGGCTTTTCAGTTTCGCTTTCATTCTCCGTTCTTTGCGCGCGCGCGTTTATCTGTATAAAGGCAGCGCGCACCGCGCTCGCGTCATCACTACGTGAAGATGTTCAGCTACCACTCTTTACAAAATTGTTCCCGCACCCACGCTTCTTGGGAAGAAGTGGAGAAGGAATGTTTCAACGGCGAAAGTTCCCGCAACGAGCTCGTCATCACTGCTTTTCGCTACGTGATAGACATGGTAGGCTTTGGCAATATAGGAGAGATCTCGCCGGGGCCGCTGCAGGAGATGGTGCGTCGGATCTACGCCCGTTACAAGAACGTCTGCATAACGGTTCCTGACGGACCCCTGGGACTGATGAACGAATTTGTGAGCTTGGCCAACGCAGAATTCAACTACATCGCTGCAGACATCGTGGACCTTCTCGCTCGTGCCATCGCTCATATTAAGCACGCCCTGCGGAAGCAGCGACATTTGCAAGCAGTCTACATCGCCAACCTTGTCATTGATTTATTGAAATACCGATTGGTTATTGACATGCAACGCATTAAACAGTCCGAATAACTTTGGCGAGACTCTGTGTGTTCTTTCACTGAAACATCTTTATTGAATACATACAAAAGAGTTGGTCAATAGATGCCCGCACCCTCCCTCCCTTGTCTGATCATCTCGTAATGCTGCGTTCGTGAGATCAGACGTGCCAGAAAAGGGGAATCTTCATCGCAGCGCCGTCATTGCGCGGGTCACTGCGTCAGCACGATGACGGAATGGTCATTCTTTTCGTACACCCATTCCGCTACCACACTGCCACGATGTCCCGTGCTTCTCCTGTCTGCGAGAGAGAGAGAGAGAGAAGCATGTCTCGACTAGAACTTTTATTCTCGATTACATGCGCGTGCAGCTCTTTGTTCCACGGTTACTCGATGCCTGACGTCGACGGTCTCTTCCGGGTTTTCCGGTGCTGCACAAGGAGGGAGTACTATCGTAATGCGATACGCGTCAAAACACCCGTAAAGCTTACCGTATTCGCAGCTCCCATAAGGGAAGGAGTGTACGGCATCCACGAGATAGCGTTTGTCGTCGTAGGGGACCAAGCTCTTCTTGAGTCTCGAAATGGTGTACATCGTTTGCTTTATACTCTGGATGGTGCACTGCTTCTGAGAGACCGCCTTTTCATTGAACAGAGAATCTCTGTACACTTCGTGCAATAAATGTTTCCGCACCACGTCTTTCTTAACTTCTTTGGCTCTCGCGATCTGTTTGTGTGTCCCAGCCAAGAGAATGCTGTACATTTTCGCTCGGATGGCTACGACTTCCTGAATAACTCCGCCCCCCGTCTCGTCTTTGAAGTACCCCATCTGGTTCGCGTGCTCGTCGTTGAAAAGTGGATGGTCCGGCGGATAGGAAGACAGATCTAACTCACTCTCAATCTTCATCAGCTGCTCTTCCAGGCTTTCACACGTGAGAGAAAAAATTATGCTGTCCGTGTCGCTATAGATCAATTGCACTGGACATGTCAAGCGAGAAAAGAGCGACTCGTAGATGAAGCTGTACATTCGGACTTTGGATATTTCAAGAATGGCAAAGCCCACGTAAAGGGGGTGCGTGCATTTGATGCGGCGTTGCTTCATCTCGTACAAGATGCACTTATCACTCAGAATGTGAAAATGCTGACTGTCGACGGAGCTAGCTTTTCGGAGCGCGCTTTCTTTGTCGTAGGCTAGGGCATACTTTTTCATCCGCCTCACATTTTGTATCGACTTACCGAACGTGCTGTTCGACATGGTTTTGTATAAAAGTCGCTCGAATTTCGTGGTCGCGGCATTCCTCAACGCGACGTTTCTCTGCACGAAGGTTCGCAAAAAGTTGTCTTGGCGGAACGAGAGGATGCTGTGAACACGTTTTATTTTCATGCCCAACCTCACGTACAGTGCGAGCAATGCATAGTGAACGACGTAGCGTTCTTTGTCGTAGCACGTCAGCAAGAGTTTCTTTGTGGGAGGGGCGTTCAGCGCTAACGCGTCTTTCAAGTGTCGCTGGTAGGGGGAGAGTTCGTTCTCGTTCACACACCTGTGTTCGGGTGCCAGGGGAAAATCCCTGGTGAGTGCGTGCAGTTCTTCGGGATATGACAAGTCTACTACGTAGACGTAACCCACTTCCGAATCGTGAGGAATGTTGAGAAAATCGATCTCGCTCCACCTCGAAGGATCCACCCACTCAAAACCACCTGTCGGGAGATGGAAAGTCATCGCGTACGGGTGCAAACTGTTCACGTCGAGGTACTGGATAAAAGTCTGTTCTTGCTGGGGATCGTAATCGTCACACCCCTCGTGATTAGCCCGACAGTATCTGTGGAAGCTGTTACAAATGCCTCCCCTGATTCCCTGCTCGATCGTTTCGTACATCTCGCGATCGCTCATGAGCTCGAGTTTGACTTTGGTGAGCTTCAGAGCGCTGCTCCACGCGTAACTGGCGAGGGACACTGTGCGTAGGATATCTAACCTATCCGTCTCTAGCGCAATCTTCCTGAAATACAGTACGACGTCGCAGAGCTGACAGGCGTCGAGCGTGACGTAGAGACGCGTGTAACCGCCGAGGTTCTTACATTCGAACAATTCGAAAATCTCGAGGGCGTACTGATAGTCCTCGTCCGTGATCTCTTGGTCGTTCAGGTCACTTTTGAAAGCTTCCTTTGGTGGTAGTGCGGGCAAATTGTACGCTTCGAAACTGTCGACGAAGGTGTACGGGTAAATGCCCTTCCTGAGGAGGCGTCGGAAACGGTCACCATACATTTGACGGGTACAATGAAACGCGCTTTCACCACCGCTGGCGAGCAGGCTTTCCACCAGGTTCGACAAGGAGAGGTTGAAAAACTGCGTGGTATCGCGGAAATGGAGATCGCCAATGTTGAACCCTCTTATCTTTTCCGAGCTCGAAGCTAAGATCCACGGCTCGCCCAGATTTAGAACGTGCATGTGGCGGAGAAGGGAGCTCAAATCGTACTGCAGGTTGTGCACGCACACGACGAGTTCTTTGGTGTTACGACACGTAATGGTTACACGTATCACACAGCGTCGCGAAAAAATTCGAAGAACCGGGCTCTACGAAGCGGGTGTGGTCGTGGTGCGATACCTTCCGCGTATGTCGGTTAAATTCGATTCCACAAAATTCGCAGTGTGTAGCGCTCGCGTGTCGAAAGTGGTCTTCCATACTCATGACCAACGGCGCGGGACAACTGTTCAACCTATCCAACCGCTAAATCGCTTGAGCGAGAGCAAGCATTTCTCTGCCGCGTTGGGTCCCAAATAGCCATCTAGGCCTAGTATTTTTCCGTCCCAACTTCTCACTACAACGATGCAGTACGAGCTCATCCTGTGCACACTCGAGGCGTCCTTCACGAGCGCGTCCTTTTCCAAAACGCTCTCCGTGTCCAACACCGCGAAATAGGGATAGGGATGCATGTACTGTATCTTGTTGAAGGAGACACACTCCCCCGCTTTTGGCATTTCGAGAATCACTTCGTTCACGTCTCGACACAGGCGTTCGTGTTGCTGCAACGCCTCTCTCGTTCCGTAACCGGACGTGCATTTCTCGCAATAAAAGTAGTCACTTCGTCCCATGAAAGTGCTAAATTTTCGGATCCCATAGAAATGCTCCCTAACCTCGAGCAGGTGGGCTTTATCCTTATAGAGCGTAGAGGGAACCTGTCCGGTAGATATCGAACTCGTCTGCTCGTCGAACACGTAGATGTACACGGAGATTTTGTTTTTTCTCTCCCACAGGGCAATGTCTTCGTAAGTGACTGGGAAGCAGGGTGGCCAGTACGTTACGCGCGTCTCCGGATTCGAAGGATTCATGTATTTGCGGTATCTGGCAAAATCGTTTGGTTTGTTCCTCAAAGGATGTAAGAGCGCAAGCACGCTATACTTGAAACACTCGTTTTCGTAATTCGGAGGGAGTTTGACGTTTGTGAGAGTCCTTGTTTTTCTTTTCAACATTTCGGGAAGCTCGACCGTGCACCCAATACGCTTCGGTTTTAAGCGCGTTAGTTTTAAGTCGACACATTGGACGTCATTCGAGGTGAAACCAGACCCTTCTCTCGCATAGTTTTCAACGCGTTGCGAGGATTCTGCGATAGCAGCATTTATCGCGCCTTCGATTTCTTGGCGGTTATGAACGACTCTCATGTGAAGGTTCACGTGAAGGAGATGCGAAGTCAACCCGTCGGCTCCGTCCTTAACCATGAGCGCCTTCGAGCACAGACAAAATTTGAAAGGCATGGGATAAGCTTCGAGGACGCGCGTGATTACTGGAGCTATGCTCGGTAGATAGAGTCGCAAATCGTCGACGTTGTCGTCGTGCGGGGAACAGAGAAGCGTGTGCCTAGTAGCCGTTCCGTCAAATGCCTCATCTGTGACAAAAAAAAGGAAGGAATCGTCTCTCCGTGACGGAGGGATGATTCTCTACGACGTGCTCTCTCAATTCAACGATTCTACGACCCTGGACAGGCTCAGCTTCGTTTCGAAATTCTGGGCTTGCATCTGGTGATTCATCTCGAACCCTACCAGACAGAGGAATGAAATCTGCATACGACTGATCCCCTTCCCACATGAGCAATTCGTCGTCGTCGTCGTCCGTTTCAGGTATTACGAAAGGCTGACTGAATTACTACTGACTCTGTCGTCGTCGTCGTCGTCGTCATCTGAAAGGACGACTGGGCTATTACCGAGATTCTCTGTTCTAGCTTCGTGCTCTCTTTCTACGGCCACGAGCATGGCATCGATGGGGTCGTACTGACATACGAGACAGCGCGGCACTGCGATCAAACAAAATCAGTACGAGATTCCCCCTCACGAAACAATGCTCACTTTTCCCTTAAGTTGAGGAACGCTTGAGATTGATGATGATGATGAGAGAGGATGGGATGAGACCCTGTGTTCAGTGTCATGCGGTGACAGCGGCTATCAGTTCCTGAAAAACAATGTCATGCATAGAATACACTCTCACAGCAGAGACGGTCAACTTACATTTTGGTCCACGAAACGACTCACGTCGTGGATGAATGCCCCTCGTGGGCTGTCGATCAATCGTCGTAGAACTAGCGCACCTTTTATAGTCGCTACACCGCTCTCCTCCTCCTCGCATTGCGACGGTGTCGTCGGTACTTTGACCACCCCGCCTTCCGTCTTTCGCGCCTTTTTGCGATGTCGCATATGACAATGATACCATCGACGTTGAATAAAACATTACACTAATTTCTAGCTAACACTCTGGGACGACTCGTACATGACGACAAGAAGACCCAGAGTGGGATTCGAACCCAGGATCCTTCTACACTGGGCGCGACACACTAACCACCAATCTAATTCGTACTGCGTGACGTTTTTCGTATTGCGGGGTTCGTGTCTACACACGTCACAACATGTTCAAACACGTCCAAACATGTTCAGACATGTTCAGTGACGTCACAACATGTTCAAACACGTCCAAACATGTTCAGACACGTTCAATGACGTCATAAAGAGGAAGAGAGAGGAACGAGTGTGTCCAGGGGCGACTTCGCCGCCCGTGTCCGAACATGTTCAAACATGTTCAAACACGTCTTAACATACCCAAACACGTTCAATGACGTCATAGAGAGTGAGAGGTAAAGCTTTACTATAAATGTCGAAGCGAATGGTCGATCGTCATTCCATCATGATCAGCTTGGTAGATCCTCGTAAGTAATACCCATGACGTCATCATCATCGTCGAAATGTTTGAAGAGTTTCGTTTCCAGTGTACAACACTTTTGCTGCGCGTGAAGTCGGTTTTTTCCCGCCTCACATATTTCGGGAGATTGGCAGCGCCCGCTTCTTCTGCACCAATTGCGGTGGATTGTGGTCCAAAGGTACGCTTCCTCGTTATTTTTTAATACGTTCTATAACCGTTCACATTTTTTTCAGAGCAAAAGCATTGGACGGACCGATTGATTCGCCCGTTTCTCGGTTGTCGGACGGTACCGTTCGACGTACGTTGCGAAGGACTTCGACTATTGAAGGAAGATGGAGAAGATGGACCATCAGTGTCACTCTGTGACTGAAGAAGATTGTACGTGTGTGTTTGAGTTAAAAAAAAAAACACGTGTTTCTCACACTCCTTTCTTTGCAGATTACGAATGGCTACTGACGGGAGATCTACCCCTGGTCCTAACCTTCAAGCCTCCTCCAAAGACCTTCTTTTTGCGAATCGGCGATCAACTGTCTACCTGTCGCTGCGGTGGACTCTGGTCGAGAAACCCCAGCCATTGGTTAGACTCGAGCCTTCGTCCGTATTTGGGCTGCCTTCCCGGCTACGAAACCAGAGCTGGAGCCTAATTCATGTGTAACCAGAAATAAAAAAAAAGGTTGTCTACTCTCATTCCGTCTCAGTCATGATGACGCCCGAGCAGAGGTTTGCCACCTTTGTGCAAACGCGAATGTATCGGGACTTGCTGCGATTACGCGATTATATTCACGGCGATAGCTGCGAGGGAGACTTTCGCTCGATTCTCAAGACGATACCCTTACGTCTGTTCACCGTCAGTGGGAAGATTGCAAAGAAAATGAAGCGTTTTGTAGATTACAAGCCCGAGCTGTTGGAAAAGTATAGACGAGGAGAGGCAGTCGACCCGTGTCTCATCAACGCGGGTTTCAACCGGCCTATCGTCCGTCGCTACTGGCTTCTCCACACATCCCTCGACGTCACGGTGCAGACCGGCGACGACGGCGGTGAGCGTCGGGTCAGCACGTTGGAAGATCGTCTCGCAAGGGTCTTGTGTATGTCGTGAATAAATAAATAGACTATTTTTTTACGAAACGAGATCGCTCACGAGGAGACGTTTTATTGTTTTGTCATTCTCTTCGAGGTTACAGGAATACACAACTTTTCAAGCTGTAGCGTTTCGACATGCGCGTGGCTACGTAGATACAAAAAAGCCCGCAGTAAGGCGAAAAGGGTGATTGAATACACTTGTCGTTATACTCGTCCACTACAGGTAAGGTCCTTCGAAGGTTTGCTTCGATGGGGGGAAGTCCGTAGCTGTCGAAAAACACTGTAGACCCGTCGTAGTTTTTCAGGTAGAGCACCCAGTGCCGCCCGCGTCTTCTTCGCTCTTCCGTATTGATGATTAAATAACCGGGCTTGCGTAAAACGAAGGCTTCGTCGGAAGCGCAAATGCCTCTCAGCATGGAGGAAGCGAGGGGGTTCAGGGACACGAGTTCCAAGATGTCGCTCTCGTACATCTTTTCTTATGGGAAGGTGACCATACGGTCCTTGTCGACGTACATGAGCTTGGGACACTCGGAAATCAAGAGGACGGTGACCGCGTGTGGAAGGGCTTTAGCGAAGCGTAATTGCAGGCGAACGTTTCCTTTTCGCCACTCGTTCAAATGCGAAGGAGAAGAACACTTGTCCACGTCCAAGTTAAAGTAGAGAAGGAACCCGTTCGTTTTAAATCGCTCGTAGCTATACTTGAAATGTTTCTCTCCCAGTTCTTGCAAGAAGTTAAAGTAGGGAATTTTGACGAGGTTGTTCTGAAAGTCGTACTCGGCTCGCACTTGCTGGCCGTCCACGGAGAGCATCGAATGAGACAGGTCGTAATGGCGGAATTTGTAGGGGTTCGATTGGATGTCGCCGAGAAAGTCGGACGTGGCGAGCAGGGCGACGCATAATTTGGAAGGTACCCTTTCGGGGTAAACGTTTTCAAAGTGAGCGTCCAAGCTCCCGGCACTCAAGCTCCGCACCTTGGCTTCCAATCCGCGTAACACGTAGATGGCCGGCGTGGTCTGAAGCCGCCGCTCGTATTCCAAAAATAGGGAAGGTGCCAGCGTCACCTTTTTCAAGTGTAACGTCATTTCTTTAATGTCCACCTCGTAATTGTAAGTTTTCTTGTCTTTGGGGACCGATACGAGTTTAAATTCGTCGTTGTTTAATAGGAAAACGACGCGAATTTCGACGGCAGGTACCATCAGGCGCGGCTGTTGAAACAGGTCGGTATTGATCTGACCGACCAGGTTAAAGTATTTTCCACCCTTCGTCGCTTCGTAACGTTGTTTCGGACCGCGAGACGAGACGTCGTAATCGTCCTTTAAATGTTCGTCATCCTCGACATAGAGTCCAGCCGCGTGCACTGTTTCTTGAGCCGCGGGCGTGGAATGAAGCACGACGTCCAAAATACTCCTGTAGGTGTACAACTCGTTGGAACTGACGAGCTTGTTGTTCGCATAAACGGTGACCGTCTTAAACATGCCGCTCAACAGGTGGTTTATTGGGAAAACGACATCTTTCTCGTCCATTTCTTCCCCGTCGTCGCGAACAATGCGCACGGTCAAAGACACGAAACTGCCGTAGAGATCCAAGTGTGCCCTTTGCAAATTTTGAATACAAAACTCGATCACGGAATTATTTACTCCGTTGACCGGATAAAAAAGTTGGTACGAAGTATCTTCCACGCCGTATTGAATGGAAGGGGGTTCGAATATCATCACATCACTCGTAAGACAGATCGGCGTCTGTATTTTTCCTTTCGTTGACGTCATGACGGAGCGCGCGCAGCGGATGTGTGACCTTCACGGCGTACCAAAGATATCTGCAGGTGCGTCGTGTGTCGGCGCCTTTTGTTGTCGTTTGCGGCGTTTCTTCCCATTGTTGTTTCCAGAGCCCTCCATGGAATCCAGCACGTCTCTCCCCGTTGCTATGGCCGTCTTTTTTACTGGGCGCGATATTCCTTCGCCATCGGCCAAATTCCGCGCCAAGCGCTTCAACGTTCTCTTGGCGATCGGTTTTATTTGCTGCCAGATGGGAACGATAAACTTGGATATGTTGCTCAACACACCGCCCCCTCGTTGGAAAAGGGGTCCCGTGTACACGGGAATTATTTTGGGGGAATTACGGTACATATTTGAAATGCAACGTTAGATTGGTTCTGCCTTTGGACCGCAACGGCAAACGTCTTCCCGTTTCGTCCACGAGAACGATCGTCACTGAGGGAATTTCGAATTGAGACAGGTTAAAATACTGGATGTTATCTAACGTGTAGGTGACGACGTGCTTGTCTTTCTCGTAATAAAAGGGTAGTATTTTTAATATCGTTTTTTTCCCGCTCCCCACGTACGTGGGTTCCACGATATCCGTGTACACGATTATGTTGTGAAACGGGGGTTCCAGATGTACCTCGACGGAGCTCGTGGCATCCTCATCCCCCGTGAACACGGCACGCGATTCGAAGCCCAAAAGCACGGCCAGGTACTCGGAAAGTCTTAGGGTGGAGGTGCCCTCGGAAAGCCGAATTTTACATTTCTGTTCGGTTCCGTCGAAGCTGAAGCGCGCGCGTTCGCCTACGCGCTGGTTAATCGCATTTAGAAGTGCTTGCGGCGTCGCATAATATCCGGGAGGCACATGTACTTGCAAAGATCGAGGAATTTTCGTCTTGATCGTGAAAGAAAATTGACGCGCTACGGGGAGAGAGACGCGTAGCGTTTCTTCATGTCCCTCGACGGGTGTGAGATGTAGCAGCTTGACAAAGGGTTCCGGTACGTGCAACCCTTTCGGCGTTTTCAGAGAGTAGACGTTATCCGCGAATTCTAGCGAGGCGTCCAGCTTGTGCGTCTGGAAATACTTGTTGAGTGTGTTCCGTAGGGACGTGGTTTCCGGTTAATCGCATTTAGAAGTGCTTGCGGCGTCGCATAATAGCCGGGAGGCACATGTACTTGCAAAGATCGAGGAATTTTCGTCTTGATCGTGAAAGAAAATTGACGCGCTACGGGGAGAGAGACGCGTAGCGTTTCTTCGTGTCCCTCGACGGGTGTGAGATGTAGCAGCTTGACAAAGGGTTCCGGTACGTGCAACCCTTTCGGCGTTTTCAGAGAGTAGACGTTACCCGCGAATTCTAGCGAGGCGTCCAGCTTGTGCGTCTGGAAATACTTGTTGAGTGTGTTCCGTAGGGACGTGGTTTCCGAATTCAGAGTGACGTCGCCGAAAGCGACGGGTGCGGCGTGCTCCAATAAGATGGAGGTGGCTTCGCGTTCACTCAATTTGGGGGGTTTCACCGCACGACCTGCTTCGCGGGACGCTAGCGAGGCGTCGAGCGCTTGCGCGAGCCGAGGGTCCAATTCCACGGCTTTCACGTCCACGGGTAAGACGAAGTCGTATCGCGATTTATTGTACGCGAAAGAAACGTCAAATTCCGAAAGGGCTTTTCCCAAATCTCTCTCGAGATCCGAGGTGATACGAAAAGTTCTGCCGGCTTCCACCGTGTCCTCGATAGAAACCTCGATTTTTGCATCTTGCCTTTCGTAGCCGATATTTAAAAAATCGTTACTTATGCTGAGATCCATCAGACCGACTTTATACCGATTCGAGAGCTGAAGCGGACTATCGAAAGCTACCGTGAAGGCGTTGAGTTTATTCGAGGGAAACTTATCCGTGCTGGCGTTCGAGAGCAGGTGGACGTAGATGTCTGACATCATTTCCCAATCTTGACCACTTCGCTGCTCGGCACCCAACTGTCGTGTTCTTTGTCGTAACCGAACCAGCGAACCAAGGAGAAGCTCTGACCGTTCACCTGCTTCTTCCTCAGCACTTTCGTTACTGGCCAAGGCTGATTGGCGTCTCGGGTTACGACGAGTACCTCCTCCGGGTAGAAAGATCCGTCCACTTCCTTACCCCGGTAATCTTCCAGGTGTACGACGGGAGGAGAGGTGTCTCTCAGGCGGGAGACGGTGAAAATCTGAGGCGACCAACTCCCTTCCGAGCTCTTATGAAAACCTTTTCTGTGAAGTAGGACCCTCAATTTATCCCCCAGTTTGAGCTTCTTTTTCACGGAGGGTACGACGGGCTTCCCATTTATCTTATTGAACAGCTCCAATTCGTTTTCGGGCGTGACTTCGGACGGGCTGATGCCCAAAGTCCTGTGTTTGGTGGTGTTGTAGTCGCGCACGATCTTGGGAAGCGCGGAAACGAAGTGGTATTTTCCCGTTACTCTAAAGTAACGGAATATTCTGTCGCGTAAAGTGCGTATGACGCGCTCTGCCTGCGATGCTTTGATTACTGGAGAGAAGGTAGAATACATGTGTACCTTCTTTCGTGAGAGATACTCCTTGACGGTCTTGTTGTAGAATTCCCCGCCTCTGTCACAAAAGATGTGTGTAGGTACGTTACCTCCCCGAAAAAGTCTTATCATGGCCCGTTTCATTTCGTCGGGGCGCTTCGTCTTTAGTGGGAGGGTGCGCAGAAAGCGGGAGAGGGAATCGATTGCCACGAGAATGTAGCGGTAGCCACCGTTGAATCTCTTGTATTTTGAAAAATCGGCGAGATCCATTTGCCACACGTCGTTGATCTTGAGCGCGATGATGCGTCTCCTATTAAACTTTCTTCTGACCGGATGGTGGAGCGTGTAGGCATCCAGCTTTCTGAGAATGGCGAGAGCCTTCTTTTTGCTCAAGTGATGCGCTTTTCTATAGCGTTCCACACCCCCCAAACCACCCTCTGGTTTCTCATATCCCTCCATAAGTCGTCCACGCAATGGAGGCCTGCTGCTGCTGCTGTTGAGGCTCGCGAGATTTGGGTAGAGAAATCAGACGCAATAGTTTCGAGACTTTGGGGAACCAGGAAGGTTTCTTTCCCGTCTTACGTTGCAACAAATAATTGACGAGTTCGTAAACGGAGGAGTGTCTGATGGGCTTGCCCGACACGGAGACACAACCCTCGCGATCCCAGGAAAGAACCTTCTTTAATTCCGAGACGACCCTTTCCGCTTCCTCTTCGTCCACCTCTGGAGAGAGGAGCGAATAGTCAAAGTCATTTGTAGCGTCGGACGCCTTGTTTTTATTGTCGTAGGGGTCAAATCCGTACTGCTTGAGTATGCGATACAGTGCTTGCAGTATGAGTTTCACTTTGACGTCGTCACTCTCCTTCGAGGAAAGAATGTTTCCGATGGAGGTGGTCACTTCAATTCTCTTGGCCATTGGCGAAAAGGTTCAACACGGCGGAAAGCAGGAGAGGAACCACCGACGAAAGAACGCCCTGTCCTCGCTGCTGAGACAGATAGCGCTTAAAACGTTGCGGATTCTTGTGAATCTTTTTGTAGGCGAGCCGTCGTAAAAAGCGTTTGTGCTTCTTCAAACGCGCGAACGTATCTGGAGCTAGAGCCACCTTTCCGTTCAATACATTGAGGCAAATTTCGGAGAGGTGTTTCATGTCGGACGAGGACGAACGTCTCAAGACGTCGCGGCGGCGTGGAGGGGGTAGAGTGGAGAGTACTTTGAGTAAAGTGAGGTGAGGGCGGAGATTCATTTCGGAGCGTAGATATATTGACGTTCTCCCGGAAAGATATTGCTACGCAACCTGTGATCCTCGTGCGTGTAGTTGTGAAGATCCACGAGTAAATATGCGTGGGGCGACGACATCGCTTGTTTATATGCGTCCAGAAAATACTCCAATCTTTTTCTGCCAAATAGCTGTTGGCCGAAATGTTCCATCTGGTGCACGCTGCGCACGGTGCGCCACAGGACGACGTAACTGGCGTTGTAGGATATTGTTCTAAAATGGCTACTGTCGAAAAAGATGTTTTGAACGAGTAAGAAGATCGAGGCGTTGGCATGGTGAGAACCCCGAATGAAAAGATCGGTCACCTCCTTCAAGGAACCGGCGTCGGTCATGTGATCGTCAACGACGATCAGCGTAGCGCGCGACGTGTCCCACTCTCGCGGTAGCTCCTTTGTAAATTTTACGGAGTCCCCGAATTCGTCCTGCATGCTCGGCGAAGCATATTTCTGCACGTAGAATATTTGTGACGGAGGCTTGTCTACCACGTCGTTCAGGTTCCTCAACACGTTAGCAACGAAAGTAGATTTGCCGCACATGGAGGGGCCGCTTAAGATACAGCGAAAGGGATGACGGAAACGAAAAGGTTCGGGGGAAGACATGTTACGTGCGTACACGTTGCACGAAGAAAAAGAAGAGACTGAGACTCGAAGAGAAATGCATCGCTTTTATTTACACATCCTCGTCGTCGTCCTCTACATCGGAACTGCGTTCCCAATACAGATTGTCCAGGCTAAAGTTGGACTTCTTTTTCGCCAGTCTGTCCGTCGCTAAGATGCGGTCGAGCGTCTTCATCTTGTCCTGACACATTTCTTGACGTGCTTGCAACCATTCCAGACGGTGGACTTTAAAGGCTTCCTCCACGATGTCGCGTATAAATTCGCGAAGTTCTTCGTTTTTTGTCTTTTCCTTGCGACGACGAGAAACGCAGGAGAATAAACCACACATGGCGTTTTCCAAGTATCGGTCAGAATGATGACGCGAGCGCGGTGCGCGCTGCCTTTATACAGATAAACGCGCGCGCGCAAAGAACGGAGAATGAAAGCGAAACTGAAAAGCCACCCGTCGCCGCTAGGAGCGCGCGCGCAGCAGAGAGCCGAAACCGAAAACACCCGCGGCCGGCGCAGGGGGCGCTAGGAGCGCGCGCATGCGCGGACGGGTGGAGCAGAGGGCGCGCGCGCGTCGCCTCACTCAGTTTCTCTCGGAGCGTCGCGGAAGACGGACGTGCGCTCCGCGCGCTCGCTCATTTTCTGGCTGGCTCTCGTAGAGAGCAGACGTATGTTCTCCGCGCTGGCTCAGTTTCTGCCTGGAAGTTGCCGCGGGGAAAAAGGTGAGTCATTTGACGCGCTCCTTTTCTCGTATGTTTGCCGTGTTTAGCGGTGACCGCGCTCGTGCTAAGCCTTTTCTCGCATGTTTAGACTTGTTTTGCGGTGTCCAAGCCTGTTGACGCATGTTTAGCGATGTGTGGTTCCCGCCTTGTGTTAGCTGCGTAGTGTTGAGGTTAGGCCTAAGCGATCGCCCCCCCGTAAGCCTTTTTCCTCGTATGTTTAGTCTTGTTTTGCGGTGAGCAAGCCTGTTGACGCATGTTTAGCGATCTGTGGTTCCCGCCTTGTGTTAGCTGCGTAGTGTTGTGGTTAGGCCTAAGTGATCGTCCCCGTAAGCCTTTTTCCCCGATGTGTACTGTTTTCTCCGTGCTGTTTTAGCAGTAGCGGTTAGACCTTTTCTCTCGCATGCCTAGACTTGTTCAGCAGTGCTGCCATTTTTACCTGTCGCTAGTATCTTGTTGTCTGTCTTTCTCGTCTAGAGCTATGATAGTGGCGCCATCTGGTGTGATGCCTTGCAACTAAGTGGCCACCTCTCGTCGATCTCTGCAACTACCAGTCGTCAACAAGCAACATGGCGGGCGCTGGTCACTCGGGTGTTGCGGAGCGGGTTCTTCGCCGCGGCATCGTTGATTTTCGAATAAATTGTTTCTCTCCACTCTATTTCCATCTCTTTATTTTATTTTCTACCTATTTTTTTATTTTTATGGACACAGATTGCCCGCAACGAACAGGGTGGTCTGGACACGTCCTAGATGCTCCCCAATTAGTGTGATGACTCCCTGGAGGGTCCTGATTAATGTGGGGGGTCCCAATTAGCTCTAATTGCTAATTAAACGTGTCCAGAAGCCTTGTAGCGTTGCGGACAGTCTGTGTCCAGTAACTACTACTCATAAGTATAAATCCCAAGCCTCAAATGTTTATGTATGGCCATCACAAAAATGTCTTACATTTACATGCCTAGTGACATTTATTTTACAGAACTGTGCTATCAGGTGTGGGGCAATGGGAACACGGCCCATTTGTCATTCAGTGGGAGCATGACGCATTTTGATGAAACATCGTCCAGAGGCCATATGCTAATGTCAGAGCACTCAGACGCCAAATAGATATTGAACGCAGACGACGGACAAGGCAATGTGTACAAGTCAGCAAGAGATAGGAACTTCCTTCCTATGATGCACGCTCTCCTTGTGCTGGAGTAGAAGGCAATGTTCAATATTTCAATCACACTGCCATCTGTCAACATGCAGCAGTTGTCACCAGTGCTGTTTCTCAAAGCGTAGTTGCCAACAGCAACCATGCCATATTGTGGACTTTCACAGTAATGTGGAAGGGGCCCATCATCGTGCTCGAGACTGAAGGTTGTTGAACCCTCACTGTTCACGTCACCGTCAGTAGGAACCTTCCTTTCCCCCATTACACGCTTGAACACTTGTTCAAGGGGCTGCTTCGGTTTTCGCAGCCAGTCTTTCACTTCTGGGCGATTCCACGCGAAATGATACAGCGGACCTGCTCAGCCCCCACAAAACGATCCCAAAGTTTTACGAACATTTTTTTAGCAGTCCCTAATAGTGCAAAACGACACACCACGAAACATTTCTTCCCAAATCTCAATGTGGCTGGTGCTACACACGAGCAAATTTCGCAGCGCTGGCGAAAACCGTGCCTGGCGTGAACGGCAACTGCGGCTGATAGAAAACACGTAGAACTGCGCGTTTTTTTTTTTTGCGCATAGAGCTAACTATGCTCTACACAGTGTCCAAATCCCGGTTGTCGTGCTGTAATTGGTGCAGGTATACAAAGGCCGGAGGTTTCGCAATTTTCCTCTTACTTCGCGATTTTTTTGTGGAAAATCAAACCATTCAATTTCAATGAATATTTTTCAGGCAATTTTCAGGCATCATTTCTGCTAAGGCCCCAAGGAATTCCTCAACAGGAAAAATCGCCAGACACGTAACTTTCATAGTCATTACAGGAAAAGAAGAGGAAGTATGCGATTTTTCCAAAATTCGCTACAATCGAGCGTAAAATACGCAATGAAGAGTTCGGAAGCGACGCCTGAAACCGACGCTGTTTTATAGAGCGAGCCTTCCTTTACAACACATTAAAAAATCTCGAGGGTGTTTTTTCGTATACAGGAGAAAATAATTTTTTTTGTAGTAGAGTGTATTACGACCACAGTGACCTACGTTGCATATGTCCAGTGGGGTGCTATATTTGTTTCTTGGGTTCCTGTTTTAATGCTTTTTATTTTCAATTTTTCTCTAGTCTGGTTGGGTTTGAATAAGCAAGCAATATGCTGTTGCACACACTTCTGCAAGGTTACCATAGCCTTTGCTTCTGTAGCATAACACGCGTATTGCAATCCTGGGTGGTTAAGTTTATGGCATTGTTTCCGGTGTGCACGGTGCCGGCAACGGAGATTGGGGATTAGCGGTGATGGGTAGGTCTAAGTAATACTTTTTGTCGTGTGAGCTAATGCCCTGCGCGGATGAGCTTTTTCACATTCGCATCCTATCCGAAAAATCCGCGTCGCCCACGTCACGCAGCAATAGTTCAGTTTCTATGCTCGATATATCAGGCCAATTTTCCAGGAAATAAACGTTATTTCCCGTCAGCACAAAACAGCAAAAAAAAAGAAAAGAAAAGTGGGGGGGGCAAAAAAAAACTGTCACCAAACTTCATCCACACGGGCGACTTCCTCTCTCTCGTTCCGACATTGAAAACCCCACAGCGGCATAGCTTTTGTAGCGAGTCCTGAGCGTCCATGATGCTACCAAAGGATACACGACAGCAAGTACAGATTTAGCTTCCACGAAAGATTATACGGCACCAAGCACAGCAACACATTTTGCACCAAACGGGATAAGCAGAGTTTATTACAAGTGAAACGCACGATCGGCGCTGAACGCGCACCCCGACTCGAGACGCCAGAGCCAGAGACCTCTCTCAGACGCGCGAGTGGCTTTCGTACACCTTGTACTCTATCTCCTGTACCTAGTGTGAAGCAAACTGATGGCGCAATCTCGCGGTTTATCCGAGTCTGACCCGCTCCTGATCCGGCGCCATCCACGTCCGATCCGCAGATCACAACAAGCGTCCATATTTCATCGGAACCCAGAAGTTTCTTGCGGATATCCGCGGGTATACGCTTCCATACACGAGTGGTGCAAGGCTTTATATAGCTGTGAGCCTCACTGCAACATAGGAGAGCGTGGACGATCAACTATCACCACGAGATTTCGTCGTTTCTAGTACTGCCATGTAAATGACTTTTTTGCACGTTCGTCTTTTCCTCTAGCGTTATAATTTATTAGACTTTTCGTGGTTAATATTTTGATGAATTATTCAGCATTTAAATGTGACAGTTCAAGGAAGTTTTCATCAACTGAACCTGCATCTACGCGCTTATAATATTCATACTGGTGAATTGGAACTCCACAGCGCTCAACTGGAGCCATGTTCCTTTGGTCCGGGTGGTGTCATATTGAAAACCAACCAGAAAAAAAAAACAGAAATGCGAAGAATTAAAACCGAAGCCCAAGAAACAAATATAGCATCCCACCGGATACATGCAACGTGGGTCAGTGTGGCCGTAGTACCCTCTACCACACAAAAATTATTTTCTCCCGTATACGAAAAAATACCCTCGAGATTTTTTAATATGCGTTGGTTTCAGGCGTCTCTTCCGACCTTTTCATTGCGTGTTTTACGCTCAATTGTAGCGAATTTTGGAAAAATCGCATACTTCCTCTTTTTTGCCTGTAATGACTATGAAAGTTACGTGTCTGGCGATTTATCCTGTTGAAGTATTCCTTGGGGCCTTTGCAGGAAAAAATATTCATTAAAATTTAATGGTTTGATTTTCCACAAAAAAATCGCCAAGTAGGAGGAAAATTGCGAAACTTCCGGCCTTTGTATACCAGCACCAATTACAGCACGACAACCGGGATTTGAACGCTATGTAAAGCATGGTTTTCTCCATACGCAAGAGAAAACGGCGCAGTTCTAGGTGCTTTCTATGAGCCGCAGTTGCCGTTCACGCCGGGCACGGTTTTCGCCAGCGCTGCGAAATTTGCTCGTGTGTAGCACCCGCCACATTGAGATTTGGGAAGAAATGTTTCGTGGTGTGTCGTTTTGCACTACTAGGGACTGCTAAAAAAAATTCGTAAAAATTTGGGATCGTTTTGTCGGGGCCGAGCAGGTCCGCTGGATCATTTCGCGTGGAATCGCCCTTCTGTCATAAAATTTTCGAACGGGAACGCACTCCACCTGTCGACAGGCCCATGACGCTGAACGTCACAAGTCAGGTGGAGCAACCCGTGGACATTGTAGGAGACGCGATCTTTCCCGTAGATCAATGCAAACGTAGTTACAAAATAGCGCACCAACTCCTTGGCGTACTCGATGTGGCCAACAATGGGCAACAAAGCGCGCAATGCAGCACCATGAAGTTGTTGTACATGCTGGATGGAATGCCATTTAAAAAGACAATAGGTCCCGTGTACAGAATTATCTGCCTGAACTCGGTCGTCTTCCAGGTGTCAATCTCATTGAAGCTTCTTGGCTTCCTCATAAACTCAGTCCCCGGATGTTTCCGAAGCCTTAGGTATTTTTGTGACAACTGAAGGCACGTAGTTGGGATCTGCCTGTGGCGAGTTTTGGCAGAGAACCACAGGTGCAGCAGCTTCCGTACGACTCCAAGACACACAAGGTGCAAGTAGTCGAGCGGAATACAGTCTATCATGTCAATAGGAAATTAAATGATGATAGTTTGTCCAACATGGTGCTGCCTCTGCAGAAGGTCCCTGAAGCTGTCGTTCGCTCTTCCTTCTCCAGTTACAACAGGGAAGCACACTCTTACCATCTCTGTGCTCACCCTTGACATCACACTTAGTGCAGCTGTAGTACCCGCTGTGGCTCTTCACGGAGAGGATGTATGCTCTGCCAGGGGCGTCACAGACAATTGCTGGCACTCTGACTCTCACCAACTGGTCCTTTATCTCAAGACCGCTCAAGAGGACATCTTGAAGATCAGTTACAAGAGGCTGCAGGAAGACATCTGCATCGCGGGGCTTTGCCATCCCATAAAATACACCCACAAAAAACGGCTTGCCTTTGCCGCAGTTGGCCACCCTGCAAAGAATGGGTCAGAACTGGCCCCTTGTGGTTCGTGTGAGGGGAAGCCCATCAATGTTAAAAATCAGGGAAAGGGTGTCTGGGATGTGGTGAGCGCAACCCTGACGTCAAGCCAAAGTTACAGTACTTTCCTGCGCCCATCTCAACTACTGCTGTGCTCTCTCTCTCTCGGTGTTTGAAGCAGTGTCCTGGCGCAGCGAGGCAATGAATCATGACAGGGATGGGTGCGCAGATGCTTTAGAAGCGCAGTTAGATGACTATGTGGTGTCTTAGTTTTTATGCTCCATAATCTCAGTCCTTTGCAATCGTCACCCGTCACTTCTGAAACAGAAACTTGCTAGGCAGTGCTGAGAGATGGGTGCACCAGTGGACTTGCGGGCGTATCTTGCGGGATAGAACTGAGAGCAGTCGGTGAAGCATGCCCAGTGTGTTCTGGGAGCACTGATGAGCCTTCAGATGGAATTATGGGGTTGTCAACACTGGTAGCAGCAACACCTATTGGCTGCGCCGGTTGGACCTGATTATCTGGTGCTACATCCTCTTCAGCAACTACCAATGTGCTGCTGGCTGCTGATGATTGCCCAGCGCCACGTGAACAGACCACAGGAGTCAGATGCAGCACCTTCTGGGTACTCTGTGCCACCTCATGTTGCACATGACGCAGGAACGTCTTCCTTCCAGATTTAGGCATCTTTAAATTATAATAATTTTCAGACTAAGTCAACAACATTCATTGGAGGCTATCAGAATTGTGGGAATACATTTACATCCACGAAATGCAGTCAGTGCTGAACTCAACAGAAGACGAACAGAGAAACAGCTGAGAGTAAGGCTAGATGATGACAGCAAAAAAACTACTATTAAGCTAGCCTCGCACTACTCAGGCCACGACGAATCCTCAAATTGCTACTTGGCCGTGAATGCCACAATATAAATTTGTGCACAGCGAATATTAGCAACACAATGTTACATCAGAATACCAAAGGGCATTTACCTTCAGTTTCCAACATTTGACACCAAGTCAAACTATAACGACCGTTCTGCAAATCGAAATTGCAACTGTTGAATTCTCAGCAGATTGCAACAAAAACGCAGGAAATCATTTTCTAGCACCAAAGGATCATCTGACGAAAAGCGAAATGAACGATTGTGTAACAAGTAAAAAGGGATACTGACGAATAACATGACAATAAGCATCATCCCCCCGAAATCCCCGAGCCCCAGCATCAGCGCACCCTCGAGTGTGGTTCTCCCGGTCACAATGTACGAGGGTCGGCCGGAAAGTAATGCACCACAGAGTTTTTCTTCAACAATTATTTATTGAACACAATGAAAGTTACACACAAGGAAGAATGATGTTTCTTCTACATTGCCTATTTTTCCACGTAAGCTCCGTCCCGTTCTATGGCCTTCCTCCGGCGAGACACAAGGGCACGTATGCCCTGTCGGTACCACTCCTTGGTTACGAAGCCATTTCCGAACTGTGCGAATCACTTCTTCGTCATCCTCAAAATGTCTTCCACGAACAGCATCCTTTAATGGCGCAAACAAGTGGAAGTCTGAGGGAGCTAGGTCAGGGCTGTAGGGTGGATGGGGTAACACCGTCCAACCCTGTTTAGTGATGTGTTCCGAAGTCCTCAAACTTGTGTGGGGCCGTGCACACACTTTTGAGTAGTCAAGAGCACGGATAATTGCATCCACACTTCCTTTGCTAATTGAGAGCTTCAGCGCCAACTGCCGAATCGTGATCCGTCGGTCCTCGCGAATGAGTGCGTCAGCAAGGTGTGTCTTGTCAGCTGTGACAGCCGTGGATGGCCGCCCCGAACGATGCAAATCTTGAAGCTCTGCCGAACCGCCTTCTAATAGCCTCACCCTCTGTGCCCAACGACTAACCGTACTTCTGTCGACTGCAGATTCTCCGTAAACTGTACACAAACGTTTGTGAATGTTCCCAACAGTTTCTTTCTCCCCAGTGAGAAATTCAATGACGACACGCTGCTTGTAACGTACATCACTTACAGACGCCATTTCGAAACACTGCTGCAACTACGCCATCTGTCTGAAGAAACGCTAAATTTACACACGCACTCCTGAAGGTTCAAATAATGGGTATCTAAAGTTTCGCATTCCTACCATTACTGTAGGCTGAGAAACAAACTGTCGTGCATTACTTTCTCGGCGACCCTCGTATGTCGTGTGCTCCGCGCTCCACGTTTGTTGCGCGCATACCGAGTTGTGCTGAAAGGGAACATTCCGTTTTGCGAACACATGTAGGTCATAGCCTGGGCTATATAACTACAAAATATGAACGAAGTCGGAGGTGGGGTCTTTGAGAAATGTGAGTAAAAAAAAAAACGTTTTTGACAGTATAGCTGTACTGTACACTGCCTTGCCGAAACGGGGCAAGATACAGAAATGCAAATTTGACATCAATTTAAAGAGCACGAGTTAGGAGTGAGGACGATGAAGGGCTCCAACGACGAGGTGGTCAGGTGACCAAGGAAAGAAAAGGGCCCGCGAGCCGCAAAGACGACAGTCTGGTACGTGGCACCAACGAACGGGGAGCTCGAGACTGGAAGCCTGCAGATAATACACGGTTTACCTCTCCTGAACTGGACCTGTATTCTTGACTGGCGCAGTAGGCAGGATGCAAGAAGAATTTTCGCTGGGACTTTCATATCCAGAATTGACGACCCGTGGCGTAGTTCAGCAGTCCAACTGTGAAGCTTAAACCATCGTCTCGGTCTGATCGTCTGCGGGACAGTATTCTTGGTCCACGCCTGTCGGCGCTGATCTCACCTGAATGCAGTCTGTGTGTGGATACCGTACCTCAGGAGTGGGTGAGACCTTTGACCGATTTTCTCCGGGAGAACCAGTGCAATGTTTAGGACGCGAAAGGTGGTAGATGCGGCCACAGAGTTGAGGGCCGGTGAAATAGATGCTGAGATACATCGATTACGGGTAGTGCTGGAGAGTTTGAGGGCAGAGACAGCTTCCTGGAAGCGGTTGAATTCCCAAAAGTCAGATGGTCCATAATAGTTTGAGACAGCATGTAACAGTGGTAGCGTAATTGAGACGATGACTGTGAACACGGTGGACATGTAAGACGGGGTGGAAGATCTAGAATTTGAGAACGTTGAGCAGATAGTCGTCGGAGACGCAGCAGGCCTAAGTGGAGAATACTTCGTAGAGGAGCAGCGGGAGAGCGCATTTTCCATTGACGCCTGGGAACGAGTTGGAAGGCAGGATCACTGTAACGTAGATATCATCTCGCCTATGGAGTCCAGATCACATTATTGTTACGACGACGGATCTAGTGGCAATCCGGAGATGTCAATCTGCGCAATCTCTCAGAACACGAGTTGCTATCGAATTAAAAACAATTGAGGCAGCATGAGTGAAAGGCATGTAGAGCCACCACGTACTCCTCACGTTACTTTGGAACGGATAGAGGTACCGCTTAATACATTAGTCGGGCGATTCTCTGGTTTCAGATGCACAGGCGCCCCTTTAGTTCGCCCCGACGAATGTGCACAGTCGAAACAATTTTCTGGTGCCATCGCTGTGCAGCACTGGGACAGTGGTGGAGTTCGCTTGCAGGACGAGTACAATGCGCTGTTCGACGGTTACGTACGTATCGATGTTGTGATAAATGGTGGTCTAGAGAAGCTGGAACCTGAGGATAGGTATAGGGACGCAGCACGAAACGCTAACAAATCGGCAAGAGCAACTAGCGACGCGGTACTGCTTGGTGACCTGCTTGATGAGAGGGATATTCATCCCATGTATTTGATAGTAACGTCATGTCTGGTTCCGAGTTTTGTCAGGAACGTGGTTCTGAGCGCATGTGGGTATCACCTGGGAGACGTATTGTAGGGTAGTAGGGACGGGGAGAGAGTCGTTGCTAGCATAACTTCGCACGTCGTCTGCTGTTTGACACACTAGACTGAAATATTTGGAGATTTGAGCTGACGTCATTCCCTGTCCTGTGAGCCCACATTTGAACGTTGGGTTAAGAATAACCTGGCAGCCGTGGGCCCGTCCACCAGTCAGCTCGCACCCTTTATCTTGACGACAGACGCCTCTTTGGCAGCGGTGGCAGCCTGTGTAGCGTAGAAGCACGGTGGTACAGAACAACCTGTCGCTTTGTTATGTAAGAAACTGACTCCGACGCAAGCGAAGTGGTCTACGACAGAGCGGGAAGCTTACGCAATCATTTGGGCACTGGGGAAGCTAGACACTTGGATTTTCGGAACACGAGTTAAGGTTCGTACAGATCACAATCCTTTGACATATTTAACTCGCACCGCTCCCTCCAGTGCGCGACACGCTGGGCTCTAGCACTGCAGCAGTATGAGATCGGATTACAGTACATAAGCGGCAAAGACAACGTGGTCGCTGATATGTTGCCGCGGTTGAGTTAACAGTGGTGGGTAACGGGGGTGTTTCTTGTTCCAAACCCCGGGCTGCTTGGGGTTGTTAGATGCGTTGTTTTGGGGGAAGTGTGCAGTGAATAAATACTGGTCATCCGCGGAATGTATCAGGCAAGGTCTGGAGAGCACAGGTTGAACTTTGTGGCAAGCAACTGTTGTGCAGTGTCAGTCCTGGACTTTCTCCCGTCCCGTGGGGAATCACCACCAAGTGGCGCTCGACATGCTCAACTTGCAAGGGGGAGGAGTTAGAAGTGAGTACGATGAAGGGCTCCAACGACGAGGTGGTCAGGTGATCAAGGCAAGAAAAGGGCCCGCGAGCCGCAAGGACGACAGTCTGGTGCGTGGCACCAACGAACGGGGAGCTCGAGACTGCGAGCTTGCAGGTAGTAAACGGTTTACCACTACTGAACTGGTCCTGTATTCTTGACTGCACGCTTCGACCTACACGCGGGTACCTCATATATCTCGATGGCGTGTATAGGAGGAGTACAGCGCAAAGATAATGAGCAAAATGTGAATTTTGCCACAACTTAGGCGACTTTTAATTGAAGATCAAAATGGAATTGACCCGTGCTGTTTGCGCACGCTGAAAGCCACTGTACCTCACATATTGCGCAAAAAAACATATATAGTTTGGGACCGTCCAATGGCGACGAATAAAATGTCAAAGTAGCTCCGTCAGAAAGGTCCGCCGCCGAGTCAATTTCTTTGGGATTTTTTCTTTTTTTTTTCCTGGTGGACCACGACACATAGAGCCCAAATACTTATTCCTGCTGTGTGTATGCATGTTGCGGTACAACATATATTTTTTCAAGGGAAAGCGGTGATGGTGCCTGAACCATCCTGCCTGAGTTGAGATCGAACCACCCAAATACATATTTTAGTAATGTATTTTGTAGTTATATCTAAATATAGCAATAATTTATTTATGTTCATCATTGCTTCAAAATGTGTGCTCCATGATGCTCGCCTTTTTTTGTCTCCTTGGGATGGCTCCTTAATATCTGAGTCAGTTATCGTGAATTTGAATGAATTCGGCATGCGCTTCATATTGGTGGTGTATATCAATGGTTTTTACTTAGCGAACTTCGGAGTTCACATCAGTTTAAACTGGCATATGAAACTTAAGTTAGATTCATTCACCTCAGGGGGTGGAAAAACCTACAAAGTACAAATGCAGTTGACCGCATGATTCTAACTGCCGTAGTATTTTTATTATACCTTAGATACTCGTTTTCAGGGACGCCCTGTATGTGCACCAGTATATGCACCGAGCCGCCACTCCAGGGCAGGCAGATCGCCCCCCCCCCCCCCTACATCACCCCCTTCATCCGTATGTCGGTAACTGGACACTGGGCAACAAACAGTATCGCCGGTACTATAGAAACACAGAAAGCTGTGAAGTATACGTGTAGTTTTGAGCTGTACGACACGGCCGGAAACATCGCCTACAACAATGAAAGATGAAAGTCACTGAAAAGGTTAGCCAGCTGTAGGACTCGAACCCACATCTTCTGGATTTCTTAGGCAAATTGAGGCTTTGTATGTATTTGTGCCTTCTATGTTGTTCCAGCCTCAGAACATCAGTTCTTTCATGATCGCCTACAAGTTTTTATCTATGCCCCAATCGTGGCTCTCGCAGGTTGACCTTGAAGTAGGGATGGTAAGAAGAGACAAATGACGTGGAATTCACGGCATTGCTTATGCAGCGCACGTCAGGTGTATTTGAATTTAGAAGTAATGCAGAGCAAGTCCCGTACACTGATCAGATCATCTGCGGCCACTTCCGTCACTCGGCTACAGCATAAGCAAAAGCTCAGACAACTCCATCGCGGTCCATGAGGGAGCGAGGCACCAACGGCTGCAATGTATACAGGGTGTCCCAGAAAACGTGTCATTGAATTATAATTAAAAAACTACACCACCTAGAATCATGCGGTCAACGGCATTTGTTCTTACTAGGTTTTTGCCACCTCCTTATGTGAATGTCGTGTAACGTAAGTTTCATTATGTAAATTTTTGCGAACTGAAGTCGGAAATTTGCCAAGTAAAGGTCACGTTTTTACCCCACCAATGTGAAGAGCGTGTCCAGTTTACTCAAATTAATGATAATTGACAAGGACATTCAGGGGCTATTCCATCAGAAAAAATAGCCGAACATCATGCTCTACGGAGATAGCGCGTGACAAATTTTTCAGCACAATCCTTGTCAGTCCGACGAAAGGAGGTTGGAAACCCAACGAACACCTGCAACGCAGAAAGAGATAACACAGGTATGGCTTATCGCGTCCGACTTTCGCTGGGATCGCCATTTCCATCTCCCAATTTCAGGAACTGTCACTTTTTCTACTATCACTCTGTGGGCTGGTTTTGCAACTTCCTTTCGTCGGACTGAGAGCGATTGCGCTGAAAACGTGGTCGCGCGTTATGGTTCGGTGCTACGAAAAGCATGATCCCAAGCAGCACAATGTACTGAAAGTCGAGTGCAATAGGGGTGGCCGGGTAGGTGGAAGGCCTTGAACAGGCTCGCGAAACTAAAGAATATTGATAAGACGCATACCGTCCACCCCTATTGCACTCGACTTTCAGTACATTGCACTGCTTGGGATGTTCGGCTATTTTTTTCCGATGGGATAGCTGGTGAATATCACTGTCAATTATCGTGAACTTGGGTGAAATCGGCCCGTTCTTCGTACTGGTGGGGTAAAAAAGTGACCTTTACTTGGCAAATTTCCGAGTTCAGTTCGCAAAAATTTACATAATTAAACTTATGTTACACGACATTCACATCAGGAGGTGGCAAAAGCCTGGTAAGAACAAATGTCATTGACCGCATGATTCTAGATGCTGTAGTTTTTTTATTATAATTCAATGACACGTTTTCTGGGACACCCTGTAGAGGGAACAGTACGTAGTACGTGGCAGAATGATTGTACGAACAGGGGCGCGCAGTTTCAGAGTACTTCGAACGAAGCATCGGTCACTTTTGGACCCACAGAAAGGGCTCTCATTAATGCACTCTTCACTGTGATCCAGCCTTTCGAAGAGGCCACAAGTCTTCTGGGCACGGGCACCACAACTGTGAGGTAAGTGCTTCCGTTGCTGGTGTTATCGAAACAAATGCCCATCAGTGTGACAAATGAACATGGCTCAGTGGCTCATGAAATAACCGACATTTAATGTTAATCCAGAAAAACATTATGTATACTGCAGGATGAGCTTCCCGAAATCTCAGTACGGAGTTGCTTTTGATAAATACAGTAATGATGTTGAAGCGCACCGAAAGGAGGTCATGGACAATATCCATGGTCGAGCATTGAAGGTACACAACCTTTTTTATTTCATGTTAATGCCGCGAAGTAACCGTGGCTATGACAGGACAACAGGAAGCAGTGCGGGGGAAACGGAAACACTGAAGAAGCTCACACACCACGAGCACAAAATTTTCATAATGTGGAAAACCCCCGTTCAAGCAATACATGATTCCAATTGTGGCTTTCACATTTTGCAAGCATGGGTTTCACTATGTTAAACAGGCAACGCGCCTTTGAAAACTGTGGCACGAATGGCATGTCCATTGTACGAGCAGAGCTTGATGTACACACGAAAGAAACGAACATAGAAGTACGAATACAGGGTGATCATTTGGCGTACTTGAGCAGAAAGCTTGACCGTTTGCCTTTGTCATCTATTATTGCAGTAACAGGCATGACTATGCCTCCCATGAGTGTGTATTCAGGGCGGATATTTAATGCCACTGGAACAACTGTGACAGAGCGCAGGGACACATTAACAGCCACAATGTTGGTATGCTGATTCACGACTATCAATAGAATGTGGTTTCCAGAAGTCTATGCATCAAGTGCTCCAACGTAAAGAAGAGAAAGAAAAACGCATGATTCTGAAGGCAAGGCAGTCTTGTTAAGTGAAGGCAAACCCCTACCGCAACACATCTGTAAGAGCGAATGCTCAGATTGTAATTTTTACCTTCAAAGTTTGCAGTTGCAAAGTTTGCATTACATTGAGTGCACACTTCGTTTGAACTTTAACAAAGCCAGTCTTATCCCTGCTTGCTAATTTACTTTAAGCTGGGCGCAGTTTTGTTCTTTTCAGCAGGTGTATGGTCTTGCTGTCTTTTTGAAAGACTATACCTTGGTGACGTTGGGGTTATCCTACTTTGTTAGTCCTTGATACTGGAAGCTCTCATACTATTCAACTAGTCATGCTCACGTTCTTGAACAACATTTGTCATGTTGTTCTATAAAATTATAAATGTAGACTTCGCAGCAATTGACGAACCTTAACAGCAGCTGATAACAATAGGCATCGTTACTTAGGACTAAATACTTAAGCACACGGTACGTTATTCGCAGTTTAAATGTATTTCACACGACAGCCACCCAGGCTCATATTTTACCTGTTTACCCGATCGACGAGACAAACAGCATGTGCACACCTGAACTGTGGACGATCTGTGCTGTTTGTCGACAACGTGTGTGAAACAATATCCGATAGCAAGAATTTCTCATCTGTTGTGAATGATCCGGAAGAGTTTGAAGTCGAATCACACGAGTATACACGATCCAGGAGGAAAACACATAGGTTGCTTGTGACGCAACACACTTGTGTAACGCCTGCAGAGATCGCTAGGTGGCTCCAGTTATCGTTTCTTTCCCCAAATGCTTTCCAATCTATCACATGCTCAAATATACAGCAAGATTACAGCATAATAATCCAAAATGTGCCACCAATACGTGATGGAAAGTAATTCTTCTGACGGTGGAACATACAAAGCGACAAACACAAACAGAAGCCTCAGGGTACCTGGGGACATATACAGTTGCAATATGGCAGAAGTCGCAAAAACAAGACAGCCGCAGGATTTGATCCACGCACCCCTCGACTACCGATTGAGCGGTATACGAAAGGTGCAGTTCAATTCGCGCCGCTGTCTCACTTTTTCGACGACTGCCGTATTTCAACAGTACGTGACTGTTTTTTGAGTCCAAAACGCACGTTTGCGCTTTCGCGGTGGGGATAGACGCGCATGCGCAGTGTAGTGAAACCTCGGCGAACATTTTCGAATCTTGTGACCTTCTGTGATTTCGTACTACAAAATATTCGTGGCGTCCCCGTGGACAATTCAAACCCCGTCAGTTCAAAGCAACAGCGCGTCGTCTGTGCCAAAGAGTTTTTGGAGCTCTGTCAAGAGAACGAAGAAGAAATATTGAAGTCAATTGTCACAGGGGGTGAGACTATGGTGATCTACTGTGATCCCCTTTCGAAAAAGGAGTCGATGGAATGGCGCAAACCAGGAGAAGCACCCCCAAGAAAAGCCAAGGTCACAAAATCCACAAAGAAGATCATGGCAACAATATTTTGGGATTGTCACGGGATCCTCCTCATCGACTTCAAAGAGAGGAACACCACAGTGAATGCGACTTATTATGCTTCACTCCTGCACCGACTGCGAGACGCCATCAAGGAAAAGAGGCGCGGCAGGTTGAGTCGAGGTGTCCGGTTGCTCAAGGACAATGCCCCTGTCCACACGGCTTCTGTTGAAAAGGATGCACTGAAGGAGTGCGGCTTCGAAGAAATCCACTACCCACCCTACAGTCCAGACTTGGCACTGAGTGACTACTTCCTGTTCTCAAACTTCAAGAGGGATCTGTGAGGACGGAGATTTCAAAATGATAGTGAGGTGCAAGACGCAGTTTTCCAGCATTTTGCGGACAAAACTTCGGACTATTTTTACAGGGGTATAAGAATGCTGATTGAAAGGTGTCAAAAGTGCATCGAAGTTAAGGGTGACTATCTCGAAAAATGATACACTTGTTTCGTCTCTATCACTATTAAAAGATTGGTAGGGCCGGAAAATTATGGAACCACCCTCGTATATATATATATATATATATAAAATGAAACAAATAGCCGGAGCTCTTTGGCTGCACGTATAGCATATGTTTGTAACTCAAACGTCGCCATGCCAGTACTGGACAGCTGTTTCGGCCTTGTTGGGCCTCATCAACAGTACGCAGGCAGGCAACGTTTGAGTGGATGGCGTCAGAAGGTCACGTAACACCTGATTCCTCCCGTCAGGGTGAGATAACTCACTCACTGAAAGCCCAGTGCAAAGCCAGTGAAGTATAAAATGAAAGAAATAGCCGGAGCTCTTTGGCGTTTGAGTTACAAACATATGCTATACGTGCAGCCAAAGAGCTCCGGCTATTTTTTTTTTCCATTTTATACTTCACTGGCTTTGCACTGGGCTTTCAGTGAGTGAGTTATCTCACCCTGACGGGAGGAATCACGTGTTACGTGACCTTCTGACGCCATCCACTCAAACGTTGCCTGCCTGCGTACTGTTGGTGAGGCCCAACAAGGCCGAAACAGCTGTCCAGAACTGGCATGGCGACGTTTGAGTTACAAACATATGCTATACGTGCAGCCAAAGAGCTCCGGCTATTTTTTTCATTTTATACTTCACTGGCTTTGCACTGGGCTTTCAGTGAGTGAGTTATCTCACGCTGACGGGAGGAATCACGTGTTACGTGACCTTCTGACGCCATCCACTCAAACGTTGCCTGCCTGCGTACTGTTGATGAGGCCCAACAAGGCCGAAACAGATGTCCAGTACTGGCATGGCGACGTTTGAGTTACAAACAATATATATATATATACGCTACAAAATTTAGGTTCGAACGACCAGGATGTTGAATATAGATAGGGGAGAAAAGACACCAGAGACTGAAGTAGGGAGTAGGGGAAGTTATTTATTAAGCTGGCATTTAAACTAAGGGTCTGGGGAAGTCTACGTTTCGGCGGAAGCTCCGCCTTCTTCGGGACTGAGACGAAAATCTATGTACAAGGTCTTTTAAAAAGTTACAAAAGTGTCGTCACAGTTGGTACAATTCCACTGCGAGGCCGTCGTCAGTGAGTCATGTTCTCGAAGATTCCGGAAGGTTCCTGGGTCATCGGCCGGGGAGATTACGTGTCAGAGTCTTGGGTCGCGCTCGTTGAAAACCTGTTGTCCGGGGTGTTCTTAGAGTCATTGTGTCCAACTGTAAAGAAAAGAAGAAAAGAGGCAGCGGGCACTCCGAGGACATACAGAAAAAAAGTTATCCGGATATGCTTCTTACAGTTGATAGCACTCCTTTATCCTCATTTATTAGAGATTGGAATTTGTAGATCAAGTACGATTCGCGTTGCTCTCTGCAGCGATCGGATGTGAAATTTGACTCTAAAATAAAAAGTGCGACGTTATTAATGGAATGACCGGGTCGACTAAAATGGCGAGAAACCGGGAGGCTACCTTTTTTCAAAACATCTGATCGGTGGTTATTGAATCGAATCCTGAATGAATTTTTACTTTGACCTACATATTGCGCGGAGCATGTTGTACATTGAATGATATAAATAATGTTACTGGAGTTGCAGTCAAAGTCGCCATTGATTTTAAGGGAGAAGTCGGAGTTTGTACTCTTGACCGCTGCCGTGCTTTGCACTGATTTGCATATTTGGCATCTTTTACCATTGCATGGATGGCATCCCGCCGTAGGTGTTAATGGTTTGGGAACTTTGGAGTTGACTAGTCTATCTTGGAGGTTGCGGGCACGTCTGTAGGTAACTCGTGGCTTCTCGGCAAATATTTGTCGTGTCCGTTCAGATTGCAGAAGGATGCTATGGTGGCGGTGGAGGATACTGTTAATATTACCCGCGCCTGCACCAAAGGTAAGAACAAGGTTTACGCGGTCGCCCTTGGGTTCGTCGTTGCGTTTACCGAATAAGCTCCTCCGGTCTGTTTGTCGTGCTTTGGACAGGGCGTCTCTTACTAGACTGGGTGGAAAATTACGATTAACGAAGGTCTGCTCTAATTCCGCGAGGTTTTTGTTCAGAACATCGTCGTCCGAGCAGATCCTCCTGTATCGGAATGCCTGGCTATAAGGAATGGCGAGTTTAGTATGGCGCGGGTGGCAACTGTTAAAGGAAAGGTACTGCTGAGCATCAGTTGGCTTTCGGTACAGATCAGTGGAAAAGCCCTTCTCGGTTAAGGTTACTTTTACATCTAGGAAATTGACAGTCGTTGCCGAGAAGGAGTGGGTGAACTTCATGGCGGGGTGTACCAGGTTGAAATCGCGAATGAATCCTGTGAGATCTTCTTCTGAGTGTGGCCAAACCATGAATATGTCGTCCAAGAAGCGTTTGTATAGACTAGGTTTTTTGTCGCGCACGGCTAGAAATTTTTCCTCTAGTGCACCCATGAAAATATTTGCGTACGTTGGTGCGTACGTTGGTGGAACCAAGATGGCACCCACGTACGCAAATATTTTCATGAGTGCACTAGAGGAAATATTTCTAGCCGTGCGCGACAAAAAACCTAGTCTATACAAACGCTTCTTGGACGACATATTCATGGTTTGGCCACACTCCGAAGAAGATCTCACAGGATTCATTCGCGATTTCAACCTGGTACACCCCGCCATGAAGTTCACCCACTCCTTCTCGGCAACGACTGTCAATTTCCTAGATGTAAAAGTAACCTTAACCGAGAAGGGCTTTTCACTGATCTGTACCGAAAGCCAACTGATGCTCAGCAGTACCTTTCCTTTAACAGTTGCCACCCGCGCCATACTAAACTCGCCATTCCTTATAGCCAGGCACTCCGATACAGGAGGATCTGCTCGGACGACGATGTTCTGAACAAAAACCTCGCGGAATTAGAGCAGACCTTCGTTAATCGTAATTTTCCACCCAGTCTAGTAAGAGACGCCCTGTCCAAAGCACGACAAACAGACCGGAGGAGCTTATTCGGTAAACGCAACGACGAACCCAAGGGCGACCGCGTAAACCTTGTTCTTACCTTTGGTGCAGGCGCGGGTAATATTAACAGTATCCTCCACCGACACCATAGCATCCTTCTGCAATCTGAACGGACACGACAAATATTTGCCGAGAAGCCACGAGTTACCTACAGACGTGCCCGCAACCTCCAAGATAGACTAGTCAACTCCAAAGTTCCCAAACCATTAACACCTACGGCGGGATGCCATCCATGCAATGGTAAAAGATGCCAAATATGCAAATCAGTGCAAAGCACGGCAGCGGTCAAGAGTACAAACTCCGACTTCTCCCTTAAAATCAATGGCGACTTTGACTGCAACTCCAGTAACATTATTTATATCATTCAATGTACAACATGCTCCGCGCAATATGTAGGTCAAAGTAAAAATTCATTCAGGATTCGATTCAATAACCACCGATCAGATGTTTTGAAAAAAGGTAGCCTCCCGGTTTCTCGCCATTTTAGTCGACCCGGTCATTCCATTAATAACGTCGCACTTTTTATTTTAGAGTCAAATTTCACATCCGATCGCTGCAGAGAGCAACGCGAATCGTACTTGATCTACAAATTCCAATCTCTAATAAATGAGGATAAAGGAGTGCTATCAACTGTAAGAAGCATATCCGGATAACTTTTTTTCTGTATGTCCTCGGAGTGCCCGCTGCCTCTTTTCTTCTTTTCTTTACAGTTGGACACAATGACTCTAAGAACACCCCGGACAACAGGTTTTCAACGAGCGCGACCCAAGACTCTGACACGTAATCTCCCCGGTCGATGACCCAGGAACCTTCCGGAATCTTCCAGAACATGACTCACTGACGACGGCCTCGCAGTGGAATTGTACCAACTGTGACGACACTTTTGTAACTTTTTAAAAGACCTTGTACATAGATTTTCGTCTCAGTCCCGAAGAAGGCGGAGCTTCCGCCGAAACGTAGACTTCCCCAGACCCTTAGTTTAAATGCCAGCTTAATAAATAACTTCCCCTACTCCCTACTTCAGTCTCTGGTGTCTTTTCTCCCCTATCTATCTATATATATATATATATATATATATATATATATATAAAATGAGGGGGGAAAGCCATTAAAAGAAACAAGTGAATGACACTGGACGTGTTTGAAATTCAAAATTACAGATTAAGATGGCTTGTATGGCTTCACGCAGAGAAACATATGCGACAGCACTAGAGCACACGTGTTTCGCCGTGTTTGCGGCTCGTCAGCTCTGGGTAGCCGCGCATCGTTCGGAATTGGCAAACCAGGGGTCGCTCAGCTAGCGATATACACCTGGGAGGGTGACTGAGCACTCCTCAATGCCACTGTGCAAGCCAGTGAATTACAATGAGGGAAACAAGCCATTAAAAGAAACAAGTAAATGACACTAGACGTGTTTGAAATTCAAAATTACGGATTAAGATAGTTTCTATGGCTGCACGCAGAGAAACAGATAGTCATGGAACGATGCGACAGCACCAGAGGACACGTGTTTCGCCGTGTTTGCGGCTGGTCAGCTCTGGGTAGCTGCGCATCGTTCGGAATTGGCAAACCAGGGGTCGCTCAGCGAGCGATATACACCTGCGAGGGTGACTGAGCACTCCTCAATGCCACAGTGCAGGCCAGTGAATTATAATGAGGGGAAAAAGCTGACGAGCCGCAAACACGGCGAAACACGTGTCCTCTGGTGCTGTCGCATCGTTCCATGAGTATATATATATATATCCTTTTTCCGAGGTGAAATCAATTGTGATATAGCATATGTTGAAGGGCATTCCTTAGGAGGATATTAGTAAACTCCTCAGGCAATGTCAACTTTCAATAATTAACATCTTAATTATAAAACCTACGAAGTTGTCCCAATGAGAACATCTGGTCTCTTCGGTCACCTGATACAGGAGCCGTTCTCACAACAAAAATCCGTTCGATAGATCTCAAGCAAAAAAAATCGTGAAGGAACATCATTTTTTTTCTTTATTTTGGTCATTGCGCATCTTCAGGACGCGTCTTTCCTTCACCCCAGTGCGAGGGGGTGAAGGAGCACAGTGCCGCCTCATGCGTCGACGATGAGCTTTAACTTGCGGAAGCAAAACAAAAACAAATGTATCGGGTGAGTCTGTCGGAACTGCCCTCATCTTGGGTTGCATTTTCTGTTTTCTTTTAATCTTTTTCCAGGACTCAACAGTCGATAGTGAGCTCTGTCACCCTCTCATATTGGGGGGAAGGAAACACGCATCTCTAGAGATGCACAATGAACAAAATAAAGAAAAAATGGTGCTCTTTCACGAATTTTTTTGCGGAGGATCTATCGAACGGATTTTTGTTCTGAAAACGGCTCTGGTATTAGGTGACCGAAGAGATCAAGAGATCAATGGAACAACTTCGTAGCTTTTATAATTGAAAGGTTAATTATTGAAAGTTAATTAGGACATTGCCTTAGGAGTTTGCTAATGCCCTCCTAAGGAGTGCCCCTCATCATATACTACATTGCAAATGACTTCATCTCGAAAAAAGTGATATATATGTATTTTTTACGAAATCTGTTCACATTTAGCTGGGACACTCTGTATATCTCTCGCTTTAATCGTCGATCGGCTTTGCATGGCCACTGCTTCCTGCATGCCAATTTTATGTATTACAAATATATGTAGCATAATAAAAAGACGCATGCTGAAAACTTCCCCAGATGACTCCTTAACCTTTTAACGTTTAAAATGTTCATCTGTGTCTAGATATCATCCTCTTTCGTCCCGGCCCAAGCAGCACAATGTACCGAAGGTCGAGTGCAACAGGGGTGGACGGTATGTGTCTTATCAATGTTCTTTAGTTTCACCAGTTTGTTCAAGGCCTTCCACCTACTCGTCAACCCCTATTGCACTCGACTTTCAGTACATTGTGCTGCTTGGGCCGATGTTCGCGTTCTTCTCTGTGACCTTCGTATCTCTGTAACCAGTTCTATAGTAAAGATGCATTCATTCACATAATCCCCTTGCGCGCTCTAAGGCGTCAGACTGAAGGCGTCTTTTCTGTCCACCGGGACTTGACCTGCAATACATGAGCCCTTAACATTATATCCCTAACCGTTTAAATATCATGGTACTGATGAGGGTGATGGCAAGAAGAAGAACAGTCTCGATTCAAAATACCGGTGACTCTCGTCCTGAGGCATTTCTCTTTTGCATGTAGATAGTTTGAAAGTCGCATTTTTTTCGCATATGGGGAGACCAAGTCAGGCAACTGATCGCACTTGAGTAAAATTTCTACACAAGTTTATTCATAGAGATCTCTGTAGACGACGTTTTGATATGAGACCTAAAACTTATGAATGGGGCAAGAAGGAAGACGAGGAATATTTTCGTTTTGCGATGGAGTTTCGTGCTTGCTCAAAGAACGACGGAAAAGGAAACATGAACGAAGATACGTGCCGCTCGGCTCAGGAATTCCAGTGGAAGAACAACGCATCCCTTGCCATCCTTACTTGTGTGGCTACAATAACAATCGGCTACTTGGCAATAGGATGGTGGAAAGCAATCAACTCCAACCTCCTGTTTTCCATCGCCACTGTCCTGGTTGTGTCAGTCTTCTTAATAGGTGTGCATATATTAGAATCTGACAGTACCACGGACACAAACAAGTGTAACGCTGCACAGTGCAAGAAGGTTACGGACTCAGCCACTCCCTATCCTTGGCTTGGTAAGGGAGTTCGATCTGCAATTGATCAACATGGTAAGAGATCACCTTCACCTAAACTGTGTATGGACGGCGTTTCCTCTTCTAAAGCTCTACGTCTTGGGATCAGTCTAGAAATTATGGAGGACATTATAAATCCATTGCCTTTATCCGAACGTGAGTGTGAACGTGGTCCTTACAAACGAGCTGAACCTTGGAAGGACGTCATTCCTGCTGCCTCTGAAGAAGAACGACGGTCAGCTAGGGATGGAAGAAATCTCGATAATCCAGTAGCGGGAAATGTAGTAAAATGCTGCTCCTTGGAAATGACCAAAGAGGTGGTAATTGATATTAACGGCATGACGGGGAGAGACGAAACCACAGACAAGAAAACCGAAGAGGCCTTCAATAGAAAAGGGTTACTGCTCAACAACTTCCGCTCATTTTTCCGTTTTCTTTCTACCACTTCAGCGCTTCGTCAGGAACAACAAGACACACCTATCAGGACATCGACGGCCTCCCTGTCTTCGGCTGGTGCCTCCAGTTGCGATCAACCCAATTTAGGAGAATTAACGTGGACTGCCTGCGAGGCACTGGGAAATACAGTCACCAAGTGCAATCTTCTATCTCCAGATCATAGCATATCATCTATTACATTAAGAGCAACTAAAAGTTGCGATGGAAGATTGGAGGGCATTCAAGCAAACGCCTTCAGCGAAATAAACAGTGTCGACGGGTTATCGCAAAAGAAGGCCATTACGAAAGGTCACGTGGTGAGTCATGCACCAGCGCAAGGTTTCAATGTGGGTGAAAAACGTGCTAAAATCAGTTTATACGAATATGAAACAGAAAATTTAGCTGCAAAGGGAGAAGACGTTGAACAGTCACACACTTCGTCGAACGAGAATGGCATTGCTGACGGGAAACTAAAGGCTGGAAAAAAGTCGAAATGGAAGAGGTTGTGCAAGAGGTGATGTAAGTGATGGTGCTTTTAGTGTACCAGGCGTGATTGCACGAATGAAATTTAATAATAGAACGACTGTAATAAACATGATGCCACAATCATCGCAAAATTCTACTTACGATCATTCCTCGTCTTCATTTCCTAACCACGGCGTGGCTTATCAGTAGGTGATTGCTACATCAATAAAGTGGGTTCAACCGAACACAAATGCGTGTGTCAATTCACTTCGCCGTATCAAATTGAAAATATCACAGGACCAACAAGGATCGTCAAGGACCTGCTGAAGCACTTGACTTCAGTGGGCTCTCCCTTCCGCTAAGCTTATATGCGCAAACCAGCAAAATTAGAAAAAAAAATCCGGCTATATTGTTGGTTGTGGCCGGTAAGTCCTAAGAAGGTTCGTAATTCTGATTTTGTTAACGGACTCAGGAATTCCCTTTTTCACATGAAAGCCGCCATACTTTGGCATGGAAGGCGTCGCCTTCAGTTGGTTGTTTCACTCCGCTAACTTTGACTTCATCTTCCTAAATTATTCGATTTGCTTTCTTAACGTCGCGTACACTCTAGATCAGGTAACGCATATGTAACGGTTAAGTACCGCTTGGCCAAGAGGTACATTTTTAAAAAAATGTACCTCTTAAAATTAAGAGGTACACGCGCCCTCACATGCGGTAGATGTAACGGATAACGCGCAGCGATTTAGGCCTACCCGTCGGGGTGGTTCCCCTCCTCCACGATATATTAACAGCCCCAGGAAGCTACGCTGCACGATAAATATAACAAACAAATACCTTTATTCGAAAATTATATCCATTTCAGGATTGATGCTTGTCCATCGCGAGCGTGCATTGTTATGATGCACAAACGCCGAACACACGGGGCACACCGTATATGGATGAACGATGACCACTGCGTCTCTCCTTCAGCACTGCAGCTGCTCTGTGGTCACGCTTCTTTATCTCTTCCACACCTTTGGATAGCTGTTCTTCCCCAACTTCCGTTTCTTCCGCAGAACGTAACACCAACCACAGTAGACGATTGACTCACCCATTTGCGACATCGCTTGACCTAACCTATGACCGAAAATACAATGTAAAAAAATCCAACAACCGAAATAGCTTGCGTGAAAAACATGCCTACTTGCTTGTGTAATCCAGGCGTAAAATGCACTCTCGGCTCCTCTAATTCACGCATCAACGTTCGTGCATGAAGCACAAAGTTCGTTTTCTCCGTCCCTCAGTCGTTGTGTCCAGCATGCCGGTGATCAGGACCACTGGGAATCAGAGCGAAGACGAACGAAAATGCGTCGTGAAGACGAATAATTACTTCAGAGATATAATACGCACCTTAAATGACTTCAATCTTGAAAGCGTCGAACGAATTTCTTCGAAGACTCAGACTCGTCCTCGCTCCCCGACGTTTCAAAACAAACTGATTTGCAGCGGTTGCAAGAAACGAATTCTTCCCAAACATGCGATCCCTCACGGTCATGGGTTCTAGTTATTGCACTTCTTTGACAGAATGATAGTGCTCATCCATTACGGCACTGCTGCACAAGGGAATTTATAGACTGGTATTCGGAATCACACGAAATATTTTTGCAGCGCATGGATATCGTGAGAAGGCGTTCGTACTCATGCGCCGGAAACACGCGGTACACATGAGGTACAGCTGCTATAGATCGCGCTTAAAAGGTACCTAGCCGGTACGGATGGGTCTCGGAGCCCTTGTACCGTTTGAATTTCGCAGTGGTCGCGGACTGTACCTGCTGGTTGAGGACTGCACCTCATGTGTACCGCCTGGCCCAGGTGCGGGTCCTCTTTCATGCGGTACATATCGGGTGTCGGATTTAGAGTGTGCTATACAGGGTGTCCCAGCTTGGTGAGACTGGGAGGTACCTGGGTTCGAATCCCGGCCGGCCGGTGCCGGCTGTGCTGTCCTGGGTTTTCCTCAGACGCTTTCAGACATATGTCGGCACAGTTTCCCTAGAAGTCGGCCCAGGACGCACATTTCCCCAGGGCGTCAGTCGTGATTTTGCCCACATACGTGAGGCCGACAACGGCAAGCCCTTTCACCATCACCACCACCACCGGGTGTCCCAGCTCAATGGGAACATATTTGTTAAAAATATATGTATAACTTTATCCGAGATTAAATGAATTGCAATATACCATATGCTGAAGGGCACTCCTTAGGGGGGCATTAGCGAACTCCTGAGTCAATGTCTTCAATAATTAACTTTCTAATTATAAAAGCTACGAAGTTGTCCCAATGAAAGCATCTGTTCCTTTCGGTCACCTGATATCGCAGCAGTTTTCAGTACATAAAATTCCTGAAGGAACACCGTTTTTTTTCTTTCATTTGTTCATTGCACACCTTTGGAGACGCGTCTTCCCTTCACCCCCAATGTGAGAGGGTCAAGGAGCACAGTGCCGCCTGACGCGTCGAAGATGAGCTTTAACTTGCGGAAAGAAAACAAAAGGTACGTTCGATTAGGCCTGCACTCCTTGCACCAGTACCGGGTGCTAGTGAAGGCCTTCTGCTCTCCGCGAGTCTTAACACCGCTACGGATTGTAAGAACGCGTGTGACATTTCAATCACATGTGCATTGCTGCTTTTTAATTTCGAACACAATGAACTGTTCAACAATTGTGCAAACTGCCATGGAACTTGTGGATTCTAACAGGGAGGACGAAGAATTCGACGACCTGGTAATCCGTATACCGTGATAGCGTTGAATCTTCTGCGAACTGACAGGAACCGTGTACTAATGTACACCGAAACTGTAGTGAATTGTTATTTCGACTTGGAATTCAAACGTCTCTTCCGGCTCTCTCGGGATACGTTCGAGAATATTATTTGCCTTGTGTCGTCTGCTGCCATTGCCGCCATTACTCTGCACTAACGTTGAACTGACCCATGCGGGAGTGCAGAGTTTACTTACACTAGGGCTACACTTGGCGTGTACTGGTTTGAAACGAACGAGACAGTGCAGGGGGCGCTCGGCTGCACTGGCGAAACGAACGGGCGAGTGCAGCACCACCGGAACTGGTCCAGGCAGTACAGGCCTAATCGAACCTACCTAAAGGCAAATGTATCGGGTGACTCTATCGGAACTGGCCTTATCTTAGGTTGCATTTTCTGTTTTCTTTTAATCTTCTTCCCGGATGCAAAGATGCGATAGTGTGCTCTTTAGACCCTCTTACATTGAGGGCGAAGGAAAGACGCGTCTCCGAAGATGCGCAATAAACAAAATAAACTAATAAACGCTGTTCCTTCACTATTTTTTGCGAGCGATCTACGAAACGGAATTTTGTTCTGAAAACGGCTATGATATCAGGTGATCGAAGGGAACAAATGTTCTCATTGGGACAACTTCGTAACGTTTATAACATAACGTAACTTCTTTTATAACTTCGTTGTAATTAAAAAGTTAATTATTGAAAGTTAATTAAGACATTGTCCTAGGAGCTTGCTAATGCCCTCCTAAGGACTGCCCTTCAGCATGTGCTATATTGCAATTGATCTCATCTTGGGAAGAGTGATGCATCTATTACAAAAAAAATGTTCGCATTTATCTGGGACACCCTGTATACGCGCGTCATGCGTATATGTCAACGAAATATCCAATACATATTTTACTCTACGTCACTTGGTTGGTGTGTTGTCATTTATACGCCGCTTTACTATTACGTGGACTCAAGAGCCCGAAGCACGGAATGGCGGGCAGTTTCAGTTTGCATCAGCATCGTTTCCCTTGATTCGTAGAGCAGCTTCAAGATGGCAGTTAACCTGGTGTAGCGTGCGTGACATTTATTGAAAGATTGCTCAGGCATCCTGTTATCCAGGTGGGATTGGCCACGTCGCTACGAAACCACATTATCGCAGTTATCGCAATAATAAGTTAATAATAATAATATTAATTAAAGTCGTGGTGATAACAAGGGTGGCCTTATCTTGTGACAGGCCGCGCTGATAAACTGTCACGCGATGCGAAGGGGGGCGTTCCTGTCAGCTTTAAAAGACGTGTTAGCGACGGCATCGAGGCTCTTTCCTGACTATCAGCCAGGCCGAGCGGAGCTGGGGCTCTCTTTCTCTTGTAACTGGTACCTAATAAATGGCTTTTGTTTTGTTGAGTGCTTCTCGCCTATAGATGAGCGAACGCGGATGGCTCCGGGAGTGGGATTGCCTGCGATGCGGCAGGAAGGAAGATGTTCCCACAAAGTTAATAATATAATAATAATATAAGTTATCGCAAGCGTTAAAACGTGCCCCAACTCGTTACTTCAAACTTCCCCGCAAACTTTGCGTTGGCCAATGCAAACACCGATGGACACTTCGTTTGATAAAAAACAAACAAAGAAAACACCAGAATTATTCAGATGCTCTCTGGCTTTCCTGAGGTTAACACTAGACCCTTATGGTGTTTGTGATGTCTACATCAAAATTTTCTGGTGCGACACTGGTGCGATTCTGGTGCTGTCGAGCTGTCCTGATGTGCACACTACACTGGCGTGCCGTTTTTGATGTCCTCATCAGAGTATAACACCAGAATGGTAATGGTGCCTTCTAGTATGCTTTGTGTGAGCGCAAGACGGACCTACTGTTTTAGTGTGATCATTAGAGTGGACTGATGTGTTTCGCAGACACAAGACGTGCACGGTTACCGCGAAAAGCGCAATAGTAAGCGGAATAATAATTCGCATCACATTTTAAGTGTTTTGGGTGTGGAAATTTATACGTTTTTACAGCTTTCACTGGAGTTTTGAAACGAAACTTTACGCTCTCATTAACACATACGACAGCGGCAGCGCAGTCGGCATTAGTGGCTGTTTTGAACGGCAGCCATTCCAGGTAGAAAGATGAGGAGGAGGTGAGGAGCAACAGGGGGAGTGGGAGAAAACATGAGCCCCATCTCCAGCCCAAGCTTTGCCTTTTCTGTTCTTTTTGTTATCGTGACAACGAGAGTTGCGGTTTCGCGCAGTAGTATTCGCCGTTACGTATCGCAGCTCTGGCATGTCGGAGGTTGAGGAAGTTAGAGGCACGAGCCATGGTAGCATGGATCTCTGCTGAGTGACTGCTACAAGGAGAACTTTGTAGCCTTAGACACATGTCGGTAATGGTGCGATAGGCTGCATAAGCTGCTATGACTGAAGGGGGGCGGGGAATATATATTTATTCAAAGGAAAGGTCGCTGAACTGAACTCGCTATGACTGAACTGTAATTATGATCCCCCCATTATTTCCCAATACCCGCGTGCTCGGTTTGTACTACGGTTTGTACTACTTATCAGAGTATATCTAATACGTACCTCGCTATACTGGTAAGCATATTTTCGAATGGAAAGAGGTGAATGTGATAACAGTTCTACAAGTTAGTTGAACAGATGTAGCTTTTACAGGGATGGCTAAATTAAACTTCGTTGGAGTGTGCTTCGCATCACGTGGATTGTGATTACGTGTGGTGTGTGACGTGGACATTTGACATGAACTCAAGAAGAGAGAACGGAAAATATAACCGAAGAGCCGATCGAGTATGTTTATCTTAATTATAGCTGTATTGCATATGATGTATTGACGCTTGTAGAGGAAATGACATTGCACCGTTTCGTACTTTTATATTGTAGTGTGCATGCTTCTCCTAAATGTGTGCCATATATGGTAGCCATAATACGGACAGTTTTGATTCAGGTACTGTCTGTATCTGATTATGTTCAGTATACTGTATAGCAAGCAATTACCAGCGTGTCAACAGCTTGGGCACAATTGCAGTAGAAACACACTTTCGATACGTTGTTGTGTCGTTGACTGATTACATGAGTCGCAAACCCAACAGCTTTCAGTACGAAACAACCAGCACAACGTGTTGGTTGAATGTTGCATATTCATGCATGCATATCGCGAACCAGGATCTGATTCTCCACTGTTGAAGACTATGCTGTTTCACGGATTTGATCCTATGAGGAGCACTCCCCAGCACTCTCACGAGGCAGTAAAAGCCGCGCATGGTTGAGAGCGCTTAGAGCAGTACAATCAGGACAGTACAAAACACCGTGTTCATGTTCTGTTTGTGCGTGCTTGTGCTGTTTTGTATGCTTTTCAGTAACATTCTGAACTATGCATAAGTAGTACTTAATCATGTCGTAGGAGGCCAGAGCCGAAACTACAACATTGCCACCAGGGCAGCGCCACCGTCGTTCGCGTATTTTTCCCCTGTGCGCAGGGTTGTCCGCGCGCTTGTCGGCGAGGGGAGGGCTGCGGGCGCGCTTATCCTCTCACATTTTTCAGCATGGGCCACTTCTTTCGTCATTTTTCAATCTGTGCCGACTTCCCTCACAATTTCTTTCCGGCTACAAGAGGTGTGCAGTAGGCGGTTTACATGCAAAGGATAGCCATACACAAAAGTACAAGTGAAAATATATTGAAGTAATTAGTCTCAGGAATTATGTTATGACTCTGTGTGAAGGAGAAAAAACTTAGCCAAAAATCTGATGCAATAGCATTGAAGGGGTATCACAATTTTTTATTCGTGATAATCACGCAAGTTTTCAAATAAGCGGAAGGAGTAGCACATTTTAATCAAAGAATATATTTTTAATCAATACGATTACAACCAAAATTAAAAGTTTTATTATAAAAAGTCTAACATGAGCTCCCTAGCGGAGTTTTAATTACGAAGTTCTGTCAGATGTACGTAACTTCATGCACAACAGCTAACATTCCATTATGACACATTTAATCAAAGGAGATATTTTTAACCAATATGATTACAATCAAAATTAAAAGTTTTATTATAGAAAGTCTAACAATATTATACGTGACAACCATGGTGGAGCTTTAATTCCAAGTGTCGATAGATGTATGTAGTTAATTGTGGACAGCAGAGAACCTGGAAGACCATGGGACACGAATGACAAGAACACAAGAGGAAATAAAATCTATAACACTACATTTAACCAAAGAAGATATTGTTAATCAAAACAACAGAGGAGGAGAATAATCTATCATTTTAACTATCATAAAATCATCCTCATGACTTAATCTAGTCGAACCCCATACAATTTTTATTCTAAGAGACACTACAAACCTTACTTTGTTTTATGAATCCAACACAGAAAATATATTAAAAAATGAACTTCACCGCATAGCACGCTCCTAGCTAACAACCAGCTCTAATAATATCTGTCCTGATTTGTTGAAGACGGGAGGCGTACACCTGTTTTGTGACAGTTATGAACAATTTCGAGCGCAATAGGGAAGATAACTTGATTATTACAACATTACACAATTAATCAATTTCTTATTAAGTAAACAGCATAGACATACGGAAATAATCAGAAACAAAACGATCAACAGCTAATAGAGACCCAAAACCCATCACGTAAACAAGAGGTACACAAAGGATTAATAATTTAAAAAGAATCTATCAAAACGAGAAACATGCACGAATGAATAGCAGAGAAACAATTTGAACGTCACACCATCCACACGTAAACAATAGATACATGCAATAAAATAATGACAAGTACAATGAACAGCTAATAGAGAACCAAACAAATGCACCAAAGCAAACAAGAGGTACACAAAAGAAACTAATTGAAAAACGATCTATCAAAACGATAAATATGCACGGATTAATAGCAGAGAAACGCTTTGAACGATACATCTGACAACATGTAAACAACACACAGGAAAATAATAGCGAAACTAACTATCAAACATTACAAATTGAAATGGAAATAATATATCTTTTGAACTATCATAAAATCATCCTTGCGACCTAACAATATACAATTTTCATCCTACTCAGGCACTATAAACATTATACCTTGACAGAGGTATCCAAACACGCAGTACATCTATGCTTTACACAGTACAACCAGACTCGAGACCGGTGGGGTCACTCTCTCCCTCTATACACCCCAAAAGCAAAGAAACCGCATATCCTTTGTCAATCTATGGAGTGGGGAAACCCTCCCTCTTTTTCACATTCTTTCCTCCAAAGGGAAATATTCTTAGGACTGGTGTACAGAGACGAAACTTTTTATTGATCGCAAATGGACATTGGAATTATTCGATTCTCAAGAACACAATAAGAATTCTATCAAGAAACAATAGCGCGCAAAAAATCTAAGAATAGACTTTTATGTCAGTGCAAAGTGGTTTTAGAGAAACATTATCTAAGCAAATGAGAAATATTATCGGCGCAAACAATACTCAACCAAAACGAGAAACGCTGCATTTTAATGTATTTCAGATCTGACACAACTATTATGCATACATTATTCTCAACTCACAAAATATCAATCGAGTGAATACCTAAAGCAAAAAGAGAAAGTGAAATTTATTCAATGATAGAAACAATAATCATTCTAAAACGAGAATCAAATTTAATTACATCGTTTTATGATAACTTTGCAATAGTAACTTGTACACGCAGAAGTCGCAAACTACTCATCTAAAATGCAAATTAATGTGTTTACTACAACGAAAATCAACGCACACAACTTAGAAATACTTTCCCAATTAGTAGAATATTTTTATTAATATCAATCGAGCAATCATCTGAAGCAAACTCAAAGCAGTAATTAATTTAGGGAAACATTTTCTGACCACGCGCGCAAATACATCACAGAAACACGTCTTTTTCATTCAGGACCCAATAGTGGATTCGAATTTAGAGGGGGAATCTGCTAGCCATAAAGTTCCCATACACTTACGTTAAGGTTACGCCCGCAGCGAGTAGGGGAATTCCTGGGGAAAAAATCCTGTTGTCACGACAGAAATTTATGTCGTGTTTTTCGATCGCGTGGCTTGGGAAATTTTGGAGTTCAGTTAAAGAAATTCAATTTCTTTTAATTAAAATCAAATGAAAATATTTCGAAAGATGGCAAATTCAGTTGCCACACAAATGCCGTTTACCCCGTATTTTCCCGTCGCCCCGTTTTTTTTAGAAAGTCCGAATGACACGTCTTTTGAAACACCACAAAACAACAACACACATGTAAGAAAGGGTGTACAGTTTTGTCATTGAAAATTTAAACAAGAATCTTTGGTGGTGTAGTTTGCGTTTTGTTTCATTATGAGCTAAAATCTTCTAAAATTAAAGTATGTCCTTCCCATTTGTAGTGCCTCATATTGATACGTGACGAAGTGTGGGTGCCGCGCGGCTTAGCGCGCGAAGATTCATTCTCTCGGTTGCCCGGCTTCCGGCTGCTCATTAAAGCTTGTTGTTCCTTTATCCTACCTATCCTAGAACTCCGTGACATAATGAATAGACTCATAGTTTTTCAGTATGGCCAATGAAAAAACCTCGGGTACATTCTGTGAATTGGAGCTACGTTTATGTGTGCTGCTTTGGTTAAGTTTGCAAAAGGAATATTTACTTATTATAATTACGTATCTTATGCGTAGTGCTCATCTTCATTGGTTAAACATTTCTGATGACAGTTGTGTGATTCGATCCTCCCAAAATCTTATTGGAACTATGTGCCGCATGTTATGATGATTAGAATTGTAGACTGCGCATCAATTGATAATAGATTCCTTTCAATATAGTATTGTCGACTGTCCAATCGTTTGAGAAAATATATACACTGTGCAATTTAATTCATACAATAAGCTTTCGCAAAATATTAGTGATCCTCTTTTGTAAACAAAGATTGACGTAACATGCCTCTGAATTTCTATTAGCGATTCTTCTACAATTCTTTCCTTCGGGTGTCGGTGTTGTACAGAGTTTGGTCGTGTAAAACCTCTTTGATTGCCAGTGCTGATTCCATGCGAACATCCTTGTACGTAGTGTGGAATAAACGTCTCCTTAGCAATCTTCAATCTAATCATAAGCTGTTTTCGTTGCAATGTGTAGAATACATTACAGTGATGACAAAGAATACAATTATTATTTCAATTATACACTTGCTTATTTTGATAAATTACAGTTCTCTTCCAAACTCTGAAGTTTTCGTTTGTTGTCTTGATTGATGAATTCCGAAGGCATCAAGTAGTTTATTCTGATTATTGGGCGCTTGAAACCAGCGTTGATTAACGCAGGTGATATGTTGTCGCCGTCTTTGTATTGCTTCAAGAACTTGCACTTTGTCGCGATGAACTTCCACATTGATGTTTTCTTTCTTTGTATGAAGATTCCTGAATGGCGTACAAGATAGTATTAGATGAAAATCGTCCGGTGGTCCACCGCAATTGATATATTTGTTGAGTTTCAATAAGTGATGATACATCAGACCTTGCACGGCAATGTTGAACTTCTGTTCATTCGACATCATTGACCGGTAGAATAAAATAAAATGTGTAGAGGCTCAATTGGAATATATCACGTGATAAGATTTTTATGTACTTTCCATTTCAACCATTAGGTGTAATTTCAACAAATCCGTAATGAATCGTGCGATATAGACTGCTTGTATATGGTAACTTGATCTGATTGCTTTCTTGATTAATGCAATGCCCATTGCAATGATTACAATTACGTTTGGTCTACTCTATTTCAATTCTTCGTTGACAAACCTCAAAAACTCCACCATCAATCCCAGTGGTCCTTCCGATGTTGACGTGCAAATATTTTTATTACTATTGTAGATTCGGAATACAGGTTCTCGCATCTTGAATTCCATAATTTGCACCATATCTCCGAATACGACCATGTGTAGGACGTATCGAAATGCAGCGATAATTGAATCGTTTCTCCTCCTTTTCGAAGCAGCTTTTTAGCAGGTCTTCCCATGACCTATGGTAGCGAGTACAAAATACATCCATCTCTTCAATGTATAGCAATTGTCTGTTCTGTTTTGTAGTGTGCCTCGACACTTAATTAAATCATATCGGTGCTAATTTTATTTATTAAAAATTTATTATGTTATCGCGTTTAGAATGTTCCGCCTGTCGTGAGAATTATGAAAGTCAATTTACAAAAAAAGATGTGGTGAGTAAGAACAACGTGTGCTTTCAATGATTCTACGTACAAGACCACGCTAGCAACCTCCCTTCACTAACTTGACTTGCAGGAGCGTGTTTATGGTTTTCAACTACACATTGTGTACCAAGACCATTGTAGAATTCCCCTACTCCCTGAGGGCGTAACCTCTTGTTTACGTGATGGGTTTTGGTTCTCTATTAGCTGTTGATAGTTTTGTTTCTCATTATTTCCGTATGTCTATGCTGTTTACTTAATAAGAAATTGATTAGTTGTGTAATGTTGGAATAATCAACTTATCTTCCCTATTGCGCTCGAAAATGTTCATAACTGTCACAAAACAGGTGTACGCCTCCCGTCTTCAACAAATCAGGGCAGATATTATTAGAGCTGGTTGTTGGCTAGGAGTTCATTTTTTAATATATTTTCTGTGTTGGATTCATAAAACAAAGTAACGGTTGTAGCGTCTCTTAGAATGGAAATTGTATGGGGTTCGACTAGATTAAGTCATGAGGATGATTTTATGATAGTTAAATTCTCCTCCTCTGTTGTTTTGATTAACAATACCTTCTTTGGTTAAACGTAGTGTTATAGATTTTATTTCCTCTTGTGTTCTTGTCATTCGTGTCCCATGGTCTTCCAGGTTCTCTGCTGTCCACAATTAACTACATACATCTATCGACACTTGGAATTAAAGTTTCACTATAGTTGTCACGTATAATAATGTTAGACGTTTTATAATAAAACTTTTAATATTGATTGTAATCATATTGGTTAAAAATATCTTCTTTGGTTAAATGTGTCATAATGGAATATTAGCTGTTGTGCATGAAGTTACGTACATCTGACAGAACTTTCTAATTAAAACTCCGCTAGGGTGCTCATGTTAGACTTTTTATAATAAAACTTTTAATTTTGATTGTAATCGTATTGATTAAATATCTTCTTTGATTAAAATGTGCTACTCCTTCTGCTTATTTGAAAACTTGCGTGATTATCACGAATAAAAAATTGTGATACCCCTTCAATGCTATTGCATCAGATTTTTGGCTAAGTTTATTCTCCTTCACACAGAGTCATAACATAATTACTGAGACTAATGACTTTAATAAATATATTTTCACTTGTACTTTTGTGTATGGCTATCCTTTGCATGTAAACCGCCTACTGCACACCTTTGTTAACTGGAAAAAATTGTGAGGGAAGTCGGCACAGATTGAAAAATGACGAAAGAAGTTGGCCCACGCTGAAAAATATGAGAGGGTAAGCGCGCCCGCAGCCCTCCCCCCGCCGACAAGCGCGCGGACAACCCTCCGCACAGGGGAGAAATACGCGAACGACGGTGGCGCTACCCTGGTGGCAATGCTGTAGTTTCTCCTCTGGCCTCCTACGACATGACTAAGTACTACTTGCATAGCTTTTAGTGTCTTGTGTGGGTACTGCAGAACCAAGCACTTCACGGTATCGAGTGTACGGGACAACATAATTTTCAACAGTGGAGGCTCATAAAACACCAGTGATTCTGGCAGATAAAATACGTTAGGACACCAGGGAATTACGGTCAAAGAAGAGAACACCAGAAATGTCCCAAATGGTGGAGGAAGGCAAAAGGGAGCTGGTCCTTCAGATGTTGCAGAAGGGTCCGTGATAACGCATCCGCCCGCGGGTGGGCCGTGTGCTGGAATGGCGCGTCCTATAAAACGCAAGTAGAGGTAGTGTCGTTTGCGGCACTACTAACGGGAAGATTTTTTGCCCTAAAATCACAGCCACTAAAAGCTCCACAATGATTCTGGTGCATTTAAATTACGCACGTTAATACGTTACGTACGTTATGCAGTATTCACCAACTTACTTAAACCATTGCTTTAGTGACGTCGGGTTTAAATCGATCACGTGAGACTTTCGTTCGCCAATCCTAGATCACCACCTGCTGCTCTGAAGCTTATGGCACCGCACATGGCGAGCTTCCTGCACGGCGCATGCCCATTTCACCAGAGTCTGCCAGAAGCGAAGGAGGCCGGTAGGCCTAATCCCCGGTTAACGAAGAATTTTTCATGAAATCTTGGGTAAGTTCTGATTGACATAGTTACTAGAAGCGCCCAGGACACGGATTTTATCACAATGGGACGAATATTTGCCTCGAATATTCGATTTCGATCATCCACCTAAGCTACTTAAACTGGTGGTTTTAGCCCCATGTATTTGAATGGGACGTATTTTAAACTAGGGGAGGGGCTAGTTTAACGTCGGTCTAAGTACGGTGCAGCTACTGTGAACAAAAAACTATCGTTGAGTGGTTGCGGTGGGTGATGTTGCACTAATTTGAAGTTAAATAGTAAAAATTAAGGAGAATCGTTTTAAATGCACGGTTAGTAAAGAAAGCGGCGTAACGCTTGACTCAGGGCACGAAATGCGGCACTTGTTTCAAGGCGCTACTGCGTGCTTGGCAAACGGAAAAAAACTCAGTGAAACTGTGGTCAAAGCGAGTCACATCGACATGTGCCGCTGGACAAAATCCATATACCAATTCAAGGAACCGAGAGAGCATGCGGATGGCCGGACGTCAACGTGCATCTTCAAAAACAAAGTATAAGTAGCGCTGGCGCTTATTATGAGTGTCATCTCCTGTGATACACACTGTAAACGCCCCCGTCATTGTGCAGTAAGAGTAATGACATGCTAGATGGTTGTTGCGACCCCCGATGGAAAAATTGAGGGGCGTTATCCACTTGCAATGTTTATCAACCATCCCGGTATCTCTTCCTGGCATCATCTCTTCGCAGCGTGTCTGATCTCCAGGCAGATTTAACGGTGCAATAGGACTGATCATAATGTGCATTATTGTCTTGCAGCTGTTGTGTGGATACTACAAGGCATGGAAATATTGCATTTTGTTGCACTACACTGAACACAAAATTTGAGCAGATTTTCCGTTCCCAGATTATGCAAATATCGGAACATACGCGAACGAGGTCCCCATTTCCCCTGGATTCACATGCAAGCATAGATGAAACTGAAATGTGTCCCTCACTTATTTCAGCATGCCACAGCAGAACAGACCAATGAAGAACAGTTCTTCAGGTATCGTGTTATAACTGCTACATTAGAACACATTCAAAGAGACAGCTGCTTACTTCTGTATTGATTTATCATCAGGTAACAGCAGATATACTTTTGGAGGGCTGCTTCTGGAAAAGACACTACACAGCAATGTGCTAAAGGAGGCTGCAAACGTTTTGAAAGCATCATTACTTTTCGAGGTTTACTATTGCAGGTACATAACCATGACCGATCACCGACACTTTTTGTGCATTGTATAAGCAGATATTCTGGAGGTCCTTTCTCGAAACTTATCTGTTATGAACTCATTTATCACAACAACTTTGTATTCGTCAGCCTTTTGTTTATATTCGGACAATAAAGGCTATTACGTAGTTCCACAAGGATTACTTTTTTCATAGAAGCGTGCACTCTCAATATCCTGCTCAATTAGTTGACCAGGTCACATGAGAACATAGGTGAGCAACGCCGCACAAGGAAAAAACCTTGCGACATTCCACATGCTGACTCCACAAATATATCTGAGGTGTCGTACTGCAATAGAGTTGAATTGCACAAGAAAAAAGGGCAATGCGTACAGAAACTTTGAAGCTCCCATTGCACCATGCTTAAAGTTAGATCAACTGCAGTTACTGCATATAGCACCTTACAGATGAATATAACAAAACATAGGTTATAGACACAGAAATAGGTTATAGACAATTATAATAGGAGTCAGGTGGTACATCTATTATTTTACAGCTATTGTTATAGTATTGCATCATAACAGAGGCGGAGAGTTTTCATTTTCCCGGAGGGGGCAAGGGCGCACCGCGAAGTAAGTACTCTGGCGGGGGGGGGATATGTTTATTAAGAAAAAAAAAAGAAAGGAAAGGTAAGCCAGATGGCTTGTTATTCCAACAAAAAAGTGAAAGGGAGAAGTCAAAAAAGCAAAGAAAATAAGAAAACAGAAAAAGGAAAGAAAAGGAAAAGAAAAATGAAGAACACAAAACTAAAGCTGAAGAATCACGCACTCTGGCGGGATCCTATGGTGTATGCGGAACTGGTATAGAAATAAGAGGAAGGAAGAACAGAAAAAAACAACACAAAAGAAAAAAACAGAGAGAACGTAAACAGTGAAGATGTGCACAACTGGAGGCATTACGCCTTTGAAAACTGAGTGCAAAAGGAGCAAAATGCATTGAATCCTCGGTGTTTGACCCGAAATGCGCGCAATATAATGAATATGGTCAATGAAATGGAGCAGCGGGAGTTGTCAGTCTCTTAGCGGGACTTCCCGGGGGAGGCGGCGCCCCCCCTAGTTCCTGCTCCGGGGGGGCAAGGGCCCCCGCGCCCCCCCGTAGTCGGCGCCTATGCATCATAATCTATTTTTCTGAAGGTCTCTTCTGACCTTCTTTAGTCTTGACTCACTAGCATTTAAGGGTAAACACGTTATAATCGGTGTCATATATAGGTCACTCCAATGTTGCGTGACTGACTTTCTTCTGAAACTAGACGAAGTCCTTAGTGGTCTCCTTCGCTCCCAATACAACATTATAATAATGGGCGACATTAACATCAATATTCTGCAACATAGTCAGTCCATCGAGTACTTGCATACTTTGCTTGCGAATGGCATGGATCAGTGGATCCGAGAGCTCACTCGGACTCCGGCACACGGCGGCGGCACCCTAATAAATCATATCATATCGAATTTAAATGTAGCTATTTTCAAAGCTGGGGTAACACCGTGCGATATGACGGACCATGATATCGTCTTTGCGGTCGGATTTTTACCGTCTCATGTTATCACACAACAAGTGACTCGTACCCAATTCTGCGACCTTGATATAGCAATAACATATCTGGGTGGCGTGGATTGGTCTTTCGTAAACACTGACATATCCGCCGTGGACAAATCTAGTAAATTCAACAAAGTCCTCCTCGAATGTGTTGATTTATCATCAAGAAACATTTTTCAATCTCGGAGACAGATAAGACGAAGACCGTGGATTACGACTGCCCTGTTGCGATCTATAAACCATCGTGCTAATATGTATCAAAAGGTCCGCAATATTCCTGATAACTTGAAATTAAAAGAACGGTACATAAAATATCGGAACCTGACGACGAACTCATTACGCATGTCAGTGAGAAACTATTTTCAATAAAAATTTTCTGGCGTGTTTGGAAATCCACGGCAATCGTGGAATCTTGTTAATACTGCAGTGGGGAGGGGGAAGCCAACTTCTCCTGTTTTAAACATAACTGATGACATCGGAACCAAAGGTACTAATCAGAAAGCTATGTGAAATATATTGAACAAACATTTCTTAAGTGTTGTTTCACCAATAGTTGCTGGCAATAATGAAAAGAATGACAATATTTTGCCATCTCAAAACGAATACACGTATTTCTTTTCACCTTCTTATCCTGGCGAAGTAGAATCAGTCATTGGGAGACTAAAACACTCCGCAGCTGTGGGGTAACACAAGATATCTGTTTCCTTTCTCAAGAATACTGTATACTTCATATCTGAACCATTGTCATGTATCTTTAATGAATTGATAAGTGAAGGCTGTTTTCCTGATGAATTAAGAATTGCCAAGGTCTGCCCTACTTTTAAAAAAAGGTAGTAGGGTACAAGCGGAGAATTCCAGGGTAATATTTATCTTGCCCGCACTCGCCAAAACATTTGAACGATTATTCTCAAGCAGACCTGAGGACTTTTTTCAGAAACACAATCTATTATCAGACTTTCAGTTTAGACTCAGTAGAAACAAATCGACGGAATTGGCTGCCATCTCTATTAGTGAACTGATTAAACACAACGTAGAATCAAAATTGTTAACCATGGGAGTTTTTGTTGACCTTAAAAAGCGTTCGACTCTATAGATCACTCGTTATTATGCATAAAATTGGAACGCTATGGGGTACGTGGCGTAGCTCTCAGTTTAATACGCAACTACTTACTCTATCGAAGACACTTTGTACAACTCGGAGAAACGTCTTCATTTCTTGGGTCCAATTCTACTGGTGTTCCACAAGGTTCCATTTTGGGAGCGTTTTTATTTTTTTGTTTACATAAACGACTTGGCTTCATACCTTAACTCTCAAACAGTCCTGTATGCAGATGACACATGTTTCTTTTTTGAGAGTCATGACGTTGTGTACTTGTATGGAAAAGCTAATAGCGTTCTTTTAAGGCTAAACACCTGGTTAACCTACAGTCAACTTGTTGTCAGTCCAACCAAATCATCCCATGTCGTATTTAAGCCATCACAAGTGCGCATTCGACTACATGACACATCTCTGGCCCTTCGTGCACATATCATTGAAACGCGTTCGTCAGTTAAACTGTTAGGCTTGGTGTTTGACGAACACCTCTCATGGTATGAGCATATTTAGCTCATCTGTCAAAAAATATATTAAGGTATATGTGCTATTGTCAATCTTAGATATCTGCTTCCCTTATCAGTTCTCACAACGGTATATATGTCACACATTCAGAGTTATATATCTTATGGCATCGAATGTTATGCTTTCACATACACGTCCACGACAGGTCCAGTGCACATAGCCCAGAATAAGGCGCTGCGTGCCATGTCATCGCTATCGCCTCAAGAAAGTGTCTCATTTGCATAACACCTTTTCAATATACCGTCGGTGCAGGTTTTTGCTGTTGCGTAAATTGTGTGTAACTGTTTTTAAACTGCGGCACAGTTTAATTTCTGTACCGTTTGTAAGTTTACAGGACAAGTCCTGCGCAATCTCATTAAGGAACTTAGGACTATCTGTCTTAACTTTGCCTAGTATTCGAACCAACTATGGCTACTTTTCGTTCCAGTATTTACAGACCAAAGTTTGGAACTCGCTTCCACCTTATATTCATACTTGTAATTCGTTACTTGTGCTCAAGAAAATGATTCATGACTATTACATGGGTGAAAGCGTTGTGTAATTATCGTTTGTGGTTTAGATGCCAGGAGCTGACCCTCCATGTTGTTGATATTTATGATTCTTTTTCCTTTTTCCTTGATCGAAAAGTCCTGCCCTGTATGAGACATGTGTAATATTAATGAATATTTTTTCTTTCGTGTTTTCAGCGATCACTGTCGTGTGTCAGCTTGAGTTGTATGTATATAATACTCGATCAATTCCACGCCTACGGCGTTTGATCCTTCTGACTCGTGCCGTATATTATATTGGTTTCTTTGTCTCGACTTGTATGGTACTTTTGGAGAAGCTGTAAAATAAAATATGTGAACTGAACGAAACTGAACTGAACATGCAACATCAAAATGGAAGTGCGGTTTTGCCATATTGTAGCATGAACGCATAGACAAATTGTACATGGTCACATGACAGTTCTCAACTACTTAAAAGAAAGTTAGCTTGCGTTAACATGGGTACATATTTCTCCAGCCAGTGCAGCCGTTTATATCCACACTGAGCACACGAGCACGTGGAAGAACATGCACCCATGTTAACAGTAGCTATCGTGCTTTTACGTTATTGACAGCTGCCGTGTGACCGCATAGCTTTTCTGTGCTCATGTGTTCAGTGTGCATACTGACGACAGCAGTAAAGCAGGGTAAACAAGCACCCATGTTACACTAGCTCTCCTTCTTTTACGTTCTTGATAGCTGTCATATGGCCACAGAGTTTATCCATGTGCTCATGTGTTCAGTGTGAATATAGCGCTAAACAAAATAAATGCGTCTCCTGAAGCTCAAGGCTTTTCTTTAAACCAAAAATGTATGCATACTGTTCTGCATCATTTTGTGAGTAGGACTGTTAAAAATTACTCGACGACACTGCAGCTTTACGCTGGTGTGATTACCAATATGATGCACCAATATCCTTCCAATATGCATATGTGCAGTACATCACTGTACTTTAAATTATGTTACAACTTGTTCTCCTTGCACAGGCTCAGGTGCATGTAAGTATCCGCGGTTTTTGCTGTATGACATGTCCTGTACATTGGTATTCTCATTTCACACCAGCTCTCCTCTGCCTTGACTTGCACTCCACCCCTAACTGTACAGCAGTGAGTGGAGGATGAACAGATTATGGGCATACTACTGTCACAAAGTTCTGATGTAACTAAGAATGTGTCACCAGCATCATGACAAATGATTCTAACATCTATGGATATGTCATTCGAAACAGTACCTGAATGCTGGTGCAATACGAGACACCATGATATATATTTACTGCTGGAAAGCTTCCTTCCTTCACATCATCACCAGGAAAATATGTGCCATCTCGTGCATACTGCTTTCACTGCATGGCAGCAAATGCCTGCGACGCATGATTGTACATATATGTGTCACACGTGGTTGTTTATTTTGTTTCAGGTGAGCAGTTCTTCAACGCTATATGTGAAGAAAATGTATAGCTACACAAAATGTGGCTGGCATTAGCTTAGGCTTATGGCATGCCATACCAGCCCCTAAAAAAATCATGTCTGTGTAAGAGCTCCACCATAGGTTCACAAATCTTGTGGTTGTGTGTGTGAAATTTTTAATCTCTTTCTAGTAGGAAATTCCCACTACATCTGTTTCTTCTTAGAACCCCCCTCTCCCCCTGCATTTTCTATGGCACCCTTAGGGGTGCTAAAGTTCAGTAAAGTGAACCGAAATAATTACATGCTCTTCTTCTGTGCCAACGTAATGCATATGCCCAAAATCTGTGAAACTGTTGCTTTGGGTGCTGGTATCTTGCAAGCCATCTCCCATGTGCCATGTATTAATTTCCAGAAGTTGCCTGAATACAGTGCATGTTCATCACCCGTTACTGAACTTAGGTGGTTAGTCATGCAGAGGCATCTATATTATTTTACTACGAATTCAGCATTGTGTCCCACACATCTGCTCCCAGACTTTGTCCTTGATGATGGAGTGCACCGCGCTCACTACATTAAACTCTCCAGTTGCATAGACTTGTGCTGACACAACTGGATCAATATGCCGGGTTCTGCAAAGTGACAACTACCAATGTGGCTAAAAAACAACTGAAAATGTGGAAGAAAGATATACAATCATGTAAATTTCCATAAAAGTAATAGAGCACATTTTAGCTAAGATGGACCTGATTTCAAGTTGCATTCTTTTCTTTCTATGACCTTATTGGCATTATGTCCATTTTTCCACTGCAGACATCCTCTTACGGTATGGTATAGATCAATACAGAAAGCGAGTAGACAATGATCAGTGCTCCTGCTTGCTGTGGCACTGAGATTTCATTCTAGAACGAGCGCCTCTAGGTGTGCATTGCTGTGATATTCCACTGTGTTGTTTCTAAAGAAATAACACAATCTCTCAGTACAAAGGTGTACAGTCAAACTGCATAACCATACAGTGCCGAAATGCAGCCTGTGCAATAATTTTTCATAGCTTAATCATCGGTGCAAACAACGAAAATTAGTCGAAGCTGGCCAGAAAGACGGACGATACAAACATGTAAGGCTCAAACGTCCAGTTGAGTTACTTAAATTATCGTCCCTAATTCGGGATGCCTGCAATCCAGTAAAGCATGGACAACTGGGAATAGTCTGGGAATTGCATCACTGGAAAACTAAAAAAATGTCAAAGTGGGGAAGAGATGCTGAAGTAAAAATTCTCTAAATAAGTTTACACAATTGTACAATGGCAATTATCTTTGTCATGGCATCACAGAGGCCTGTTATGTCATTTCTCAGTCAAAGTTGAGTGATCTGTGTCAGAGTGAAGTGATAACCAACTGCATCACTATGGAAATGCTTTCTGAACAAGAACCCTAAATTTAAAAAAAACTGTATAAGCAGTGATTTCGAAGATCGCAGTGCATGATGCGGTCGTCCGTGTTGTCGTTCTTCTGTCCGCGTCTTTTTGTTGTCATCATGAATCATGAATTTGTATCAACTACCGCGCCTTCACACGCTTGTTTAGTGCATGCTATGCTGTTGGCAGCCGTATTATAGCATGGCATGAGCTGTGGGGAGTTTTTATGCATTGGTGGTGGTGGTCGTTTGGCATATAATGGTGCGATGATAATGAAGTAAAATTGCTTACAATGCCAGTCATGGAGTCGAGAGAGAACTTTTAGATACGAAATAGAGGATAGACAGGATACATAGATAGGAAAAATAGATAAGTCCCCCCCCCCCCCAGGTATCTAAAGTCTTTCGGTAAGAATATATGGCTTTCAACAAATAAGCGCAATGCAATTATTGAACAAAATATCAGCACAGGCTTGTTTGTAGCTGACGTTGCAGCTGTTGTTGTGTGTGCTTTCTTTGGTCCATTCCTGTTTGCTCCATCCTTGAAACACCACTATTGAAACCGGTATAAGATATCCTTCTTTATGATATCTTTGGTTCATTCTAACATCTATAGTTTGTGTACATGGTCTCAATAAACTGCAAATCCTGAATGGCTCGGATGCAGTGTAATGGCATTAAAATGTGGCCGTTTATTTTAGCAATTATTAAGTCTGTGATGTCAAGTGCATCATAGCAGATGACAAGTAAGGACAAATATATACATTAGACATGTTCCCGTTTTGTGAAATTTCAGCAGAGCAAGAGACAGTCCAACGTAATGATGAATCTTTGCTAGCTGAACAGAACAATCAATTTAGTGCTTAATGATTTGTACAATAATCTTATATACTGAAATTCAGAAATAAAAAGAGGTCAGCAGAGGTAAGCACAGCACCTCACTGTCACGACACTGGCAACCTCCACGCTCACTGGCAGGGACGCCCTAGGTAACATAACGAAAACAGCGCTAAACAAACAGAGAAAAACACACACACACGGGACGAAGACGTAAACAAGGCAGCACCCTGAGTACTTTTCCGTATAAGTCGCACTCCAAAGAAACAAAGCCAGCAAAGAGATACTCAATGCGTTGCAGATCCTGTAACAGGCTGAAAATACCACGCCGACATCTTAAAACTATAATACCGTAAAAGTTATGCGTGTGGGAGTGACGTGCAGGATAAGGCCACCCTTGCATGAATGTTCTTTCTGTTTACATAGCCTACAGTGATCAATCACTTGCACACACGTTGCAAACATGACATCAGTCTCGAAAGCGTATAAAAGACGCTGCTGGAATGCCCCATCAATCGAGAGGCTAGCTTGATCGTTGCAGTTCATCACGGAGATCGCACAACAGACGAAAAAAAGCGATGGTCGATGCGGATGAAGTTATTATAAACGCAGCCACTATCGACGACCGAACACCGACAAAATCGCAACGTTCACCTGCGCGAGGATAAGTACTGCTGCCTTTCAAATAACACGGCAAACGCTCTCTATGTACACTTTTTTAGAGACCATATCACCCATATCTCGCAGAACTTGTCATTAACAAAAACAGAGGTACGCATAACCGCCGATTACCGACACCCTGATCCGTAACCACCTGCATCAGCGCCAGAGCCGCCTGAACTTTTCTTCCGCTAACAATCTCATAATAAAAAAAAAAATTAAAGAAAACGGGAGCTTTCCCCTTCCCAGTCCTGTCGTCTGCTACTTTATCGCTCCCCTCAACCATCTCATGACAATATCAGTAGTGCGCATGCGTTCTGGTCAACCTTTGGTTCAACGGCTCTTCATAGCCGGAGAAACCACGTGATCGATTTAAACCCGACGTTACTAAACCAATGGTTCAAGTCGGCTGGTGAATACGGACTTAAAGTGACAGTCGCATCCAACTCTGGCGATTCAAATAGTGGCGTAGTTCAGCTGTTATTCGATGGAATACATGACAAGAGCAGACGCCGGATGTTGAGAGTATTCCAGAAGTTCCTCTCTGAAAAAGCATGAAAACGTGCGGCAGCAAGCAAGCAATCAGTGAAGCAGTAACAACAACAACAACTTTATTTTTAAATGTAGAGTGGGGAGGTTCATCGCCAGAGGCGATACTTTACCCCATTGCTGGTGGGGATGTGGGGAATAAAATAAGGAGCCCCTTCACAATAACGATCGAAGTCCGATGGTGTCCAGAAATGTCAATAGAGATTTGAGCGCAGATCGCTGGTGGGCTGGATTGGGCCAGGGACCAAGCAATTTCGATACGGAGAAGGAGCGAGAGTCCCGCTGACTAAGAGACTCGGAGAGTGCGGTTCTGGAAGGTTGGTAGTGGGGGCAATGAAGAAGAATGTGCTCCAGATCCTCAAGAGCACCACAGTGGCAGCAGGAGTCAACTTGTGTCAAGCGGTAACGGCACTGAGCTGTAAAGGGCACATCGAGTCGCATTCGGTGGATTAAGGCAGCATCTTGACGAGAGGTGTTTCATGGCATGCTGAAAGCGAGCGTTGGTTCAACTCTGCTCAACATGGATGGGGGAGAATATCGGTTGTCCATTGGCGGGAAGCCACAGTGAAGCAGTAATACTGAACGACGGTCCCTGTTCTGCGTATCCGTTGTCACTACACTGGGGTAGCGACACAGACGAAGTTGATCGCGACTACCCCTAGCACGACGATTTTAGGTACAAAACCTTCCGTTCGACGATCACTACGTTCGTCAACTTCGATCCAGTGCTTCACAAACGCCCACTTCAAAAACAACAGGTGCATCTGCGAGCAATCATCAAGAGCCGGACGAGTATTTGTGTCAGGGTGTCGGAGCGAACCGAAAACCGGAACCGAAAACCGAAAAAAAACGCTATTTTGGTGCGAACCGGAACGGAATCGAAACCGTATACGTTTTTTTCGCTCAGGAGGGAAACCGAAAAATATATTTAATGGTTTTCGGTCCAAGAAAAAACTTCATCAGTTTGGACTACGGATAGGCGAATGAAACAGACGTCGTGTGCTCTGAAGTCATGTCATGGACACTATACGAGGGTTACGGTTACGGTGGAATGTATGTCGGTATACTATGACCCTTAGGCTCCCTTTGTAATGGTTTATCGTTCGCGCACGCACACAGACTTAGAGGTACATGTGACTCTCTAGCAATGTGTCGTAGTGTTCGTTTTAATTTGATCCCCGCAAACTCTCGTCAACTAAACAGCGACCCAAGGGGGCTGCATAACGGCTTCTTTATCGGTAATGTCGCGCAACGCGTCCCTTGTTGGAGAGCAGCTAAGTTGAATACGTTTACGTATACGCGAGGGCAAGCCCGTGCGAAGTGGCAACTCTTTTGTGGACAGGACACGAAGAAAATAAAACGGAGCCGTCGAGCGCGTTTGTGAGTGAAGGTGTTCCTCGATTTGCGTCCTACTCGGACTATCCTTGACTTTGCTGACCAATTTCACGAGTTGAGACAATGTTCACGCATTAGAGCGGAGCGAAACGTCGAACTGGCCAAAAATTTGGTAATGTAATGACACATCCATGAAGCATCATCGTCAAAACTACGCAGTATACTTGCGTAACAACTTACAAAAAAGAAAAAAAAGAACACACAGTACAATTATTTTAAATGATTTATTTCAGTGCGAGGAGTAGAACAAAGCAGCAACATTTCTTTCCTTTTTCACGAGTTGAGACAATGTTCACGCATAAGTGCGGAGCGAAGCGTCGAACTGGCCAAAAATTTGGTAATGTAATGACACATCCATGAAGCATAATCGTCAAAACTACGCAGTATACTTGCGTAACAACTTACAAAAAAGAAAAAAAAAGAACACACAGTACAATTATTTTAAATGATTTATTTCAGTGCGAGGAGTAGAACAAAGCAGCAACATTTCTTTCCTTTTTCACGAGTTGAGACAATGTTCACGCATAAGTGCGGAGCGAAGCGTCGAACTGGCCAAAAATTTGGTAATGTAATGACACATCCATGAAGCATAATCGTCAAAACTACGCAGTATACTTGCGTAACAACTTACAAAAAAGAAAAAAAAAAGAACACACAGTACAATTATTTTAAATGATTTATTTCAGTGCGAGGAGTAGAACAAAGCAGCAACATTTCTTTCCTTTTTCACGAGTTGAGACAATGTTCACGCATAAGTGCGGAGCGAAGCGTCGAACTGGCCAAAAATTTGGTAATGTAATGACACATCCATGAAGCATAATCGTCAAAACTACGCAGTATACTTGCGTAACAACTTACAAAAAAGAAAAAAAAAGAACACACAGTACAATTATTTTAAATGATTTATTTCAGTGCGAGGAGTAGAACAAAGCAGCAACATTTCTTTCCTTTTTCACGAGTTGAGACAATGTTCACGCATAAGTGCGGAGCGAAGCGTCGAACTGGCCAAAAATTTGGTAATGTAATGACACATCCATGAAGCATAATCGTCAAAACTACGCAGTATACTTGCGTAACAACTTACAAAAAAGAAAAAAAAAAGAACACACAGTACAATTATTTTAAATGATTTATTTCAGTGCGAGGAGTAGAACAAAGCAGCAACATTTCTTTCCTTTTTCACGAGTTGAGACAATGTTCACGCATAAGTGCGGAGCGAAGCGTCGAAGTGGCCAAAAATTTGGTAATGTAATGACACATCCATGAAGCATAATCGTCAAAACTACGCAGTACACTTGCGTAACTACTTACAAAAAGAAAAAAAAAAGAAGCACACAGTACAATTATTTTAAATGATTTATTTCAGTGCGAGGAGTAGAACAAAAGCAGCAACATTTCTTTCCGTTTTCATAAACGTCGAACTGGCCAAAATAATACATCCATGAAGCAAAATCGTCAAAACTACGCACTATGGTTTGCAACCGCCGCGTCATCGGAATTTAGGTTACCGGCCAGTCTCAAGGTCGAGGCTCAAAGTTGGGACGACCACACGTGCCCTTACCGAGCGCCAATGTAGCGCCATCTCTTACGCGAGAGCAGAGGCTTCAAGGGCGTAGCTCTACCGGAAGAAGCAGACGACAGCGGCTCACATATCCCGATCCGAGCGCTACCGATGCGCCATCTATTAAGCAAGAGCAGAGGCCGCAGCGCTCCGCCTCCCGAGTCCTCCTATTGGCGCGCCATTTGGGGGCGGAGCCTCCCTCGCTCTTGGTCAGCAAAGTCAAGGATAGTCCCTACTCGTGCGGTGGTGCCAGCCATGGAGGAAGGAAACACAGGAGCGGCCCTTCGACCTGTTTGCCATTGGCACGGGCGTGCCAGCTTCGCACTGCATTCTGGGATGCTCCTGTCTACCATGTGACCGCTCACGTGACCCCAAGAGCATGCGCAGGCCAGCTCCCAAAGCAGACGACAGGAGTCGTGATTGCCTTGCAGTTCAGATATCTGCATTGTGATGAACGCCGCGCGTCCAGCTTTATCTGCGTCCAGCTTTGGATCTGCTGGCCAGCGCGTCCAGGCTGGCCAGCAGATCCAAAGTAGCATCACAAGCACACACGAGAGGGGCAACAGAATGTGTCCTTGAAATGCAACAGCAGCACAAGTGAGAGGCAAATGAAACGCCAACTAACCCATGTGAAGAATGTTTGCAATTGCATGTGATTTATGAAACAATTTCTACCTGAGACCTACCTTGACCCTCTGTACATAAATGTATAGTGATAGAAAAACCAACATAAAGGTAAAACACGTGAATTGAAGTGCATCTGAATGGGAGCTGGCAATGTTTCAACTGTTCTTCTGTTACTGTTCTCATTATTGCCACAGTATTTAAAGCGCATGGGAGGACTCTGGAACAAATTTACTGGGCTTACTATAGAAATTGGGATTACCAGCCCTAGGACACATATTCGCATAAAAACTACATTTGCAGCATATAATCATGGAGCACAAGAGAGCTCTCCATATCGTTGGTAAGAAAACCTGCTCTCCTCGGCTTCCAGTCTGCAATGTCACGTGTCCCGTCAATACTGAGGCGAGCGCTCTTTTTCTTTCTTTATGCAGAGGCATATCACGCCACCTGTCACTTAACGTCACAGGACGTGAGAACAGTGTAACCTCCCTGGTTACCATAGTCACAGCATTAAGCTATGCATACAGGAAACAAAGTGAAGGTCCACATGTGACAGGGTATCACATCTCATATAAAGATCTAACGCTATTCACTAGCTCAGCATTAACAATCCACAAGGCACCCTAAAAACGCGTTGGAAATAAAACACATTCACATGTCTCACTACAAATTATTTTTCTGCCTTTCATCGTACATCGGCTTTCCACGGCCTATATATATATATCTATATATCTATATCGATATATATATATATATATATATAAAGAGAGGAAAAAAGCCATTAAAAAATAAGAAAAAATGACGCTAGATGTGTTTGATATTCAAACTTACAGATTAAGATGGCTTCTATGGCTGCACGTAGAAAAACAGATACTCATGGAACGATGCGACAGCACCAGAGGACACGTGTTTCGCCGTGGTTGCGGCTCGTCGGCCCTGGGTAGCTGCGCATCGTTCGGGATTGGCAAACCAGGGGTCACTCAGCGAGCGATATACACCTGGGAGGGTGGCTGAGCACTCCTCAATGCCACAGTGCAAGCCAGTGAATTATAAAGAGAGGAAAAAAGCCATTAAAAAATAAGAAAAAATGACGCTAGATGTGTTTGATATTCAAACTTACAGATTAAGATGGCTTCTATGGCTGCACGTAGAAAAACAGATACTCATGGAACGATGCGACAGCACCAGAGGACACGTGTTTCGCCGTGTTTGCGGCTCGTCGGCCCTGGGTAGCTGCGCATCGTTCGGGATTGGCAAACCAGGGGTCACTCAGCGAGCGATATACACCTGGGAGGGTGGCTGAGCACTCCTCAATGCCACAGTGCAAGCCAGTGAATTATAAAGAGAGGAAAAAAAGCCATTAAAAAATAAGAAAAAAATGACGCTAGATGTGTTTGATATTCAAACTTACAGATTAAGATGGCTTCTATGGCTGCACGTAGAAAAACAGATACTCATGGAACGATGCGACAGCACCAGAGGACACGTGTTTCGCCGTGTTTGCGGCTCGTCGGCCCTGGGTAGCTGCGCATCGTTCGGGATTGGCAAACCAGGGGTCACTCAGCGAGCGATATACACCTGGGAGGGTGGCTGAGCACTCCTCAATGCCACAGTGCAAGCCAGTGAATTATAAAGAGAGGAAAAAAAGCCATTAAAAAATAAGAAAAAATGACGCTAGATGTGTTTGATATTCAAACTTACAGATTAAGATGGCTTCTATGGCTGCACGTAGAAAAACAGATACTCATGGAACGATGCGACAGCACCAGAGGACACGTGTTTCGCCGTGTTTGCGGCTCGTCGGCCCTGGGTAGCTGCGCATCGTTCGGGATTGGCAAACCAGGGGTCACTCAGCGAGCGATATACACCTGGGAGGGTGGCTGAGCACTCCTCAATGCCACAGTGCAAGCCAGTGAATTATAAAGAGAGGAAAAAAGCCATTAACAAATAAGAAAGAATGACGCTAGATGTGTTTGATATTCAAACTTACAGATTAAGATGGCTTCTATGGCTGCACGTAGAAAAACAGATACTCATGGAACGATGCGACAGCACCAGAGGACACGTGTTTCGCCGTGTTTGCGGCTCGTCGGCCCTGGGTAGCTGCGCATCGTTCGGGATTGGCAAACCAGGGGTCACTCAGCGAGCGATATACACCTGGGAGGGTGGCTGAGCACTCCTCAATGCCACAGTGCAAGCCAGTGAATTATAAAGAGAGGAAAAAAGCCATTAAAAAATAAGAAAAAATGACGCTAGATGTGTTTGATATTCAAACTTACAGATTAAGATGGCTTCTATGGCTGCACGTAGAAAAACAGATACTCATGGAACGATGCGACAGCACCAGAGGACACGTGTTTCGCCGTGTTTGCGGCTCGTCGGCCCTGGGTAGCTGCGCATCGTTCGGGATTGGCAAACCAGGGGTCACTCAGCGAGCGATATACACCTGGGAGGGTGGCTGAGCACTCCTCAATGCCACAGTGCAAGCCAGTGAATTATAAAGAGAGGAAAAAAAGCCATTAAAAAATAAGAAAAAAATGACGCTAGATGTGTTTGATATTCAAACTTACAGATTAAGATGGCTTCTATGGCTGCACGTAGAAAAACAGATACTCATGGAACGATGCGACAGCACCAGAGGACACGTGTTTCGCCGTGTTTGCGGCTCGTCGGCCCTGGGTAGCTGCGCATCGTTCGGGATTGGCAAACCAGGGGTCACTCAGCGAGCGATATACACCTGGGAGGGTGGCTGAGCACTCCTCAATGCCACAGTGCAAGCCAGTGAATTATAAAGAGAGGAAAAAAAGCCATTAAAAAATAAGAAAAAATGACGCTAGATGTGTTTGATATTCAAACTTACAGATTAAGATGGCTTCTATGGCTGCACGTAGAAAAACAGATACTCATGGAACGATGCGACAGCACCAGAGGACACGTGTTTCGCCGTGTTTGCGGCTCGTCGGCCCTGGGTAGCTGCGCATCGTTCGGGATTGGCAAACCAGGGGTCACTCAGCGAGCGATATACACCTGGGAGGGTGGCTGAGCACTCCTCAATGCCACAGTGCAAGCCAGTGAATTATAAAGAGAGGAAAAAAGCCATTAACAAATAAGAAAGAATGACGCTAGATGTGTTTGATATTCAAACTTACAGATTAAGATGGCTTCTATGGCTGCACGTAGAAAAACAGATACTCATGGAACGATGCGACAGCACCAGAGGACACGTGTTTCGCCGTGTTTGCGGCTCGTCGGCCCTGGGTAGCTGCGCATCGTTCGGGATTGGCAAACCAGGGGTCACTCAGCGAGCGATATACACCTGGGAGGGTGGCTGAGCACTCCTCAATGCCACAGTGCAAGCCAGTGAATTATAAAGAGAGGAAAAAAGCCATTAAAAAATAAGAAAAAATGACGCTAGATGTGTTTGATATTCAAACTTACAGATTAAGATGGCTTCTATGGCTGCACGTAGAAAAACAGATACTCATGGAACGATGCGACAGCACCAGAGGACACGTGTTTCGCCGTGTTTGCGGCTCGTCGGCCCTGGGTAGCTGCGCATCGTTCGGGATTGGCAAACCAGGGGTCACTCAGCGAGCGATATACACCTGGGAGGGTGGCTGAGCACTCCTCAATGCCACAGTGCAAGCCAGTGAATTATAAAGAGAGGAAAAAAAGCCATTAAAAAATAAGAAAAAAATGACGCTAGATGTGTTTGATATTCAAACTTACAGATTAAGATGGCTTCTATGGCTGCACGTAGAAAAACAGATACTCATGGAACGATGCGACAGCACCAGAGGACACGTGTTTCGCCGTGTTTGCGGCTCGTCGGCCCTGGGTAGCTGCGCATCGTTCGGGATTGGCAAACCAGGGGTCACTCAGCGAGCGATATACACCTGGGAGGGTGGCTGAGCACTCCTCAATGCCACAGTGCAAGCCAGTGAATTATAAAGAGAGGAAAAAAAGCCATTAAAAAATAAGAAAAAATGACGCTAGATGTGTTTGATATTCAAACTTACAGATTAAGATGGCTTCTATGGCTGCACGTAGAAAAACAGATACTCATGGAACGATGCGACAGCACCAGAGGACACGTGTTTCGCCGTGTTTGCGGCTCGTCGGCCCTGGGTAGCTGCGCATCGTTCGGGATTGGCAAACCAGGGGTCACTCAGCGAGCGATATACACCTGGGAGGGTGGCTGAGCACTCCTCAATGCCACAGTGCAAGCCAGTGAATTATAAAGAGAGGAAAAAAGCCATTAACAAATAAGAAAGAATGACGCTAGATGTGTTTGATATTCAAACTTACAGATTAAGATGGCTTCTATGGCTGCACGTAGAAAAACAGATACTCATGGAACGATGCGACAGCACCAGAGGACACGTGTTTCGCCGTGTTTGCGGCTCGTCGGCCCTGGGTAGCTGCGCATCGTTCGGGATTGGCAAACCAGGGGTCACTCAGCGAGCGATATACACCTGGGAGGGTGGCTGAGCACTCCTCAATGCCACAGTGCAAGCCAGTGAATTATAAAGAGAGGAAAAAAAGCCATTAAAAAATAAGAAAAAAATGACGCTAGATGTGTTTGATATTCAAACTTACAGATTAAGATGGCTTCTATGGCTGCACGTAGAAAAACAGATACTCATGGAACGATGCGACAGCACCAGAGGACACGTGTTTCGCCGTGTTTGCGGCTCGTCGGCCCTGGGTAGCTGCGCATCGTTCGGGATTGGCAAACCAGGGGTCACTCAGCGAGCGATATACACCTGGGAGGGTGGCTGAGCACTCCTCAATGCCACAGTGCAAGCCAGTGAATTATAAAGAGAGGAAAAAAAGCCATTAAAAAATAAGAAAAAATGACGCTAGATGTGTTTGATATTCAAACTTACAGATTAAGATGGCTTCTATGGCTGCACGTAGAAAAACAGATACTCATGGAACGATGCGACAGCACCAGAGGACACGTGTTTCGCCGTGTTTGCGGCTCGTCGGCCCTGGGTAGCTGCGCATCGTTCGGGATTGGCAAACCAGGGGTCACTCAGCGAGCGATATACACCTGGGAGGGTGGCTGAGCACTCCTCAATGCCACAGTGCAAGCCAGTGAATTATAAAGAGAGGAAAAAAGCCATTAACAAATAAGAAAGAATGACGCTAGATGTGTTTGATATTCAAACTTACAGATTAAGATGGCTTCTATGGCTGCACGTAGAAAAACAGATACTCATGGAACGATGCGACAGCACCAGAGGACACGTGTTTCGCCGTGTTTGCGGCTCGTCGGCCCTGGGTAGCTGCGCATCGTTCGGGATTGGCAAACCAGGGGTCACTCAGCGAGCGATATACACCTGGGAGGAGTTTTTCTTTTTTTTTAATGGCTTTTTTCCTCTCTTTATAATTCACTGGCTTGCACTGTGGCATTGAGGAGTGCTCACGTGAGGAGTGCACGAACCGCGAAGCGCGCGCGCGGCCCCGGTCTCGCGGTTTGGACTCGCGACGCGTGCGATTCCCCGCGGCGCGAGCGCAACGCGGACCCGTTCTCGCCGTTTGGACGCGCGCGATTGCCCGAGTAAGCGCACTGTTTTATCACTTAAACAGCAACAGAGCTGACATCGTAGTACCCTCGCGATAAATCTTTTATTCCAGCGCCGGCAGAATGTATTCAGAAAAGGCTTCGGGTGTGTAGGGTCAGCCCAAGGCGTGTTGATAGGAGCGCGCTCCTCTGTTGGGTACCCAAGCTTGCAGCCAGCGATGCTGGAATGATTATTTTATTTTATTTTATTTGGAGTCATTATCGGCTCACCTATTTAGTGAAGACCTATGAACACGGTTTGGTTTAAAAATGATGAGAGCTACAGTGTGTAGCGAATGATGTTCACATTTACGCGTCTGTATAATGATCGCTGCGTAGAAGCACGGCACCGTTTTCTTCGTATAGCGAACATGCATTTCTTTCTTTCTTTATTGGTTCGCGCCGGCCGAGTGACCATATCCTATTACATCCGGAACGAGGACCGATTGTCTTGCGTAAGCATACATGTCTGTGCCGTCTTTTGACGATGGCAGGATAATTATTGACCTGAGGAATAATATGGATTTATGTGGTTGTGAAAATAGACTTTGTGTTTGTGAGCGTGAAAATGTTAGTGTGTGTGTGTGCCTGTGTGTGTGCGCGCGCGCACGCGCTGGGACCCCACTTGACAAGTAAGTGTTTGCCTTTTCGTGTGGCACGAGTGATACATTTATGTACTATTGCGTGAAATAGTGGTTTAAAAAATAAGGGCAGTCGCGTTTGCATTGCTATCTGTAGGATAGGACGAGCGTTTTTAATGGAATTGCCTCGCGAACCTGGCGAAGTCTTTGTTTTGGGCAGGGTATTTTACGAGTGCCCGACGCCGGTCCTGCTGTTGTTTGTTTGTTTGTTAGTATGTATCTGTCACGTTCGTAGCGCTGTTCAAGCGCTAGCCGCGTAGCGATACGCGGTGATTCTCCGATTATCCCTGAGCGGTACCGACTTAAGCCTTTTCCCTGCTCACTTAAGGAAATTTGTGCATCCCTGTCCTATGACACAAATGCGTGTAATTTTTCGCGGTTCTTTTCTTCTGTCACTGTCACGTTCGCAGCGCTGTTCAAGCTTTATTTTCTTTGCAAAAATTCAGACTTTATGGTATTAAGCTGTTCGAGTAGAAGTGACTTTCCCTGCTCGCTTAAGATAAATTGTGTATCCCTGTCCTGTGCTTTCTTCACGCAGGGACAATGCAAGTGACTATTTAGCATTATGCAATAGTTATCTGATAGCAGAAATTGGTGTATTTGTCACAGTTTATTAGCGTGTGCCTCGTTATTTTTTCTATTTTATTTTTTCTTATTGCTATGCGAGCAAAAGTGCGTGTAATTTTTCGCTGCTCTTTTCTTATTTTCTCAACTTTTATGTAGAAGAAAGCCTCCTGCGTAAAAGCTGAATAGTGTTCTATCAGTGGAAGTGGGGTAGTTTGTTTGATTTTGTTGGGTGTTCGATATCTTGATGAAGTAAGCAGTGCTTAATTTTGCAGGTTTTTGAGCAGAAATGCTGGTATCTGAGCACGGAGTAGAAATTGCTATATTTCTCTGCTCCCTAAGAAACTTTGTACGCCGTTTTCCAAGCAGACCGCGTTTAGTTTACGCGAAATGAACTTATGTATGCTCTATGATGATCCGCCGCAGGCTTAGCCCTTTTCCCCGATCACCAGTGTTTTCGCATTCGATGTCGCAAGTCTAGACTTGTTCAGTAGTGTCTTTCTTGCTGCAATTTTTACCCTTCGCTGATATCTTGTTGCTGTCATGTTGTGCTAGCCGCGTAGCGATAAGCGGTGATTCTCCGATTATTCCTAGGCGGTACGGCTTAAGTCTTTTCCCTGCTCACTGAAGGAAATTTGTGTATCCCTGTCCTGTGCTTTCTTTACGCAAGGGTAATGCGTCTGTGTATGTGGCACTATCATATACCAGACATGAGTGTCTTTTTCTTGGTTTATTGGCATATGCTTCAGGTTTTTTTAAGTCAACCAAAAGTGCGTGTAATATTTCGCTGCTTTTAGCAGTGCAGTGCAGTGGAGTAAGCAGTGCTTAATTTTGCAGGTTTTTGAGCAGAAATGCTGGTATCTGAGTACGGAGTAGAAATTTCTATATTTCTCTGCTCCTTAAGAAAATTTGTACGACGTTTTCCAAGCAGACCGCGTTTAGTTTACGCGAAGTAGAAAAATGAAGTTGTGTATGCTCTATGATGATCCGCCGCGGGCTTAGGCCTTTTCCCCGATGAGCAGTGTTTTGTATGCGATGTCGCATGTCTGGACTTGTTCAGTGTTGCAATTTTTACCCTTCGTTAATATCTCGTTGTTGTTGTCGTCTTGTGTTAGACGTCGAGCTTCGTAGCGATGTGCGGTAACGCTACGATTATTCCTGAGCGCTCCGTGTGTTCAATGCGTTGTCCTCTGTGCGTGCATGCGTGTGCTTTTTTTTCTCCTGATTTGTGACGTCATCGTGGCATGTCTGGACTTGTTTAGCAGTGTTGCAGTTCTTCCCGCTGCTAGTATCTTGTTGGTGTCATTTTGTGCTAGCCGCGTGGCGATGTGTGGTGACCTGAGGTCTTAAGCCTTTTCCCTGCTCACCTAAGGAAATTTGTGTATCCCTGTCCTGTGCTTTCTTTACGCAAGGGCAATGCGTCTGCGTATGTGGCACTATCACATACCAGACCTGAGTGTCTTTTTCTTAGTTTATTAGCATATGCTTCAGGTTTTTTAAGTCAAGCACAAGTGCGCGCAATTTTTCGCTGCTCTCTTCCTCAAATCACCGATTTTACGCAGAAGAATGTCGCATGGTGCAGCTGAGAAGTGGGTTTCCCTGATTGTTTGTTAGATGTTGTTAGGAGCTCGGTATGTTGAGGAAGTCAGCTGTTAAAGGTATCCGTGAAGAAATGCTTGCATCTGAGCGCAGGATAGGAATTCCTGAAGCACGGCACCCTCAGTGTAAATTAATTATTTTGGATGTGAGACGGCTTCACTGCATGACAAGGCTGAAATGGGAAGAGAGAAAAAATTGGAGCGCTTCATTAGTAGCGATCCAAGTAATAGGGCAATTATAGTTTCCATAGAAAGTTGAATTTTAATGGGCTCCTAAAATTATAGTTTTGTAGAAGCTTTTCTAAACTGCAATGCAATAATCATTAATATAGTATAGGAATGCCATCATGTTCCCGTAAAGGCGTTCTGTCTTGTGCTTTGGAGTGCGCGAATAGAACTTTGCTCCAAGCCTTTCCCGCCTTTATGCTCGCAATGCGCGAATGGAACTTTGCCGACCCGGCTTCCGCGCCTTTTTGCTCGCAGGTGTAGCCTCAGACAACGAATGTATGAGCATAGAAAGGGTCATGTATTACATAAGCCTGGAGGTGATGTGGAGTGGACTCACTTATCATTTTAAAGAGCAGTGGTAGTTTACTGTAATTCTAATGACCATGATGAGCCTTTGGGGTGAAAATCGTAAATATGCAGGGTGCTTTTTTGTTGAATTTTAATGAGAGAATGAATGTCATTAAGAGTAGGACAAAGGAAATACTCTTGCGATTCAATAATTAATAGGAGTCTTTGCCGCTGTCTTCTTCTTCGGACAGGATGTGATGACGTCACGCAGTCTGTAGCAATGCATTTACCGTTACTGGAAAAAAGTGTAGCAAAATGGTGTGTATTCCCCTGGACAGATTTATGATGAGCACTGTTTTTGAATAAGAGGAGTGCGTGTGCTTAGAAATAGTTTGATATTGGTTTTCTTCTTTGTTTCTTTTCGCTTTTTCCCCCCTTGTTGTCTGACAAACATGCGCTGACATGCCTGGGCCTGTTCTGACATGCTTTCCTTCTGCGTGTAGTTTTTTTCTTTTTGTACAAGGCATATTCTTGACAATAGTGCTGCCTTGAATGGGAGTAGAGCTATTCTTAATACTTTTGCGATTCATTTAGTTCAGAGAGTAACCGCGAGGGGGACAGGTGTGTGACTTTATGTCTTGCTGAACCATTTTTTTTTCCTGTACAGTAAGACTTTGGGAATGAAATGCTACAATCTCCTCTTGTCTATGGTGCTTTTCTGCAATAGTTCCCTACGCAATCATTATAGTAGAATAAAGGAAATAATCTAGGGATAGTGATTCAATAAATAACAGGTGCCCTGTCTAGAGCGTACGCGTCCTTGAGCCACGCACCTGCATGATGACCGCATACCGAGAGACTATTGTTTCAGGTTGACCTTGTCTAGAGGAGCATTAGTGGAAAAAAAACTGTGTAGCCCTGAGACAATAAGATGACGTCACGACCAATGAGAACGGCCTGCAGGGGGCGCAAGGATTCACTTCTCTCTTGGACACTGACGGGTCTCGACACGCAAATTCTGCTCCTGGCGTTGGACGTCAGTGGAAGAGCGTAGCTTCGGTGGGGTTCTGTCTGCCTCTGATGGGGTGCGGATGTGTGGTTCGTCACTGGTGAATGGTGTTCGACGATGCAGGTGGATTTTGTGACGAGCGGATTTACAATGAGGGAATGCTGTGAACGGGAAAAATGATGGTGAGTGTCTTTTTCACTCTGTTCAAGTGTTTGTTTTTTTCCTCTGTTGCCCAGCAGTCGTACAATTTGTGCTGACGTGTTCTGACATGCCCCGATATGCATGCTTTCCTGTGTTGACGTTTTGTAATTTTTCTCTTTTGACAAGGAACATTGTTGTCTTGACGATAGTGCTGCCCTGAGTTCTGCGCTCCTGTTTACCCGTACTCTGTGTTGATTTGTTGAGTACCTAGTCTTATTTGCCGTTGATGGAGTTACGTGTTAGGATATTTTGTTCTTTTGCAAGTCTCATTTAGTAAGACTTTGGAATTCCTACGATCAGCTTTCATGCATGGTGCTCTTCTGCAATAGTTTCCTATTCAGTTGTTATAGAATAATAAAGGAAATAATCTTGGGACAGTGATTCAATAAATAATATGTCCACTGTCTAGAGCGTACGCGTCCTTGAGCCACGCAGCTGCATGATGACGTCATACTGTGGCTTCATTGTAGATTGACCAAAGGAGCATTAGTGGAAAAAAACAGGGTAGCCCTGAGACAATAGGATGACGTCACAACCAATGAGAATGGCCAGCAGTGGGCGCAGGAATGCTCTTCTCTCTTAGCCTCACGACCAATGAGAATGGCCAGCAGGGGGCGCAGGAATGCTCTTCACTCTTAGCCTCTCAGAGGTAGTCGCCCCAGAGGGCGCTAGGAGCGCGTATGCGTAGCGGCCGCGGAGCGGCGCCCCAGTCAGTTTCTCTCCGGCTGTCGCGGAAAGCAGACGTGCGCTCCCCGCGCTCGCTCGATTTCTGGCTGGTTGTCACGGAGAGCAGTCGCATCGGTCTGCGCTCCTGCTGTGGTGAGGTGATTTGTTGTGTAACTAATGCTTTCGCCAACTTTGTTCCCGCTTTGTTTGCGATTTTCGTGCCAGTGCACGTCGGGTGCTGGTTGCTGTTGTCCGGGCATCCCCGCCATTTTCTATCTTCTTCTGCCATGGGAACGGGAGTAGCACTGGCGTGATTCTTAATAATTTTGTTGTGAGATTAGTTGAGAAAATAACCGCTAGGGGATGCAGCTGCGGGGCTTTATACAGGAGAAAAAAAAACATTACGAGTCAGTTCTCTGCCTACCTCTCGGATGGAGCAGTCGCATCGTTCTGCGCTCCTGTTCTGGTGGGCTCATTTGTTGTGTAACTAATTGTTTTTTCTTGTTAGCTATTGATGGTTTGCATACTCTTGCTTTCCCAGCCTCTGTATTACGAGTGTTTTTCTCCTTGCATGTCCAGAGCTGTCCTAACTTGCCCAGACATGCCATGATGACGTCACAGCTGACGTCACAGGATGTCCGGAACTTGTGGTCATAGCTGGGATGCTTTGCAACCTGCCTCTGTGCTCCGTCGCCTGGCGATGGTCAGCGGCCTTTCCGGGCCGCTTCCTTCAAGACGGCGTCGTTGATCTTCAACTAAACTCCTTCTCTCCACTCTATCTCTATCTATTTTTTTATTTTTTATGACCACGTTTATCCGGAAACGCACAGGCTGGTCTGGACACTAGTTAGACGCTCCCCAATTAGTGTGATGACTCATTGGATGATGCTGATTAATGTGGGGGGTCCCAATTAGCTCTAATTGCTAATTAATGGCGTCCAGAAGCCTTGTAGCGTTTCCGGATAAGCGTGGTCAGTACTTACTACTTATGGGAACTTGTTGGAGTCTGG